>NC_090932.1:624377663-624977663 GCF_040938575.1 Ambystoma mexicanum | reverse complement strand
ATACTCCATTAGTTGACTTCAGCTCGGCCCACAGATTGTCATAAAGGGAGACAAAAGAGCTCAACACCACATTTAAAGCCGATACTGTAGGATGTGTCAACTGGATCGGTTCATCAAAATCGCTCAGAGTGTGGTGCAGCGCCGAAGAGTCATTCAGACCCTCCTGCCCCCTTGCTGGTGATAGTTGGTCATTGTCAAGTCGGTCAGATTCAGGAGAAAATCCAGTAAGCATGTCCACTAATGGGGTTAGAGAGTCCATGGTCGGTACATCAGCATCCTGCTCAGCTGAGGGCACCGGCATTAATGGTGCATCAGACTTTAGATCTGCTTCTGCTTGGTCCGCCACCTCAATAATACTGATATCAGTAAGGTCCTTCATGCCTGAGAAATTAGGCTGGGAGATCATAACCGTGTCATCTAACATGGCCTTACATTTTATTCCCGGAAAAGCTTTAAGTTTGGTACTAGTGATGATAGATTTGGGGAAATAATGGTCCATAACACGTTGACCTGAGGTTTCGGGCCCGGGGTAGAATTTGGTGTTTGGAACCGAAGGGCCCGCGCTCCTCTCTCAGTGTGGTGACATTGGACTTGATATACCCCGGGAGTGGATTCATCTATTGGAAGGGAGGATACCAATTGGTAGGGTATTTGTACATGGCCTGCCAGTTGTTCGGTCCCCAGTTCATGAACATTCTGGCTATGAGGCATCTTGGAAATGGGGTCATGGGGATTGGTCAAATTGAGTGTGAGTAAGGGCAGGCGATCTTCAATTGGTACACATGACAATGACCTCCCACGCCTTAGGGCCATGTCTCCCCCTTGGGGTATATCCGCAGATTGGAAATTAGTAGGTCCAGTTAATAGGCTTTGGGTAGCGACTGTGTCCGGGTCTCCCCCACTGCATAAGCCAGAACACATAGTGGTTTTAAACAACTGTGTTTCCACCAATGGGACCACTCCTAGGTCAAAGGGGAACGCCAAAGGTGAGCCCCCGCAGTCCCTAGAATCGCCCAATCAGTTTCTTCAAAGTAGACCCTGCTGGTAGTGAATAATAATACAGAGGCAGAAACCAATCAATGCAAGATCCAAGAAAAAAAAGCTAAATGCTGTTGTTTAGGGAGCACGGTTCAAAGGAACAAGACCCGCAGTCACCGGAGCTCCAAGTAAAAGGACTAAAACGTCAAAGTTAATTACGGCTGCCTCAGAAGTTCCGTACCAAGACCTCTAAGGATAGTGTCTCACTCAAGTTGCAGTCAGGTTATAAGCCGGTTAAAGTGCAGCTACAGTGTAGTACGATAAATATCAAGCAAGAGGACACAGAGCATTAGAGAGCTACAGCTCCAAGGCACCCGCCCAATAAACAGTTTGCAGCCAAGTTGGATATCGATAGATAATGCTTTTCCACGGATGGACAAACAGGGCCAACCTGGATGAATATCGATTCAGCTTACCGCTTCTGGTAGTAGCGGGCACCGTCTAGTGCAGTCTAGTGCAGTCGGAGATGGTGCTGGCCACTAGAGAGATGCTCACGGGGGTGGCATCCAGAGTCCAGAAAAACAGCATAGCAAAACAGTAATCCAAAATGCGCCCTTGACTAGCGGGGGCTTCACGCCGCAAGGGCGTCAATGCCTTCCTTTTATTTGCACTTCTTGGGTGGGCAGAGCTACGCATTCCGTAGCCTTTAAGGCAACAGTGCCTTATTCTGTTGATGTTGGTGTTTTAAGTTCAGCCCGAGTTTTGCACAACCCGAGGTTCCGGTTGTGCACAGGAGGCTCTTGGCTTCAGAAAAACACAGGAGGCAGCAACAGCAAAACAGCACAGCAAAACAGTAATCCAAAATGCGCCCTTGACTCGCGCAGGCTTCAGGTGTTTTTTTTTCTCCACCTCATTGGGCCTCATTACGACCCTGGCGGTAAGGGGTTAACGCCAGCGTTAGCTGCGCCGACCCCTTACCGCCAATTACGAGGTCCCTTAGCGCCATGGCGCTTTTAACACCTGCTTTTAGCAGGTGTTAAAATCCATGGCGCTAAGGGACCATGGAGTTAATTACGCCACCGTAATTTACGGTGGCGTAATTAACGCCTTCCCCACTCCCATTATGCCCTATGGGGCAAAAATGGGAATGGGGAAGGGTAAATGGGGATTGGGGACTTACCGCCCCGCCGACCTCGGAATGGGGCGGTAAGTCCGCCAACCACCATGGCGTAAACGTAGTTTACGCCATGGTGGTAAAGTCACGGCCCAGGCGGTAACTTACCGCCTGGGTCGTAATGAGGCCCATTGTGTGCCTTTCTTAGTATTTCGAATCTAGGTGTGTTCTCCACCCTACCCACACCCCCTATTTTGCATTGCGTGCCTTTCTCAATATTTTATCTAGGTGTGTTCTCCATCCCCCACACCCATTTTTCATTGCATTGTGTCCCTTACTTAATATTTAATCTAGGTGTGTTCACCATCCCAGTTTGCATTGCATTGTGTGCCTTTCTTAATATTTCAAACTAGGTGTGTTTTTCCACCTCCATTTTGCATTGCCTGCCTTTCTTAGAATTTCGAATCTAGGTGTTTTCCATCCCACACACCCCATTTTGCATTGCATTGTGTGCATTTCTTAATATTTTTAATCTAGGTGTGTTTTTGCACCTCCATTTTGCATTGTATTGTGTGCCTTTCTTAATTTTTCAAATCTAGCTGTGTTCTCCATCCCACACCCACTATTTTGTATTGCATTGTGTGCCTTTCCTAATATTTAGAATCTAGGTGTGTTCTCAATTCCACACACCCCATTTTGCATTGCATTGTGTGCTTTTGTAAAATTTTCATATCTAGGTGTATTCTCCATCCCACACACCCATATTGTGTGCCTTTCTTAATAATTTGAATCTAGGTGTGTTTTTCCACCTCCAGTTTGCATTGTGTGCCTTTGTCAATATTTCAAATCTAGGTGCTCTCCATCCCATGCACCATTTCCCATTGTGTGACTTTCTTAATATTTTAAATCTAGGGGTGTTCTCCAGCCCCCAGCCCGCATTGCTTTGTGTGCTTTTCTTAATATTTTGAAACATTTATTAATATTCCGAACCTAGGAGTGTTCTCCACGCAGCCCCCCATGTTGCATTGCATTGTGTGCCTTTCTTAATGTTCCGAAGCCTTTCTTAATATTATGAATCTAGCTGTGCTCACCATTCAACACCCCCATTTTGCATATCATTGTGTGCCTTTCTCAATATTTCGAATGTAGGTGTGCTCTCCATCACCCCCCCCCCTTTTGCATTGTGCCTTTACTAATATTTCGAATCTAGGTTTGTTCTTCATACCAAAAGTCCAATTTTCCATTGCGTTGTGTACCTTTCTTACTATTTTGAATCTAGGTTTGTTCTCCATCCCACATCCCTCATTTTGCATTGCGCGCCTTTCTTAATATTTCAAACCTAGGTGGGTTCTCAATCGCACAAACCCCATTTTGCATAGCACTGTGTGCCTTTCTCAATATGTTATCTAGTTGTGTTCTCCATCCCACACCCCCATTTTCCATTGCATTGTGTGCCTTTCTCAATATTTGAAATTGAGGTATTTCCCATCCCACACCCACCATTTTGCATTGCATTGTGTGCCTTTCTTAATATTTAGAATCTAGGTGTGTTCTCCATCACACACCCCCCATTTTACATTGCATTGTGTCCCTTGCTCAATATTTCATCTAGGTGTGTTCACTATCCCACGCTCCCAGTTTGCATTGCATTGTGTGCCTTTCTTAATATTTTGAGCCTAGGTATGTTCTCCATTCCACTCACCCCCATTTTGAATTTCATTGTCTGCCTTCGTTAATTTTTCGTTTCTAGGTGTGTTCTCTATCCCACACTCCCCATTTTGCATTGCGTGCCTTTCTTAATATTTGAATCTAGATGTGTTCTCCATCCCACACCCACTATTTTGCATTGCATTGTGTGACTTTCCTAATATTTAGAATCTAGGTGTGTTCACCATCCCACACCCCCATTTTACAATGCATTGTGTGCCTTTCTTAATTTTTCGAAGCCTTTCTTAATATTTTGATTCTAGCTGTGCTCACCATTCGACACCCTCCATTTTGTATTTCATTATGTGCCTTTCTCAATATTTAGACTGCAGGTGTTATTTCCATTGTGTGCCTTTCTTAATATTTAGAATCTCGGTGTGCTCTCCGTCCCACACCACCTATTTTGAATTGCATTTTGGGCCTTCCTTAATAATAATTCGAATCTAGGTGTGTTCTCCACCCCACCACCCCATTTTGCATTGTGACTTTACTAATATTTCGAATCTAGGTTTGTTCTTCATACCAAAAGTCCAATTTTCCATTTCATTGTGTACCTGTCTTACTATTTTGAATCTAGGTTTGTTCTACATCCCACATCCCCCATTTTCCATTGCATTGTGTGCCTTTCTTAATATTTAAAACCTAGGTGGGTTCTCAATCGCACAACCCCCATTTTGCATTGCACTGTGTGCCTTTCTCAATATTTTATCTAGGTGTGTTCTCCATCTCACACCCCCATTTTTCATTCCATTGTGTGCCTTTCTTAATATTTAGAATCTAGGCGTGTTCTCCATCCCACACCCCCCCCTTATGTCCCTTCATCTAGGTGTTGTTCACCATCCCACGCTCCCAGTTTGCATTGCATTGTGTTCCTTTCTTAATATTTTGAGTCTAGGTGTGTTCTCCATCCCACACCCACCCATTTTGCATTGCATTGTGTCCCTTGCTTAATATTTCATCTAGGTGTGTTCACCATCTCATGCTCCCAGTTTGCATTGCATTGTGTGCCTTTGTTAATATTTCAAATCTAGGTGCTCTCCATCCCATGCACCATTTCGCGTTGTGTGACTTTCTTAATATTTCAAAGTTAGATGTGTTCTCCAGCCCCCAGCCCGAATTGCTTTGTGTACGTTTCTTAATATTTTGAAGCGTTTCTTAATATTCCGAACCTAGGTGTGCTGTCCATCCCACCCCTATTTTGCATTGCATTGTGTGCCTTTCTTAATATTCTGAAGCCTTTCTTAATATTTTGAATATAGCTGTGCTCACCATTCAACACCCCCATTTTGTATTTCATTGTGTGCCTTTCTCATTATTTTGCATGCAGGTCCATTGTGTGTCTTTCTTAATATTTTGAATCTAGGTGTGATCTCCATCCCACACCACCTATTTTGAATTGCATTGTGGACCTTCCTTAATAATAATTCGAATCTAGATGTGTTCTCCATCTCACCCACACCCCCATTTTGCATTGTGCCTTTAATAATATTTCGAATCTAGGTGTGTTCTTCATATCAAAAATGACATTTTGCATTGCATTGTGTACCATTCTTAAAATATCTACTTATGTCTTCGATCCCACATCCCCATCTTGCATTGCATTGTGCGCCTTTCTTTATATTTCAAACCTAGGTGGGTTCTCAATCGCACAAACCCCATTTTGCAATGTGCCCTTCTTAATAGTTCGACTCTAGGTGTGTTCTCCATCCCACACCCCCCATTTTGCATTGCATAGTGTCCCTTGCTTAATATTTCATCTAGGTGTGTTCACCATCCGACGCTCCCAGTTTGCATTGCATTGTGTGCCTTTCTTAATATTTCAAATATAGGTATTCCCCATCCCACACCCACCATTTTGCATTGCATTGTGTGCCTTTTTTAATAATTTGAATCTAAGTGTGTTTTTCCACCTCCATTTCGCATCATGTGCCTTTGTTAATATTTCGAATCTAGGTGTGTTCCCCATCCCACACCACCCATTTTGCATTGCATTGTGTGCCTTTACTAATATTTTGTATCTAGGTGTGTTCTCCATCCCGCACACCCATATTGTGTGCCTTTCTTAATATTTGGAATGTAGGTGTATTTTTCCACCTCCATTTTGCATTGTGTGCCTTTCTTAATATTTCAAATCTAGGTGCGTTCTCCATCCCACACCCACCATTTTCCTTTGCATTGGGTGCCGTTCTTAATATTTCTAATCTAGGTGTGTTCACCATCCCATGCCCCCATTTTGCATTGCATTGTGTGCCTTTGTTAAATTTTCCTATCTCAGTGTGTTCTCCATCCCACACACCCATATTGTGTGCCTTTCTTAATAATTTGAATCTAGGTGTATTTTTTCACCTCCATTTTGCATCGTGTGCCTTTGTTAATATTTTAAATCTAGGTGTGTTCTCCATCCCACACCCACTATTTTGCTTTGCTTTGTGTGCCTTTCCTAATATTTAGAATCTAGGTGTGTTCTCAATTCCACACACCCCATTTTGCATTGCAGTGGGTACTGTTCTTAATATTTCGAATCTAGGTGTGTTCACCATCCCAAGCCCCCATTTTGAATTGCATTGTGTGCCTTTGTTAATTTTTCATATCTAGGTGTGTTCTCCACCCCACACACCCATATTGTGTGCCTTTCTTAATCATTTGAATCTAGGTGTGTTTTTCCACCTCCATTTTGCATCGTGTGCCTTTGTTAATATTTCAAATCTAGGTATTCCCCATCCCACACCCAGTATTGTGCATTTCTTAATATTTAGAATCTAGGTGTGTTCTCAATCCCACATGCCCCATTTTGCATGGTGACCTTCTTAATATTTCGAATCTAGCTGTGTTCTCCATCACACACACCCCCATTTTGCATTGCATTGTCTGCCTTCATCAATGTTTTGTATCTACGTGTGTTCTCTATCCCACACCCCCCATTTTGCATTGCATTGTGGGCTTCTTAATATTTTGAATCTAGGTGTGTTTTTCTACGTCAATTTTGCATTGCATTGTGTGCCTTTCTTAATATTTCAAATCTCGTTTTTTTTCCATCTGCGGTTTGCATTGGGTGCCTTTGTTAATATTTTGAATCTATGTGTGTTCCCCATTCCACACCCCCAATTTTGCATTGCATTGAGTGCCTTTATTAATATTTCGCATCTAGGTGTGTTCTCCATCCCACACACTCATATTGTGTGCCTTTCTTAATATTGTAAATCTAGGTTTGTTCTCCATCCCACACAACTATTTTGGATTGCATTGTGTGCCTTTCTTAATATTGTAAATCTAGGTTTGTTCTCCATCCCACACAACTATTTTGCATTGCATTGTGTGCCTTTCCTAGTATTTAGAATCTAGGTATGTTCTCCATCCCACACACCCATATTGTGTGCCTTTCTTAATAATTTTAATCTAGGTGTGTCTTTCCACCTCCATTTCGCATTGTGTGCCTTTGTTAATATTTCAAATCTAGGTGCTCCCCATCCAATGCACCATTTTGCATTGTGTGACTTTATTAATATTTCAAATCTAGGTGTGATCTCCATCCCACACCACCTATTTTGAATTGCATTGTGGGCATTTCTTAATATTTCGAATCTAGGTGTGCTCTCCATCCCACACCACCTATTTTGAATTGCATTCTGGCCCTTCCTTAATAATAATTCAAATCTAGGTGTGTTCTCCACCCCTCTGCATTTTGCAATGTGCCTTTACTAATATTTTGAATCTAGGTATGTTCTCCATCCCACACTACCCCATTTTGCATTGCATTGTGTCCCTTGCTTCATATTTCATCTAGATGTGTTCAGCATCCCATGCTCCCAGTTTGCATTGCATTGTGTGCCTTTCTCAATATTTTATCTAGGTGTGTTCTCCATCCCACACCCCCATTTTTCATTGCATGCCTTTCTTAATATTTAAAATGTAGGTATTCCCCATCCCACCATTTTGCATTGCATTGTGTGTCTTTCTTAATATTTTGAGTCTAGGTGTGTTCTCCATCCTGCACACCCCCATTTTGAATTGCATTGCGTGCCTTTCTTAATATTTCAAATCTGCGTGTCTTCACCATCCCACACCCCCATTTTGCATTTCATTGTGTGCCTTTCTTAATATTTTGAATCTAGGCGTGGTCTCTATCCCACACACCCCTTTTTGCATTTCATTGCAGGCCTTTCTTAATATTTAAAATCTTGGTATGTTCTCAATCCCACAACCCCTATTTTGCATTGCATTATGTGCCTTTCTTAGTATTTCGACTCTAGGTGTATTCTCTATCTCACACCCCCCATTTTGCATTGCATTGTGTGCCTGCCTTAATATTTTGAAACCTTTCTTAATATGTTGAATTTAGCTGTGCTCACCATCCGACAACCCCATTTTGCATTTCATTGTGTGCCTTTCTTAATATTTTGAATCTAGGTGTGTTCTCCATCCCACAAATCCGACTGTGAAATGCATTGTGGGCCTTCCTTAATAATAATTAGAATCTCGGTGTGTTCTCCAGTCCAAACCCCCCATTTTACATTCTGCCTTTACTAATATTTAAAATCCTAGGTGTGTTCTCCATCCCAAACAACCCATTTTGCATTGCATTGTGTGCCTTTCTTAATATTTTGAATCTAGGTCTGTTTTTCCACCTCGATTTTGCATAGCATGCCTTTCTTAATATTTAGAATGTAGGTGTGTTCTCCATCCCACACTCCCTTTTTGCATTGCATAGTGTGTCTTTCCTAATATTTAGAATCTAGGTGTGTTTTTCCACCTCGATTTTGCATAGCATGCTTTTCTTAATATTTAGAATATAGGTGTCTTCTCCATTCCACACCCCCATTTTGCATTGCATTACGTGTCTTTCTTAATATTTTGAATCTAGGTGTGTTCTCCACCCCAGCCTCCACAATTTGTATTGCATTTTGTGCCTTCATTAATTGTTCATGTCTAGGTGTGTTCTCCATCCCAGACCCACCATGTTGCATGGCATTGTGTGCCTTTCCTAATATTTAGAATCTAGGTGTGTTCTCCAGCCCCTAGCCCACATTGCATTGTGTGCCTTTCTCAATATTTCAAAGGGTTTCTTAACATTCCGAACCTAGGTGTGTTCTCCACCCCCACCCCCATTTTGCATTGCATTGTGTGCCTTTCATAATATTTTGAATCTAGGTGTGCTCTCCATCCCACACTGCCATTTTGCATTTCAGGGTGGGCCTTTCTTAATATTTTTATTCTAGGTGTGTTCTCAATCACACAACCCTCATTTTGCAATGCACTGTGTGCCTTCCTCAATATTTTATCTAGGTGTGTTCTCCATTGCACACCCCCACATTTCATTATATGCCTTTCTTAATATTTCAAATCTAGGTATTTTCCATCCCACACCCACCATTTTGTATTGTGTGCCTTTCTTAATATTTAGAATCTAGGTGTGTTCTCCACCCCTCCCATTTTGCATTGCATTGTCTGCTTTCGTTAATGTTTCGTATCTAGGTGGGTTCCCCATCCCACACCCCCCATTTTGCATTGTATTGTGTGCCTTTCTTAATATTTCGAATCTAGGTGTGTTTTTCCATCTCTATTTTGCATTGCATTGTGGCCCTTTCTTAATATTTCGTATCTAGGTGTGTTCTCCATCCCACACACCCATATTGTGCTCCTTTCTTAATATTTGGAATCTAGTTGTATTCTTCCACCTCCATTTTGCATTGGGTTCCTTTCTTAATTATTAAAATCTTGGTTTTGTTTTTCCACCTCCATTTTGCATTGCACCCCTTTCTTAATATTTAGAATGTGTTCTCAATCCCACACACCCCATTTTCCATTGTGACTTTCTTAATATTTCGAATCTATGTGTGTTCTCTATCCCACACACCCCATTTTGTATTGCATTGTGTGCCTTTCTTAATATTTCGAATCTAGGTGTGGTCTCTATCCCACACACCCCTTTTTGTATTTCATTGCAGGCCTTTCTTAATATTTAAAATCTTTGTGTGTTATCAATCCCACAACCCCTATTTTGCATTGCATTATGTGCCTTTCTTAGTATTTCGACTCTAGGTGTATTCTCTATCTCACACCCCCATTTTGCATTGCATTGTGTGCCTGCCTTAATATTTCGAAACGTTTCTTAATATGTTGAATCTAGCTGTGCTCATCATCCGATAACCCCATTTTGCATTTCATTGTGTACCTTTCTTAATATTTCGAATCTAGGTTTGGTCTCCATCCCCCACGCTGAATTCTGCATTGTGCCTTTACTAATATTTCAAATCTAGGTGTGTACTCCATCGCAAACACTCCCATTTTCCATTGCACGTTGTGCCCTTCTTACTATTTTGAACCTAGGTGTGTTCTCCACCCCACACCCCCATTTTGCATTTCTCTGTGTGCCTTTCTTAATATTTTTAATCTAGGTGGGTTCTCCATCCCACACACCACATTTTGCATTGCATTTGGTGCCTTTTTTAATATTTCAAATTTAGGTGTGTTCTCCATCCCACACCCCCATTTTGCATTTCATTGTGTGCCTTTCTCAATATTTCAAATCTTGGTGTGTTCTCAATCCCACAACCCCCATTTTGCATTGCGCTGTGTGCCTTTCTTAATATTTTATCTATGTGTGTTCTCCATCCCACACCTCCATTTTGCATTGCGTCCCTTTCTTACTATTTTGAATCTAGGTGTGTTCTCCCTCCCACAAACCCCCATTTTGCATTGCGTGCCTGCCTTAATATTTCAAAGCATTTCTTAATATCTCGAATCTAGGTGTGTCCTCTTCCCCACTCCCATTTTGCATTGCATTGTGTGCCTACCTTAATATTTCAAAGCCTTTCTTAATATGTTGAATCTAGCTGTGCTCACCATCCGACACCCCCATTTTGCATTTCATTCTCTGCCTTTCTTACTATTCTGAATCTAGATGAGTTCTCAATCCCACATCTCCTATTGTGAATTGCATTGTGGGCCTTCCTTAATAATAATTAGAATCTCAGTGTGTTCTCCAGTCCAAACACCCCATTATGCATTGCACTGTGTGCCTTTACTAATATTTCGAATCTAGGTGTGTTCTCCCTCCCAAACACCCCATTTTCCATTGCATTGTGTGCCTTTCTTACTATTCTGAATCTAGGTGTGTTCTCTGTCCCTCACTCCCATTTTGCATTTATTGTGTGACTTTGTTAATATTTCGAATCTAGGTGTGTTTTCCCTCCCACAAACACATATTGTGTGCCTTTCTTAACATTTATAATCTAGGTGTATTTTTCCACCTCCATTTTGCATTATGTGCCTTTCTTAGTATTTCTGATCTATGTATGCTCTCCGCCTCCCACCGCCCTTTATGCATTGCATTGCGTGCTTTCTTAATATTTTGAATTTAGGTGGGTTCTCCATCCCACATAGCACATTTTGCATTGCATTCTGTGCCTTTTTAATATTTTGAATCTAGGTGTGTTCACCATCCTCCACCCCATTTTGCATTTCATTGCGGGCCTGTCTTAATATTTCACATCTAGGTGTGTTCTCCACCCCCCCCCCCCCTTTTGCATTGCATTATGTGCCTTTCCTAACATTTCGTATCTAGGTGTGTTTTTCCACCTCTGTTTTGCATTGCATTGTGCCCCTGCCTTAATATTTTGAATCTAGGTGTGTTCTCCATCCCACACCCACCATTTTGCAATGCATTGGGTGTATTTATTAATATTTCGATTCTAGGTGTTCTCCATCCCACACAACCCATTTTGCATTGCATGGTGTGCCTTTCTTAATATTTTGAATCTTGGTGTGTTCGCCACCCCTCATTTTGCATTGCAATGTGTGCCTTTGTTATTATTTCAAATCTAGGTGTGTACTATATCCCACATCACCCCATTTTCCATTGCATTGCCATTCCATTTTGCATTGCAGCGTGTGCCTTTTTAAATATTTTGTATCTAGGTGTCTTCTCCATCCCACACCCACCATTTTGCTTTGCATTGTGTCTTTATTAATATTTCGATTCTAGGTGTTCTCCATCCCACACACCCCATTTTGCATTGCATTGTGTGCTTTTCTTAATATTTCGAATTTAGCCGTGTTCTCCATCCCACTCACCATTTGGAATTGCATTGTGTGCCTTTCTTAATATTTAGACTCTAGGTGTGTATTCGACCTCCCCCACGCCCCATTTTGTGTGCCATTTTGTGTGCCTTTCTTAATATTTCAAATCTAGGTGTATTCTCCATCCCCCTCCATTTGCCATTGCATTTTGTGCCTTTCTAAATATTTCAACTATAGGTATGGTTATCCACCTCCATTTTGCATTGTATTGTGTGCCTTTCTTAATATTTCGAACCTAGGTGGGTTCTCCATCACACACACTTATTTTGCATTTCATGCTGTACCTTTCTCAATATTTCGAATATAAGTGTGGTTTCCACGCCCCACTCCCCATTTTGCATTGTATTGCGTGTCTTTCTTAATATTTTGAATCTAGGTGGGTTCTCATCCCACACACCCCATTTTGCATTGCATTGTGCACCTTTATTAATGTTTCAAATGTAGGTGTTGTCTCCATTCCACACACACCCTTTTGCATTGCATTGTGAGCGTATCTTAATATTTCAAATCAAGGTGTTGTCCATCCCACACCCCCATTTCGTATTTCATTGCAGGCCTTTCTTAATATTTCAAATCTAGGTGTCTTCTCCATCGGACAGCCCTTGTTTTACATTGCATTGTGTACCTTTCTTAATATTTCGATTCTAGGTGTGTTCTCAATTTCACAAACCCCATTTTGCATTGCATTTTGTGCCTTCCTCAATATTTTATCTCGGTGTGTTCTCCATCCCACTCCCCCATTTTGCATTTAATTGTGTGTCTTTAATAATATTTTGAATCTAGGTGTATTCACCATCCCACTCCCCCATTTTGCATTTCATCGTGGGCCTTTCTTAATATTTGAAATCTAGGTGTGTTCTCCATCCGACACACCCAGTTTGCATTGCATTGTGTAACTTTTCTTAATATTTTGATTCTAGGTGTGTTCTAAGTCCCAACCCGCCCATTTTGTATTGCATTGCGTGCCTTTGTTATTTTTTCATATCTAGGTGTGTTCTCCATCCCACACACCCATATTGTCTGCCTTTCTTAATATTTCGAGTCTAGGTGTGTTATCCATCCCACAAACCCCATTTTGCATTGCATTGTTTTCCTTTATTAATATTACGAATCTAGCCGTGTTCTCCATCCCACCCCCATTTGGAATTGCATTGTGTGCCTTTCTTAATATTTAGAATCTAGGTGTGTACTCAACCCCCCCCATTTTGCATTGCATTGTGTGCCTTTCTTAATGTTTTGAATCTAGCTGTGTTCTCCATCCCACTGCCAGGGTTTACTTAATTAGAGTATGTTGGTTATTTATTGGGAAGTGTGTTTGGGTGGGAGAAAACACCATAATGATTACGTTTTGTGGGTAAATTGTGAAGTTACACAGGTTGGGCCTTAAGTAACTTGCTTAGAGTGTTGATATCAGCCGAAGCCAAGAAGGAGGAACTAATCGGTGATCTGATTGGCTGATTGGCTGATTAATTACCCTTAATGTCATTTGGGAAACGATCTCAACTGTCTTTCATTTTCTTCAGCTGAGTTGGTCAAGTTCTAGGTGCTTCCAGTTTTTAGGCCCAAGTCCTGAGGCCTAATCAAGAATTCAAGCAGGTTAAAAGGAACAGTTGTGGAGGTCCTGTTGGTAAAGCTTGCAGAGGGAGACAGACAACCTTCCAGAGCCAAGTGAACTTGTCAAGTGTCTTTCGAAAAGACTTTTAGAAATGTATATCAATCTATTTAATGAACTGTGCATAAAGTACTGAGTGGAGAGGTCAGACCGATGTAATTGAACAGCCTAACTTCTTCAGACACTGCATGCGTCGTTTATTTACTTTTTTCCCCGCTCGCCATAGTATCCAGTCGAGTAATTGTATGCTGAACTGTGTTTGTCTGCGGGACACCACGCACATTTATTTACTTTTTGCCACTCCCAGTAGTATCCTGAAGAGCGCTATCTTCCTTTCCTCCGGCAGATTCGGAGGAGAGGATCAGGTCAGTTTCCCTGATGCGGGAATCCTGTTGACAGCAGTTTGCCTCTCTCGCGAGTCATGTAAATAAAAACAATCCTTGCGTAGTGTTTATTTTTTAGGCTGCGGTCGGCACTGACAGTGTTTTTTCCTAAACTTAATCCATTATCAAAAGTGAAGGGGATTCTGAAAGAAATCTACGGAAGTCAGTTTCAATATAATTTATTTGCCTCACCGCTGTCATGTAATTTGTCAGTTCCACTAAGTGCTCGGCGGCTCCTACATGAAACTAAACAGTTTTAACTTCATACATGTCAGTGCGCACAGAATACTTTTCTTTCCTGGCATATATGACATTTTTAAAAGCTTCGTTCTTTGTCGGTTGTGCAGCGACTTCCCAAAAATTCAGTGGAGGCAGGAGCACAGCATAGACAGCAACTACTGGGTTTGCCAGAGGAGCCGGTGCTTGAAGTTGCCACGTAATCAACTCCTAAATCATTAACCCATTAGGAACAAACGCATGGTCTACAATGTGAAAGAAGCAAGGCCTTGCACAGAGGAGACTTGGAGGCGAGTTGTTGTAAAAAGTCACACCAACTGTTTATTTGCTTACAACTTCTCCTCTAAAAATGGTTCTTCTCCATTTAAGTCATGGACCTCTATTGAAAGGAAGACTAGATGAGCAAGATTATTGGGGTGTGGTGGGCTCTGCTCTGAATAAGGTGGCTGAGTGCTCCACGCTTTTGAGGGTCTGTAAGGGCACAGCATCTTCTGCGGATCTTCAGTCAAGACTCAACCTGACACCCACCTCCCATTTGGAATGGCATTGTGTGTCTTTATTAGTATTGCAAATCTAGGTGTGATCTCTATCCCACACACCCCATTTTGCATTGCATTGTGTGCCTTTCTTAATATTTCAAACTAGGTGTGTTCTCCATCGCACACTGCCATTTGCATTGTGTGCCTTTATTGATATTTCAAATCTGGGTCTGTACTCTATCCCACATTCCCGCATTTTGCATTGTCGTTCCATTTTGCATTGCAATGTGTGCCCTTCCTAATATTATGAATCTAGGTGTGTTTATTCACTTCCATTGTGCATTCTGTGCCTTTCTTAATATTGTGTATCTAGTTGTGTACTTCATCCTACGCCCCCATTTTGCATTGCATTGTTAGACTTTCTTAATATTTAGAATCTAGGTATGTTCTCCAACCCACACACCACATTTTGCATTGCATTGTGTGCCTTTATTAATATTTAGAATCTAGTTGTGTACTCCATCTCACCATTTTGCATTGAATTGTCGCTCCATTTTGCATTGCAATTTGTGGCTTTCCAACTATTTTGTATCTAGGTGTGTGCTCCATCCCCACCATTTTGCATTGCATTGTTAGACTTTCCTAATATTTAGAATCTAGGTGTGTTCTCCATCCCACCCCATTTTGAATTGCATTGTGTGGCTTCATATTTCTAATCTAGGTCTGTTCTTCAACCCACACTTCCGATTTTGCATTGTGTGCCATTCTCAGTATTTCAAATCTAGGTGTGTTCTCCATCCCACATCCCATTTCGCTTTGTGTGCCTTTCGTAATATTTCGAATCTGGGTTTGTTCTCCACCCCACACACCCTATGTTTCATTGCATTGTGTGACTTGCTTAATAATTTGAATCTAGGTGTGTACGCCATCCCACAACCCCCTGCTTGCATTGCATGCCTTACTTAATATTTCAAATCTAGGTGTGTTTTTCCACCTCCATTTTGCATTGTGTTCTTTTCTTAATATTTTGATCCTCGCTGTGTTCTCCATCCCACACACCCCATTTTGCATTGCATTGTGTGCCTTTATTAATATTTAGAATCTAGGTGTGTACTCCAACCCACACCCACCTTTTTGCATTGTGTGCTTTTCTTAATATTTTGGATCTAGGTGTTTTCCACCTCTATTTTGCACTGTCTTTCTTAATATTTCGAATCTAGGTGTGTTCTCCACCCCCCCCCCCCATTTTGCACTGCACTGTGTGTGTTTATTAATGTTTCAAATCTAGGTGTGTTTTTCCACTTCCATTTTGCATTGTGTCCCTTTCTTAATATTTCGAATCTAGGTGAGTTCTCCATCCCACACAACCCATTTTGCATTGCATCGTGTGCCTTTCTTCATATTTTGAATCTAGGTATGTTCTCCATCCCACACCCCCATTTTGCATTGGATTGTGTCCCTTTCTTAATATTTCGAATCTCAGTGTGTTGTTTATCCCACAAACCCCATTTTGCATTGCCTTGTGTGCCTTTCTTAATATTCAGAATGTAGGTGTGTTTTTACACTCCATTTTGCATTGTACTATGTGCCTTTGTTCATATTTCGAATCTAGGTGTGTTCTCCATTCCACACACCCATGTTGCATTGCATTGTGTGCCTTTGTTAATTTTTCAAATCTAGCTGTGTATATCCATCTCCATTTTGCATTTTCCCCTTCTTAATATTTAATTCAAATCTAGTTGTGTTCTCCTTCCCACACAACCATTTTGCACAACATGCCTTTGTTAACATTTGAAATCTAGGTGTGCATTTCCACCTCCATTTTGCATTGTCCCCTTCTAAATATTTAATTTGAATCTAGTTGTGTTCTCCATTCCACACACCCATTTTGCATTTGATTGTGTGCCTTTTATAATATTTCAAATGTAGGTATGTTCGCCATCCCATACACCCATTTTGCATTGCATTGTTTGCCTTTCTTAATATTTCGAATCTAGGTGTTTTCTCCATCCCAGAAAACCCCCTTTGCATTGTGTGTACCACCTCCATATTTGCATATCATTGTGTGCCTTTCTTAATTTTTCGAATCTAAGTGTGTTCTCCATCCTACCCTTGCCATTTTAAATTGCATTGTGTGCCTTTTTTAATATTTCAATTCTAGGTGTGATAATCTTCTGCCACACCCCATTTTGCATTGCATTGTGTGCCTTTCTTAATATTTCAAACAAGGTGTTTTTCCACCTCCATTTTGCTTTGCATTGTGTGCCTTTCTTATAAAAACGATTCTAGGTGTTCTCTTTTGCACACCCCTATTTTGAATTGCATTGTGTGCCCACACACCCCATTTTGCATTGCATACTGTGACTTTCTTAATATTTCGAATGTTGGCGTATACTCCATCACACACTGCCATGTTGCATTGTTGGCCATCTGTAATAATTCAAATATAGGTGTGTTTTTCCACCTCCATTTTGCATGGCTATGTGTGCCTTAATTAATATTTTGATTCTAGGTGTTATCCATCCCACACACCCCATTTTGCATTCCATTGTGTTCCCTATCCTATTGCATTGTGTGCCCTGATATATGAAATCTAGGTGTTTTTCTCCATCTCACACCCCCATTTTGCATTGCATTGTGTGCCTTTCTTCATATTTCGAATCTAGGTGCGTTTTGCATCCCACCCCCAACTTGCATTTCATTGTGTGCCTTTCTTAATATTTCAAAACTATGTTTGTTTTTCAACCTCCATTTTCCATCGTCCCTTTCTTAATATTTTGAATCTAGGTATGTTCTCCATCCCAAACACTCCATTTTGTATTGCATTCTGTGCCTTTCCTTATATTTTGAATCTACGTATTTTCTCCATCTCACACATCCATTTTTGCATTGCGTGCCGCCTTTAATATTTCGAATGTAGGTGTGTTCTCCAGTCCCACACACCACATTTTGCATTGCTTTGTTTGCCTTTCTTTATATTTTGAATCAGTGGCCCTGTGCCTCTCCCCTGGCCTGTGGGTACTGTGTCTCACTGCTGCCCTCTGGCCACTGTGCCCCCAGCCTCTGGCCATTGTGCCTCTCCCCCCAGAATCTGGCCATTGTGCCTCTCTCCCTAGCTTCTGGCCACTCAAGCTCCCTCTCCCCACTGCCCCACCAACAACCCCTGTGTCTGGCCACTGTGCCTTCCTCCTGGCCTCTGGCCACTGTGCCTTCCTCCTTGCCTCTGGCCACTGTACCTCCCCCTGACCTCTGGCCACTGTGCCTCCCCCGGGCCACCCCCTCACTTCTGGCCACTGTGCCACCCCCTCACTTCTGGCCACTGTGCCTCACCCCCCAGCTTCTGGCCACTGTGCCTCCCCCTCACTTCTGGCCACTGTGCCTCCCCCGGCTTCTGGCCACTGTGTCTCCCCCCTGGCCTGTGGACACTGTGCCTCTCTCCCCAGTCTCTGGCCACTCAAGCTCCCTCTAGCCACTGCACCCACAAACATCCCCTGTGTCTGGCCACTTTGCCTCCACCCCTGGCCTCTGGACCCTGTGCCTCTGCCCCTGGCTGGTTTGCCTCCACCCCTGGCCTCTGACCGCTGTGCCTCCACCCCTGGCTGCTGTGCCTCCAACCCTGGCCTCTGGCCACTGTGCCATCTCCCCTTTCCACTGGGCCTCCTCCTGGCCTCCACCCTCACTTCTGGCCACTGTGTCTCCCCCCAGTATCTGGCCACTGTTCCCCCAGCTTCTGGCCACTGTGCATCCACCCCTGGCCTCTGGCTGCTGTGCCTCTCCCCCTGGCCACTGTGGTGCCCGCCCGGCACTGGCCACTGTGCCTCCCCCTGGCCTCTGGCCACTGTGCCTCCCCCTGGCCTCTGGCCACTGTGCCTCCCTCTGGCCTCTGGCCACTGTGCCTCCCCTCTGACCTCTGGCCATTCAAGCTCCCTCTAGCCACTGCCCCCACCAAAACCCCTTGGGTCTGGCCACTGTGTCTTCCTCTTGGCTTCTGGCCACTGTGCCTTCCTCCCAGCCTCTGGCCACTGTGCCTTCCTCCCAGCCTCTGGCCACTGTACCTCCCCCCGGCCTCTGACCACTGTGTCTATGCCCTGGCTTCTGGCCACTATGCCTCCCCCTTGCCTCTGGCCACTGTGCCTCATCCTGGCCTGTGGCTACTGTGCCTCCCCCTGGCCTCTGGACACTGTGCCTCTCCCCCAGCATCTGCCCATTGTGCCTCTCTCCCCCGCCTCTGGCCACTCAATCTCCCTCTAGCCACTGCCCCACCAACAACCCCTGCCTCTGGCCACTGTGCCTTCCTCATGGCCTCTGGCCACTGTGCCTTCCTCCCAGCCTCTGGCCACTGTGCCAACCCCCTCGCATCTGGCCACTGTGCCAACCACCAGACTCTCTCCCCACTGTGCTACCCAACAAGCCTCTGGCCACTGTGCCTCCCCCTGGCCTCTGGCCGCTGTGCCTCCCCCTGGCCTCTGGCCACTGTGCCTACCCCCAGCCCCTGGCAACTGTGCCTCCCCCGGCCCTTGGCCACTAAGCCTCCCCCTGGCCACTGTGCCTCCCACCGGCCTCTGGCCACTGTGCCTCCTCCCCGGCCTCTTGCCACTGTGCCTCGGCCCCGGCTCACCCAGTAACTTCTGGCCACTGGGCTTCCCCCTGGCTACTGTGCCTCCCCCCAGATTCTGGCACTCTGCCTGTCTGGCCGGTGCCCACCCACCAACCTCTGGCCACTGGGCTTCCCCACAAGCCTCTGGTCTTTGTGAACCAACCCTGGCCTCTGGCCACTGTGCCTCCCCCTGCCCTCTGGCCACTGTGCCTTCCCCACCAGTACCCTCTGGTCACTGTGCCTCCCCCGGCCTCTGGCCATTTTCCCTCCCACCAATACCCTATGGCCACTGTGCTGCCCACCCCAGCATCTGGCCACTGTGCCTCCTCCCTGGCCTCTGGACACTGTGCCTCACCAGCAGCCTGTGGCCACTGCCGCTCCCCCCAGCATGTGGCCATTGTGCCTCCCCCTCTGACCTGTGGCCACTGTGCCTTTCCCCTCTGACCTGTGGCCACTGTGCCTCCCCACCTCTGACCTGTGGCCACTGTGCCTCACCCAGCCTGTGCCCACTGTGCCTTTGCCCTGGCCTGTGGCCACTATGCCTCCCCCAGGCCTGTGGCCACTGTGCCTCCCCCCAGCCTGTGGCCACTGTGCCCCCCGGCATGTGGCCACTGTGCCCCCCAACATGTGGACACTGTGCCTCCCCCGGCCTGTCACCACTGTGCCTTCCCCCAGCCTGTGGCCACTGTGCCTCCCCCTCTGACCTGAGGCCACTGTCTCAACCCCCCTGACATGTGGCCACTGAGCCCCCCCCTCTGACCTGTGGCCACTGTGCCTTCCCCCCTCTGAACTGTGGCCACTGTGCCTCACCCCTCTGAGCTGTGACCACTGTGCCTACACCCCTCTGACTTGTGGCCACTGTGCCTCCCCACCTCTGACCTGTGGCCACTGTGCCTCCCCACCCTGGCCTGTGGCCACTGTGCCTTACCCTGGCCTGTGGCCACTGTGCCTCCCCCTGGCCTGTGGCCACTGTGCCTCCTCTCTGGCCTGTGGCCACTGTGCCTCCTCCTCGGCCTGTGGCCACTGTGCCCCCCCCTGACCTGTGGCCACCGTGCCTCCCCCCTCTGACCTGTGGCCGCTGTGCCCCCCCTGACATGTGGCCACTGTGCCTTCCCCCGGCCTGTGGCCACTGTGCCTTCCCCTGGCCTGTGGCCACTGTGCCTTCTCCCTGGCCTGTGGCCACTGTACCTTCCCCCCGGCCTGTGGCCACTGTGCCTTCCTGTTAGGGAGAATTCTCATCTATGGCTAATTTCCCTCACCTAGTGAGTCCCCCAGCAGCTTTGCTGGACTTCTGGAGTTTATTTTTTCCACTTGGTAAGAGTGAGAGCTTTTCCCCCACTCTTACCTGTGTTTTGCTATGTGTTTCTATCTGTTTTTGTGATTGTGGACTCTCAAGTACACCACTTCAGTAGCCCCCTTCTTTTTGTGTGTCACACAGCACCTTCAGTGCAGTGGCCCAGGGTTGCCTTTGAAACTTCCCTCGACTCCATTTTTGAGGCGACTACCATCCCCCAGAAAAGGGTAAAGTTACCATTAACTTTACTTAGTCAATCTACCACAGATCCAGTACACCCCATCTTCCATGGAGAAGGTTAATTTGTATCCCTTTTTATCTGTACCTCCTAGAGCATTGTTTCGCTCTTTTAACATTTAGATTTGGCTGGTGGCAGTGGTATCTACCCTAACTTTTCTAGCGAGATTATATTAGATAAACGTGGTACTGTTCTTGGCTATTATATTAGCCTCGAACATGAACCCGCTTGACCAAATCGTCTTTCTTTTGGCTCCGGTTGGGTTTATTCGCCATTTCTTTTTGTTAAATTCCTTCTTGTGTTTTACTCTGCATGGCAAAGTAGGTTTGCCTTCTTTGTTCACTGTCTTTTGGCATGCTTCTGCTCAGAAGCCCTCCTCAAGGCGCCTGGGTGTCTAGGTGGGCTGAATGTGAGGGAGGGGTGTAGTCACCCCTTGCACAGGGTATCCTAGGAAACCCAAGTCACACTTTGTCATGATTGGCCAGGGTAGTTGTCCGGGCTGGACAACCCTCCTGCTGGGTGATTGGGTTTTTTTTCGCATAAAAGGCAGGTCTCTTGGGCTAGAAATCAGAGAGTCGCCACTGGAACTACAAGGAACCGAAGAGAAGCGGAGAGAACGACGGCTGCTGCAACTACACCGTCCCAGTTAAGCCCTGCTGCAGTCCTGAGCTATCTTACCTTCAACGACTTAGAGAAGATCCAGTCCGGAGTCTTCTTCCCTTGATCTTGGTGGGGATAACCAGCTCATCTTCTACAGTCAGAGGATCCTCTCCCTTGATCGAAATCGCTGCACGCTGCTGTAGTGGTCCGGATAGCCACCTGAAAAGCCTCTCCTGTTTTTAAGGAGCGCACCTTTTATTCCTCGTCGCTGCTGCCGGCTTCATCCCTGTGTGGTGCAGACCCCCTTCAGACGTCCTCCTTCACAACGAAGCTCCAGGAATCGTGGGTCTGCAGGAAACCAACAGGAACAACTGCCATGGCACCAGCTGCACCATTGGAACAAGGTACTGTGGTCTACTTGAGGAAACTGGGTGAATCCCTTTCTTCCTTTTCCAAGGCTTGCCCTTGTCTTCCCTCCTTCTTATAACTTTTGCTTCCGAACATTGACAATATCGAAGTACTTTTGGCTACGTGGAATCGTGAACTGTCTGAGTGTGTGATCTTCGGCCCGGTGTCTTTTGACCCTGGCTCCGGCCCTTTGACTTTTAAACTCCTGTCTCTTGAGTGTTTCTTGATTCTGCCTGCCTAACCAAAATATTGCCTGTGATTTTTGCCTCCAACTCCCTCTTGGTATCTCAGGTGCTAAGTGTGTTTTTGCCCCGGTAGCATTTCATGTGACGGATACGTGTTTATTTAGTAGACGGAACTGTCAAAAAGTGATCGCAATCGTATTTGCGGTAACGTGTTTTGTTCGTAGCATCGGTTCATTCAAACACAGGGAACTTACCTTGAGACTTACTGTACAAAGTGAATTGGTTGGTTGTAGTATATTTAACGTGTGGTTTTCATTTGAGTTTAATAGAAGTGTTGTGTTTATAACAAATGGTTTAAAAATAAATGTACTTATATTTTTTTACCTGAAACCTTGAGTCAGTGTTTGCTTGAGTCACAGTAATTGTGGTCCCTCTGTGTAATCTCTGCTACTGCTCATATACTCTTGAGATAAGCCTGGCTGCTCCGCCACTGCTACCACTGTGACATAGTAGTAAAGGCTTTTACCAAAGGTAAAACTTGTATTGCCACCTGTAGTCTTAATTGTGTGTAGTGGTCCCTAAGGGCAATGCACAGGATTCTGCCTAACACTGGTGTACAGCGGTGAGGATTTGGAAGTAGAGTGATTACACTTAGAGTGCTGCTGTTGTTTGGGTTCAACTAACCACAAGGCTAACACCACTAATTCTATTTAACTAAGAAATAATGTCAAATATGGAAAACTACACTGAAGAGAGTATTTTACACTATACTGCTGAGGTTCTGAGAACCATGTGTAAGGATAAGAATATCTCTGGTAAAGGAAAGAAATCTGAACTGGTTGCAAAGTTAATGGGAAAAAGTCTGGAGAGTGGGTCAGAAGGACCTACTACTCCAGCAAATGTGGATTTTGATGTTTCTGATTCTGAGAGTGCTAATAGTGAAGAAGTAGGTGAGTCCCTGCTAGGAAATCCTGCGACTCCCTTGCCTGCTCAGAATGCACAACCTCTGTCCACAGGGACACCCACAGGTCCTACACTTACTCCTGAATTTATTGCACTTGAGAAAATGAGACTTGAATTGGAAGTGAAACGTATTGATGCACAAACTGCCATGAAACATTAAGAGTTTAAGGTTCAGAGAAATAGAGCTGAACCATGATCTAGAAATGAAGAAATTGTCTCTAGAAAATGCTTCTCTCCCAGAGTCTTCTAGGTCTTCCAGCCCTAAGAGACCCCGTATGCCAAAGGAAATGATTGGTATGTATGAGACTAAACTTGATATTTTGGATTGGTTAGCAATGTGTGAGTACAATCATGGGATTCAAGGTATCTCAGGGAATCAGTTGATTCCTTGACTTTTCTCTAGGCTCCCCCCTGTTGCAAGTGATGCTGTAATGGAGTTGGGGGAGGATGATAAACAGGATTATGAGTGTGCGAAACTAGCATTAATAGCTAGGTTTTGGAAGACCCCTTCCAAGTATCTTAAGAGGTTTATAACCCTCAAAAAGCATGTTGGTACCCCTTGGGCTACCTGGGCGTGTGAATGTTTGAAAAACTTAGATGGTTGGGTTAAGGGTTACAAAGTGAACACTTATGAAGGTTTTAGGAATCTTGTAATGTTGGAGTCTATTTTGTATGCCTGCTCTCCTGAGCTTAGACAGCACTGGGCTGATTCAAAGGAGATAGATCCTAAGAGGCTAGCTAAGGCTGCTGACTTCTGGGTTGCCAACAGGGCCACTAACAAGGATTCTGGGGCTACTCAGAAGAAGGATGAGGGGAAGCAGCCAAAGAAAGACAACCAAGAGAATTCCAATACCTCCCATCCAGAAGAGGTCCCCAAACATAACCAAATTAAGCCACAGGGGAAACCAAACAGGGCTAGTGTACTTCCTGGTGCCAAACTAGAGGTAGGTCTGGAAAGCCCCCCATTCCAGAGAGCATTTGGTAAATGCTTTAGTTGTGGGTCAACTGACCATATGAGAGGAGATCCCAGATGCAAGGGTAACCCTGCAGGGATCAGCACTACCTCCGTAGCCTTCTCCCCAGACGGAGAAGTACAGATGGCTAGTGCTCTCTTTCACTTGTTTGCTGAAGAACCTTTGGCTCTTCAAGCAACTGTATCATTAAAGTCCAAGAGTCTGGGTAAGGAACCACATAGTGATGTGTATGACTCCATTCCTGAAAACTCTAGGGAGCACTATGTGGACAGTGTTCTTGTCAATGGCGAGGGCACCCCTACCATGAGAGACACTGGGGCCAGCAGAACAGTTGTGGATGAAAGATTTTTCAGGTCTGCGGATGTTGCTAACGCACCCAAAGGCCCCACCAATCTTGTTGGAGGCCCGGTCCAAATGGTTCCTATTCTACCAGCTCTCATTCAGTATAACAATATGACAGTGAGGATCACTGTCAGTATTCAGAGTGAGGTGTCTGGGAGAGTCCTGTTGGGGAATGATCTAAAACCTCTAGGAGTAGTATCCAGTACCCCAGGCCTCCCAGTATGGAGAAACAGAACCAAACCAAATTGGCTAGAGAGGCCACCTTAAGGGACCACTCTGAGCTTGTGGGAACCTCTACAGAGAACCCCACTACAAGCCCTGGTGTTAGTAAGTTGACCTCTAACCCAGGCAAATTGCAGGCTAGTATGTTAGGGAAATGGGAGCCCAAACCAAGCTCCATCGTTGTTCCCCCAGTTTTAAAGTCTCTGACTCCCCCTGCTTCTGAGAAAGGGGTGGATAGACCAACTGGACCCCTCTCTAGGCCTAAGAGAACTGGTAATTCTCAGTACTGGTGAAAAACCAGAAAAGACAAGTCTAAGGCCAAAAACCTTCCGACTGTTGGACCTTCTACAGAAGACTCCAACCCAAATGCTAATGTTAGGAGAGGAACTTCTAAAGTAGGTAAGGTTAGATCTAAGAGGACGGGGGAAGCATGTACCTTGCTTATCCCCAGTCCATCCAACCAAGATACCTGAGACCCAACCTGCTCCCCAAAGAGAGGTGGTGAGGAACCCTGGAGGCCACTCTAGATCTAAGGGAATCCTTTATAAGGACCCCTTGAAAAAGCCCATCACAGGTTCAGGAGTTGTACCAACTTCTGAGGGACTGGTCAACCAGATCCCCTATAGATTCAAAAGGAAAGCTGTCTCTCCAAGGGTATGTAGGACATATAGCTTACAAAGGAAAACCTTTGATTGTAACATAGAAAACAGAGTAGGAAGTCACCACAAAAATGCTGATGGTCTCTCTAGGATGTTTGTAACCGACTAGAGGTATGAGGTCCATCCAGGAGTGGATTAAATCCTCCTGTCCCTTAGTCTGGGGGGGCGAGTGTTAGGTAGAATTCTCATCTATGGCTGATTTCCCTCACCTAGTGAGTCCCCCAGCAGCTTTGCTGGACTTCTGGAGTTTATTTTTTTCCACTTGGTTAGAGTGAGAGCTTTTCCCCCACTCTTACCTGTGTTTTGCTATGTGTTTCTATCTGTTTTTGTGTTGTGGACTCTGAAGTACACCACTTCAGTAGCCCCCTTCTTTTTGTGTGTCACACAGCACCTTCAGTGCCGTGGCCCAGGGTTGTCTTTGAGACTAACCTCGACTCCATTTCTCAGGCGACTACCATCCCCAAGAAAAGGGTAAAGTTACCATTAACTTTACTTAGTCAATCTACCACAAATCCAGTACACCCCATCTTCCATGGAGTACTGCAAAGGGTTAATTCATATCCCTTTTTATCTGTACCTCCTATAACATTGTTTCGCTCTTTTAACATTTAGACTTGGCTGGTGGCAGTGGTATCTACCCTAACTTTTCTACCGCGATTATATTAGATAAACGTGGTACTGTTCTTGGCTATTATATTAGCCTCGAACATAAACCCGCTTGACCAAATCGTCTTTCTTTTGGCTCTGGTTGGGTTTATTCGCCATTTCTTTTTGTTAAGGTCCTTCTTGTGTTTTACTTTGCGCAGCAAACTAGGTTCGCCTTCTTTGTTCACTGTCTTTTGGCGGGCTTCTGCTCAGAAGCCCTCCTCAAGGCGCCTGGGTGTCAAGGTGGGCTGAATGTGAGGGAGGGTTGTAGTCACTCCCTGCACAGGGTATCCTAGGAAACCGAAGTCGCACTTTGTCATGATGGGCCAGGGTAGTTGTCCGGGCTGGACAACCCCCCTGCTGGGTGATTGACAGCCAGGCTGGGTGAATGTTTTTTTTTCTCGCATAAACGGCATATCTCTTGGGCTAGAAGTCAGAGAGTCGCCACTGGAACTACAAGGAACCTAAGAGAAGTGGAGGGAACGACGGCTGCTGCAACTACACCGTCCTAATTAGGCCCTGCTGCAGTCCTGAGCTATCTTCCCTTCAACGACTTAGAGAAGATCCAGTCCGGAGTCTTCTTCCCTTGAGCTTGGTGGGGATAACCAGCTCATCTTCTACAGTCAGAGGATCCTCTTCCTTGGTCGAAATTGCTGCACGCTGCTGTAGTGGTCCAGATAGCCACCCGAAGAGCCTCTCCTGTTTTTAAGGAACGCACCTTTTATTCCTTGTCACTGCTGCCGGAATCATCCCTGTGTGGTGCAGACCCCTTTCAGACGTCCTCCTTCACAACAAAGCTCCAGGAATCATGGGTCTGCAGGAAACCAACAGGAACAACTGCCAGGGCACCAGCTGCACCATTGGAACAAGGTACTGTGCTCTACTTGAGGAAACTGGGTGAATCCCTTTTCTTAATTTTCCAAGGCTTGCCCTTGTCTTCCCTCCTTCTTATAACTTTTTCTTCCGAACATTGACAATATCGAAGTACTTTTGGCTACATGAAATCGTGAACTGTCTGACTGTGTGATCTTCGTCAACAGGCCCCGGTGTCTTTCGACCCTGGGACTTTTGAACTCCTGTCTCTGAGTGTTTCTTGATTCTGCCTGCCTAACCAAAATATTGCCTGTTATTTTTGCCTCCAACTCCCTCTGGGTATCTCAGGTGCTAAGTGTGTTTTTGCCCCGGTAGCATTTCATGTCACGGATACGTGTTTATTTAGTAGACCGAACTGTCAAAAAGTGATCGCAATCGTATTCGCGGTAACGTGTTTTGTTCGTAACACCGGTTCATTCAAACACAGGGTACTTACCTTGAGAATTACTGTACAAAGTGAATTGGTTAGTTGTAGTATATTTAATGTGTGGTTTTCATTTGAGTTTAATAGAAGTATTGTGTTTATAACAAATGGTTTAAATATAAATGTACTTATATTTTTTACCTAAAACCTTGAGTCAGTGTTTGCTTGAGTCACAGTAATTGTGGTCCCTTTGTGTAATCTCTGCTATTGCTCATATACTCTTGAGATAAGCCTGGCTGCTCTGCCACTGCTACCACTGTGACATAGTAGTACAGGCTTGTACCAAAGGTAAAACTTGTATTGCCACCTGTAGTCTTAATTGTGTGTAGTGGTCCCTAAGGGCACTGCACAGGATTCGTTCTAAAACTTCCCACCGGCCTGTGGCCACTGTGTCACGCCCTGGCCTGTGGCCACTGTGCCTTCTCCCCTGGCCTCTGGCTGCTGTGCCTCCTCCTGCTGTGCCTCCAACCCTGGCCTCTGGCTGCTGTGCCTCCAACCCTGGCCTCTGGCTGCTGTGCCTCCACCCCTGGCCTCTGGCTGCTGTGCCTCCCCCCTGGCCTCTGGCTGCTGTGCCTCCCCACGACCTGTGGCCAGTGTACTCCCTCCCCCCAGCCTGTGGCCACTGTGCCGCCTCCCCCCGGCCTGTGGCCACTGTGCCTCCCCCAGCCTGTGGCCACTGTGCCTCCCCCCTGGCCTGTGGCCACTCTGCCTCCCCCTGACCTCTGGCCACTGTGACTCCCCCTGACCTCTGGCTACTGTGCCTACCCCCAGCTTCTGGCCACTGTGCCTACCACCCCAGCCTCTGTGCCTACCCTCTGGCCACTGTGCCTCCCCCGTTGCCTCTGGCCACTGTGCCCCCCTGGCCTCTGGTCACTGTGCCTCCCCCTGACCTCTGACCACTGTGCCTACCACCAAGACTCTGGCCACTGTGCCTATCCCCCAGCCTCTGTGCCTCCCCTCTGGCCACTGTGCCTCCCTTCTGGCCACTGTGCCTCCCTCGGCCACTGTGCCTCCCCTCTGGCAACTGTGCCTCCCCCTGACCTCTGGCCACTGTGCTCCCACTGGCCTGTGGCCACTGTGCCTCCCCCTGGCCTGTGGACACTGTGCCTTTCTCCCCAGTCTCTGGCCACTCAAGCTCCCTCTAGCCACTGCCCCCACCAACAACCCCCGTGTCTGGCCACTGTGCCTTCCTCCTGGCCTCTGGCCACTGTGCCTCCACCCCAGCCTCTGGCCACTGTACCTACCCCCTGGCCTCTGGCCACTGTGCCTCCCCCCTGGCCTCTGGCAACTGTGCCTCCCCCAGCCTCTGGCTACTATGCCTCCCCCAGCCTCTGGTCACTGTACCAATCCCATGGCATCTGGCCACTGAGCCAACCCCAAGACTCTCCCCCCTGTGCTTCCCAACAAGCCTCTGGCCACTGTGTTCCCCCCAGCCTCTAGCCACTGTGCCTCCCCCGGCCTCTGGCTACTGTGCCTCCCCCCAGCCTCTGGCCACTGTGTTCCCCCCAGCCTCTGGCCACTGTGCCTCCCCCAGCCTCTGGCCACTGTGCTTCCCCCTGGCCTCTGGCCACTGTGCCTCCCGTCCAGCCTCTGACCACTGTGCCTCCCCCAGCCTCTGGCCACTTTGCTTCCTGCCCATCCTCTGGCAACTGTGCCTCCCCCCAGCCTCTGGCCACTGTGCCTCCTCCCCTGCTTCTGGCCACTGGACCTCCTCCCCAGCCTCTGGGCACTGCCCACCCACCAACCTCTGGTCACTGGGCTTCCCCACCAATCTGACCACTGGGCTTCCCCACCGGCCTCTGGCCACTGGGCTTCCCCACCAGCCTCTGGCCACTGTGCCTCTCTGGCCACTGCCTACCCAACAACCTCTGGCCCCTGGGCTTCCCCACCAGCCTCTGGCCACTGGGCCTCTACCCTGGCCCCTGGCCACTGCGCCTCCCCCTGGCCTCTGGCCACCATGCCTTCCACTGGTCTCTGGCCACTGTGCCTCCTCCCTGGCCTCTGGCCACTGTGTCTACTCCCTGGCCTCTGGCCACTGTGCCTCCTACCCGGCCTCTGGCCACTGTGCCTCCTCCCCGGCCTCTGGCCACTGTGCTTCCTCCCCAGCCTCTGGACACTGTGCCTCCTCCCCCTGACCTGTTAACTGTTGTCATCTTTTTTTTCCCTCCCTTGTCCTGAGGGTGATGAAGGAATCTGTTACTTTGTTGTTTTATCCACTTCCCATTTCCCCCGGGGGTGTGGTGTGAATAAGGTGGTTGAGTGTTCCATGCTTTTGAGGGTCTGTCAGGGTTTAGCAGCTTCTGCGGATCTTCATTCAAGACTCCACCCGACAGTATGAAAAGCCAATAATTTTGAGTCTGCCCGAGCTGCCATGAACACTGAAGAGACCTCAATGGATGTTTTGGGAGAAATTATTCGGGAGCTGACTTAAGAGCTATGGATCTTGCACAAGGAAAATGAGAAACTAAGTAAGAAGATGGAGGAGTTGAGTGAAAAGGTTACTCATTTGTAAGAAGTGGAGGTTAGACGGGCAGCCTGTTCCCGGTCTTAGGATAGTGGGGATCTCCCAGAGTTGTACAGGCTGAACAAGGACCATTTTCACACAGAGAATGGGGGAGTAATGGGGGAGTTGGACCTTGTCTAATTCCAGTGCCTTTGGCAGCCCCTGAACGATTTGAGGGTGAGGCCAAGGCATTTCAGACACTCATTACTCAATGTGAACTCCATATCCTTAGTCGTTCTGAGGTATTCTCTACTGAAACAGCAAAGGTAACCTTCATTATGTCCTATATGTCCGGCGAGGCAGCGACCTGGCCAGGATTGCAATTGCATCAGAAACATGTAGCCTTAGGGAATTTCGAGCTCTTCCAGGAAGAGTTTCAGGTATCCTTGGAAGTGGATGGGGAGTTATTAGAGCTCCAGCAGGGAGGACGGGATTTAGTTTTTTACATAACATAATTTAAATCTTTAGTGTTAGAGAGCAAGTGGCCAGGGGAAAATAGGTCATCTCTCTTTTACACCGGGTTATGGGAGAAGTTGAAAGATGCTCTATCAAATATAGTGAATAGACCTACCTCTTGTGACAAATTAATAGATTTAGTCATTCAATTAGACTCTCATCTTAATGAGTGAAGGTTGGAGTGGAGAAAGGCCCTGGGGGATGGTAGGAGTTTGATCAGAAGAGATCGCCCTGGAACAGACTTTTTAAATAATGAGTTTCGAGGTCTAGTGAACAAAGGTTCTGATCAGGGGTCCAGGCTTAGGGGACCGCTACCTAAGGAGGAGAAGGAGAGGAGGCATGTGAATAAATTATGTCTGTATTGTTTAAGGAATGCCCACTTCTTAGGTAACTGTACGTACACCCCAAAGAGGCCTCAGACTTCGGCAATCAAGGTGCAACAGGTGGCTAATACTTTACAAGCGGAGGATCCTTGTCTTAAAGTAAACGTATCATTGTATGTTAAAGCAGCATTGAAGGGTTCAGGTCCTGCGGTCATTGACTCTAGAGCCACAGGCAATTTTATGGTTTGCGGGGTGGCCAAGGCTCTTGGAATTCTTTTAAAACAAAAGTAGGTGGTGGAGCAGGTGTGGGCAGTGGATGAGACTTCTCTTATCTCAGGTCCCATAACTCATGAGACTGAGATTCTGGACATGGTTCTAACAGGGAGCCATAGGGAGGAGATTCCTTTTGAACGAACTGATGCACAGTAGTTAAAGATTATTATAGGAATCCTGTGGCTCACTACGCATAATCCAAGGATTGACTGGGGAAGGAGGGTAGTGGAGTTAGTCAAATTATTGTGTGGATCACTGTTTTCTGAGTTCTCTCCAAGTGAATTCTCAAGATTTTGGAGAGTCAGTGTTGAGGGTGTTGGCCAAAGGAGGAGCGTTCCATCATTCAATTGGAGCTGTGCTAGGGGAGTTACCTGAGTGTTATCAGGAGTTCTGGGATGCTTTTGATGAAAAGATTGTGGGAGAATTGCCTCCACATAGACCTTTTGATTGTAGAATAGATATAGAACCTGGATCAGTATTGCCCAGCAGTAGTGATTATTCTCTTACAGAGAAGGAGAATGTGTATTTGAAGGAATACCTGGCAGAGAATTTAGCTAAGGGGTTCATTCGGCATTCCCAGTCTCCTGCAGCTTCTCCTTTTTTTTGTTCTGAAGCCAAATGGTTCTTTAAGAACTTGCATAGACTAGAACAGGTATCCTCTCCCTTTAATCTCTGAGGTGTTATACCAGCTTTAAGGAGCCACTGTTTTTTCTAAACTTGACCTGCATGGATCCTTTCATTTGGTTAAAGTCCAAGAAGGAGATGAGTGGAAAACGGCCTTCAAGACCAGGTTTGGACTTTTTGAGTATCTTGTGATGCCTTTCCCACTTTGTAATGCTCCCGCGGCCTTCCAGTTTTCTATAGATGAGGTGCTTTGAGAGTTTTTGGATGTGTTGTTGTGGTTTGTATTGATGATATTTACACTTTTCTTTGGATTTGGGTCAACATCAAAATCATGTGCGAATGGTGCTTCAGAAGTTACGAGAGAATGATTTGTTTGCCAAACTCGCGAAGATTTAGTTACACACATATTCAGTGGCAATATCTGGGGTTTAATATTTCCCCAAAAGGCTTGGAGATGAATCCTCGGAATGTTCAGGCAATTCAGGATTGGCCATCACCTATTAAGGTGAAATAAGTACAAAGTGTTATTGTTTTCGCCAATGTTTATTGAAGGTTTATTGAGGGTTTTTCTCAGTTAGTCACTCCTATCACTAAGCTCCTCGTGAACGGGGTGAAATTTGTCTGGGGACCGGAGGTTCTGAAGTCTTTTCAGATCTTGAAGTCTCGTTTCATCTCCTTTTTGATTTTGATTCATCGTGATCCTGCAAAACCTTTTTTTGTGGAGGCGGATGCCTCTAATGTGGCCATGGGGGAAGTTTTGTCCCAAAGACATGAAGTTACAAGCCAATTACATCCTGTGGCCTTTTTCTCTAAGAAATGTTTACGGGCTGAAATCAATTACACAATTTCTGATCGTGAACTTTTGGATATTAAATCAGCTTTTGAAGAATGGCCTCATCATATGTTGGGTGGGAGACACAAAGTTGCTATTCTGACTGATCATCATAATCTGCTATTTTTTAAATCTGCTAAAACATCGACTCCAAGACAATTTAGGTGGTTTTTGTTTTTCGCACAAAATTAATTTATTGTTACATTTAAACCACAACGTTTAAATGGAAAAGCGGATGCTTTATACCGTCAGTTCCCAGGAAGTGATTCAAAGATTGAGTGTGACCCTTTTCCCTTGAATGCTTTGGAACTTTTCATTTTGGCAGGAGCTCAGGTTAAATGGAACAGATGGAGGATTGGAAACGTCTTGATCCAGCCGCAATATCCAGAAGGGAGTTGCCCTTTTTTTGATGATCGACTATATTTACCATCTCTGGAGTTGAGCGAACGAATGTTGAAGAATTGTCTATAATGTATGTTATCTGGTCATCCATGTTTTTGGAAAATTTTGGAGCTAATAAGAAGAGAATTCTACTAGGAAACGGTTAGGCAGGATACCTTGAATGTTGTGAAGACATGCACAGTGTGTACAAGGGCAAAGAATAAAGCTGGAAAGCTGGACGGTTTGTTGGAGACTTTACTAGTACCTCTGCATCGCTGGCATACAGTTGGATTGGATTTTCTTACAGATCTTCCAAAGGATCAAGGCTGCTCCTCCATTCTTGTTGTAGTAGATCTACTTTCCAAAGAGGGGCCTTTTATTCCTATAAAGGGAGAGGTTACATCAGAGAGTCTGTCTCAGAACATTCTTGAAGGGGCGGTCAGGTTGCATGGTTTGGCCAGTAAAATAATTTCAGATAGAGGTTCTCAGATTATTTCCAAGTTTTTGAGGGCATTCTGTAATGGAAGTTAGTTTAAAATAGGGTTACCATCCCAAGACTAATGGACAGGTGGAAAGGGTCAATCAGGAGCTGGAGAAATATCTAAGATGTTATTTGAAAGAAAGTTTAACCTGGGTGGATTTGATTTGATTGTCATGATTTGCCTACAATAATTGTGAAAAGGATTCTACATCCATGTTCCCTTTCTTTCTCGGGAGAGGTTTTCATCCGCATTTTTTGTCTGATGATGTAATGAGGGAGAAGTTTAATCCAGCACTAGGAGTTTGTCTTCAGGCAATGAAGGTAAACCTGGAGCGGGAGAAGGTATTATTGGAAAGTAAAATTAGATATAAAAGTTTTGCAGATGTCACAGGGAGATTACGTCCCAAGTATAGGGAAGGAGAGTTGGTTTGGTTATCAACAAAACATTTGGGAATTAAGGGGAGTAATAAAGTCAGTCCTCAGTTTGTGGGTCCATCCGAGATAGAAAAAGTAATAAATCTGGTTGCAGTTGGATTGAGGCTATCTGCTAGTCTTAAAGTTCATCCAACTTTTCGTGTAAGTCTGCTGAAGCCTGTGTGTAAAGGCTCTAGATTTGAGTGCCCTTCGGTGCCAATCCAGGTTGAGGATGGGTCTGAAGAATTGGAGGTTAAATGTATTTTGGATTCTAGGAAATTGAGGGGGAAACTTCAATATCTTATTGATTGGAAGGGTTTTGGACCAGAGGAGCGCACTTGGGAGGAAGCTGTTCATGTTCATGTCCCACAATTGGTTGCGAAGTTGCATAGAAAATGTCCTTTTAAACCAGGTCCTGAGACAGGGCTTTAAGGAAGGGGTTCTGTCAGGGTGTACTTATTTAGGGTATGTTGGTTATTTCTTGGGAAATGTGTTTGATGATCACAATTTACCCACAAAACGTAAAGTTACACAGGTTGAGCCTTAACTAACTTGCTTGGAGTGTTGATATCAGCCATAGGCAAGATGGAGGAACTAATCAGTGATCTGATTGGCCGGTGAACCCTTAAAGTCAGTTGGGAAACATTCTCAACTGCCTTTCATTGTCTTCAGCTGAGTCGGTCTGGTTCTAGATGCTTCCAGTTTTTAGGCCCAAGTCCTGAGGACTAATCAAGAATTCAAGCAGGTTAAAAGGAACAGTCGTGGAGGTCCTGTTGGTTAAGCTTGCTGAGAGAGACAGTCAACTTTCCAGAGCTAAGTGAACTTCTTAAGTTTCTTTCTAAAAGACTTTCAGAACTGTATTTCAATCTATTTAATGAACTGTGTACATAATTGTAAAAGTTTGGGCTGCGCATTAAGTACTGAGTTGAGAGGTAAGAACATTGTAATTGAACAGCCTAACTTCTTCAGACACTGCATGCGTTGTTTATTTACTTTTTTCCCCACTCGCCGTAGTATCCAGTCGAGTAATTGTATGCTTATCTGGGTAACTGACTGGATTTGTCTGTGGGACACCACGCTCGTTTATTTACTTTTTGCCGCTCCCAGTAGTATCCTGAAGAGCGTTATCTTCCTTTCCTCCAGCAGATTCGGAGGAGAGGATCAGGTCAGTTTTCTTGACATGGGAATCCTGTTGACAGCTGTTTGCCTCACTCGCGATTTATGTAAATAAAATACAATCCTTGCGTAGTGTTTATTTTTTAGGTTGCGGTCGACACTGGCAGGATTTTTTCCCTATCCTTTATCCATTATTAAAAGTGAAGGGCATTCCGAAAGAAATCTACGGAAGTCATTTTCAATATAATTTATTTGCCTCGTTGCTGTCATGTAATTTGTCAGTTTCACGAAGCAATCAGCGGTTCCTACATGAAACTAAACAGTTTTGACTTTGCGCGCGTCGGTGTGCATGGAATACTTTGCTTTCCTGGCATATATGAACTTTTTAGAAGCTTCAATCTTTGTGGGTTGCGCAGCGACTTCCCAAAAAATCAGTGGAGGCAGGAGTACGGCACAGACTGTTCGTAAAAGGGTTAATGATTTAGTAGTTGATTACGTGCCAACTTCAAGCACCTGCTCCTCTGGCAAACCCAGTAGTTGCTAACGCCTGGTCTACAATGTGAAAGAAGCAATGGCTTGCACAGACGAGACTTGGAGGCGAGTTGTTGTAAAAAGTCACACCAACTGTTTATTCTCAGTTCTTCTCCCTTTAAGGCTTGGACCTCTATTGAAAAGTAGACTAGATGAGCAGGAGTATTTAAGTTACAAGAAGCACAAGGTATACTACAAACATTTTCAAGGTCTGGTGCATGAAGAAAGCATTATTTTGCTCTGGGCTATCGGCAGAGTAATGACAGGTACACATTTCTATATTAACAAGACATGAGAGCAAGATAAATGAAGCAAGAAATGTGGTTAACTGTTGGAATCTTTTTTTTTCCTTCCCTGTTACTTTGTTGTTTTATTCACTTCCCCTTTCCCCCGGGGGTGTGGTGTGCTCTGCTGTGAATAAGGTGGCTGAGTGCTGGACGCTTTTGAGGGTCCGTCGGAGTTCAGCAGCTTCTGCAGATCTTCAGTCAAGACTCAACCTGACACCCACCTCCTATTTGGAATGGCATTGTGTGCCTTTATTAATATTGCAAATCTAGGTGTGATCTCTCTCCCACACACCCCATTTTGCATCTCTCCCCCTCAAACCCCATTTCTTAATATTTCTAATCTAGCTGTGTTGTCCATCCCACCCCCATTTTGCATTGCGTTGTGTGCCTTTCTTGATATTTCAAACTAGGTGTGTTCTCCATCCCACACACCAGATTTTGCATTGCATTGTGAACCTTGATTAATATTTCGAATCATAGGTGTTCTCAATCCCACACTCCCATTTTGCATTGCATGGTGTGCCTTTATTAATATTTTGAATCTAGGTGTGTTCTCCATCCCAGACCACCCATTTTGAATTGCATTGTGAACTTTCAGAATTTTTCGAATCTTGGTGTTCTCAATCCCACACCCCCCCATTTTGCATTGCATTGTGTGCCTTTCTTAATATTCCGAATCTAGGTGTGTTCTCCATCCCACCCACCCCATTTTGCATTGTCTTTCTTAATATGTCGGATTTAGGTGTGTTCTCCAACCCACCCCCATTTTGCATTGCATTGTGTGCCGTTGCTAATATTTAAAATCTGGGTTTGTTCTCCACCTCCCACACCCCATTTTGCATTGCATTGTGTGACTTGCTTAATAATTTGAATCTAGGTGTGTACGCCATGCCACAACCCCCTGCTTGCATTGCGTGCCTTACTTAATATTTCGAATCAAGGTGTGTTTTTCCACCTCCATTTTGCATTGTGTTCTTTTCTGTATATTCCGATCCTAGCTGTGTTCTTCATCCCACACACCCCATTTTACATTGCATTGTGCCATTTATATTTCAAATCAAGGTGTGTTCTCCATCCCACACTCCCAACTTGCATTGCAGTGTGTGCTTTTGTTAATATTTCAAATCTTAGGTGTGTTTTTCCACTTCGATTTTGCATTGTATTGTGGACCTTTGTTAATATTTCAAATCTAGGCCTGTTCTACATCCCACACACAACATTTTGCATTGCATTGCATTGTGAACCTTGCTTAATATTTCGAATCATAGGTGTTCTCGATCCCACATCCCCGTTTTGCATTGCATGTGTGCCTTTATTAATATTTTGGATCTAGGTGTGTTCTCCATCCCACATCACCCATTTTGAATTGCATTGTGAACCTTTCAGAATTTTTCGAATCTAGGTGTTCTCAATCCCGCACCCCCATTTTGCATTGCATTGTGTGTCTTTCTTAACATTTCAAATCTAGGTGTGTTCTCCATCCCAGCCCCCATTTTGCATTGCGTGCCTTTCTTAATATTTGAATCTAGTTGTGTTCTCCATCCCACACCTCCCATTTTGCATTGTCTTTCTTAATATGTCGGATCTAGGTGTGTTCTCCAACCCACCCCCATTTTGCATTGCATTGTGTGCCTTTGCTAATATTTCAAATCTATGTGTGTTCTCCGACCCACACCCCCTTTTTGCATTGTGTGCTTATCTTAATGTTTCAAATCTAGGTGTGTTTTTCCACCTCCATTTTGCATTGTTTGCCTTTCTTAATATTTCGAATCTAGGTGTGTTTACCACCTCCATTTTGCATTTTCCCTTTCTTAATATTTCAAATCTAGGTGAGTTCTCCATCCACAATACCCCATTTTGCATTACGTCGTGTGCCATTCTTTATGTTTTGAATCTAGGTGTGTTCTCCATCCCACACCCCCATTTTGCATTGGATTGTGTCCCTTTATTAATATTTCGAATTTAGGCGTGTTCATCATCCCACACCCCCCATTTTGCATTGCATTGTGTGCCTTTCTTAAAATTTAAAATCTTGATGTGTTTACCACGACCCTTTTTGCATTGTCCTTCTCTTAATATTTCGAATCTAGGTGTGTTGTCCATCCCACGCACCCCATGTTGCATTGCATTGTGTGACTTTGTTAATTTTTCAAATCTAGCTGTGTATTTCCACCTCCATTTTGCATTGTCCCCTTCTTAATATTTAATTCGAATCTAGTTGTGTTCTCCATCTCACACACCCATTTTGCATAACATGCCTTTGTTGATATTTCAAATCTAGGTGTTTATTTCCACCTCCATTTTACATTGTCCACTTATAAATATTTATTTAGAATCTAGATTTACTGCATCCCATGCCCCCATTTTGCATTGCAATGTGTGCCTTTGATAACATTTCGAATCTAGGTGTTTTCTCCATCCCACACACCCGCTTTGCATTGTGTGCCATACTTAATAATTAAAATCTAGATATGTTTCACCTCCATTTTGCATAGCATTATGTGCCTTTCTTAATGTTTCGAATCTAGGTGTGATATCCATCTGTCACACCACATTTTACATTTCATTGTGTTCTCTATCTCTCATACACAGTTTTGCATTGCATTGTGTGCCTTTATATTTCAAATCTAGATGTGTTCGCCATCCCACACCCCCCATTTTGTGTTGCATTGATTGCCTTTCTTAATATTTCAAACTAGGTGTTTTTCCACCTCCATTTTTCATTGCATTGTGTGCCTTCTTTAATATTCGAATCTAGATGTGTTCCCCATCCCACCCCTCCATTTTGCATTGGTTTGTGTGCCTTTCTTTAAATTTCAAATCCAGGTTTGTTTTTCCACCTTGAGTTTCAAATGCACTCTGTGCTTTACTTAATATATTGAATCTGGGAGTGTTCTCCACACCAGCCCCCATTTTGCATTGCATTATGTGACTTTCTTAATGTTTAGAATCTAGGTGTGATCTCCACCCCCAACCCATTTTTCATTGCATTGTGTCCCTTTATTAATATTTCAAATCTAGGTGTTTTCCAACCTCCATTTTGCATTGCATTGTGTGCCTTTCTTAATATTTAGAATCTCGGTGTAAACTCCATCCCACCGACCCATTTTGCATTCCATTGTGTGCCATTCTTGATAAATCGATTCTAGGTGTTCTCTTTTGCACACCCCTATTCTGAATTGCATTGTGTGCCCACACACCCCATGTTGCATTCCATTGTGTTCTCTGTCCTACACAGCCCATTTTGCATTGCATTGTGTGCCTTTCCTTATATTTCGAATCTAGGTGTGTTCTCCATCCCACACACCCCTTTTTGCATTGTGTGCCTTCTTTACTATTTCGAATGTAGGTGTGTTCTCCATCCCACACACCCCATTTTGTATTGTTTGTGTGCCTTTCTTTATATTTTGAATCAGTGGCCACTCTGCCTCTCCCCTGGCCTGTGGCCACTGTGCCTCCCCCGGGCCTGTGTCCACTGTGCCTCACTGATGGCCTGTGGTGCCTGTGGCCACTGTGCCTCCCGCTGGCCTGTGTCCACTGTGCCTCACCGCCTCCTATGGCCACTGTGCCTCACCACTGGCCTGTGGCAACTGTGCCTCTCCCCCCAACACCTGGCCATTGTGCCTCTCTCCCCAGCCTCTGGCCACTGTGCCTCCTCCCCAGCCTCTGGATACTGTGCCTGCCCCTGGCCTCTGGCCACTGTGCCTCCCTCTGGCCTCTGGCCGGTGCGCCTCCCTCCTGGCCTGTGGCCACTTTGCCTCTCCCTGGCCTGTGGCCACTTTGCCTCCCCCTGGCCACTGTGCCTCCCCCCTCTGGCCTCTGGCTGCAGTGCCTTCGTCCCGGCCTCTGGCCACTGTGCCTTCGTCCCAGCCTCTGGAAACTGTGCCTTCGTCCCAGCCTCTGGCCACTGTGCCTTCCTCTGGCCACTTTGCTTCCCCCCTCACTTCTGGCCAATGTGCCTCCCCCCTCACTTCTGACCACTGTGCCTCCCCCTCACTTCTGGCCACTGTGCCTCCCCCCTCACTTCTAGCCACTGTGCTTCCCCCTGGCCTCTGGCCACTGTGCCTCAACCCCTGGCTTCTGGCTGCTGTGCCTCTCCCCTTGGCCATTGTGCCTCCCCTGACCTGTGGCCACTGTGCGTACCCCCAGCCTCTGGCCAGCCTACCTGCCAACCTCTCTGCCTACCCCCATCATCTATGCCTAACCCCCAGCATCTCTGCCTCCCCTCTGGTCACTGTGCCTCCTCTCCTGGCCTCTAGCCACTGTGCCATCCCTCCTGGCCTCTGGCCACTGTGCCTCCCCCCCTGGCCTGTGGCCACTGTGCCTCCCCCAGGCCTGTGGCCCCTGTGCCTCCCCCCTGGCCTTTGGACATTGTGCCTCTCCCCCAGCATCTGGCCATTGTGCCTCTCTCCCCAGCCTCTGGCCACTCAAGCTCCCTCTAGCCACTGCTCCCACCAACAAACCCTGTGTCTGGCCACTGTGCCTTCCTCCCAGCCTCTGGCCACTGTGCCTTCCTCCTGGCCAATGGCCACTCTGCCTCCACCCAATCCTCTGGCCACTGTGCCTCCCCCAGCATCTGGCCACTTGTGCCTCCCCCCTTGGCAACTGTGCCTCCTCTGGCCACTGTGCCTCCCCCCACCCTCTGGCCACTGTGCCTCCCCCAGAGCCTCTGGCCACTGTGCCTCCCCCCAGCCTCTGGCCACTGTGCCTCCCCACAGCCTCTGGCCACTGTGCCTCTGCCTCCCCCCAGCCTCTGGCCACTGTGCCTCCCCACCAGCCTCTGGCCTCTGTGCATCCCCACCAGCCTCTGGCCACTGTGCCAACCCCCTGGCATCTGGCCACTGTGCCAACCCTCAGACTCTCCCCACTGTGCTTCACAACAAGCCTCTGGCCACTGTGCCCCCCCCCCCAGCCTCTGGCCACTGTGAATCCTCCACTGGCCTCTGGCCACTGAGAATCCTCCACCGGCCTCTGGTCACTGTGCCTCCTCTGGGCACTGTGCCTTCCTCCTGGCCTCTGGCCACGGTGCCTTCCTCCCGGCCTCGGGCCGCTGTGCCTTCCACTTCCTCCTGGCCTCTGGCCACGGTGCCTTCCTCCCGGCCTCGGGCCGCTGTGCCTTCCACCCTGGTCTCTGGCTGCTGTGCCTGCCCCCAGCTTCTGGCCACTGTGCCTCCTTCTCGGCCTCTGACCACTGTGCCCCCTGGCATCTGGCCACTCTGCCTCCCACCAGCCTCTGGCCACTGTGCCTCTCTCTGGCCACTGTTCCTCCTCCCTGGCCTTAGGCCACTCGCCTACCCCCTGGACACTGTGCCTCTTCCCGGCCTCTGGCCACTGTGCCTCCCTCTGGCCACTGTGCCTCCCCTCTGGCCTTTGGCCACTGTGCCTCCCCCCTGGCCTCTGGCTGCTGTGCCTCCCCCAGCTTCTGGCTGCTGTGCCTCCCCCCTGGCCTCTGGCTGCTGTGCCTTCCTCTCGCCACTATGCCTACACCCCAGCCTCTGGTCACTTTGCCTCCCCCCTCACTTCTGGCCACTATGCCTCCCCCTCACTTCTGGCCACTGTGACTCCCTCTCACTTCTGGCCACTGTGCCTGCCCCTGACCTCTGGCCGCTGTGCCTCCACTCCTGGCCTCTGACTGCTCCACCTCTACCCCTGGCCTCTGACTGCTGTGCCTCTCCCCTTGGCTACTGTGCCTCCCCCGAACTGTGGCCACTGCCTACCCCCTAGCCTCTGGCCACTGTGCCTACCCCCCAGCCTCTCTGCCTACCCCCGAGCCTCTGTGTCTAACCCCCAGCCTCTGTGCCTCCCCTCTGGCCATTGTGCGTCCCCTCCTGGCCTCTAGGCACTGTGCCACCCCTTCTGGCCTCTGGCTACTGTGCCTCCCCCCTGGCCTGTGGCCACTGTGCCTTACCCTGTGCCCCCCCTGCCACTGTTCCTCCCCCTGACCTATAGCCACTGTGCCTCCCCCACCTCTGTGCCTCTCCTTGGCCTGTAGCTACTGTGCCTCCCCCCGGCCTGTAGCCACTGTGCCTCCTCCTGGCCTGTGGCTGCTGTGCCTCCCCCCTGGCCTGTGACCACTCTGCCTCCCCCTGGCCTGTGGCCACTGCGCCTCACCCTGCCACTGTGGCTCTCCCCTGTCCTGTAGCCACTGTGACTCACCCCTGGCCTCAAGCCACTCTGCCTCCCCCTGGCCTGTGGACACTGTGCCTCTCCCCCAACATCTGGCCATGGTGCTTATCTCCCCAGCCTCTGGACACTCAAGCTCCCTCTAGCCACTGCTCCCAACAACACCCCCTGTGTCTGGCCACTGTGCCTCACCCCTGGCTTCTGGCCACTTGTGTCTCTCCCCCAGCATCTGGCCATGGTGCTTCTCTCCCCAGCCTCTGGACACTCAAGCTCCCTCTAGCCACTGCTCCCATCAACAACCCCTGTGTCTGGCCACTGTGCCTCACCCCTGGCTTCTGGCCACTTGTGCCTCCCCCCCTGACAACTGTGCCTCCTCTGGCCACTGTGCCTCCCCCCAGCCTCTTGCCCTGTGCCTCTCCACCAGCCTCTAGCCACTATGCCAACCCCCCGGCATCTGGACACTGTGCCAACCCTCACACTCCCCCCACTTTGCTTCCCAACAAGCATCTGGCCACTGTGCCTCACCTGGCCTCTAGCCACTGTGCCACACCTGGCCTCTGGCCACTGTGCCTCCCCTGGCCTCTGGCCACTGTACCTTTCCCTGGCCTCTGGCCACTGTGCCTCCCCCTGGCCTCTGGCTACTGTGCCTCCCCCTGGCCTCTGGCCACTGGGCTTCCCCACCAGCCTCTTGCCACTGGGCTTCCCAACTAGCCTCTGGCCACTGTGTCTTCCTACTGGCCTCTGGCCACTGTGCTTTCCTCTCGGTGTCTGGCCACTGTGCGTTCCTCACGGCCTCTGGGCACTGTGCCTCCCCCTGCCCTCTGGGCACTTTGCCTCCCCCCGGCTTCTGGCAACTGTGCCTCACCCCTGGCTTCTGGCCACTTGTGCCTCCCACCTGGCCTCTGGCAACTGTGCCTCCTCTGGCCACTGTGCCTCCCCAGACTCTGACCACAGTTCCTCCCCACCAGCCTCTGGGCACTGTCCCTCCCCACCAGCCGCTGGCCACTTGTGCCTCCCCCCATGGCAACTGTGCCTCCTCTGGCCACTGTGCCTCCCCACAGCCTCTGGCCACTGTGCCTCCCCCAGAGCCTCTGGCCACTGTGCCTCCCCCCAGCCTCTGGCCACTGTACCTCCCCACAGCCTCTGGCCACTGTGCCTCTGCCTCCCCCCAGCCTCTGGCCACTGTGCATCCCCACCAGCCTCTGGCCACTGTGCCAACCCCCTGGCATCTAGCCACTGTGCCAACCCTCAGACTCTCCCCACTGTGCTTCACAACAAGCCTCTGGCCACTGTGCCCCCCCCCCAGCCTCTGGCCACTGTGAATCCTCCACTGGTCTCTGGCCACTGAGAATCCTCCACCGGCCTCTGGTCACTGTGCCTCCTCTGGGCACTGTGCCTTCCCTGGCCTCTGGGCACTGTGCCTCCCCCTGGCCTCTGGCCACTGTGCCCCCTAACCTCTGGCCACTGTGCCCCCCCTTGCCTCTGGCCACTGTGCCTCCCCGGCCTCTGTCCACTGTGCCTCACCGCTGGCCTGTGGACACTGTGCCTCACCATGGGCCTGTGGCCACTGTGCCTCTCCCCCCAGCCGCTGGCCATTGTGCCTCTCTCCTTAGTCTGTGGGAACTGTGCCTCCTCACTCCTCACCAGCCTCTGGCTACTGTGCCTTCCCTGCCCTCTGGCCAGTGTGCCTCCCTCTGGCCTCTGGCCAGTGTGCCTCCCCGCTGGCCTGTGGCCACTTTGCCTCCCCCCAGCCTCTGGCCATTGTGCCTCCCCCCTCTGGCCTCTGGCTGCTGTGCCTTCGTCCCAGACTCTGGCAACTGTGCCTTTGTCCCAGCCCCTGGCCACTGTGCCTTTGTCCCAGTCTCTGGCCAGTGTGCCTTCGTCCCAGCCTCTGGCCACCGTGCCTTCCTCTGGCCACTGTGCTTCCCCCCAGCCTCTGGTCACTTTGCTTCCCCCCTCACTTCTGGCCACTGTGCCCCCCTCACTTCTGGCCACTGTGCATCCCCCCTCACTTCTGGTCACTGTCCCTCCCCCTGGCCTCTGGCTGCTGTGCCTCCACCCCTGGCTTCTGGCTGCTGTGCCTCTCCCCCTGGCCATTGTGCCTCCCCTGACCTGTGGCCACTGTGCCTACCCCCAGCCTCTGGCCAACCTACCCACCAACCTCTCTGCCTACCCCCCCTCTATGCCTAACCCCCAGCCTCTCTGCCTCCCCTCTGGCCACTGTGCCTCCCCTCCTGGCCTCTAGCCACTGTGACACCCACCTGGCCTCTGGCCACTGTGCCTCCCCCCTGGCCTGTGGCCACTGTGCCTCCCCCTGGCCTGTGGCCACTGTGCCTCCCCCCTGGCCTTTGGACATTGTGCCTCTCCCCCCAGCATCTGGCCATTGTGCGTCTCTCCCCAGCCTCTGACCACTCAAGCTCCCTCTAGCCACTGTTCCCACCAACAACCCCTGTGTCTGACCACTGTGCCTTCCTCCCGGCCTCTGGCCACTGTGCCTTCCTCCCGGCCTCTGGCCACTGTGCCTCCCCCCTCATTTCTGGACACTGTGCCCCCCTGACCTCTGGCCGCTGTGCCTCCACCCCTGGCCTCTGACTGCTCCACCTCTACCTCTGGCCTCTGACTGCTGTGCCTCTCCCCTTGGCTACTGTGCCTCCCCCGAACTGTGGCCACTGCCTACCCCCTAGCCTCTGGCCACTGTGCCTACCCCCCAGCCTCTCTGCCTACCCCCGAGCCTCTGTGTCTAACCCCCAGCCTCTGTGCCTCCCCTCTGGCCATTGTGCGTCCCCTCCTGGCCTCTAGGCACTGTGCCACCCCTTCTGGCCTCTGGCTACTGTGCCTCCCCCCTGGCCTGTGGCCACTGTGCCTTACCCTGTGCCCCCCTGCCACTGTTCCTCCCCCTGACCTATAGCCACTGTGCCTCCCCCACCTCTGTGCCTCTCCTTGGCCTGTAGCTACTGTGCCTCCCCCCGGCCTGTAGCCATTGTGCCTCCTCCTGGCCTGTGGCTGCTGTGCCTCCCCCCTGGCCTGTGACCACTCTGCCTCCCCCTGGCCTGTGGCCACTGCACCTCACACTGCCACTGTGGCTCTCCCCTGTCCTGTAGCCACTGTGACTCACCCTTGGCCTCAAGCCACTCTGCCTCCCCCTGGCCTGTGGACACTGTGCCTCTCCCCCAACATCTGGCCATGGTGCTTATCTCCCCAGCCTCTGGCCACTCAAGCTCCCTCTAGCCACTGCTCCCACCAACAACCCCTGTGTCTGGCCACTGTGCCTCACCCCTGGCTTCTGGCCACTTGTGCCTCTCCCCCAGCATCTGGCCATGGTGCTTCTCTCCCCAGCCTCTGGACACTCAAGCTCCCTCTAGCCACTGCTCCCACCAACAACCCCTGTGTCTGGCCACTGTGCCTCACCCCTGGCTTCTGGCCACTTGTGCCCCCCCCTGACAACTGTGCCTCCTCTGGCCACTGTGCCTCCCCCCAGCCTCTTGCCCTGTGCCTCTCCACCAGCCTCTGGCCACTGTGCCAACCCCCGGCATCTGGACACTGTGCCAACCCTCACACTCCCCCCGCTGTGCTTCCCAAAAGCATCTGGCCACTGTGCCTCACCTGGCCTCTAGCCACTGTGCTACACCCGGCCTCTGGCCACTGTGCCTCCCCTGGCCTCTGGCCACTGTACCTCCCCTGGCCTCTGGCCACTGTGCCTCCCCCTGGCCTCTGGCCACTGTGCCTCCCCCCTGGCCTCTGGCCACTGGGCATCCCCACCAGCCTCTTGCCACTGGGCTTCCCAACTAGCCTCTGGCCACTGTGTCTTCCTACTGGCCTCTGGCCACAGTGCTTTCCTCTCGGTGTCTGGCCACTGTGCGTTCCTCCCGGCCTCTGGGCACTGTGCCTCCCCCTGCCCTCTGGGCACTTTGCCTCCCCCGGCTTCTGGCAACTGTGCCTCACCCCTGGCTTCTGGCCACTTGTGCCTCCCACCTGGCCTCTGGCAACTATGCCTCCTCTGGCCACTGTGCCTCCCCAGACTCTGACCACTGTTCCTCCCCACCAGCCTCTGGGCACTGTGCCTCCCCACCAGCCGCTGGCCACTTGTGCCTCCCCCCTTGGCAACTGTGCCTCCTCTGGCCACTGTGCCTCCCCCCAGCCTCTGGCCACTGTGCCTCCCCCAGAGCCTCTGGCCACTGTGCCTCCCCCAGCCTCTGGCCACTGTGCCTCCCCACAGCCTCTGGCCACTGTGCCTCTGCCTCCCCCAGCCTCTGGCCACTGTGCATCCCCACCAGCCTCTGGCCACTGTGCCAACCCCCTGGCATCTAGCCACTGTGCCAACCCTCAGACTCTCCCCACTGTGCTTCACAACAAGCCTCTGGCCACTGTGCCCCCCCCAGCCTCTGGCCACTGTGAATCCTCCACTGGACTCTGGCCACTGAGAATCCTCCACCGGCCTCTGGTCACTGTGCCTCCTCTGGGCACTGTGCCTTCCCTGGCCTCTGGGCACTGTGCCTCCCCCTGGCCTCTGGCCACTGTGCCCCCTAACCTCTGGCCACTGTGCCCCCCTTGCCTCTGGCCACTGTGCCTCCCCGGCCTCTGTCCACTGTGCCTCACCGCTGGCCTGTGAACACTGTGCCTCACCATGGGCCTGTGGCCACTGTGCCTCTCCCCCCAGCCGCTGGCCATTGTGCCTCTCTCCTTAGCCTGTGGGAACTGTGCCTCCTCACTCCTCACCAGCCTCTGGCTACTGTGCCTTCCCTGCCCTCTGGCCAGTGTGCCTCCCTCTGACCTCTGGCCAGTGTGCGTCTCCCCTGGCCTGTGGCCACTTTGCCTGCCCCCAGCCTCTGGCCATTGTGCCTCCCCCCTCCGGCCTCTGGCTGCTGTGCCTTCGTCCCAGACTCTGGCCACTGTGTCTTTGTCCCAGCCCCTGGCCACTGTGCCTTTGTCCCAGTCTCTGGCCAGTGTGCCTTCGTCCCAGCCTCTGGCCACCGTGCCTTCCTCTGGCCACTGTGCTTCCCCCCAGCCTCTGGTCACTTTGCTTCCCCCCTCACTTCTGGACACTGTGCCCCCCTCACTTCTGGCCACTGTGCATCCCCCCTCACTTCTGGTCACTGTGCCTCCCCCTGGCCTCTGGCTGCTGTGCCTCGACCCCTGGCTTCTGGCTGCTGTGCCTCACCCCCTGGCCATTGTGCCTCCCCTGACCTGTGGCCACTGTGCGTACCCCCAGCCTCTGGCCAGCCTACCTGCCATCCTCTCTGCCTACCCCCAGCATCTATGCCTAACCCCCAGCCTCTCTGCCTCCCCTCTGGCCACTGTGCCTCCCCTCCTGGCCTCTAGCAACTGTGACACCCACCTGGCCTATGACCACTGTGCCGCCCCTCTGTCCTGTGGCCACTGTGCCTCCCCCTGGCCTGTGGCCACTGTGCCTCCCCCCTGGTCTTTGGACATTGTGCCTCTCCCCCCAGCATCTGGCCATTGTGCGTCTCTCCCCAGCCTCTGACCACTCAAGCTCCCTCTAGCCACTGTTCCCACCAACAACCCCTGTGTCTGACCACTGTGCCTTCCTCATGGCCTCTGGCCACTGTGCCTTCCTCCCGGCCTCTGGCCACTGTGCCTCCACCCCAGCCTCTGGGCACTGTGCCTCCCCCAGCATCTGGCCACTGTGCCTCACCCCCGGCTTCTGGCCACGTGTGCTTCCCCCTGGCAACTGTGCCTCCTCTGGCCACTGTGCCTCCCCTCAGCCTCTGGCACTGTGCCTCCCCCCAGCCTCTGGCCACTGTGCCTCCCCCCCAGCCTCTGGCCACTGTGCCTCTCCCCAGCCTCTGGCCACTGTGCCTACCCCCAGCCTCTGGCCAGCCTACCCACCAACCTCTCCGCCTACCCCCCCTCTATGCCTAACCCCCAGCCTCTCTGCCTCCCCTCTGGCCACTGTGCCTCCCCTCCTGGCCTCTAGCCACTGTGACACCCACCTGGCCTCTGGCCACTGTGCCTCCCCCCTGGCCTGTGGCCACTGTGCCTCCCCCTGGCCTGTGGCCACTGTGCCTCCCCCCTGGCCTTTGGACATTGTGCCTCTCCACCCAGCATCTGGCTATTGTGCGTCTCTCCCCAGCCTCTGACCACTCAAGCTCCCTCTAGCCACTGTTCCCACCAACAACCCCTGTGTCTGACCACTGTGCCTTCCTCCCGGCCTCTGGCCACTGTGCCTTCCTCCCGGCCTCTGGCCACTGTGCCTCCACCCCAGCCTCTGGGCACTGTGCCTCCCCCAGCATCTGGCCACTGTGCCTCACCCCCGGCTTCTGGCCACGTGTGCTTCCCCCTGGCAACTGTGCCTCCTCTGGCCACTGTGCCTCCCCTCAGCCTCTGGCACTGTGCCTCCCCCCAGCCTCTGGCCACTGTGCCTCCCCCCCAGCCTCTGGCCACTGTGCCTCCCCACCAGCCTCTGGCCGCTGTGCCTCCCCACCAGCCTCTGGCCACTGTGCCAACCCCCTGGCATCTGGCCACTGTGCCAACCCTCAGACTCTCCCCACTGTGCTTCCCAACAAGCCTCTGGCCACTGTGCCCCCCGGCCTCTGGCCACTGTGAATCCTCCACCGGCCTCTGGCCACTGTGAATCCTCGACCGGCCTCTGGTCACTGTGCCCCCCTGTCCTCTGGGCACTGTGCCTCCCCCAGCCTCTGGGCACTGTGCCTTCCCTGGCCTCTGGGCACTGTGCCTCCCCCTGGCCTCTGGCCACTGTGCCCCCCCCTTGCCTCTGTGCCTCCCCCCAGCCTCTGGCCACTGTGCCTTCCTCCTGTCCTCCGGCCAGTGTGCCTCCCCCGGCCTCTGGCCACTGTGCCTTCCTCCCAGCTTCAGGCCACTGTGCCTCCACCCCGGCCTCTGGGCACTGTGCCTCCCCCGGCTATTAGCCACTGTGCCTCACCCCCGGCTATTGGCCACTGTGCCTCACCCCCAGCTTCTGGCCACCTGTGCCTCCCACCTGGCCTCTGGCAACTGTGCATCCTCCAGTCTCTGGCCACTGTGCCTCCCCACCAGCCTCTGGCCACTGTGTCTCCCCACCAGCCTCTGGCCACGGTGCCTCCCCACCATACTCTGGCCACTGTGCCAAGCCTCCAGCATCAGGCCACTGTGTCAACCCTCACACTTTCCCACTGTGCTTCCCAACAAGCTTCTGGCCACCGTGCCCCCCGGCCTCTGGCCACCGTGCTCTCCCAGCCTCTGGCCACTGTGCCTGCAGTCCTGGCCTCTAGCCACTGTGCCTCTGTCCCGGCCTGTGGCCACTGTGCCTACCCCCTGGCCTGTGTCCCCTGTGCCTCCCCCCTGGCCTATGACCACTGTGCCGCCCCTCTGTCCTGTGGCCACTGTGCCTCCCCTCTGGCCTGTGGCCACTGTGCCTCCCCCCTGGCCTATGGACACTGTACCTCACCCCCCAGAATCTGGCCATTGTACCTCTCTCCCCAGCCTCTGGCCACTCAAGATTCCTCTAGCCACTGCTCCCACCAACAACCCCTGTGTCTGGCCACTGTGCCTTCCTCCCGGGCTCTGGCCACTGTGCCTTCCTCCCGGCCTTTGGCCACTGTGCCTTCCTCCAGGGCTCTGGCCACTGTGCCTTCCTCCCGGGCTCTGGCCACTGTGCCTAGCTCCCGGGCTCTGGCCACTATGCCTTCCTCCTGGCCTCTGGCCACTGTGCCTTCCTCCCGGCCTCTGGCCACTGTGCCTTCCTCCCGGCCTCTAGCAACTGTACCTTCCTCCAGGGCTCTGGCCACTGTGCCTTCCTCCTGGCCTCTGGCCACTGTGCCTTCCTCCCGGCCTCGGGCCGCTGTGCCTTCCACCCTGGTCTTTGGCTGCTGTGCCTCCTCCCAGCTTCTGGCCACTGTGCCTCCTTCTCGGCCTCTGACCACTGTGCCCCCCTGGCATCTGGCCACTGCCTCCCACCAGCCTCTGGCCACTGTGCCTCTCTCTGGCCACTGTGCCTCCTCCCTGGCCTTAGGCCACTCGCCTACCCCCTGGCCACTGTGCCTCTTCCCGGCCTCTGGCCACTGTGCCTCCCTCTGGCCACTGTGCCTCCCCCCTGGCCTCTGGCCACTGTGCCTCCCCCCTGGCCTCTGGCTGCTGTGCCTCCCCCAGCTTCTGGCGCTGTGCCTCCCCCCTGGCCTCTGGCTGCTGTGCCTTCCTCTCACCACTATGCCTACACCCTAGCCTCTTGTCACTTTGCCTCCCCCCTCACTTCTGGCCACTGTGCCTCCCCCTCACTTCTGGCCACTGTGCCTCCCTCTCACTTCTGGCCACTGTGCCTGCCCCTGACCTCTGGCCGCTGTGCCTCCACCCCTGGCCTCTGTCTGCTCCACCTCTACCCCTGGCCTCTGACTGCTGTGCCTCTCCCCTTGGCTACTGTGCCTCCCCCAAACTGTGGCCATTGCCTACCCCCTAGCCTCTGGCCACTGTGCCTACCCCCCAGCCTCTCTGCCTGCCCCCGAGCCTCTGTGTCTAACCCCCAGCCTCTGTGCCTCCCCTCTGGCCATTTTGCGTCCCCTCCTGGCCTCTAGGCACTGTGCCACCCCTTCTGGCCTCTGGCTACTGTGCCTCCCCCTGGCCTGTGGCCACTGTGCCTCCTCCTGGCCTGTGGCCACTGCACCTTTCCCCTGGCCTGTAGCCACTGTGCCTCCCCCTGGCCTGTGGCCACTGTGCCTTACCCTGCCACTGTGCCTCCCCCTGACCTATAGCCACTGTGCCTCCCCCCACCACTGTGCCTCTCCCTGGCCTGTAGCTACTGTGCCTCCCCCCGGCCTGTAGCCATTGTGCCTCCTCCTGGCCTGTGGCCACTGTGCCTCCCCCCTGGCCTGTGACCACTCTGCCTCCCCCTAGCCTGTGGCCACTGCGCCTCACCCTGCCACTGTGGCTCTCCCCTGTCCTGTAGACACTGTGACTCACCGCTGGCCTCAAGCCACTGTGCCCCTCCCCTGGCCTGTGGACACTGTGCCTCGCCCCCAGCATCTGGCCATGGTGCTTCTCTCCCCAGCCCCTGGCCACTTAAGCTCCCTCTAGCCACTGCTCCCAACAACAACCCCTGTGTCTGGCCACTGTGCCTCACCCCTGGCTTCTGGCCACTGTGCTCTCCCAGCCTCTGGCCACTGTGCCTGCACTCCTGGCCTCTAGCCACTGTGCCTCTCTCCCGTCCTGTGGCCACTGTGCCTACCCCCTGGCCTGTGTCCCCTGTGGCTCCCCCCTGGCCTGTGACCACTGTGCCTCCCCTCTGTCCTGTGGCCACTGTGCCTCCCCTCTGGCCTGTGGCCACTGTGCCTCCCCCCTGGCCTATGGACACTGTACCTCACCCCCCAGAATCTGGCCATTGTACCTCTCTCCCCAGCCTCTGGCCACTCAAGATTCCTCTAGCCACTGCTCCCACCAACAACCCCTCTGTCTGGCCACTGTGCCTTCCTCCCGGCCTCTGGCCACTGTGCCTTCCTCCCGGCCTCTGGCAAGTGTGCCTTCCTCCAGGGCTCTGGCCACTGTGCCTTCCTCCCGGGCTCTGGCCACTGTGCCTTCCTCCCAGGCTCTGGCCACTGTGCCTTCCTCCCGGCCTCTGGCCACTGTGCCTTCCTCCTGGCCTCTGGCCACTGTGCCTTCCTCCCGGCCTCTGGCCACTGTGCCTTCCTCCCGGCCTCTGGCAACTGTGCCTTCCTCCAGGGCTCTGGCCACTGTGCCTTCCTCCCAGCCTCTGACCACTGTGCCTTCCTCCCGGCCTCGGGCCGCTGTGCCTTCCACCCTGGTCTCTGGCTGCTGTGCCTCCCCCCAGCTTCTGCCCACTGTGCCTCCTTCTCGGCCTCTGACCACTGTGCCCCCTGGCATCTGGCCACTCTGCCTCCCACCAGCCTCTGGCCACTGTGCCTCTCTCTGGCCACTCTGCCTCCTCCCTGGCCTTAGGCCACTCACCTACCCCCTGGCCACTGTTCCTCTTCCCGGCCTCTGGCCACTGTGCCTTCCTCTGGCCACTGTGCCTCCCCCCTGGCCTATGGCCACTGTGCCTCCCCCCTGGCCTCTGGCTGCTGTGCCTCCCCCAGCTTCTGGCTGCTGTGCCTCCCCCCTGGCCTCTGGCTGCTGTGCCTTCCTCTCGCCACTATGCATACACCCCAGCCTCTGGTCACTTTGCCTCCCCCCTCACTTCTGCCCACTATGCCTCCCCCTCACTTCTGGCCACTGTGACCCCCTCTCACTTCTGGCCACTGTGCCTGCCCCTGACCTCTGGCCGCTGTGCCTCCACCCCTGGCCTCTGACTGCTCCACCTCTACCCCTGGCCTCTGACTGCTGTGCCTCTCCCCTTGGCTACTGTGCCTCCCCCGAACTGTGGCCACTGCCTACCCCCTAGCCTCTGGCCACTGTGCCTACCCCCCAGCCTCTCTGCCTACCCCCGAGCCTCTGTGTCTAACCCCCAGCCTCTGTGCCTCCCCTCTGGCCATTGTGTGTCCCCTCCTGCCCTCTAGGCACTGTGCCACCCCTTCTGGCCTCTGGCTACTGTGCCTCCCCCCTGGCCTGTGGCCACTGTGCCTTACCCTGCCACTGTGCCTCCCCCTGCCACTGTGCCTCCCCCTGACCTATAGCCACTGTGCCCCCCCACCACTGTGCATCTCCCTGGCCTGTAGCTACTGTGCCTCCCCCCGGCCTGTAGCCATTGTGCCTCCTCCTGGCCTGTGGCTGCTGTGCCTCCCCCCTGGCCTGTGACCACTCTGCCTCCCCCTGGCCTGTGGCCACTGCACCTCACCCTGCCACTGTGGCTCTCCCCTGTCCTGTAGCCACTGTGACTCAACCCTGGCCTCAAGCCACAGTGCCTCCCCCCTGGCCTGTGGACACTGTGCCTCTCCCCCAGCATCTGGTCATGGTGCTTATCACCCCAGCCTCTGGCCACTCAAGCTCCATCTAGCCACTGCTCCCACCAACAACCCCTGTGTCCGGCCACTGTGCCTCACCCCTGGCTTCTGGCCACTTGTGCCTCTCCCCCAGCATCTGGCCATGGTGCTTCTCTCCCCAGCCTTCGGACACTCAAGCTCCCTCTAGCCACTGCTCCCACCAACGACCCCTGTGTCTGGCCACTTGTGCCTCCCCCCTGACAACTGTGCCTCCTCTGGCCACTGTGCCTCCCCCCAGCCTCTTGCCACTGTGCCTCTCCACCAGCCTCTGGCATACTTGCCAACCCTACCGATTTAGGCGGTAGGATACTGCTTTTTAAGCAGTCCTACCGCCTACCGATTTATTGGCACCAAATACCGATTTTTCTAGTAAAAAATAAAACATTTTTTTTTTTGTTGACATTTTTTTTTTTGCCCACGCCAGCTCGGGGGAGTCTTTCAAGGGCTCCCCCGAGCTGGCGTAGCGGGAGAAGGCGCGGCATGCAGGCTTTTGATGTCAAAGGCACCTGCGGCGGTGGGCTAAATGCCCCCCTCAGCCACGGGTGCCTTTGACAAAAGGCGCCATTAGCCCCCCACCACGCCAGCTCCGGGGAGTCTTTCAAGGGATTCCCCGAGCTGGCGTAGCGGGAGAAGGCGCAGCATGCAGGCTTTTGATGTCAAAGGCACCCACGGCGGTGGGCTAAATGCGCCCCACTGCCACGGGTGCCTTTGACAAAAGGCGCCATTAGCCCCCCACCACGCCAGCTCGGGGGAGTCTTTCAAGGACTTCCCTGAGCTGGCGTAGCGGGAGAAGGCGCAGCATGCACGCTTTTGATGTAAAAGGCGCCCATGGCGGTGGGCTAAAGGCGCCCCTCCGCCGTGGGTGCCTTTGACAAAAGGCGCCATTAGCACCCCACCACGCTAGTTCGGGGGAGTCTTTCAAGGGCTCCCCCGAGCTGGCGTGGTGGCAGAAGACGTGGCAGGCACCTCAGTGTCATTGAATGCACCCGCGGCGGCAGGCTCATTCAATGACAATGACAATGGGCTGCTGACGCGCCGAATTCCTATCATTACCTCCTCGCCTGACTATTTTTGAAACTATAAGATTCCTACAGATTTTTGGTCACAGAATGTTGGCATGTATGCTCTGGCCACTGTGCCAACCCCCAGCATCTAGACACTGTGCCAACCCTCACACTTCCCCCACTGTGCTTCCCAACAAGCATCTGGCCACTGTGCCTCACCTGGCCTCTAGCCACTGTGCCGCACCCGGCCTCTGGCCACTGTGCCTCCCCTGGCCTCTGGCCACTGTACCTCCCCTGACCTCTGGCCACTGTGCCTCCCCCTGGCCTCTGGCCACTGTGACTCCCTCCTGGCCTCTGGCCAGTGGGCTTCCCCACCAGCCTCTGGCCACTGGGCTTCCCAACTAGCCTCTGGCCACTGTGTCTTCCTACCAGCCTCTGGCCACTGTGCCTTCCTCTTGGTGTCTGGCCACTGTGCGTTCCTCCCGGCCTCTGGCCACTGTGCCTCCCCCTGCCCTCTGGGCACTTTGCCTCCCCCCGGCTTCTGGCAACTGTGCCTCACCCCTGGCTTCTGGCCACTTGTGCCTCCCACCTGGCCTCTGGCAACTGTGCCTCCTCTGGCCACTGTGCCTCCCCAGACTGACCACTGTTCCTCCCCACCAGCCTCTGGGCACTGTGCCCCCCCACCAGCCTCTGGCCACTGTGCCAACCCTCTGGCATCTGGCCACTGTGCCAACCCTCAGACTCTCCCCACTGTGCTTCCCAACAAGCCTCTGGCCACTGTGCCCCCCCGGCCTCTGGGTACTGTGCCTCCCCCAGGCCTCTGGGCACTGTGCCTCCCCCTGGCCTCAGGCTACTATGCCCCCCTGACCTTTGGCCACTGTGCCCCCCCTTGCCTCTGGCCACTGTGCCTTCGTCCTGTACTCTGGCCACTGTGCCTTCCTCCTGTACTCTGGCCAGTGTGCCTCCCCGGCCTCTGGCCACTGTGTCTTCCACCCGGCTTCTGGCCACTGTGCCTCCACCCAGGCCTCTGGGTACTGTGCCTCTGCCTGGCAATTAGCCACTGTGCCTCACCCCCGGCTATTGGCCACTGTGCCTCAACCCCGGCTTCTGGCCACTTGTGCCTCCCACATGGCCTCTGGCAACTGTGCCTCCTCTGGCCACTGTGCATCCCCCAGCCTCTGGCCACTTACCTCCCCACCAGGCTCTGGCCACTGTACCTCCCCACCAGCCTCTGGCCACTGTGCCTCCCCATCAGCCTCTGGCCAGTGTGCCTCCCCACCAGCCTCTGGCCACTGTCCCTCCTCACCATCTCTGGTCACTGTGCCAAGCCCCAGCATCTGGCCACTGTGTCAACCCTCACACTCTCCCCACTGTGCTTCCCAACAAGCTTCTGTCCACTGTGCCCCCCTCCCTCTAGCCACTGTGCCACCCCTCCTGGCTTCTGGCCACTGTGCCTCTGCCCTGGCCTGTGGCCACTGTGCCTCCCCCTGGCCTGTGACCACTGTGCCTCCCCCCTGGCCTGTGGCCACTTTGCCTCCCCCCTGGCCTGTGACCACTGTGCCTCCCCTCTATCCTGTGGCCACAAAGCCTCCCCTCTGACCTGTGGCCACTGTGCCTCCCCCCTGGCCTGTGGCCACTTTGCCTCCCCCCTGGCCTTTGGCCACTGTGCCCCCCCCTTGCCTCTGGCCACTGTGCCTTCCTCCTGTACTCTGGCCACTGTGCCTTCCTCCTGTACTCTGGCCAGTGTGCCTCCCCGGCCTCTGGCCACTGTGCCTTCCACCCGGCTTCTGGCCACTGTGCCTCCACCCAGGCCTCTGGGCACTGTGCCTCTGCCCGGCAATTAGCCACTGTGCCTCACCCCCGGCTATTGGCCACTGTGCCTCAACCCCGGCTTCTGGCCACTTGTGCCTCCCACATGGCCTCTGGCAACTGTGCCTCCTCTGGCCACTGTGCATCCCCCAGCCTCTGGCCACTGTACCTCCCCACCAGGCTCTGGCCACTGTACCTCCCCACCAGCCTCTGGTCACTGTGCCTCCCCCCTGGCCTGTGACCACTGTGCCTCCCCTCTGTCCTGTGGCCACTCAGCCTCCCCTCTGACCTGTGGCCCCTGTGCCTCCCCCCTGGCCTGTGGACACTGTACCTCACCCCCCAGAATCTGGCCATTGTACCTCTCTCCCCAGCCTCTGGCCACTCAAGATTCCTCTAGCCACTGCTCCCACTAACAACCCCTGTGTCTGGCCACTGTGCCTTCCTCCTGGCCTCTGGCCACTGTGCCTTCCTCCCGGCTTCTGGCCGCTGTGCCTTCCTCTCGGCCTCTGGCAACTGCGCCTTCCTCCCGGGCTCTGGCCACTGTGCCTTCCTCCCAGCCTCTGGCCACTGTGCCTTCCTCCCGGGCTCTGGCCACTGTGCCTTCCTCCCGGCTCTGGCCACTGTGCCTTCCTCCCAGCCACTGTGCCTCCACCTGGCCTGTGGCCACTGTGCCTCCCCCCTGGCCTGTGGCCACTTTGCCTCCCCCCTGGCCTGTGGCCACTGTGCCTCCCCCCTGGCCTGTGACCACTGTGTCTCCCCTCTGTCCTGTGCCACTCAGCCTCCCCTCTGACCTGTGGCCCCTGTGCCTCCCCCCTGGCCTGTGGACACTGTACCTCGCCCCCAGAATCTGGCCATTGTACCTCTCTCCCCAGCCTTTGGCCACTCAAGATTCCTCTAGCCACTGCTCCCACCAACAACCCCTGTGTCTGGCCACTGTGCCTTCCTCCTGGCCTCTGGCCACTGTGCCTTCCTCCCGGCTTCTGGCCGCTGTGCCTTCCTCCCGGCCTCTGGCAACTGTGCCTTCCTCCCGGCCTCTGGCCACTGTGCCTTCCTCCCAGCCTCTGGCCACTGTGCCTTCCTCCCGGGCTCTGGCCACTGTGCCTTCCTCACGGCTCTGGCCACTGTGCCTTCCTCCCAGCCACTGTGCCTTCCTCCTGGCCTCTGGCCACTGTGCCTTCCTCCCAGACTTTGGCCACTGTGCCTTCCTCCCGGCCTCTGGCCACTGTGCCTTCCTCCCGGACTCGGGCCACTGTGCCTTCCACCCTGGTCTCTGGATGCTGTGCCTCCCCCCGGCTTCTGGCCACTGTGCCCCCTTCCCGGCCTCTTACCACTGTGCCCCCCTGGCATCTGCCCACTGTGCCTCCCCCCAGCCTCTTGTCACTGTGCCTCCCTCTGGCCACTGTGCCTCCTCCCTGGCCTCTGGCCACGGTGCCTACCCCCTGGCCACTGTGCTCCCCTGGCCTCTGGCCACTGTGCCTCCTCCCGGCCTCTGGCTACTGTGCCTCCCCTCGGCCTCTGGCTGCTGTGCCTCCCCCGGCCTCTGGCTGCTGTGCCTCCTCCCTGGCCTCTGGCTGCTGTGCCTTCCTCCCGGCCTCTGGCCGCTGTGCCTTCCTCCCGGCCTCTGGCCACTGTGCCTTCCTTTTGCCACTATGCCTCCACCCCAGCCTCTGGCCACTTTGCATCCCCCTCACTTCTGGTCACTGTGCCTCCCCCCTCACTTCTGGCCACTGTGCCTCCCCCCTCATTTCTGGACACTGTGCCCCCCTGGCCTCTGGCCGCTGTGCCTCCACCCCTGGCCTCTGACTGCTCCGCCTCTACCCCTGGCCTCTGACTGCTGTGCCTCTCCCCCTGGCCACTGTGCCTCCCCTGAACTTTGGCCACTGCCTACCCCCTAGCCTCTGGCCACTGTGCCTACCCCCAGCCTCTCTGCCTACCCCCCAGCTTCTGTGCCTAACCCCCAGCCTCTGTGCCTCCCCTCTGGCCAGTGTGTGTCCCCTCCTGGCCTCTAGGCACTGTGCCACCCCTTCTGGCCTCTGGCTACTGTGCCTCCCCCCTGGCCTATGACCAGTGCGCCTCCCACTGGCCTGTGGCCACTGTGCCTCCCCCTGGCCTCTGGACACTGTGCCTCCCCCCTGGCCTATGGCCACTGTGCCTCACCCTGCCACTGTGCCTCCCCCCGCCACCCTGCCTTCCCCCTGGCCTGTAGCCACCGTGCCTCACCCTGCCACTGTGCCTCCCCCCGGCCTGTAGCCACTGTATCTCCCCCTGGCCTGTAGCCACTGTGCCTCACCCTGCCACTGTGCCTCCCCCCGGCCTGTAGCCACTGTACCTCCCCCTGGCCTGTAGCCACTGTGCCTCACCCCTGGGCTCAAGCCACTGTGCCTCCCCCCTGGTCTGTGGACACTGTGCCTCTCCCCCCAGCATCTGGCCATGGTGCTTCTCTCCCCAGCCTCTGGCCACTCAAGCTCCCTCTAGCCACTGCTCCCACTGACAACCCCTGTGTCTGGCCACTGTGCCTCACCCCTGGCTTCTGGCCACTTGTGCCTCCCCCTGGCAACTGTGCCTTCTCTGGCCACTGTGCCTCCCCCCAGCCTCTGGCCACTGTGCCTCTCCACCAGCCTCTGACCACTGTGCCAACCCACCGGCATCTGGCCACTGTGCCAACCCTCAGGCTCCCCCCACTGTGCTTCCCAACAAGCATCGGGCCACTGTGCTTCCCCCGGCCTCTGGCCACTGTGCCTCCCCCTGGCCTCTGGCCACTGTGCCTCCCCCCTGGCCTATGGCCACTGGGCTTCCCCACCAGCCTCTGGCCACTGGGCTTCCCCACCAGCCTCTGGCCACTGGGCTTCCCCACTAGCCTCTGGCCACTGTGCCTTCCTCCTGGCCTCTGGCCACTGTGCCTTCCTCCCGGCCTCTGGCCACTGTGCCTCACCCCTGGCTTCTGGCAACTGTGCCTCCTCTGGCCACTGTGCCTCCCCAGACTCTGACCACTGTTCCTCCCCACCAGCCTCTGGGCACTGTGCCTCCCCACCAGGCTCTGGCCACTGTGCCAACCCCGGCATCTGGCCATTGTGCCAACCCTCAGACTCTCCCCACTGTTCTTCCCAACAAGCCTCTGGCCACAGTGCCCACCCGGCCTCTGGCCACTGTGCCTCCCCTCTTGGCCTCTGGCCACTGTGCTACCCCCCTGGCCTCTGGCAACTGTGCCTCCCCCCCTGGCCTCTGGCTACTGTGCCTCCCCCTGGCCTGAGGCCACTGTGCCCTCCGGCCTGTGGCTACTGTACCTCCCCCCTGGCCTGTGGCCACTTTGCCACACCCCTGGCCTGTGGCTTCTGTGCCTCTCCCTCCAGCATCTGGCCAGTGTGCTTCTCTCCCCAGCCTCTGGCCACGCAAGCTTCCTCTAGCCATTGCTAGCACCAAAAACCCCTGTGTCTGGCCACTGTGCCTTCCTCCTGGCCTCAGGCCACTGTGCCTTCCTCCTGGCCTCTGGCCACTGTGCCTTCCTCCCAGCCTCAGGTCACTATGCCTCCCCCCGACCTCTGGCCCTTCCTCCCAGCCTCGGGCCACTGTGCCTTCCTCCCAGCCTATGGCCACTGTGCCTCCCCCTGGCCTCTAGCCACTGTGCCTCTCCTGGCCTCTGGCCACTGTGTCCCCGACCTCTGACCACTGTGCCCCACTGGCCTCTGGCCACTGTGTCTCCCCCCAGCCTCTGGCCACTGTGCCTCACCCCCAGCATCTGGCCACTTGTGCCTCCTGTTAAGATGGATTTCTGAACTCTGACCTGGAGGGGCAGAGGTTCAGAAGGCCAGCCTCCTTTCATGGAAGAGGGTAACCTCTGGACAAGCCAGACCAATCAGGGTAGCGATGGCGGCGGTCAAGACAAAGTCTCAACAGGGGTGATGGTGACTGAAAGACCTCAATGAGCACACAAAGTTAGGACACTTACATATTACTCCAGACAGGTGTTATATAAAAAATATAAACACATTTATTACAAGGCCTTTGTAACATCGACCATAGCAAAGAATCACAATAATACTAAAGTAAACCAACACATCACAATCAATACAATATATATACAAGACCGAGTGGTCTAAGGAGTTAGGAGCACGAAATATGTAGACCACCTAGATGGGGAGGAAAACAGGCAGTGCAAGTAATCATTAGACCCAGCTCGACCTCAGAAATACAGAGAGGAGCCTTATGCTCAATAGCACATGCACGCGCTTGTGCCAATGGACAGAATAGGGTCTCTTCAAGGGTCTCTGACAGTTCGGGAGGTGGCTGAAGCGATGAAGAACAAGTCCTCACTACTCAAGCAAGACCTCCACTTGCGGGCAGCGGCAGGGTGAGCGTGTGGGATGGATCTGCTATTTCGCAACAGCGGTAGAAAAGAAATGGGTTCCTGCGCTAGGGGCCACCGGTTGGGGTATGGACTACTCACCGGTCCCCGACGCAGGCAGTCCCAGACTTTGCCAGTTCAGTTCATGTTGCTGGCAGGTTCGGATGCGACAATCAGAACGTCTCGACACAGTGTAGATTCCGTGGTAGCAGGATTCAGGGTCGAGGGGGTCACAAATGCAGCGAACATGCACAGGTCGTTACCACAGCAGGGCAACACGGCAACCGCGTTTACTCTGGTCCGGACGCACTCGTCTCACTTCAGACCTGGGAATACCAAGTGTATGAAATTCGGTGTGAGGGTGCTGTGGACACAGAGCTAGCAGTAGGCCCAGTTTCGAGGGCTTCCCCGAAACGGCAGCAGTGACAGAGCAAACATCCTGTGTAAGCTGGTCAGCCCACTGGTTGGCCCAGGGACACTTCCGAAGAGGCTTACTTGCAGGGTTTGATGAAGGTGCGGAGAATAGTTGGTCCCACTATTCCAATGGGTCGAAGCTCCTTTGCAGACCTTCTAGGACGATCAGATGCAGAGGGGTCTCGCAGGACGACAGTGGACTCAGGGTGCCAAACCTTCCAGCGGGTCACCAGCGGTTCCTCGACTCGGCTTCTTCTTGCAAGATACTTGGCTCCTGATCCCTTGTTCGGTGTGAACTCAGGAGAGCAACATGGTAGTGGTGTTTTCGGCCTCCTCTTATCCCAAGTTACCTTCGTGCCAAAACGGAGAGGACCCAATGGGGGATCTACTCACAAACACTCACTCCATACGTGGGCCAATCACGGACCACGGTGGTCCCAGGCATTCAGGACACTTCAGACTCTCTGGCACCCAGGATGTCTATTGGGAACAGACATCCCAGCCCACATCCTGTAGGCACACACACAAGGCATGCAGAAGCCCACGAAAGCTTTGGGTTTCGCAGGAAAGTGCATGACCAAATAAGGACTGACCCGGGTCGGCTCGACCTGGGGAAGGTGAAGGGGCAAGATGTACAAAACCCAAGGTGGGAACCTCAACAGTCACTGGCACCTTGAGGTAAGGTCATACACTAAAACAAAAAGTGGTGCCAGGAGGGTGATACTAACTGGAGAAGGAAGGCAAAAAACTATGAAAATCAAATCATTATTTTTATTTTATTTTGATTTGAATATATAAAAAAAATCATCAAACATTTTTAAATAATTTTTATAATCAATTTATACATTTTTTCTATAAATATAAAAACATCCTACAAATCATGCATTCATAAACTCATTCAAACTAAACAAATCCATAAAACATTCAATTGTTTTTAAGATATTGAAGAAAAATACAATTCATTTTCATTATATGGCTAATAGTTGTTCACTCCAGACAAAGTATCGACTATTGGTGCCGATAAGTATTGAGCTTCCCAACAAGCATCGGGCCACTGTGCCTCCCCCCTGGCTTCTGACCACTGTGCCTCCCCCCTGGCATCTGGCCACTGTGCCTCCCCCCTGGCCTCTGGTCACTGTGCCTCTGCCCCAGCCTCTGGCCACTGTGCCTCCCCCCAGCCCCTGGCCACTGTGCCTCCCCCTGGCCTGTGGACACTGTGCCTTTCCCCCCAGCATCTGGCCACTGTGCTTCCCTCCTGGCCTGTGGACAGTGTTCCTCTCCCCCCAGCCTCTGGCCATTGTGCCACTCTCCCCAGCCTCTGGCCACTCAAGCTCCCTCTAGCCACTGCCCCCACCAACAACCCCTGCATCTGGCCACTGTGCCTTCCCCCTGGCTTCTGGCCACTGTGCCTTCCTCTCGGCCTCTGGCCACTGTGCCTCCACCCCAGCCTCTGGCCACTGTTCCTCCCCCTGGCCTCTGGCCACTGTGCCTCCCCACAGCCTCTGGCCACTGTGCCTCCTCCCCGGCCTGTGGCCACTGTGCCCACCCACCAACCTCTGGCCACTGGGCTTCCCCACTGGCCTCTGGCCACTGTGCCTCCCTGGCCACTGTGCCTCCCCCTAGCCTCTGGCTGTTAGGCAGAATCCTGTGCAGTTCCCTTAGGGAGCACTACAGAAGAATAAGGCTACAGGTATGAGCAATAAAATCCCTTTGGGATCAGTCTGTACCACAAAGATTTAGTTTGCCGCGCAAAGTAAAACACAAGAAGGACTTTAACAAAAAGAAATGGCGAATAAACCAAAAGAAAAAGGATTTGGTCAAGCGGGTTAAAGTTCGAGGCTAATATAATAGCCTAAAACAGTTCCACGTTTATATAGTATAATCGTGGTAGACAAGGTAGGGTAGATACCACTGCCACCAACCAAGTGTAAATTTTAAAAGAGCAAAACAATGCTCTAGGACGTACAGATACAAAGGGCTAAGGATTAACCCCTTCCAGTACTCAGTGTAAGAAGGGGTGTACTGGATCTGTGGTAAAAATGACTAAGTAAAGTTAATGGTCACCCTTTTCTGGGGGACAGTAGTCAGCCCCAGAAATGGAGTTGAGGGGAAGTCTAAAAGACAACCCTGTGTCATTGCACTGAAGGTGCTGTGTAACACACAAAAGAAGGGGGGGGCTACTGAAGTGGTGTACTCCAGAGTCGACAATCGCAAAAACAGATGAAACACACATGGCAAAGATGGCTAAGAGTGGGGGAAAAGCTCACACTCTTACCAAGTGAAAAAAAAGAACTCCATTAAATAAGAATTCTCCCTACCAGCCTCTCATCTGGCCTGTGGCCTCTGTGCCTCCCCTCTGGCCTGTGGCCATTGTGCCTCCCCCTGGCCTGTGGTGATTGTGCCTCCCCCCTGGCCTGTGGCGACTGTGCTTCCCCCCTGGCCTGTGGCCACTGTGCCTCCCCCCTAGCCTGTGGCCACTGTGCCTCCCCCTGGCCTGTGGCCACTGTGCCTCCCCTCTGACCTGTGGCCACTGTGCCTCCCCTCTGGCATGTAGCCACTGTGCCACATCCCTGGCCTGTGGCTACTGTACCTCCCCCCTGGCCTGTGGACACTGTGCCTCTCCCCCCAGCCTCTGGCCACTGTGCCTCCCCTGGCCTCTGGCCACTGTGCCTCCCCCTGGCCATTGTGCCTCCACCCTGGCCACTGTGCCTCCCCCAAGTCTCTGGCCACTGTGCCTCCCCCCAGCCTCTGGCCACTGTGCCTCCTCACCAGCCTCTGGCTACTGTGCCTCCCCCTGGCCTCTGGCCACTGTGTCTCACCCACCCTCTGGCCTCTGTGCCTCCTCCCTGGCCTCTGGCCACTGTACCTCCTCCCTGGCTCTGGCCACTGCCCACACACCAACCTCTGGCCACTAGACTTCCCCAACAGCCTCTGGCCACTGTGCCTCCCTGGCAACTGCCAACCCACCAACCTCTGGCCACTAGGCTTCCCTACCAGCCTCTGGCCACTGGGCCTTCTCGCTGGCCGCTGGCCACTGCCCACCCACCAATCTCTGGCCACTGGGCTTCCCCCTGGCCTCTGGCTACTGTGCCTACTCCCCAGCCTCTGGCTACTGTGCCTCCTCCCCAGCCTCTTGCCACTGTACCCCCCTAGCCTCTGGCCACTTTTCCTCCCCCCTTACTTCTGGGCACTGTGCCTTCCCCCCTCACTTCTGGCCGCTGTGCCTTCCCCCCTCACTTCTGGCCACTGTGTGCACCCCCGCTTCTGGCCACTGTGCCTCTCCCCTGGCCTCTGGCCACTGTGCCTCTCCCCTGGCCTCTGGCTGCTGTGCCTCCCTCCAGCCTCTGGCCACTGTGCCTCTCCCCAACCTGTGGCCACTGTGCCTACACCCTAGCCTCTGTGCCTAACCCCCAGCCTCTGGGCCTAACTCCCAGCCTTTGGGCCTCCCCTCTGGCCACTTGCCTCCCCTCCTGGCCTCTGGCCAATGTGCCCCTCCCCCTGGCCTGTGACCACTGTGCCTCCCCCTGGCCTGTGGCCACTTTGCCTACCCACAGCCTCTGTGCCTACCCCCATCCTCTTTGCTTAACCCCAAGCCTATGTGCCTAACCCCCAGCCTATGTGCCTAACCCCCAGCCTCTGTGCCTAACCCCCAGCCTCTGTGCCTCCCCTCCTGGCCTCTGGCACTGTGCCACCCCTCCTGACCTCTGGCCACTGTGCCTCCCCACCCTGGCCTGTGGCCACTGTACCTTCCCCTGTCCTGTGGCCACTGTGCCTCCCCCCTGGCCTGTGGACACTGTGCCTCTCCTCCCAGCATCTGGTCATTGTGCCTCTCTCCCCAGCCTCTGGCCACTCAAGGTCCCTCTAGCCACTGCTCCCACCAACAACCCCTGTGTCTGGCCACTGTGCCTTCCTCCCAGCCTCTGGCCACTGTGCCTTCCTCCTGGCCTCTGGCCAATGTGCCTTCCTCCTGGTCTCTGGCCACTGTGCCTTCCTCCCAGCCTCTGGCTACTGCGCCTTACTCCCAGCCTCTGGCCACTGTGCCTTACTCCCAGCCTCTGGCCACTGTGCCTTCCACCCAGGCCTCTGGCCACTGTGCCTTCCTCCCAGGCATCTGGCCTCTGTGCCTCCCCCCACATTTCTGGCCACTGTGCCTCCCCCCTCACTTCTGGCCACTGTGCCTCCCCCTGCCCTCTGGCCGCTGTGCCTCCACCCCTGGCCTCTGGCTGCTGTGCCGCTCCCCCTGGCCACTGTTCCTCCCCCGACCTGTGGCCACTGTGCCTACCCCCCAGCCTCTGGCCAGCCTCTCTGCCTACCCCCCAGCCTCTGTGCCTAACTTCCAGCCTCTGTGGCTCCCCTCTGGCCACTGTGCCTCCCCTCCTGGCCTCTAGCCACTGCGCTACCCCTCCTGGCCTCTGGCCACTGTGCCTTGTCCCCTGGCCTGTGGCCACTGTGCCTGCCCCCCTGGCCTGTGGCCACTGTGCCTGCCCCCCTGGCCTGGGGCCACTGTGCTTCCCCCTGGCCTGTGGCCACTGTGCCTCCCCCTGGCATCTGCCCATTGTGCCTCTCTCCCCAGCCTCTGGGCACTCAAGCTCCTTCTAGCCACTGCTCCCACCAACAACCCTGTGTCTGACCACTGTGCCTTCCTCCCGGCCTCTGGCCACTGTGCCTTCCTCGCGGCCTCTGGCCACTGTGCCTTCCTCCCAGCCTCTGGCTACTGTGCCTCCACCCCACCCTCTGGGCGCTGTGCCTTCCAGCATCTGGCCACTGTGCCTCACCCCCGGCTTCTGGCCACTTGTACCTCCCCCCTGGCAACTGTGCCTCTTCTGGCCACTATGCCTCCCCCCAGCCTCTGGCCACTGTGCCTCCCCACAAGCCTCTGGCCACGGTGCCTCCCCACAAGCCTCTGGCCACTGTGCCTCCCCACCAGCCTCTGGCCACTGTGCCAACCCCCGGTATCTGGCCACTGTGCCAACCCTCAGACTCTCCCCGCTGTGCTTCCCAACAAGCCTCTGGCCACTGTGCCCCCCTGGCCTCTGGTCACTGTGAATCCTCCACTGGCCTCTGCCCACTGTGAATCCTCCACCGGCCTCTGGGCACTGTGCCTCCCCCCGGCCGCTGGGCACTGTGCCTCCCCGGGCCTCTGGGCACTGTGCCTCCTCCTGGCCCCTGGCTACTGTGCCTTCCTCCCGGGCTCTGGCCACTGTGCCTTCCTCCCGGGCTCTGGCCACTGTGCCTTCCTCCCGGGCTCTGGCCACTGTGCCTTCCTCCTGGCCTCTGGCCACTGTGCTTTCCTCCTGGCCTCGGGCCACTGTGCCTCCACCCTGGCATCTGGCCGCTGTGCCTCCACCCTGGCCTCTGGCTGCTGTGCCTCCCCCGGCTTCTGGCCAATGTGCCTCCTCCCTGGCCTCTGACCACTGTGCCCCCCTGGCATCTGGCCACTGTGCCTCCCCCCAGCCTCTGGCTATTGTGCCTCCCCCTGGCCTCTGGCCACTGTGCCTCCTCCCTGGCCTCTGGCCACTGTGCCTCCCCATGGCCTCTGGCCACTGTGCCTCCTCCCTGGCCTCTGGCCACTGTGCCTACCCCCTGGCATCTGGCCAATGTGCCTACCCCCGGCTTCTGTCCACTGTGTCTACTCCCTGGCCTCTGGCCACTGTGCCTACTCCCGGCCTCTGGCCACAGTGCACCCCCGGCCACTGTGCCTTCCCCCAGCCTCTGGCCACTGTGCCTCCCCTGTCCTCTGGCCACTGTGCCTCCCCAGCCTCTGGCCGCTGTGCCTCCCCCTGGCCTTGGGCTGCTGTGCCTCCCCCTGGCCTCTGGCTGCTGTGCCTTCCTCCCAGCCTCTGGCCACTGTGCCTTCCTCTGTCCACTGTGCCTCCACCCCAGCCTCTGGCCACTTTGCCTCCCCCCTCACTTCTGGCCACTGTGCCTCCCCCCTCACTTCTGGCCACTGTGCCTCCCCCTCACTTCTAGCCACTGTGCCACCCCCCTGGCCTCTGGCCACTGTGCCTCCCCCTGGCCTCTAGCTAGTGTGCCTCCCCTGGCCTCTGGCTGCTGTGCCTCCCCCGGTCTCTGGCTGCTGTGCCTCCCCCCTGGCCTCTGGTTGCTGTGCCTCCCCCTGGCCTCTGGCTGCCGTGCCTTCCTCCTGGCCTCTGTGCCTTCCTCCCGTCCTCTTGCTACTGTGCCTTCCTCTCACCACTATGCCTCCACCCCAGCCTCTGGCCACTTTGCCTCCCCCCTCACTTCTGGCCACTGTGCCTCCCTCTCACTTCTGGCCACTGTGCCCCCCTGGCCTCTGGCTGCTGTGCCTCCACCTCTGGCCTCTGACTGCTGTGCCTCTATCCCTAGCCTCTGACTGCTGTGCCTCTCCCCTTGGCCACTGTGCCTCCCTAGAACTGTGGCCACTGCCTACCCCCTAGCCTCTGGCCACTGTGCCTACCCCCAGCCTCTCTGCCTACCCCCAGCCTCTGTGCCTAACCCCAGCCTCTGTGCCTCCCCTCTGGCCACTGTGCCTCCCCACCTGGCCTCTAGGCACTGTGTCACCCCTTCTGGCCCCTGGCCACTTTGCCCCCCCTGGCCTGTGGCCACTGTGCCTCCCCCTGGCTTGTGGCCACTGTGCCTTCCCCTGCCTATGGCCACTGTGCCTCACCCTACCACTGTGCCTCCCCCTGGCCTTTAGCCACTGTGCCTCCCCCCAGCCTGTAGCCACTGTGCCTCCCCTCTGGCCTGTGGCCACTGTGCCCCCCCCTGGCCTGTGGCCACTGTGCCTCCCCCTGGCCTGTGGCCACTGTGCCCCACCCCACCACTGTGGCTCTCCCCTGGCCTGTAGCCACTGTGCCTCACCCCTGGCCTCAAGCCAGCCACTGTGCCTCCCCCCTGGCCTGTGGACACTGCCTCTCCCCCCAGCATCTGGCCATGGTGCTTCTCTCCCCAGACTCTGGCCACTCAATCTCCCTCTAGCCAGTGCTCCCAACAACATCCCCTGTGTCTGGCCACTGTGCCTCACCCCCGGCTTCTGGCCACTTGTGCCTCCCCCTGGTAACTGTGCCTCCTCTGGCCACTGTGCCTCCCCCAGCCTCTGGCCACTGGGGTCTTTCCACCAGCCTCTGGCCACTGTGCCAACCCCCTGCATCTGGCCACTGTGCCCACCCTCAGACTCCCCCACTGTGTTTCCCAACAAGCATCTGGCCACTGTGCCTCCCCGGCCTATAGCCACTGTGCCTCCCCCTGGCCTCTGGCCACTGGGCTTCCCCACCATCCTCTGGCCACTGGGCATCCCCACTAGCCTCTAGCCACTGTGCCTTCCTCCTGGCCTCTGGCCACTGTGCCTTCCTCCCGGCCTCTGGCTACTGTGCCTTCCTCCCAGCCTCTGGGCACTGTGCCTCCCCCTGGCCTCTGTACACTGTGCCTCCCCCCGGCTTCTGGCCACTGTGCCTCACCCCTGGCTTCTGGCCACTTGTGCCTCCGACATGGCCTCTGGCAACTGTGCCTCCTCTGGCCACTGTGCCTCCCCAAACTCTGACCACTGTTCCTCCCCACCGGCCAATGGGCACTGTGCCTCCCCACCAGCCTCTGGCCACTGTGCCAACCCCGGCATCCTGCCACTGTGCCAACCCTCAGACTCTCCCCAGTGTGCTTCCCAACAAGCCTCTGGCCACAGTGCCCACCCAGCCTCTGGCCACTGTGCTTCCCCTCTTGGCCCCTGGCCACTGTACCACCCCTCCTGGTCTCTGGCCACTCTGCCTCCCCCCTGGCCTCTGGTCACTGTGCCTCCCTACTGGCCTGTGGCCACTGTGCCTCCACCTGGCCTGAGGCCACTGTGCCCCCCCTCGCCTGTTGCCACTGAGCCTCCCCCCTGGCCTGTGGCCACTGTGCCACACCCCTGGCCTGTGGTCACTAGGCCTCTCCCTCCAGCATCTGGCCACTGTGCCTCTCTCCCCAGCCTCTGGCCACTCAAGCTTCCTCTAGCCACTGACACAACCCCTGTGTCTGGCCACTGTGCCTTCCTCCTGGCATCTGGCCACTGTGCCTTCCTACTGGCCTCTGGCCACTGTGCCTTCCTCCTGGCCTCTGGCCACTGTGCCTTCCTCCCAGCTTCAGGCCACTGTGCCTCCCCCCGACCACTGGCCACTGTGCCTTCCTCCCAGCAGCTGGCAACTGTGCCTCCCTCTGGCCTCTGGCCACTGTGCCTCCCCCAGCCTTTGGCCACTGTGCCTTCCGACCTCTGACCACTGTGCCCCCCTGGCCTCTGACCACTGTGCCTCACCCCCAGCTTCTGCCACTTGTGCCTTATAAGATTCATTTCTGAACTCTGACCTGGAGGGGCAGAGGTTCAGAAGGCTAGCCTAGTTTCTTGGAACAGGGTAACCTCTGGACAAGCCAGACCAATCAGGGTAGCGATGGCGGTGGTCAAGACTAACTCTCAAGAGGGGTGAGGGTGACTGAAAGACCTCAATGAGCACACAAAGCAAGGACACTTACAAATTTCTCCAGACAGGTGTTATATTAAAAATATAAACACATTTATTACAAGGCCTTTGTAACATCGACCATAGCAAAGAATCACAATAATACTAAAGGAAACCAACACATCACAATCAATACAATATATATATAAGACCGAGGGGTCTAAGGAGTTATGAGCACGAAAAATGTAGACCACCTAGATGGGGAGGTAAATAGGCAGTGCAAATAATCATTAGACCCAGTTCGACATCAGAAATACACCTAACTATAACACCTAACTATATGTCCAAACCCTGCGAAGAGAGGAGCCTTATGCTCAATAGTACATGCACGTGCTTGTGCCAATGGACAAAATAGGGTCTCTTTAAGGGTCTCTGACAGTTCAGGAGGTGGATGAAGCAATGAAGAACAAGTCCCCACTACTCAAGCAAGACCTCCACTTGCGGGCAGAGGCAGGGTGAGAGTGTGGGATGGATCTGCTATTTTGCAACAGCGGTAGGAAAGAAATGGGTTCCTGCGCTAGGGGGCACCGGTTGGGGTATGGACTACTCACCGGTCCCCGACGCAGGCAGTCCCAGAATTCGCCAGTTCAGTTCACATTGCTGGCAGGTTCAGATGCGACAAGCAGGACGTCTCGACACCGTGTAGATTCCGTGGTAGCAGAATTCAGGGTCGAGGGGGTCACAAATGCAGCGAACGTGCAGAGGTCGTTACCACAGCAGGGCAACATGGCAACTGCATTTACTCTGGTCCGGGCGCACTCATCTCATTTCATACCTGGGAAAGCAAAGTGTACGAAATTCGGTGTGAGGGTGCCGTCGACACAGAGCTAGCAGTAGGCCAAGTTTCAAGGGCTTCCCCGAAACGGCGGCGGTGACAGAGCAAACGTCCCGTGTAACCTCTCAGCCCACTGGTTGGCACAGGGACACTTCAGAAGAGGCTTACTTGCAGGGTTTGATGAAGGTGCCGAGAATAGTTGGTGCCACTATTCCAATGGGTCGAAGCGCCTTTGCAGACCTTCTAGGACGATCAGATGCAGAGGGGTCTCGCAGGACGACAGTGGGCTCAAGATGCCAAACCTTCCAGCAGGTCACCAGCGGTTCCTCGACTCGGCTTCTTGTTGTAGGATACTTGGCTCCTTATCCCTTGTTCGGTGTGAACTCAGGAAATCGACATGATAGAAGTGTTTTCGGCCTCCTCTTATCCCAAGTTCCCTTCGCGCCAAAACGGAGAGGACCCAAAGGGGGATCTGCTCACAAACACTCACTCCGATGTGGACCAATCACGGACCACGGTGGTCCCAGGCATTCAGGACACTCCAGACTCTCTGGCACCCAGGATGTGTTTTGGGAACAGACATCCCAGCCCACATCCTGGAGGAACACACGCAAGGCATGCAGAAGCCCGCAAAGCTTTGGGTTTCGCGGGAAAGTGCATGACCAAATAAGGACTGACCAGGGTCGGCTCGACCTGGGGAAGGTGAAGGGGCAAGATGGCCAAAGAACAGGACAAAGAACCGCGTGGCATGGCCATTTTGGAGCCAGGCCACCTATTCGTGCCAAGCGCGGTAAGCGCGGATAACATAGCAAAAAAGGGTTCAAAAGATAAGATAAATAATAGCTGCCACCAGTCCTGTCCGTGACACACCTGCACAGTTCATAATAAATCCACAAGAGTTCCTAGGGCCTTTGGAAAGATTAGAGACCCAAGAGTGCGGTAAAGTAAGTTACATTGCACTCTTGTTACATGTTGCACAAAAGCTGCAACATGAGGAAAGGACTAAGGGAAACAAAGTCTCCCAGTACTGATTGTCTTAAGGGCATGTCAGTTTCCCCATAAGAATTGAGCGAAAGCCCAGAGGAGTGCGGCGGAGGGCTGCGCTTCTCTGGCAAAGGTTAGATCAGGGTGTAAAACAGCAGCAAAAAGTTTGGAGGTTGACACATGGAGGGAAAATTACTTTCAAATATGAAATCTTTCCTAACAGCTCCCCCCTGGCTTCTGGCAACTGTGCCTCCTATGGCCACTGTGCCTCCCCCAGCCTCTGGCCACTGTGCCTCCCCACCAGCCTCTTGCCACTGTGCCTCCCCACCAGCCTCTGGCCACTGTGTCAACCCCCCTTCATCTTGCCACTGTGCTTCCCAACAAGCCCCTGGCCACTGTGCCTCCCCTGGCCTCTGGCCACTGTGCCCCCCTGACCTCTGGCCACTGTGCTTCCCCCCGGCCTCTGGCCACTGTGCCTCCGCCCCAGCCTCTGGCCACTGGGCCTCCCCCAAGCCTCTGGCCACTGTGCCTCCCCCCTGGCCTGTGGACACTGTGCCTCTCCCCCCAGCATCTGGCCTCTGTGCCTCCCTCCTGGCCTGTGGACAGTGTTCCTCTTCCCCCCCATCATCTGGCCATTGTGCCACTCTCCCCAGCCTCTGGCTACTCAAGCTCCGCCTAGCCACTGCCCCCACCAACAACCCCTGTGTCTTGCCACTGTGCCTTCCCCCTGGCTTCTGGCCACTGTGTCTTCCTCCCGGCCTCTGGCCACTGTGCCTCCACCCCAGCCTTTGGCCACTGTTCCTCCCCCAGCCTCTGGCCACTGTGCCTCCCCCCAGCCTCTGGCCATTGTGCCTCCTCCCCGGCCTCTGGCCACTGTACCCACCCACCAACCTCTGGCCACTGGGCTTCCCCACTGGCCTCTGGCCACTGTGCCTCCCTGGCCACTGTGCCTCCCCCAGCCTCTGGCTGTTAGGCAGAATCCTGTGCAGTTCCCTTAGGGAGCACTACAGAAGATTAAGGCTACAGGTATGAGCAATAAAATCCCTTTGGTATCAGTCTGTACCACAAATATTTAATTGGTAGTTGTGGCTAAGCCGTCAGACTTATCTCAAGAGGGAGATGAGCAGTATTCAGGGTTTACACAATAGGGCTGCAGTACTATGGTACAAGGAAACACTGACCAAAGCTTTGTATTAAATAAGAATATATATATATTTATTTTACACACTTCTAGTTCAACACATAACTCACAGTTATTAAAGCAAGTTAAAATCAGTCAAGAAAAGTATACACAACTCCCTTTGTAGAAACGTTTGAGCAAGAGTGAAAACTGAGCAAAACGGCACAGCGAAAACCAAACACAAATGGCAGTCTAACAATTTCTCACAAGGGAGGGAAAGAACAAGTTATACAGGAATATACTCTTAGGCACCTTAGTAACACTTCCCAATAAGATTGTGAACAAGTTTAGACAAGGCAATACTTTAGCATGTATAATACTTAGGTGAAAAGAGAGCAAAATGGCACTTCACAAGTTTAAAAAGTGGAAATGAAAAGGTGGTTATAAGAGTTAGGTGCACCAACAAATTTCTAGGTGAGAAGCAATCTAGAGAAGGCAGTTGTAACAGATTTATCCAGAGTCAATAGGCCTGTGCCAGAGTCAGTGGTACAGGGCAAAGAGCCCAGGAGCAAAATGTTCTTGTAGCCGCAGTCAAGTCTTTGTTAAACGATTTGAAAAGGTGGTTGCAGAAGGTGCAAGACAATGTTAGAGGATATGAGCGGCCAACCCAGCAGGTAGGTAAAGGATTTAAAACACCTTTAGTGATACCAAACGAAAAGTGAGGCCTGGCGGATCAAAGTACCTTAAAATGTAGAAGAGGCTCCTGCAGTGGCAGTTGTTTCTGGCAGTTCCTGCAGTTCGGGAGATCCAGCAGAGGAAGAGGCACTCTCATCGTGGAGGAAGGTTCAAGTTACTGCACTGTCCAGGGATGAAACCAGCCACGGTGCTGCCAAATTAAATAAAAGGTATGCTCCTTTAAATCGCAGTCCGGGTGGACGGTGCCTTGATATCCGGTCTCAGAGTGCAGGGCACTGGCGATTCGACCGAGGCAGGTCCTGGAAGGCGATTGACAAACTGGTTGGCCCCACCAGCTCAAGGGAATAAGGCTCTTGTAGATGAAGATCTTCTCTCGTAGTGTGGAGAAAAGTGATGAGACGCTGCAGCAGGGCTTCAACGGTGGTTCAATTGATGCAGATGTCTTTGGCTTCTCTCCTCTTCGGCTTCTTAGTTCCAGTGGCGACGTCTTGCTCTTCCAGTCCTCAAGACCCTGCTTTTATGAAAAAAGATCCCCATTCATACAGCCTAGCTGTCACTCACACAGTGGAGTGGTCATCCTGGCGGGAAACCCTCCAGCCTATCAGGGCAGAGTGCGACATGGGTTGCTGAGGCAACCCTGTCCAGGGGTCCTACTCCCCCTCCCAGACAATGGATCCACCCCAGACTCAGTGGTGCCGAAAGGAGGGCTTCTTGGCAGAAGTCCACCAAAAGGGTGAACAAAGGATGCCCAACCCGGGGTAGGATTTTAGAAAAAGACACGAGAAAGAATTTATATAAAAGTTCTGGCAAATAAAACCTAACGGAGTAAAGTTAATATAAAAATAAACTGGCGGTATGTTAGAGGCTGTCAGTAAATGTGGTAGTATCGAACAATGGGAAAATCCCATAGAGAAATATTTGCGGTCGAATATTTTCAGTAGTAACCACTGTCACCAGCCAGAAACTTTTGAGAGAGACTGTATGGTACCCTCTCAAAAATGAACATAAGGGAAAAACTATTAATCCTTGCCAGTACCTCCATAGTAAGATGGGTTGTCCTGGTTTTGTTCTAAAAGATTGACTAGTAAAGTCAATAGGGACTTTACATACCCTGGGAGACAATAGTCAGTCCCAGGGTATGGAGTCTATGTTTGGGGGTCGCTACGACACCCCTGTGTTACTGCACGGAGGGTGCTGTGTAACACATATGTATAAAGATGGTTTCTATGAGGGTGAGAAAAAACCCATAGACATTAAACGCAAAAAATAGCCTAGAACACACATAGCAAAAATCCTAAGAGTGGGGAAAAGAGACTCACTCTTAGCAGGAGAAAAAAACGAACCCTTCAAATCCAGCAAAGCTGCTGGGGGACTCTATAGGTAAGGGAAATTAGCTGTAGAATGAGAATTCTCCCAAACACTGGCCACTGTGCCTCCCCCGGTCTCTGGCCACTGTGCCGCCCCCCAGCCTCTGGCCACTGTGCCTCTATCTCTGGCCTCTGACAGCTGTCCCTCTCCCCCTGGCCACTGTGCCTCCCCTAAACTGTGGCCACTGTGCCTACCCCCAGCCTCTGGCCACTGTGCCTACCCCAGCATCTCTACCTATCCCCCAGCCTCTCTGCGTACCCCCAGCCTCTGTGCCTAACCCCCAGCCTCTGTGCCTAACCCCTAGCCTCTGTGCCACCACTCTGGCCACTGTGCCTCCCCTCCTGGCCTCTAGCCACTGTGCCTCCCCATCTGGCCTTTGGCCACTGTGCCTTCCCCCTGGCCTGTGGCCACTGTGCCTCCCCACTGGCCTGTGGCCACTGTGCCTCCAAATGGCCTATGCCACTCTGCCTCACCCACCACTGTGCCCCTCCCCTGGCCTGTAGCCACTGTGCCTCATCCCTGGCCTCTGGCCACTGTGCCTTCCTCCTGGTCTCTGGCCACTGTGCCATCCTCCTGGGCTCTGGCCACTGTGCCTTCCTCCAGGGCTCTGGCCACTGTGCCTTCCTCCAGGCCTCTGGCCACTGTGCCTCCCCTCGGCTTTTGGCCACTGTGCTTCACCCCTAGCTTCTGGCCAATTGTGCCTCCCACCTGGCGGCCTCTGGCAACTGTGCCTCCTCTGGCTACTGTGCCTCCCCCAGCCTCTGGCCACTGTACCTCCATACCAGCCTCTGGCCACTCTTCCTCCCCACCAGCCTCTGGCCACTGTGCCAACCCCCCAGCATCTGGCCACTGTGCCTCCCCTCCTGGCATCTGGCCACTGTCCCTCCCTCCTGGCATGTGGCCAATGTGCCCCCCCTCTAGCCTGTGGTCACTGTGCCTCCCCCCTGTCCTGTGGCAACTGTGCCTCCCACCAGGCCTGTGGCCACTGTGCCTCCCCCCTGGCCTGTGGCGACTGTGCTCCCCCCCTGGCCTGTGGCCACTGTGCCTCCCCCCAACCTGTGGCCACTGTGCCTACACCCTAGCCTCTGTGCCTAGCCCCCAGCCTCTGTGCCTAAATCCCAGCCTCTGGGCCTGCCGTCTGGCCACTTGCCTCCCCTCCTGGCCTCTGGCCACTGTGCCACCCCTCATGGCCTGTGGCCACTGTGCTACCCCTCCTGCCCAGTGGCCACTGTGCCCCCCCTGGCATGTGGCCACTGTGCCCTCCCTGGCATGTGGTCACTGTGCCTCCCCTTGGCCTGTGGCCACTGTGCTTCCCCTCTGGCCTGTGGCCACTGTGCCACACCCCTGGCCTGTGGCCACTGTGCCTCCCCCCTGGACTGTTGACACTGTACCTCTCCCCCCAGAATCTGGCCATTGTGCCTCTCTCCTGGCATGTGGTCACTGTGCATGTGGTCACTGTGCCTCTCTTGGCCTGTGGCCACTGTGCTTCCCCTCTGTCTTGTGGCCACTGTGCCACACCCCTGGCCTGTGGCCACTGTGCCTCGCCTCTCCCCTGGACTGTTGACACTGTACCTCTCCCCCCAGAATCTGGCCATTGTGCCTCTCTCCTCAGTCTCTGGCCACTATGCCTTTCTCTAGCCACTACTCCCACCAACAACCCCTGTGTCTGGACACTGTGCCTTCCTCCCGGCCTTTGGCCACTGTGCCTTCCTCCTGGCCTCTGGTCGCTGTGCCTTCCTCCCAGGCTCTGGCCACTGCACCTTCCTCCTGGCCTCTGGCCGCTGTGCCTCCACCCTGGCCTCTGGCCACTGTGCCTCCCCCGGCTTCTGGCAAATGTGCCTCTTCCCTGGCTTCTGACCACTGTGCCCCCCTGGGCATCTGGCCACTGTGCCTACCCCTGGCCTCTGACCACTGTGCTGACCCCTGTCCTCTAGCCACTGGGCCTCCCACTGGCCTCTGTTTACTGTGCCTCCACCCCTAGCCTCTGACTGCTGTCCCTCTCCCCCTGGCCACTGTGCCTCCCCTAAACTGTGGCCACTGTGCCTACCCCCAGCCTCTGGCCACTGTGCCTACCCCAGCCTCTCTGCCTATCCCCCAGCCTCTCTGCCTATCCCCAGCCTATGTGCCTAACCCCCAGCCTCTGTGCCTAACCCCTAGCCTCTGTGCTACCGCTCTGGCCACTGTGCCTCCCCTCCTGGCCTCTAGCCACTGTGCCTCCCCATCTGGCCTTTGGCCACTGTGCCTTCCCCCTGGCCCGTGGCCACTGTGCCTCCCCGCTGGCCTGTGGCCACTCTGCCTCCCCCTGGCCAATGGCCACTCTGCCTCACCCCGCCACTGTGCCTCCCCCTTGGCCTTTGGCCACTGTGCCTCCCCCTGGCCTGTGGCAACTGTGCCTCCCCCTGGCCTGTGGCCACTGTGCCTCCCACTGGCCTGTGGTCACTTTGCCTCATCCTGCCACTGTGCCCCTCCCCCTGGCCAGTAGCCACTGTGCCTCACCCCTGGCCTCTGGCCACTGTGCCTTCCTCCTGGTCTCTGGCCACTGTGCCTTCCTCCTGGGCTCTGGCCACTGTGCCTTCCTCCAGGTCTCTGGCCACTGTGCCTTCCTCCGGGCCTCTGGCCACTGTGCCTCCCCTAGGCTTCTGGCCACTGTGCTTCACCCCCAACTTCTGGCCAATTGTGCCTCCCACCCGACCTCTGGCAACTGTGCCTCCTCTGGCTACTGTGCCTCTCCCAGCCTCTGGCCACTGTGCCTCCTCACCAGCCTCTGGCCACTGTTCCTCCCCACCAGCCTCTGGCCACTGTGCCAACCCCCCAGCATCTGGCCACTGGGCCTCCCCTCCTGGTGTCTGGCCACTGTCCCTCCCTCCTAGCCTGTGGCCACTGTGCCGCCCCTCTGTCCTGTGGTCACTGTGCCTCCCCCCTGTCCTGTGGCAACTGTGCCTCCCACCAGGCCTGTGGCCACTGTGCCTCCCCCCTGGCCTGTGGTGACTGTGCTTCCCCCCTGGCCTGTGGCCACTGTGCCTCCCCCCAACCTGTGGCCACTGTGCCTACACCCTAGCCTCTGTGCCTAACCCCCAGCCTCTGTGCCTAAATCCCAGCCTCTGGGCCTGCCGTCTGGCCACTTGCCTCCACTCCTGGCCTCTGGCCACTGTGCAACCCCTCCTGGCCTGTGGCCACTGTGCTACCACTCCTGTCCTGTGGCCACTGTGCCCCCTGGCCTGTGGCCACTGTGCCCCCCTGGCCAGTGGCCACTGTGCCCCCCCTGGCATGTGGCCACTGTGCCCTCCCTGGCATGTGGTCACTGTGTCTCCCCTTGGCCTGTGGCCACTGTACTTCCCCTCTGGCCTGTGGCCACTGTGCCACACCCCTGGCCTGTGGCCACTGTGCCTCCCCCCAACCTGTGGCCACTGTGCCTACACCCTAGCCTCTGTGCCTAACCCCCAGCCTCTGTGCCTAAATACCAGCCTCTGGGCCTGCCGTCTGGCCACTTGCCTCCACTCCTGGCCTCTGGCCACTGTGCAACCCCTCCTGGCCTGTGGCCACTGTGCTACCACTCCTGTCCTGTGGCCACTGTGCCCCCCTGGCCTGTGGCCACTGTGCCCCCCTGGCCAGTGGCCACTGTGCCCCCCCCTGGCATGTGGCCACTGTGCCCTCCCTGGCATGTGGTCACTGTGCCTCCCCTTGGCCTGTGGCCACTGTACTTCCCCTCTGGCCTGTGGCCACTGTGCCACACCCCTGGCCTGTGGCCACTGTGCCTCCCCCCTGGACTGTTGACACTGTACCTCTCCCCCCAGAATCTGGCCATTGTGCCTCTCTCCTCAGTCTCTGGCCACCATGCCTTTCTCTAGCCACTGCTCCCACCAACAACCCCTGTGTCTGGCCACTGTGCTTCCTCCCGGCCTCTGGCCACTGTGCCTTCCTCCTGGCCTCTGGTCACTGTGCCTTCCTCCCGGGCTCTGGCCACTGCGCCTTCCTCCCAGGCTCTGGCCACTGTGCCTTCCTCCTGGCCTCTGGCCACTGTGCTTTCCTCCTGGCCTCTGGCCACTGTGCTTTCCACCTGGCCTTGGGCTGCTGTGCCTCCACCCTGGTCTCTGGCTGCTGTGCCTCCCCCGGCTTCTGGCAAATGTGCCTCCTCCCTGACCTCTGACCACTGTGCCCCCCTGGCATCTGGCCACTGTGCCTACCCCTGGCCTTTGGCCACTGTGCCTACCCCTGTCCTCTGGCCACTGTGCCTAACCCCAGGCATCTGGCCACTGTGCCCCCTCAGCCTCTGGCCACTGTGCCTCCCCCGGTCTCTGGCCACTGAGCCTCCGCTGGCCTCTGGCTGCTGTGCCTACCCCTGGCCTCTTGCTGCTGTGCCTCACCCCCCTGGCCTCTGGCTGCTGTGCCTTCCTCCAAGCCTCTGGCCACTTTGCCTCCCCCCTCACTTCTGGCCACTGTGCCTCCCCCCTCACTTCTGGCCACTGTGCCTCCCCCTCACTTCTAGCCACTGGGCCTCCCCCTGGCCTCTGTTTACTGTGCCTCCACCCCTGGCCTCTGACTGCTGTCCCTCTCCCCCTGGCCACTGTGCCTCCCCTAAACTGTGGCCACTGTGCCTACCCCCAGCCTCTGGCCACTGTGCCTACCCCAGCCTCTCTGCCTATCCCCCAGCCTCTCTGCCTACCCCCAGCCTATGTGCCTAACCCCCAGCCTCTGTGCCTAACACCTAGCCTCTGTGCTACCGCTCTGGCCACTGTGCCTCCCCCCCTGGCCTCTAGCCACTGTGCCTCCCCATCTGTCCTTTGGCCACTGTGCCTTCCCCCTGGCCTGTGGCCATTGTGCCTCCTCGCTGGCCTGTGGCCACTGTGCCTCCCCCTGGCCTATGGCCACTTTGCCTCACCCCGCCACTGTGCCTTCCCCCTGGCCTTTGGCCACTGTGCCTCCCCCTGGCCTGTGGCCACTGTGCCTCCCCCCTGGCCTATGGCCACTGTGCCTCCCCCTGGCCTGTGGCCACTGTGCCTCACCCTGCCACTGTGCCCCTCCCGCTGGCCTGTAGCCACTGTGCCTCACCCCTGGCCTCTGGCCACTGTGCCTTCCTTCTGGTCTCTGGCCACTGTGCCATCCTCCTGGGCTCTTGCCACTGTGCCTTCCTCCAGGGCTCTGGCCACTGTGCCTTCCTCCAGGCCTCTGGCCACTGTGCCTACCCTCGGCTTCTGGCCACTGTGCTTCACCCCCAGCTTCTGGCCAATTGTCCTCCCACCTGGCCTCTGGCAACTGTGGCCACTGTGCCTACACCCTAGCCTCTGTGCCTAACCCCCAGCCTCTGTGCCTAAATCCCAGCCTCTGGGCCTCCCGTCTGGCCACTTGCCTCCCCTCCTGGCCTCTGGCCACTGTGCAACCCCTCCTGGCCTGTGGCCACTGTGCCACCCCTCCTGGCCTGTGGCCACTGTGCCCCCCCTGGCCTGTGGCCACTGTGCCCCCCCTGGCATGTGGCCACTGTGCCCTCCCTGGCATGTGGTCACTGTGCCTCCCCTTGGCCTGTGGCCACTGTGCTTCCCCTCTGGCCTGTGGCCACTGTGCAACACCCCTGGCCTGTGGCCACTGTGCCTCCCCCCTGGACTGTGGACACTGTACCTCTCCCCCCAGAATCTGGCCATTGTGCCTCTCTCCTCAGTCTCTGGCCACTATGTCTTTCTCAAGCCTCCCCCTGGCCTATGGCCACTTTGCCTCACCCCGCCACTGTGCCTTCCCCCTGGCCTTTGGCCACTGTGCCTCCCCCTGGCCTGTGGCCACTGTGCCTCCCCCTGGCCTATGGCCACTGTGCCTCCCCCTGGCCTGTGGCCACTGTGCCTCACCCTGCCACTGTGCCCCTCCCCCTGGCCTGTAGCCACTGTGCCTCACCCCTGGCCTCTGGCCACTGTGCCTTCCTTCTGGTCTCTGGCCACTGTGCCATCCTCCTGGGCTCTGGCCACTGTGCCTTCCTCCAGGGCTCTGGCCACTGTGCCTTCCTCCAGGCCTCTGGCCACTGTGCCTACCCTCGGCTTCTGGCCACTGTGCTTCACCCCCAGCTTCTGGCCAATTGTCCTCCCACCTGGCCTCTGGCAACTGTGCCTCCTCTGGCTACTGTGCCTCCCCTAGCCTCTGGCCACTGTGCCTCCCCATCAGCCTCTGGCCACTGTTCCTCCCCACCAGCCTCTGGCCACTGTGCCAACCCCCCAGCATCTGGCCACTGTGCCTCCCATCCTGGCATCTGGCCACTGTCCCTCCCTCCTGGCCTGTGGCTACTGTGCCCCCCCTCTGGCCTGTGGTCACTGTGCCTCCCCCCTGTCCTGTGGCAACTGTGCCTCCCACCTGGCCTGTGGCCACTGTGCCTCCCCCTTGGCCTGTGGTGACTGTGCTTCCCCCCTGGCCTGTGGCCACTGTGCCTCCCCCCAACCTGTGGCCACTGTGCCTACACCCTAGCCTCTGTGCCTAACCCCCAGCCTCTGTGCCTAAATCCCAGCCTCTGGGCCTCCCGTCTGGCCACTTGCCTCCCCTCCTGGCCTCTGGCCACTGTGCAACCCCTCCTGGCCTGTGGCCACTGTGCCACCCCTCCTGGCCTGTGGCCACTGTGCCCCCCCTGGCCTGTGGCCACTGTGCCCCCCCTGGCATGTGGCCACTGTGCCCTCCCTGGCATGTGGTCACTGTGCCTCCCCTTGGCCTGTGGCCACTGTGCTTCCCCTCTGGCCTGTGGCCACTGTGCAACACCCCTGGCCTGTGGCCACTGTGCCTCCCCCCTGGACTGTGGACACTGTACCTCTCCCCCCAGAATCTGGCCATTGTGCCTCTCTCCTCAGTCTCTGGCCACTATGCCTTTCTCAAGCCACTGCTCCCACCAACAACCCCTGTGTCTGACCACTGTACCTTCCTCCCGGGCTCTGGCCACTGTGCCTTCCTCCTGGCCTCTGGTCACTGTGCCTTCCTCCCAGGCTCTGGCCACTGCGCCTTCCTCCCAGGCTCTGGCCACTGTGCCTTCCACCTGGCCTCTGGCCACTGTGCTTTCCTCCTGGCCTCTGGCCACTGTGCTTTCCACCTGGCTTCGGGCCACTGTGCCTCCACCCTGGCCTCTGGCCGCTGTGCCTCCACCCTGGCCTATGGCCGCTGTGCCTCCCCCGGCATCTGGCAAATGTGCCTCCTCCCTGGCCTCTGACCACTGTGCCCCACCTGGCATCTGGCCACTGTGCCTACCCCTGGCCTCTGGCCACTGTGCCTGCCCCCATCCTCTGGCCACTGTGCCTACCCCCCCAGCCTCTGGCCACTGTACTTCCCCTCTGGCCTGTGGCCACTGTGCCACACCCCTGGCCTGTGGCCACTGTGCCTCCCCCCTGGACTGTTGACACTGTACCTCTCCCCCCAGAATCTGGCCATTGTGCCTCTCTCCTCAGTCTCTGGCCACCATGCCTTTCTCTAGCCACTGCTCCCACCAACAACCCCTGTGTCTGGCCACTGTGCTTCCTCCCGGCCTCTGGCCACTGTGCCTTCCTCCTGGCCTCTGGTCACTGTGCCTTCCTCCCGGGCTCTGGCCACTGCGCCTTCCTCCCAGGCTCTGGCCACTGTGCCTTCCTCCTGGCCTCTGGCCACTGTGCTTTCCTCCTGGCCTCTGGCCACTGTGCTTTCCACCTGGCCTTGGGCTGCTTTGCCTCCACCCTGGCCTCTGGCCGCTGTGCCTCCACCCTGGTCTCTGGCTGCTGTGCCTCCCCCGGTTTCTGGCAAATGTGCCTCCTCCCTGACCTCTGACCACTGTGCCCCCCTGGCATCTGGCCACTGTGCCTACCCCTGGCCTTTGGCCACTGTGCCTACCCCTGTCCTCTGGCCACTGTGCCTAACCCCAGGCATCTGGCCACTGTGCCCCCCCAGCCTCTGGCCACTGTGCCTCCCCCGGTCTCTGGCCACTGAGCCTCCGCTGGCCTCTGGCTGCTGTGCCTACCCCTGGCCTCTTGCTGCTGTGCCTCACCCCCCTGGCCTCTGGCTGCTGTGCCTTCCTCCAAGCCTCTGGCCACTTTGCCTCCCCCCTCACTTCTGGCCACTGTGCCTCCCCCCTCACTTCTGGCCACTGTGCCTCCCCCTCACTTCTAGCCACTGGGCCTCCCCCTGGCCTCTGTTTACTGTGCCTCCACCCCTGGCCTCTGACTGCTGTCCCTCTCCCCCTGGCCACTGTGCCTCCCCTAAACTGTGGCCACTGTGCCTACCCCCAGCCTCTGGCCACTGTGCCTACCCCAGCCTCTCTGCCTATCCCCCAGCCTCTCTGCCTACCCCCAGCCTATGTGCCTAACCCCCAGCCTCTGTGCCTAACACCTAGCCTCTGTGCTACCGCTCTGGCCACTGTGCCTCCCCCCCTGGCCTCTAGCCACTGTGCCTCCCCATCTGTCCTTTGGCCACTGTGCCTTCCCCCTGGCCTGTGGCCATTGTGCCTCCTCGCTGGCCTGTGGCCACTGTGCCTCCCCCTGGCCTATGGCCACTTTGCCTCACCCCGCCACTGTGCCTTCCCCCTGGCCTTTGGCCACTGTGCCTCCCCCTGGCCTGTGGCCACTGTGCCTCCCCCCTGGCCTATGGCCACTGTGCCTCCCCCTGGCCTGTGGCCACTGTGCCTCACCCTGCCACTGTGCCCCTCCCGCTGGCCTGTAGCCACTGTGCCTCACCCCTGGCCTCTGGCCACTGTGCCTTCCTTCTGGTCTCTGGCCACTGTGCCATCCTCCTGGGCTCTTGCCACTGTGCCTTCCTCCAGGGCTCTGGCCACTGTGCCTTCCTCCAGGCCTCTGGCCACTGTGCCTACCCTCGGCTTATGGCCACTGTGCTTCACCCCCAGCTTCTGGCCAATTGTCCTCCCACCTGGCCTCTGGCAACTGTGGCCACTGTGCCTACACCCTAGCCTCTGTGCCTAACCCCCAGCCTCTGTGCCTAAATCCCAGCCTCTGGGCCTCCCGTCTGGCCACTTGCCTCCCCTCCTGGCCTCTGGCCACTGTGCAACCCCTCCTGGCCTGTGGCCACTGTGCCACCCCTCCTGGCCTGTGGCCACTGTGCCCCCCCTGGCCTGTGGCCACTGTGCCCCCCCTGGCATGTGGCCACTGTGCCCTCCCTGGCATGTGGTCACTGTGCCTCCCCTTGGCCTGTGGCCACTGTGCTTCCCCTCTGGCCTGTGGCCACTGTGCAACACCCCTGGCCTGTGGCCACTGTGCCTCCCCCCTGGACTGTGGACACTGTACCTCTCCCCCCAGAATCTGGCCATTGTGCCTCTCTCCTCAGTCTCTGGCCACTATGCCTTTCTCAAGCCTCCCCCTGGCCTATGGCCACTTTGCCTCACCCCGCCACTGTGCCTTCCCCCTGGCCTTTGGCCACTGTGCCTCCCCCTGGCCTGTGGCCACTGTGCCTCCCCCTGGCCTATGGCCACTGTGCCTCCCCCTGGCCTGTGGCCACTGTGCCTCACCCTGCCACTGTGCCCCTCCCCCTGGCCTGTAGCCACTGTGCCTCACCCCTGGCCTCTGGCCACTGTGCCTTCCTTCTGGTCTCTGGCCACTGTGCCATCCTCCTGGGCTCTGGCCACTGTGCCTTCCTCCAGGGCTCTGGCCACTGTGCCTTCCTCCAGGCCTCTGGCCACTGTGCCTACCCTCGGCTTCTGGCCACTGTGCTTCACCCCCAGCTTCTGGCCAATTGTCCTCCCACCTGGCCTCTGGCAACTGTGCCTCCTCTGGCTACTGTGCCTCCCCTAGCCTCTGGCCACTGTGCCTCCCCATCAGCCTCTGGCCACTGTTCCTCCCCACCAGCCTCTGGCCACTGTGCCAACCCCCCAGCATCTGGCCACTGTGCCTCCCATCCTGGCATCTGGCCACTGTCCCTCCCTCCTGGCCTGTGGCTACTGTGCCCCCCCTCTGGCCTGTGGTCACTGTGCCTCCCCCCTGTCCTGTGGCAACTGTGCCTCCCACCTGGCCTGTGGCCACTGTGCCTCCCCCTTGGCCTGTGGTGACTGTGCTTCCCCCCTGGCCTGTGGCCACTGTGCCTCCCCCCAACCTGTGGCCACTGTGCCTACACCCTAGCCTCTGTGCTTAACCCCCAGCCTCTGTGCCTAAATCCCAGCCTCTGGGCCTCCCGTCTGGCCACTTGCCTCCCCTCCTGGCCTCTGGCCACTGTGCAACCCCTCCTGGCCTGTGGCTACTGTGCCACCCCTCCTGGCCTGTGGCCACTGTACCCCCCCTGGCCTGTGGCCACTGTGCCCCCCCTGGCATGTGGCCACTGTGCCCTCCCTGGCATGTGGTCACTGTGCCTCCCCTTGGCCTGTGGCCACTGTGCTTCCCCTCTGGCCTGTGGCCACTGTGCAACACCCCTGGCCTGTGGCCACTGTGCCTCCCCCCTGGACTGTGGACACTGTACCTCTCCCCCCAGAATCTGGCCATTGTGCCTCTCTCCTCAGTCTCTGGCCACTATGCCTTTCTCAAGCCACTGCTCCCACCAACAACCCCTGTGTCTGACCACTGTACCTTCCTCCCGGGCTCTGGCCACTGTGCCTTCCTCCTGGCCTCTGGTCACTGTGCCTCCCCCCTGTCCTGTGGCAACTGTGCCTCCCACCTGGCCTGTGGCCACTGTGCCTCCCCCTTGGCCTGTGGTGACTGTGCTTCCCCCCTGGCCTGTGGCCACTGTGCCTCCCCCCAACCTGTGGCCACTGTGCCTACACCCTAGCCTCTGTGCTTAACCCCCAGCCTCTGTGCCTAAATCCCAGCCTCTGGGCCTCCCGTCTGGCCACTTGCCTCCCCTCCTGGCCTCTGGCCACTGTGCAACCCCTCCTGGCCTGTGGCTACTGTGCCACCCCTCCTGGCCTGTGGCCACTGTACCCCCCCTGGCCTGTGGCCACTGTGCCCCCCCTGGCATGTGGCCACTGTGCCCTCCCTGGCATGTGGTCACTGTGCCTCCCCTTGGCCTGTGGCCACTGTGCTTCCCCTCTGGCCTGTGGCCACTGTGCAACACCCCTGGCCTGTGGCCACTGTGCCTCCCCCCTGGACTGTGGACACTGTACCTCTCCCCCCAGAATCTGGCCATTGTGCCTCTCTCCTCAGTCTCTGGCCACTATGCCTTTCTCAAGCCACTGCTCCCACCAACAACCCCTGTGTCTGACCACTGTACCTTCCTCCCGGGCTCTGGCCACTGTGCCTTCCTCCTGGCCTCTGGTCACTGTGCCTTCCTCCCAGGCTCTGGCCACTGCGCCTTCCTCCCAGGCTCTGGCCACTGTGCCTTCCACCTGGCCTCTGGCCACTGTGCTTTCCTCTTGGCCTCTGGCCACTGTGCTTTCCACCTGGCTTCGGGCCACTGTGCCTCCACCCTGGCCTCTGGCCGCTGTGCCTCCACCCTGGCCTATGGCCGCTGTGCCTCCCCCGGCATCTGGCAAATGTGCCTCCTCCCTGGCCTCTGACCACTGTGCCCCACCTGGCATCTGGCCACTGTGCCTACCCCTGGCCTCTGGCCACTGTGCCTGCCCCCATCCTCTGGCCACTGTGCCTACCCCCCCAGCCTCTGGCCACTGTGCCCCCCCCAGCCTCTGGCCACTGTGCCTCCCCCAGCCTCTGGCCACTGTGCCTCCCCCTGGCCTCTGGCCACTGTGCCACCCCCAGTCTTTGTCCACTGTGCCTCCCCTGGCCTCTGGCCGCTGTGCCTACCTCTGGCCTCTTGCTGCTGTGCCTCCCCTCCTGGCCTCTGGCTGCTGTGCCTTCCTCCCAGCCTCTGGCCACTTTGCCTCCCCCCTCACTTCTGGCCACTGTGCCTCCCCCCTTGCTTCTGACCACTGTGCCTCTCCCCTCACTTCTAGCCACTGTGCCTCCCCCTGGCCTCTGTCTACTGTGCCTCCACCCCTGGCCTCGGACCGTTGTCCCTGTCCCCCTGGCCACTGTGCCTCCCCCAAACTGTGGCCACTGTGCCTACCCCCAGCCTTTGGCCACTGTGCCTACCCCCAGCCTCTCTGCCTATCCCCCAGCCTCTCTGCCTACCCCAGCCTCTGTGCCTAACCCCCAGCCTCTGTGCCTAACCCCTAGCCTCTGTGCCACTGCTCTGGCTACTGTGCCTCCCCTCCTGTCCTCTAGCCACTGTGCCTCCCCAGCTGGCCTTTGGCCACTGTGCCTTCCCCCTGGCCTATGGCCACTGTGCCTCCCCCTGGCCTATGGCCACTGTGCCTCCCCAGCTGGCCTATGGCCCCTGTGCCTCCCCCTGGCCTGTGGCCACTCTGCCTCACCCCACCACTGTGCCTCTCCCCTGGCCTTTGGCCACTGTGCCTCCCCCGGCATGTGGCCACTGTGCCTCCCCCTGGCCTGTGGCCACTGTGCCTCCCCCTGGCCTGTGGCTATTGTGCCTCACCCTGCCACTGTGCCCCTCCACCTGGCCTGTAGCCACTGTGCCAACCCCTGGTCTCTGGCCACTGTGCTTCCCCCCTGGCCTGTGGACATTGTGCCTCTCCCCCAGCAACTAGCCATGGTGCTTCTCTCCCCAGCCTCTAGCTACTCATGCTCCCTCTAGCCACTGCTCCCACCAACAACCCCTGTGTCTGGCCATTGTGCCTTCCTCCCAGCCTCTGGCCACTGTGCCTTCCTCCTGGCCTCTGGCCACTGTGCCTCCACCCTGGCTTCTGGGCACTGTGCCCCTCCAGCTTCTGGCCACTGTGCCTCACCCCCGGCTTCTGGCCACTTGTGCCTCCACCCTGGCAACTGTGCCTCCTCTGGCCAGTGTGCCTCCCGACCAGACTCTGGCCACTGTGCCTCCCCACCAGCCTCTGGCCATAGTGCCTCCCCACCAGCCTCTGACCACTGTGCCAACCCCTGGGCCTCTGGTCACTGTGCCTCCTCCCCGGCCTCTAGCCACTGTGCCTCCTCCCCGGCCTCTGGCCACTGCCCACCCACCAACCTCTGGCAACTGGGCTTAACCACTGGCCTCTGTCCACTGTGCCTCCCTGGCCACTGTGCCTCCCCCGGGCCTCTGTCCACCATGCTTCACCCCTGCCTCTGACCACTGTGCCTCCCCCCAGCCTCTGGCCACTGTGCCTCCTTCCCGGCCTCTGGCCTCTGTGCCTCCTCCACATCCTCTGGCCACTGGGCTTCCCCACCGGCCTCTGGTCACTGTGCCTCCGTGGCCACTGGGCTTCCTCACCAGCCTCTGGCCACTGGGCGTCCCCACCAGCCTCTGGCCACTGGGCTTCCCCACCAGCCTTGGGCCACTGTGCCTTCCTCCTGGCCTCTGGCCACTGTGCCTTCCTCCGGGCCTCTGGCCACTGTGCCTTCCTCCTGGGTACTGGCCACTGTGCCTTCCTCCCGGCCTCTGGCCACGGTGGCTCCACCCCAGCCTCTGGGCACTGTGTCTCCCCCTGGTTTCTGGCCACTGTGCCTCACTCCCAGCTTCTGGCCACTTGTGCCTCCCACCTGGCCTCTGGCAACTGTGCCTCCTCTGGCCACTCTGCCTCCTGCAGCCTCTGGCCACTGTGCCTCCCCACTAGCCTCTGGCCACTGTGCCCCCCATCAGCCCCTGGTCACTGTGCCTCCACACCAGCCTCTGGCCACTGTGCCAACCCCCAGCATCTGGCCACTGTGCCAACCTTCAGACTCTCCTCACTGTGCTTCCCAACAACCCTCTGGCCACTGTGCGCCCTCAGCCTCTGGCCACTGTGCTGCCCCTCCTGGCCTCTGTCCACTGTGCCCCCCCTGGTTTGTGGCCACTGTGCCTCCCACATGGCCTGTGGCCAATGTGCCTCCCCCCTGGCCTGTGGCCACTGTGCCACACCCCTGGCCTGTAGTCACTGTGCCTCACCCCCCGGCCTCTGTCTACTGTACCTCCCCCTGGCCTCTGGCCACTGTGCCTCCACCTGGCCACTGTGCCTCCCCCTGGCCCCTGGCCACTGTGCCTCCCCCCAGCTTATGGCCACTGTGCCTAATCCCAGCCTCTGGCCACTGTGCCTCCTCCCCAGCCTCTGGGCACTGTGCCTCCTCCCCAGTCTCTGGGCACTGTGCCCCCCACCAGCCTCTGGTCACTGTGCCCCCCCCACCAGCCTCTGGCCACTGTGCCAAGCCCCAGCACCTGGCCACTGTGCCAACCCTCAGCCTCTCCCCACTGTGCTTCCCAACGAGCCTCTGGCCACTGTGCCCCCTCAGCCTCTGGCCACTGGGCCTCCCCTCCTGGCTTCTGGCTACTGTGCTGCCCTCCTGGCCTCTAGCTACTGTGCCCCCCCTGGCCTGATGTCACTGTGCCTCCCCCCTGGCCTCTGGTCACTGTGTGCCTCCCCCCTGGCCTGTGGCCACTGTGCCTCCTCCCTGGCCTGTGGCCACTGTGCCTCTTCCCTGGCCTGTGGCCACTGTGCCTCCCCTCTAGCCTGTGGCCACTGTCCCACACCCCTGGCCTGTGGCCACTGTGCCACACCCCTGGCCTGTAGCCACTGTACCTCCCCCTGGCCTGTGGACACTGTGCCTCTTCCCCTGGCCTCTGTCCACTGTGCCTCTCCCCTGACCTCTGCCCACTGTGCCTCCCCCTGGCCACTGTGCCTCGCCCTGGCCCCTGACCACTGTGCCTCCCCCTGGCTTCTGGCCACTGTGCCTCTCCCCAGCCTCTGGGCACTGTGCCTCCCCCTGGTTTCTGGCCACTGTGCCTCACTCCCAGCTTCTGGCCACTTGTGCCTCCCACCTGGCCTCTGGCAACTGTGCCTCCTCTGGCCACTGTGCCTCCTGCAGCCTCTGGCCACTGTGGCTCCCCACTAGCCTCTGGTCACTGTGCCCCCCACCAGCCTCTGGTCACTGTGCCCCCCTTCGGCCTCTGGCCACTGTGCCAACCCCCAGCATCTTTCCACTGTGCCAATCCTCAGATTATCCCCACTATGCTTCCCAACAAGCCTCTGGCCACTGTGCCCCCTCAGCCTCTGGCCACTGGGCCTCCCCCCTGGCCTCTGGCCACTGTGCTGCACCTCCTGGCCTCTAGCCACTGTGCCCCCCCTGGCTTGTGGCCACTGTGCCTCCCACATGGCCTGTGGCCACTGTGCCTCCCCCTGGCCTGTGGCCACTGTGCCACACCCCTGGCCTGTAGCCACTGTGCCTCACCCCCGGCCTCTGTCTACTGTACCTCCCCTTGGCCTCTGGCCACTGTGCCTCCCCCTGGCCTCTGTCTACTGTGCCTCCACCCCTGGCCTCGGACTGTCGTCCCTCTCCCCCTGGCCACTGTGCCTCCCCCAAACTGTGGCCACTGTGCCTACCCCCAGCCTCTGGCCACTGTGCCTACCCCCAGCCGCTCTGCCTATCCCCCAGCCTCTCTGCCTACCCCAGCCTCTGTGCCTAACCCCCAGCCTCTGTGCCTAACCCCTAGCCTCTGTGCCACCACTCTGGCCACTGTGCCTCCCCTCCTGTCCTCTAGCCACTGTGCCTCCCCAGCTGGCCTTTGGCCACTGTGCCTTCCCCCTGGCCTATGGCCACTGTGCCTCCCCCTGGCCTATGGCCACTGTGCCTCCCCAGCTGGCCTATGGCCCCTGTGCCTCCCCCTGGCCTGTGGCCACTCTGCCTCACCCCACCACTGTGCCTCTCCCCTGGCCTTTGGCCACTGTGCCCCCCCGGCATGTGGCCACTGTGCCTCCCCCTGGCCTGTGGCCACTGTGCCTCCCCCTGGCCTGTGGCTATTGTGCCTCACCCTGCCACTGTGCCCCTCCACCTGGCCTGTAGCCACTGTGCCAACCCCTGGTCTCTGGCCACTGTGCTTCCCCCCTGGCCTGTGGACATTGTGCCTCTCCCCCAGCAACTGGCCATGGTGCTTCTCTCCCCAGCCTCTAGCTACTCAAGCTCCCTCTAGCCACTGCTCCCACCAACAACCCCTGTGTCTGGCCACTGTGCCTTCCTCCCAGCCTCTGGCCACTGTGCCTCCACCCTGGCTTCTGGGCACTGTGCCCCTCCAGCTTCTGGCCACTGTGCCTCACTCCCGGCTTCTGGCCACTTGTGCCTCCACCCTGGCAACTGTGCCTCCTCTGGCCAGTGTGCCTCCCGACCAGACTCTGGCCACTGTGCCTCCCCACCAGCCTCTGGCCATAGTGCCTCCCCACCAGCCTCTGACCACTGTGCCAACCCCTGGGCCTCTGGCCACTGTGCCTCCTCCCCGGCCTCTAGCCACTGTGCCTCCTCCCCGGCCTCTGGCCACTGCCCACCCACCAACCTCTGGCAACTGGGCTTAACCACTGGCCTCTGTCCACTGTGCCTCCCTGGCCACTGTGCCTCCCCCGGGCCTCTGTCCACCATGCTTCCCCCCGCCTCTGACCACTGTGCCTCCCCCCAACCTCTGGCCACTGTGCCTCCTTCCCGGCCTCTGGCCTCTGTGCCTTCTCCACATCCTCTGGCCACAGGGCTTCCCCACCGGCCTCTGGTCACTGTGCCTCCGTGGCCACTGGGCTTCCTCACCAGCCTCTGGCCACTGGGCTTCCCCACCAGCCTCTGGCCACTGGGCTTCCCCACCAGCCTTGGGCCACTGTGCCTACCCCCAGCCTCTCTGCCTATCCCCCAGCCTCTCTGCCTACCCCAGCCTCTGTGCCTAACCCCCAGCCTCTGTGCCTAACCCCTAGCCTCTGTGCCACCGCTCTGGCCACTGTGCCTCCCCTCCTGTCCTCTAGCCACTGTGCCTCCCCAGCTGGCCTTTGGCCACTGTGCCTTCCCCCTGGCCTATGGCCACTGTGCCTCCCCCTGGCCTATGGCCACTGTGCCTCCCCAGCTGGCCTATGGCCCCTGTGCCTCCCCCTGGCCTGTGGCCACTCTGCCTCACCCCACCACTGTGCCTCTCCCCTGGCCTTTGGCCACTGTGCCCCCCCCGGCATGTGGCCACTGTGCCTCCCCCTGGCCTGTGGCCACTGTGCCTCCCCCTGGCCTGTGGCTATTGTGCCTCACCCTGCCACTGTGCCCCTCCACCTGGCCTGTAGCCACTGTGCCAACCCCTGGTCTCTGGCCACTGTGCTTCCCCCCTGGCCTGTGGACATTGTGCCTCTCCCCCAGCAACTGGCCATGGTGCTTCTCTCCCCAGCCTCTAGCTACTCAAGCTCCCTCTAGCCACTGCTCCCACCAACAACCCCTGTGTCTGGCCACTGTGCCTTCCTCCCAGCCTCTGGCCACTGTGCCTTCCTCCTGGCCTCTGGCCACTGTGCCTCCACCCTGGCTTCTGGGCACTGTGCCCCTCCAGCTTCTGGCCACTGTGCCTCACCCCCGGCTTCTGGCCACTTGTGCCTCCACCCTGGCAACTGTGCCTCCTCTGGCCAGTGTGCCTCCCGACCAGACTCTGGCCACTGTGCCTCCCCACCAGCCTCTGGCCATAGTGCCTCCCCACCAGCCTCTGACCACTGTGCCAACCCCTGGGCCTCTGGCCACTGTGCCTCCTCCCCAGCCTCTAGCCACTGTGCCTCCTCCCCGGCCTCTGGCCACTGCCCCCCCACCAACCACTGGCAACTGGGCTTAACCACTGGCCTCTGTCCACTGTGCCTCCCTGGCCACTGTGCCTCCCCCGGGCCCCTGTCCACCATGCTTCCCCCCTGCCTCTGACCACTGTTCCTCCCCCCAGCCTCTGGCCACTGTGCCTCCTTCCCGGCCTCTGGCCTCTGTGCCTCCTCCACATCCTCTGGCCACTGGGCTTCCCCACCGGCCTCTGGTCACTGTGCCTCCGTGGCTACTGGGCTTCCTCACCAGCCTCTGGCCACTGGGCTTCCCCACCAGCCTCTGGCCACTGGGCTTCCCCACCAGCCTTGGGCCACTGTGCCTTCCTCCTGGCCTCTGGCCACTGTGCCTTCCTCCGGGCCTCTGGCCACTGTGCCTTCCTCCTGGGTACTGGCCACTGTGCCTTCCTCCCGGCCTCTGGCCACGGTGGCTCCACCCCAGCCTCTGGGCACTGTGTCTCCCCCTGGTTTCTGGCCACTGTGCCTCACTCCCAGCTTCTGGCCACTTGTGCCTCCCACCTGGCCTCTGGCAACTGTGCCTCCTCTGGCCACTCTGCCTCCTGCAGCCTCTGGCCACTGTGCCTCCCCACTAGCCTCTGGCCACTGTGCCCCCCACCAGCCCCTGGTCACTGTGCCTCCACACCAGCCTCTGGCCACTGTGCCAACCCCCAGCATCTGGCCACTGTGCCAACCTTCAGACTCTCCTCACTGTGCTTCCCAACAAGCCTCTGGCCACTGTGCGCCCTCAGCCTCTGGCCACTGTGCTGCCCCTCCTGGCCTCTGTCCACTGTGCCCCCCCTGGCTTGTGGCCACTGTGCCTCCCATATGGCCTGTGGCCAATGTGCCTCCCCCTGGCCTGTGGCCACTGTGCCACACCCCTGGCCTGTAGTCACTGTGCCTCACCCCCCGGCCTCTGTCTACTGTACCTCCCCCTGGCCTCTGGCCACTGTGCCTCCACCTGGCCACTGTGCCTCCCCCTGGCCCCTGGCCACTGTGCCTCCCCCCAGCTTATGGCCACTGTGCCTAATCCCAGCCTCTGGCCACTGTGCCTCCACCTGGCCTCTGGCCACTGTGCCTCCTCCCATCCTCTGGCCACTGTGCCTCCTCCCCAGCCTCTGGGCACTGTGCCTCCTCCCCAGTCTCTGGGCACTGTGCCCCCCACCAGCCTCTGGTCACTCTGCCCCCCCACCAGCCTCTGGCCACTGTGCCAACCCCCAGCACCTGGCCACTGTGCCAACCCTCAGCCTCTCCCCACTGTGCTTCCCAACGAGCCTCTGGCCACTGTGCCCCCTCAGCCTCTGGCCACTGGGCCTCCCCTCCTGGCTTCTGGCTACTGTGCTGCCCTCCTGGCCTCTAGCTACTGTGCCCCCCCGGCTTGATGTCACTGTGCCTCCCCCCTGGCCTCTGGTCACTGTGTGCCTCCCCCGTGGCCTGTGGCCACTGTGCCTCCTCCCTGGCCTGTGGCCACTGTGCCTCTTCCCTGGCCTGTGGCCACTGTGCCTCCCCTCTGGCCTGTGGCCACTGTCCCACACCCCTGGCCTGTGGCCACTGTGCCACACCCCTGGCCTGTAGCCACTGTACCTCCCCCTGGCCTGTGGACACTGTGCCTCTTCCCCTGGCCTCTGTCTATTGTGCCTCTCCCCTGACCTCTGCCCACTGTGCCTCCCCCTGGCCACTGTGCCTCGCCCTGGCCCCTGACCACTGTGCCTCCCCCTGGCTTCTGGCCACTGTGCCTCACTCCCAGCTTCTGGCCACTTGTGCCTCCCACCTGGCCTCTGGCAACTGTGCCTCCTCTGGCCACTGTGCCTCCTGCAGCCTCTGGCCACTGTGGCTCCCCACTAGCCTCTGGTCACTGTGCCCCCCACCAGCCTCTGGTCACTGTGCCCCCCTTCGGCCTCTGGCCACTGTGCCAACCCCCAGCATCTTGCCACTGTGCCAATCCTCAGATTATCCCCACTATGCTTCCCAACAAGCCTCTGGCCACTGTGCCCCCTCAGCCTCTGGCCACTGGGCCTCCCCCCTGGCCTCTGGCCACTGTGCTGCACCTCCTGGCCTCTAGCCACTGTGCCCCCCCTGGCTTGTGGCCACTGTGCCTCCCACATGGCCTGTGGCCACTGTGCCTCCCCCTGGCCTGTGGCCACTGTGCCACACCCCTGGCCTGTAGCCACTGTGCCTCACCCCCCGGCCTCTGTCTACTGTACCTCCCCTTGGCCTCTGGCCACTGTGCCTCCCCCTGGCCCCTGGCCAATGTGCCTCCCCCTGGCCCCTGGCCACTGTGCCCCCCCAACTTCAGGCCACTGTGCCTCCTCCCAGCCTCTGGCCACTGTGCCTCCACCTGGCCTCTGGCCACTGTGCCTCCCCCCAACCTCTGGCCACTGTGCCTCCTCCCCAGCCTCTGGGCACTGTGCCTCCTTCCCAGCCTCTGGGCACTGTGCCCCCCACCAGCCTCTGGTCACTGTGCCCACCACCAGCCTCTGGCCACTGTGCCAACCGCTGGCATCTGGCCACTGTGCCAACCCTCAGACTCTCCCCACTGTGCTTCCCAACGAGCCTCTGGCCACTGTGCCTCTCAGCCTCTGGCCACTGGGCCTCCCCTCCTGGCCTCTGGCTACTGTGCTGCCCTCCTGGCCTCTGGCCGCTGTGCCACCCCAACTGGCCTCTAGCCACTGTGCCCCCCTGGCTTGATGCCACTGTGCCTCCCCCTGGCCTCTGGCCACTGTGGGCCTCCCCCCTGGCCTGTGGCCACTGTGCCTCACCCCTGGCCTGTGGCCACTGTGCCTCTCCCCTGGCCTGTGGCCACTGTGCCTCCCCTCTGGCCGGTGGCCACTGTCCCACACCCCTGGCCTGTGGCCACTGTGCCACACCCCTGGCCTGTAGCCACTGTATCTCCCCCTGGCCTGTGGACACTGTGCCTCTTCCCCCGGCCTCTGTCCACTGTGCCTCCCCCCTGGCCTCTGCCCACTGTGCCTCCCCCTGGCCACTGTGCCTCGCCCTGGCCCCTGACCACTGTGCCTCCCCCTGGCTTCTGGCCACTGTGCCTCTCCCCAGCCTCTGGGCACTGTGCCTCCCCCTGGTTTCTGGCCACTGTGCCTCACTCCCAGCACCTGGCCACTGTGCCAACCCTCAGCCTCTCCCCACTGTGCTTCCCAACGAGCCTCTGGCCACTGTGCCCCCTCAGCCTCTGGCCACTGGGCCTCCCCTCCTGGCTTCTGGCTACTGTGCTGCCCTCCTGGCCTCTAGCTACTGTGCCCCCCCGGCTTGATGTCACTGTGCCTCCCCCCTGGCCTCTGGTCACTGTGTGCCTCCCCCCTGGCCTGTGGCCACTGTGCCTCCTCCCTGGCCTGTGGCCACTGTGCCTCTTCCCTGGCCTGTGGCCACTGTGCCTCCCCTCTGGCCTGTGGCCACTGTCCCACACCCCTGGCCTGTGGCCACTGTGCCACACCCCTGGCCTGTAGCCACTGTACCTCCCCCTGGCCTGTGGACACTGTGCCTCTTCCCCTGGCCTCTGTCCATTGTGCCTCTCCCCTGACCTCTGCCCACTGTGCCTCCCCCTGGCCACTGTGCCTCGCCCTGGCCCCTGACCACTGTGCCTCCCCCTGGCTTCTGGCCACTGTGCCTCACTCCCAGCTTCTGGCCACTTGTGCCTCCCACCTGGCCTCTGGCAACTGTGCCTCCTCTGGCCACTGTGCCTCCTGCAGCCTCTGGCCACTGTGGCTCCCCACTAGCCTCTGGTCACTGTGCCCCCCACCAGCCTCTGGTCACTGTGCCCCCCTTCGGCCTCTGGCCACTGTGCCAACCCCCAGCATCTTGCCACTGTGCCAATCCTCAGATTATCCCCACTATGCTTCCCAACAAGCCTCTGGCCACTGTGCCCCCTCAGCCTCTGGCCACTGGGCCTCCCCCCTGGCCTCTGGCCACTGTGCTGCACCTCCTGGCCTCTAGCCACTGTGCCCCCCCTGGCTTGTGGCCACTGTGCCTCCCACATGGCCTGTGGCCGCTGTGCCTCCCCCTGGCCTGTGGCCACTGTGCCACACCCCTGGCCTGTAGCCACTGTGCCTCACCCCCCGGCCTCTGTCTACTGTACCTCCCCTTGGCCTCTGGCCACTGTGCCTCCCCCTGGCCCCTGGCCAATGTGCCTCCCCCTGGCCCCTGGCCACTGTGCCCCCCCTAGCTTCAGGCCACAGTGCCTCCTCCCAGCCTCTGGCCACTGTGCCTCCACCTGGCCTCTGGCCACTGTGCCTCCCCCCAACCTCTGGCCACTGTGCCTCCTCCCCAGCCTCTGGGCACTGTGCCTCCTTCCCAGCCTCTGGGCACTGTGCCCCCCCACCAGCCTCTGGTCACTGTGCCCACCACCAGCCTCTGGCCACTGTGCCAACCGCTGGCATCTGGCCACTGTGCCAACCCTCAGACTCTCCCCACTGTGCTTCCCAACGAGCCTCTGGCCACTGTGCCTCTCAGCCTCTGGCCACTGGGCCTCCCCTCCTGGCCTCTGGCTACTGTGCTGCCCTCCTGGCCTCTGGCCACTGTGCCACCCCAACTGGCCTCTAGCCACTGTGCCCCCCTGGCTTGATGCCACTGTGCCTCCCCCTGGCCTCTGGCCACTGTGGGCCTCCCCCCTGGCCTGTGGCCACTGTGCCTCACCCCTGGCCTGTGGCCACTGTGCCTCACCCCTGGCCTGTGGCCACTGTGCCTCTCCCCTGGCCTGTGGCCACTGTGCCTCCCCTCTGGCCTGTGGCCACTGTCCCACACCCCTGGCCTGTGGCCACTGTGCCACACCCCTGGCCTGTAGCCACTGTATCTCCCCCTGGCCTGTGGACACTGTGCCTCTTCCCCCGGCCTCTGTCCACTGTGCCCCCCTCCTGGCCTCTGCCCACTGTGCCTCCCCCTGGCCACTGTGCCTCGCCCTGACCCCTGACCACTGTGCCTCCCCCTGGCTTCTGGCCACTGTGCCTCTCCCCAGCCTCTGGGCACTGTGCCTCCCCCTGGTTTCTGGCCACTGTGCCTCACTCCCAGCTTCTGGCCACTTGTGCCTCCCACCTGGCCTCTGGCAACTGTGCCTCCTCTGGCCACTGTGCCTCCTGCAGGTTCTGGCCACTGTGGCTCCCCACTAGCCTCTGGTCACTGTGCCCCCCACCAGCCTCTGGTCACTGTGCCCCCCTTTGGCCTCTGGCCACTGTGCCAACCCCCAGCATCTTGCCACTGTGCCAATCCTCAGATTATCCCCACTATGCTTCCCAACAAGCCTCTGGCCACTGTGCCCCCTCAGCCTCTGGCCACTGGGCCTCCCCCTGGCCTCTGGCCACTGTGCTGCACCTCCTGGCCTCTAGCCACTGTGCCCCCCCCTGGCTTGTGGCCACTGTGCCTCCCACATGGCCTGTGGCCACTGTGCCTCCCCCTGGCCTGTGGCCACTGTGCCACACCCCTGGCCTGTAGCCACTGTGCCTCACCCCCCGGCCTCTGTCTACTGTACCTCCCCTTGGCCTCTGGCCACTGTGCCTCCCCCTGGCCCCTGGCCAATGTGCCTCCCCCTGGCCCCTGGCCACTGTGCCCCCCCCCAGCTTCAGGCCACTGTGCCTCCTCCCAGCCTCTGGCCACTGTGCCTCCACCTGGCCTCTGGCCACTGTGCCTCCCCCCAACCTCTGGCCACTGTGCCTCCTCCCGAGCCTCTGGGCACTGTGCCTCCTTCCCAGCCTCTGGGCACTGTGCCCCCCCACCAGCCTCTGGTCACTGTGCCCACCACCAGCCTCTGGCCACTGTGACAACCGCTGGCATCTGGCCACTGTGCCAACCCTCAGACTCTCCCCACTGTGCTTCCCAACGAGCCTCTGGCCACTGTGCCTCTCAGCCTCTGGCCACTGGGCATCCCCTCCTGGCCTCTGGCTACTGTGCTGCCCTCCTGGCCTCTGGCCACTGTGCCACCCCAACTGGCCTCTAGCCACTGTGCCCCCCTGGCTTGATGCCACTGTGCCTCCCCCTGGCCTCTGGCCACTGTGGGCCTCCCCCCTGGCCTGTGGCCACTGTGCCTCACCCCTGGCCTGTGGCCACTGTGCCTCTCCCCTGGCCTGTGGCCACTGTGCCTCCCCTCTGGCCTGTGGCCACTGTCCCACACCCCTGGCCTGTGGCCACTGTGCCACACCCCTGGCCTGTAGCCACTGTATCTCCCCCTGGCCTGTGGACACTGTGCCTTTTCCCCCGGCCTCTGTCCACTGTGCCTCCCCCCTGGCCTCTGCCCACTGTGCCTCCCCCTGGCCACTGTGCCTCGCCCTGGCCCCTGACCACTGTGCCTCCCCCTGGCTTCTGGCCACTGTGCCTCTCCCCAGCCGCTGTGCACTGTGCCTCCCCCTGGTTTCTGGCCACTGTGCCTCACTCCCAGCTTCTGGCCACTTGTGCCTCCCACCTGGCCTCTGGCAACTGTGCCTCCTCTGGCCACTGTGCCTCCTGCAGGCTCTGGCCACTGTGGCTCCCCACTAGCCTCTGGTCACTGTGCCCCCCACCAGCCTCTGGTCACTGTGCCCCCCTTCGGCCTCTGGCCACTGTGCTAACCCCCGGCATCTTGCCACTGTGCCAATCCTCAGATTCTCCCCACTATGCTTCCCAACAAGCCTCTGGCCACTGTCCCCCCTCAGCCTCTGGCCACTGGGCCTCCCCCTGGCCTCTGGCCACTGTGCTGCACCTCCTGGCCTCTAGCCACTGTGCCCCCCCCTGGCTTGTGGCCACTGTGCCTCCCACATGGCCTGTGGCCACTGTGCCTCCCCATGGCCTGTGGCCACTGTGCCACACCCCTGGCCTGTAGCCACTATGCCTCACCCCCCGGCCTCTGTCTACTGTACCTCCCCTTGGCCTCTGGCCACTGTGCCTCCCCCTGGCCCCTGGCCACTGTGCCTCCCCCTGGCCCCTGGCCACTGTGCCCCCCCCAGCATCAGGCCACTGTGCCTCCTCCCAGCCTCTGGCCACTGTGCCTCCATCTGGCCTCTGGCCACTGTGCCTCCCCCCAACCTCTGGCCACTGTGCCTCCTCCCCAGCCTCTGGGCACTGTGCCTCCTTCCCAGCCTCTGGGCACTGTGCCCCCCCACCAGCCTCTGGTCACTGTGCCCACCACCAGCCTCTGGCCACTGTGCCAACCGCTGGCATCTGGCCACTGTGCCAACCCTCAGACTCTCCCCACTGTGCTTCCCAACGAGCCTCTGGCCACTGTGCCCCTCAGCCTCTGGCCACTGGGCCTCCCCTCCTGGCCTCTGGCTACTGTGCTGCCCTCCTGGCCTCTGGCCACTGTGCCACCCCAACTGGCCTCTAGCCACTGTGCCCCCCTGGCTTGATGCCACTGTGCCTCCCCCTGGCCTCTGGCCACTGTGGGCCTCCCCCCTTGCCTGTGGCCACTGTGCCTCACCCCTGGCCTGTGGCCACTGTGCCTCTCCCCTGGCCTGTGGCCACTGTGCCTCCCCTCTGGCCTGTGGCCACTGTCCCACACCCCTGGCCTGTGGCCACTGTGCCACACCCCTGGCCTGTAGCCACTGTATCTCCCCCTGGCCTGTGGACACTGTGCCTCTTCCCCCGGCCTCGGTCTACTGTGCCTCTCCCCTGGCCTCTGCCCACTGTGCCTCCCCCTGGCCACTGTGCCTGGCCCTGGCCCCTGACCACTGTGCCTCCCCCTGGCTTCTGGCCACTGTGCCTCCTCCCAGCCTCTGGCCACTGTGCCTCCCCCTGGCCTCTGGCCACTGTGCCTCCCCCTCCCTATGGCCACTGTGCCTCTTCCCTGGCCTCTGGCCACTGTGCCTCCTCCCCAGCCTCTGCCCACTGCCCACCCACCAACCTATGGCCACTGTGCCTCCCTGGCCACTGTGCCTCCCCCAGCCTCTGGCCACTGTGCCTCCCCCAGACTATGGCCACTGTGCCGCCCCCTGGCCTCTGGCCACTAAGCCCCCTCCCCAGCCTCTGGCCACTGTGCCTCCCCCTGGCCTCTGGCCACTGTGCCTTCCTGGCCACTGCCAACCCACCATCTTCTGCCCACTGGGCTTCCCAGCCTCTGGACACTGGGCTTCCCCACCAGCCTCAGGCCACTGTGCCTTCCTCCTGGCCTGTGGACACTGTGCCTCTCTCCCGGCCTCTGTTCACTGTGCTTCTCCCAGCCCCTGTCCACTGTGCCTCCCCCGGCTTCTGGACGCTGTGCCTCCTCCCAGCCTCTGGCCACTGTGCCTCCCCCTGGCTTCTGGCCACTGTGCCTCCCCCAACCTCTGGCCACTGTGCCTCCGCCCCGGCCTCTGGCCACATTGGCTCCTCCCTGGACTTTGGCCACTGCCTACCCACCAACCTCTGGCCACTGGGCTTCCCCACCAGCCTCTGGCCACTGTGCCTCCATGGCCACTGTGACTCCCCCAGCTTCTTGCCACTGTGCCTCCCCCCAGCCTCTGGCCACTGTGCCTCCCCCCACTCTCTGGCCACTGTGCCTCCCCACCAGCCTCGAGCCACTGTGCCTCCTCTCTAGCCTCTGGCCACTGTGCCTCCTCCCCAGCCTCTGGCCACTGTGCCTCCTCCCCAGGCTCTGGCCATTGTGCCTCCTCCCCAACCTCTGGCCACTGGGCTTCCCCACCAGCATCTGGCCACTCTGCCTCCCTGGCCACTGCCGACCCACCAACCTCTGCCCACTGGGCTTCCCCATCATCCTCTGGCCACTGTGCCTTCCTCCTGGCCTCTGGCCACTGTGCCTTCCTCCCGGCCTCTGGCCACTGGGCTGTCCTCCTGGCCTCTGGCCAATGTGCCTCCTCCCGAGCCTCTGGGCACTGTGCCTCCTTCCCAGCCTCTGGGCACTGTGCCCCCCCACCAGCCTCTGGTCACTGTGCCCACCACCAGCCTCTGGCCACTGTGACAACCGCTGGCATCTGGCCACTGTGCCAACCCTCAGACTCTCCCCACTGTGCTTCCCAACGAGCCTCTGGCCACTGTGCCTCTCAGCCTCTGGCCACTGGGCATCCCCTCCTGGCCTCTGGCTACTGTGCTGCCCTCCTGGCCTCTGGCCACTGTGCCACCCCAACTGGCCTCTAGCCACTGTGCCCCCCTGGCTTGATGCCACTGTGCCTCCCCCTGGCCTCTGGCCACTGTGGGCCTCCCCCCTGGCCTGTGGCCACTGTGCCTCACCCCTGGCCTGTGGCCACTGTGCCTCTCCCCTGGCCTGTGGCCACTGTGCCTCCCCTCTGGCCTGTGGCCACTGTCCCACACCCCTGGCCTGTGGCCACTGTGCCACACCCCTGGCCTGTAGCCACTGTATCTCCCCCTGGCCTGTGGACACTGTGCCTCTTCCCCCGGCCTCTGTCCACTGTGCCTCCCCCCTGGCCTCTGCCCACTGTGCCTCCCCCTGGCCACTGTGCCTCGCCCTGGCCCCTGACCACTGTGCCTCCCCCTGGCTTCTGGCCACTGTGCCTCTCCCCAGCCGCTGGGCACTGTGCCTCCCCCTGGTTTCTGGCCACTGTGCCTCACTCCCAGCTTCTGGCCACTTGTGCCTCCCACCTGGCCTCTGGCAACTGTGCCTCCTCTGGCCACTGTGCCTCCTGCAGGCTCTGGCCACTGTGGCTCCCCACTAGCCTCTGGTCACTGTGCCCCCCACCAGCCTCTGGTCACTGTGCCCCCCTTCGGCCTCTGGCCACTGTGCTAACCCCCGGCATCTTGCCACTGTGCCAATCCTCAGATTCTCCCCACTATGCTTCCCAACAAGCCTCTGGCCACTGTCCCCCCTCAGCCTCTGGCCACTGGGCCTCCCCCTGGCCTCTGGCCACTGTGCTGCACCTCCTGGCCTCTAGCCACTGTGCCCCCCCCTGGCTTGTGGCCACTGTGCCTCCCACATGGCCTGTGGCCACTGTGCCTCCCCATGGCCTGTGGCCACTGTGCCACACCCCTGGCCTGTAGCCACTGTGCCTCACCCCCCGGCCTCTGTCTACTGTACCTCCCCTTGGCCTCTGGCCACTGTGCCTCCCCCTGGCCCCTGGCCACTGTGCCTCCCCCTGGCCCCTGGCCACTGTGCCCCCCCCCCAGCTTCAGGCCACTGTGCCTCCTCCCAGCCTCTGGCCACTGTGCCTCCATCTGGCCTCTGGCCACTGTGCCTCCCCCCAACCTCTGGCCACTGTGCCTCCTCCCCAGCCTCTGGGCACTGTGCCTCCTTCCCAGCCTCTGGGCACTGTGCCCCCCCACCAGCCTCTGGTCACTGTGCCCACCACCAGCCTCTGGCCACTGTGCCAACCGCTGGCATCTGGCCACTGTGCCAACCCTCAGACTCTCCCCACTGTGCTTCCCAACGAGCCTCTGGCCACTGTGCCCCTCAGCCTCTGGCCACTGGGCCTCCCCTCCTGGCCTCTGGCTACTGTGCTGCCCTCCTGGCCTCTGGCCACTGTGCCACCCCAACTGGCCTCTAGCCACTGTGCCCCCCTGGCTTGATGCCACTGTGCCTCCCCCTGGCCTCTGGCCACTGTGGGCCTCCCCCCTTGCCTGTGGCCACTGTGCCTCACCCCTGGCCTGTGGCCACTGTGCCTCTCCCCTGGCCTGTGGCCACTGTGCCTCCCCTCTGGCCTGTGGCCACTGTCCCACACCCCTGGCCTGTGGCCACTGTGCCACACCCCTGGCCTGTAGCCACTGTATCTCCCCCTGGCCTGTGGACACTGTGCCTCTTCCCCCGGCCTCGGTCCACTGTGCCTCTCCCCTGGCCTCTGCCCACTGTGCCTCCCCCTGGCCACTGTGCCTGGCCCTGGCCCCTGACCACTGTGCCTCCCCCTGGCTTCTGGCCACTGTGCCTCCTCCCAGCCTCTGGCCACTGTGCCTCCCCCTGGCCTCTGGCCACTGTGCCTCCCCCTCCCTATGGCCACTGTGCCTCTTCCCTGGCCTCTGGCCACTGTGCCTCCTCCCCAGCCTCTGCCCACTGCCCACCCACCAACCTATGGCCACTGTGCCTCCCTGGCCACTGTGCCTCCCCCAGCCTCTGGCCACTGTGCCTCCCCCAGACGATGGCCACTGTGCCGCCCCCTGGCCTCTGGCCACTAAGCCCCCTCCCCAGCCTCTGGCCACTGTGCCTCCCCCTGGCCTCTGGCCACTGTGCCTTCCTGGCCACTGCCAACCCACCATCTTCTGCCCACTGGGCTTCCCAGCCTCTGGACACTGGGCTTCCCCACCAGCCTCAGGCCACTGTGCCTTCCTCCTGGCCTGTGGACACTGTGCCTCTCTCCCGGCCTCTGTTCACTGTGCCTCCCCCGGCTTCTGGACGCTGTGCCTCCTCCCAGCCTCTGGCCACTGTGCCTCCCCCTGGCTTCTGGCCACTGTGCCTCCCCCAACCTCTGGCCACTGTGCCTCCGCCCCGGCCTCTGGCCACATTGGCTCCTCCCTGGACTTTGGCCACTGCCTACCCACCAACCTCTGGCCACTGGGCTTCCCCACCAGCCTCTGGCCACTGTGCCTCCATGGCCACTGTGACTCCCCCAGCTTCTTGCCACTGTGCCTCCCCCCAGCCTCTGGCCACTGTGCCTCCCCCCACTCTCTGGCCACTGTGCCTCCCCACCAGCCTCGAGCCACTGTGCCTCCTCTCTAGCCTCTGGCCACTGTGCCTCCTCCCCAGCCTCTGGCCACTGTGCCTCCTCCCCAGGCTCTGGCCATTGTGCCTCCTCCCCAACCTCTGGCCACTGGGCTTCCCCACCAGCATCTGGCCACTCTGCCTCCCTGGCCACTGCCGACCCACCAACCTCTGCCCACTGGGCTTCCCCATCATCCTCTGGCCACTGTGCCTTCCTCCTGGCCTCTGGCCACTGTGCCTTCCTCCCGGCCTCTGGCCACTGGGCTGTCCTCCTGGCCTCTGGCCAATGTGCCTTCTTCCTGGCCTCTGGCCACTGTGCCTCCACCCTAGCCTCTGGGCACTGTTCCTCCCCTGGCTTCTGGCCACTGTGCCTCACCCCCAGCTCTGGCCACTTGTGCCTCCCACCTGGCCTCTGGCAACTGTGCCTCCTCTGGCCACTGTGCCTCCACACCAGCCTCTGGCCACTGTGCCTCCCCACCAGCCTCTGGCCACTGTGCCTCCCCACCAGCCTCTGGCCACTGTGCCAACCCCCCGGCATCTGGCCACTGTGCCAATCCTCAGACTCTCCCCACTGTGCTTCCCAACAAGCCTCTGGCCACTGTGCCTCCCCTCCTGGCCACTGTGCCTCCCCCCTGGCCTCTGGCCACTGTGTCACCCCCTTTCCTGTGGCCACTGTTTCTCCCCCCTGGCCTGTGGCCACTGTGCCTCCTTCCCAACCTCTGGCCACTGGGCTTCCCCACTGGCCTCTGGCCACTGTGCCTCCCTGGCCACTGCTGACCCACCAACCTCTGCCCACTGGGCTTCCCCACCATCCTCTGGCCACTGTGCCTTCCTCCTGGCCTCTGGCCACTGTGCCTTCCTCCTGGCCTCTGGCCACTGTGCTGTCCTCCCAGGTTCTGGCCACTCTGCCTTCCCCCTGGCCTCTGGCCACTGTGCCTCCACCCTAGCCTCTGGGCACTGTGCCTCCCCTGGCTTCTGGCCACTGTGCCTCACCCCCAGCTACTGGCCACTTGTGCCTCCCACCTGGCCTCTGGAAACTGTGCCTCCTCTGGATAGTGTGCCTCCCCAGCCGCCTCTGGCCACTGTGCCTCCACACCAGCCTCTGGCCACTGTGCCTCCCCACCAGCCTCTGGCCACTGTGCCTCCCCACCAGCCTCTGGCCACTGTGCCACTCCCCCGGCATCTGGCCACTGTGCCAACCCTCAGACTCTCCCCACTGTGCTTCCCAACAAGCCTCTGGCCATTGGGCCTCCCCTCCTGGCCTCTGGCCACTCTGACTCCCCCTGGCCTCTGGCCACTGTGCCTCCCCCTTTCCTGTGGCCACTGTTTCTCCCCCCTGGCCTGTGGCCACTGTGCCTCCCCCTCCCCCTGGCCTGTTGCCACTGTGCCTGCCCCTGGCCTGTGGCCACTGTGCCTCCCCCCTGGCCTGTTGCTACTGTACCTCCCCCTGCCTGTGGTCACTGTGCCTCCCATCTGGCCTGGGGCCACTGTGCCACACCCCGGCCTCTGGCCACTGTGCCTCCTCCCAAGCCTCTGGCCACTGTATCTCCACCCCAGACTCTGGTCACTGTGCCTCCACCCCAGCCTCGGGCCACTTGTGCCTACCCCTGGAAACTTTGCCTCCTCTGGCCGCTGCACCTCCCCACCAGCCTCTAGCCACCACTGTGCCAACCCTCAGAGACTCCCCACTGTGCTTCCCAACAGCCTCTTGCCACTGTGCCTCCCCTGGCCAATGGCCACTGTGCCCTCCTGGCCTCTGGCCACTGTGACTCCCCCGGCCTCTGGCCACTGTGCCTCCCTAGCCACTGTGCATCCCCCTGGCTTCTGGCCACTGTGCCTCCCCCTGGCCTCTGGCCACTGTGCCTCCCCAAGCCTCTGGCCACTGTGCCTCTTCCCTGGCCTCTGGCCACTGTGCCTCCTCCCTAGCCTCTGGCCACTGCCCACCCACCAACCTCTGCCCACTGTGCCTCCCTGGCCACTGTGCCTCCCCGAGCCTCTGGCTACTCTGCCTCCCCCCAGCCTATGGCCACTGTGCCTCCCCCTGGCCTCTGGCCACTATGCCTCCTCCCCGGCCTATGGCCACTGTGCCTCCCCACCAGCCTCAGGCCACCGTGCCTTCCTCCTGGCCTTTGGACACTGTGCTTCTCCCCCGGCCTCTGTCCACTGTGCCTCTCCCATCCTCTATCCACTGTGCCCCCCCGGCTTCTGGCCACTGTGCCTCCTCCCAGCCTCTGGTCACTGTGCCTCCTCCTGGCCTCTGGCCACTGTGCCTCCCCCAACCTCTGGCCACTGTGCCTCCTCCCTGGCCTCTGGCCACTGTGCCTCCTCCCTGGCCTTTGGCCACTGCCTACCCACCAACCCATGGCCACTGGGCTTCCCCACCAGCCTCTGGCCACTGTTTCTCTGTGTCCACTGTGCCTCCCCCAGCCTCTGGCCACTGTGCCTCCCCTCCTGGCCTCTGGCCACTGTGCCTCCCCCCTGGCTTGTGGCCACTGTGCCTCCCCCCTGGCCTGTGGCCACTGTGCCTCCCTGCTGGCCCGTGGCCACTGTGCCTCCCCCTGGCCTGTGGCCACTTTGCCTTACACCGCCACTCTGCCTCCCCCCTGGCCTTTGGCCACTGTGCCTCCCCCTGGCCTTTGGTCACTATGCCTCCCCCGGCCTGCAGCCACTGTGCCTCCCCCCTGGCCTGTGGCCACTGTGCCTCACCCTGCCACTGTGCCCCTTCCCCTGGCCTGTAGCCACTGTGCCTCACCCCTGGACACTGTGCATCCCCCCTGGCCTGTGGACATTGTGCCTCTCCCCCCACAACTGGCCATGGTGCTTCTCTCCCCAGCCTCTGGCCACTCAAGCTCCCTCTAGCCACTGTTCCCACCAACAACCCCTGTGTCTGGCCACTGTGCCTTCCTCCCAGCCTCTGGCCACTGTGCCTTCCTCCTGGCATTTGGCCACTGTGCCTCCACCCTGGCCTCTGGGCACTGTGCCCCTCCAGCTTCTGGCCACTGTGCCTCACCCCCGGCTTCTGGCCACTTGTGCCTCCACCCTGGCAACTGTGCCTCCTCTGGCCACTGTGCCTCCCAACCAGCCTCTGGCCACTGTGCCTCCCCACCAGCCTCTGGCCACAGTGCGTCCCCACCAGCCTCTGACCACTGTGCCAACCCCTGGGCCTCTGGCCACTGTGCCTCCTCCTTGGCCTCTAGCCACTGTGCCTCCTCCCCGGCCTCTGGCCACTGCCCACCCACCAACCTCTGGCAACTGGGCTTCTCCACTGGCCTCTGGCCACTGTGCCTCCATGGCCACAGAGCCTCCCCCCGGCCTCTGGCCACAATGCTTCTCCCCTGCCTCTGACCACTGTGCCTCCCCCCAGCCTCTGGCCACTGTGCGTCCTCCCCGGCCTCTGGCCACTGTGCCTCCTCCCCAACCTCTGCCCACTGGGCTTCCCCACCGGCCTCTGGCCACCGTGCCTCCCTGGCCACTGGGCTTCCCCACCAGCCTCTGGCCACTGGGCTTCCACACCAGCCTCTGGCCACTGGGCTTCCCCACCAGCCTTGGCCCACTGTTCCTTCCTCCTGGCCTCTGGCCACTGTGCCTTCCTCCCGGCCTCTGGTCACTGTGCCTTCCTCACAGGTTCTGGCCACTGTGCCTTCCTCCCGGCCTCTGGCCACGGTGGCTCCACCCAAGCCTCTGGGCACTGTGCCTTCCCCTGGCTTCTGGCCACTGTGCCTCACTCCCAGCTTCTGGCCACTTGTGCCTCCCACCAGCCCTCTGGCAACTGTGCCTCCTCTAGCTACTGTGCCTCCTGGAGCCTCTGGCCACTGTGCCTCCCCACTAGCCTCTGGCCACTGTGCCCCCCCACCAGCCTCTGGTCACTGTGCCACCCCACCAGCCTCTGGCCACTGTGCCAACCCCCAGCATCTGGCTACTGTGCCAACCCTCAGACTCTCCCCACTGTGCTTCCCAACAAGCCTCTGCCACTGTGCCCCCTCAGCCTCTGGCCACTGTGCCTCCCCTCCTGGCCTGTGGCCACTGTGCTGCCCCTCCTGGCCACAGTGCCACAACCCTGGCCTGTAGCCACTGTGCCTCACCCCCTGGCCTCTGTCTACTGTACCTCCCCCTGGCCACTGGTCACTGTGCTTCCCCCTGGCCCCTGGCCACTGTGCCTCCCCCAGCTCCTGGCCACTGTGCCTCCTCCCAGCCTCTGGTCACTGTGCCTTCACCTGGCCTCTGGCCACTGTGCCCCCCCGACCTCTGGCCACTGTGCCCTCCCCAGCCTCTGGGCACTGTGCCTCCTCCCCAGCCTCTGAGCACTGTGCCTCCTCCCCAGCCTCTGGGCACTGTGCCCCCCCACCAGCCTCTGGTCACTGTGCCCCCCACCAGCCTCTGCCCACTGTGCCAACCACTGGCATCTGGCCACTGTGCCAACCCTCAGACTCTCCCCACTGTGCTTCCCAGCAAGCCTCTGGCCACTGTGCCCCCTCAGCCTCTGGCCACTTTGCCTTCCTCCCAGCCTATGGCCACTGTGCCTTCCTCCCGGCCTCTGGCCACTGTGCCTTCCTCCTGGCATCTGGCCACTGTGCCTCCACCCTGGCCTCTGGGCACTGTGCCCCTCCAGCTTCTGGCCACTGTGCCTCACCCCCGGCTTCTGGCCACTTGTGCCTCCACCCTGGCAACTGTGCCTCCTCTGGCCACTGTGCCTCCCAACCAGCCTCTGGCCACTGTGCCTCCCCACCAGCCTCTGGCCACAGTGCCTCCCCACCAGCCTCTGACCACTGTGCCAACCCCTGGGCCTCTGGCCACTGTGTCTCCTCCTTGGCCTCTAACCACTGTGCCTCCTCCCGGCCTCTGGCCACTGCCCACCCACCAACCTCTGGCAACTGGGCTTCTCCACTGGCCTCTGGCCACTGTGCCTCCATGGCCACAGAGCCTCCCCCCGGCCTCTGGCCACCATGCTATTCCCCTGCCTCTGACCACTGTGCCTCCCCCCAGCCTCTGGACACTGTGCTTCCTCCCCGGCCTCTGGCGACTGTGCCTCCTCCCCAACCTCTGCCCACTGGGCTTCACCACCGGCCTCTGGCCACCGTGCCTCCCTGGCCACTGGGCTTCCCCACCAGCCTCTGGCCACTGGGCTTCCCCACCAGCCTTGGGCCACTGTTCCTTCCTCCTGGCCTCTGGCCACTGTGCCTTCCTCCCGGCCTCTGGCCACTGTGCCTTTCTCACAGGTTCTGGCCACTGTGCCTTCCTCCCGGCCTCTGGCCACGGTGGCTCCACCCCAGCCTCTGGGCACTGTGCCTTCCCCTGGCTTCTGGCCACTGTGCCTCACTCCCAGCTTCTGGCCACTTGTGCCTCCCACCAGCCCTCTGGCAACTGTGCCTCCTCTGGCTACTGTGCCTCCTGTAGCCTCTGGTCACTGTGCCACCCCACCAGCCTCTGGCCACTGTGCCAACCCCCAGCATCTGGCCACTGTGCCAACCCTCAGACTCTCCCCACTGTGCTTCCCAACAAGCCTCTGCCACTGTGCCCCCTCAGCCTCTGGCCGGTGGGCCTCCCCTCCTGGTCTCTGGCCACTGTGCTGCCCCTCCTGGCCTCTGGCCACTGTGCCTACCCTGGCTTGTGGCCACTGTGCCTCCCACATGGCCTGTGGCCACTGTGACTCCCCCCTGGTCTGTGGCCACTGTGCCACACCCCTGGCCTGTAGCCACTGTGCCTCACCCCCGGCCTCTGTCTACTGTACCTCCCCCTGGCCACTGGTCACTGTGCGTCCCCCTGGCCCCTGGCCACTGTGCCTCCCCCAGCTCCTGGCCACTGTGCCTCCTCCCTGCCTCTGGTCACTGTGCCTCCACCTGGCCTCTGGCCACTGTGCTCCCCCGACCTCTGGCCACTGTGCCTCCTCCCCAGCCTCTGGGCACTGTGCCTCCTCCCCAGCCTCTGGGCACTGTGCCTCCTCCCCATCCTCTGGGCACTGTGCCCCCCACCAGCCTCTGGTCACTGTGCCCCCCACCAGCCTCTGCCCACTGTGCCAACCACTGGCATCTGGCCACTGTGCCAACCCTGAGACTCTCCCCACTGTGCTTCCCAGCAAGCCTCTGGCCACTGTGCCCCCTCAGCCTCTGGCCATTGTGCTTTCCTCCCAGCCTCTGGCCACTGTGCCTTCCTCCTGGCCTCTGGCCACTGTGCCTTCCTCCTGGCATCTGGCCACTGTGCCTCCACCCTGGACTCTGGGCACTGTGCCCCTCCAGCTTCTGGCCACTGTGCCTCACCCCCGGCTTCTGGCCACTTGCACCTCCACCCTGGCAACTGTGCCTCCTCTGGCCACTGTGTCTCCCAACCAGCCTCTGGCCACTGTGCCTCCCCACCAGCCTCTGGCCACAGTGCCTCCCCACCAGCCTCTGACCACTCTGCCAACCCCTGGGCCTCTGGCCACTGTGCCTCCTCCTCGGCCTCTAGCCACTGTGCCTCCTCCCCGGCCTCTGGCCACTGCCCACCCATCAACCTCTGGCAACTGGGCTTCTCCACTGGCCTCTGGCCACTGTGCCTCCATGGCCACAGAGCCTCCACCCGGCCTCTGGCCACCATGCTTTTCCCCTGCCTATGACCACTGTGCCTCCCCCAGCCTCTGGCCACTGTGCGTCCTCCCCAGCCTCTGGCCACTGTGCCTCCTCCCCAACCTCTGCCCACTGGGCTTCCCCACCGGCCTCTGGCCACCGTGCCTCCCTGGCCACTGGGCTTCCCCACCAGCCTCTGGCCACTGGGCTTCCCCACCAGCCTCTGGCCACTGGGCTTCCCTACCAGCCGTGGGCCACTGTTCCTTCCTCCTGGCCTCTGGCCACTGTGCCTTCCTCCCGCCCTCTGGCCACTGTGCCTTCCTCACAGGTTCTGGCCACTGTGCCTTCCTCCCGGCCTCTGGCCACGGTGGCTCCACCCCAGCCTCTGGGCACTGTGCCTTCCCCTGGCTTCTGGCCACTGTGCCTCACTCCCAGCTTCTGGCCACTTGTGCCTCCCACCAGCCCTCTGGCAACTGTGCCTCCTCTGGCTACTGTGCCTCCTGGAGCCTCTGGCCACTGTGCCTCCCCACTAGCCTCTGGCCACTGTGCCCCCCCACCAGCCTCTCGTCACTGTGCCACCCCACCAGCCTCTGGCCACTGTGCCAACCCTCAGACTCTCCCCACTGTGCTTCCCAACAAGCCTCTGCCACTGTGCCCCCTCAGCCTCTGGACACTGGGCCTCCCCTCCTGGTCTCTGGCAACTGTGCTGCCCTTCCTGGCCTCTGGCCACTGTGCCCCCTCTGGCCTGTGGCCACTGTGACTCCCCCCTGGTCTGTGGCCACTGTGCCACACCCCTGGCCTGTAGCCACTGTGCCTCACCCCCGGCCTCTGTCTACTGTACCTCCCCCTGGCCACTGGTCACTGTGCGTCCCCCTGGCCCCTGGCCACTGTACCTCCCCCAGCTCCTGGCCACTGTGCCTCCTCCCTGCCTCTGGTCACTGTGCCTCCACCTGGCCTCTGGCCACTGTGCTCCCCCGACCTCTGGCCACTGTGCCTCCTCCCCAGCCTCTGGGCACTGTGCCTCCTCCCCAGCCTCTGGGCACTGTGCCTCCTCCCCATCCTCTGGGCACTGTGCCCCCCACCAGCCTCTGGTCACTGTGCCCCCCACCAGCCTCTGCCCACTGTGCCAACCACTGGCATCTGGCCACTGTGCCAACCCTGAGACTCTCCCCACTGTGCTTCCCAGCAAGCCTCTGGCCACTGTGCCCCCTCAGCCTCTGGCCATTGTGCTTTCCTCCCAGCCTCTGGCCACTGTGCCTTCCTCCTGGCCTCTGGCCACTGTGCCTTCCTCCTGGCATCTGGCCACTGTGCCTCCACCCTGGACTCTGGGCACTGTGCCCCTCCAGCTTCTGGCCACTGTGCCTCACCCCCGGCTTCTGGCCACTTGCACCTCCACCCTGGCAACTGTGCCTCCTCTGGCCACTGTGTCTCCCAACCAGCCTCTGGCCACTGTGCCTCCCCACCAGCCTCTGGCCACAGTGCCTCCCCACCAGCCTCTGACCACTGTGCCAACCCCTGGGCCTCTGGCCACTGTGCCTCCTCCTCGGCCTCTAGCCACTGTGCCTCCTCCCCGGCCTCTGGCCACTGCCCACCCATCAACCTCTGGCAACTGGGCTTCTCCACTGGCCTCTGGCCACTGTGCCTCCATGGCCACAGAGCCTCCACCCGGCCTCTGGCCACCATGCTTTTCCCCTGCCTATGACCACTGTGCCTCCCCCAGCCTCTGGCCACTGTGCGTCCTCCCCAGCCTCTGGCCACTGTGCCTCCTCCCCAACCTCTGCCCACTGGGCTTCCCCACCGGCCTCTGGCCACCGTGCCTCCCTGGCCACTGGGCTTCCCCACCAGCCTCTGGCCACTGGGCTTCCCCACCAGCCTCTGGCCACTGGGCTTCCCTACCAGCCGTGGGCCACTGTTCCTTCCTCCTGGCCTCTGGCCACTGTGCCTTCCTCCCGCCCTCTGGCCACTGTGCCTTCCTCACAGGTTCTGGCCACTGTGCCTTCCTCCCGGCCTCTGGCCACGGTGGCTCCACCCCAGCCTCTGGGCACTGTGCCTTCCCCTGGCTTCTGGCCACTGTGCCTCACTCCCAGCTTCTGGCCACTTGTGCCTCCCACCAGCCCTCTGGCAACTGTGCCTCCTCTGGCTACTGTGCCTCCTGGAGCCTCTGGCCACTGTGCCTCCCCACTAGCCTCTGGCCACTGTGCCCCCCCACCAGCCTCTCGTCACTGTGCCACCCCACCAGCCTCTGGCCACTGTGCCAACCCTCAGACTCTCCCCACTGTGCTTCCCAACAAGCCTCTGCCACTGTGCCCCCTCAGCCTCTGGACACTGGGCCTCCCCTCCTGGTCTCTGGCAACTGTGCTGCCCTTCCTGGCCTCTGGCCACTGTGCCCCCTCTGGCTTGTGGCCACTGTGCCTCCCCATGGCCTTTGGCCACTGTGACTCCCCCCTGGTCTGTGGCCACTGTGCCACACCCCTGGCCTGTAGCCACTGTGCCTCACCCCCTGGCCTCTGTCTACTGTACCCCCCCTGGCCACTGGTCACTGTGCTTCCCCCTGGCGCTGGCCACTGTGCCTCCCCCAGCTCCTGGCCACTGTGCCTCCTCCCAGCCTCTCGTCACTCACTGTGCCTCCACCTGGCCTCTGGCCACTGTGCCCCCCGACCTCTGGCCTCTGTGCCTCCTCCCCAGCCTCTGGGCACTGTGCCTCCTCCCCAGCCTCTGGGCACTGTGCCTCTTCCCCAGCCTCTGGGCACTGTGCCCCCCACCAGCCTCTGGTCACTGTGCCCCCCACCAGCCTCTGCCCACTGTGCCAACCACTGGCATCTGGCCACTGTGCCAACCCTCAGACTCTCCCCACTGTGCTTCCCAGCAAGCCTCTGGCCACTGTGCCCCCTCAGCCACTGGCCACTGGGCCTCCCCTCCTGGCCTCTGGCTACTGTGCCACCCCAACTGGCCTCTAGCCTCTGTGCCCCCCCCTGGCTTGATGCCACTGTGCCTCCCCCCTGGCCTCTGGCCACTGTGTGCCTCCCCCATGGCCTGTGGCCACTGTGCCTCCCCCCTGCCTGTGGCTACTGTGCCTCCCCCCTGGCCTGTGGCCACTGTGCCTCTTTCCTGGCCTGTGGCCACTGTGCCTCCCCTCCATCCTGTGGCCACTGTCCCAGACCCCTGGCCTGTGGCCACTGTGCCACACCCCTGGCCTGTAGCCACTGTACCTCCCTCTGGCCTGTGGACACTGTGCCTCTCCCCCTGGCCTCTGTCCACTGTGCCTCTCCCCTGGCCTCTGGCCACTGTGCCTCGCCCTGGTCCCTGACCACTGTGCCTCCAACTGTCTTCTGGCCACTGTGCCTCCCCCCAACCTCTGGCCACTGTGCCTCCTCCCCAGCCTCTGGCCGCTGTGCCTCCTCCCTGGCATCTGGCCACTGCCTACCCACCAACCTCTGGCCACTGCCTACCCACCAATCTATGGCCACTGGGCTTCCCCACCAGCCTCTGGCCACTGTGCCTCTGTGGCCACTGTGCCTCCCTCAGCCTCTGGCCACTGTGCCTCCCTAAGCCTCTGGCCACTGTGCTTCCCCACCAGCCTCTGGCCACTGTGCCTCCCTAGGCCTCTGGCCACTGTGCCTCCTCCCCAGCCTCAGGCCACTGTGCCTCCTCCCAGGCCTCTGGCCACTGTTCCTCCTCCCTGGCCTCTGGCCACTGTGCCTCCTGACGAACCTCTGGCCACTGGGCTTTCCCACCAGCCTCTGGCCACTGTGCCTCCCTGGCCACTGCCAACCCACCAACATCTGGCCACTGGGCTTCCCCACCATCCTCTGGCCACTGTGCCTTCCTCCCAGCCTCTGGCCAATGTGCTGTCCTCCTGGGTTCTGGCCACTGTGCCTTCCTCCCAGCCTCTGGCCACTGTGCCTCTACCCTAGCCTCTGGACACTGTGCCTCCCCTGGCTTCTGGCCACTGTGCTTCACCCCTGGCTTCTGGCCACTTGTGCCTCCCACCTGGCCTCTGGCAACTGTGCCTCCTCTGGCCACTGTACCTCCCCAGCTGCCTCTGGCCACTGTGCCTCCAAACCAGCCTCTGGCCACTGTGCCTCCCCACCAGCCTCTGGCCACTGTGCCTCCCCACCAGCCTCTGGCCACTGTGCCAACCCCCCGGCATCTGGCCACTGTGCCAACCCTCATACTCTCCCTACTGTGCTTCCCAACAAGGCTCTGGCCACTGTGCCTCCCCTCCTGGCCTCTGGCCACTGTGCCTCCCCCTGGCCTGTGGCCACTGTGTCTTCCCCCTGGCCTGTGGCCACTGTGCCTCCCCCTGGCCTGAGGCCACTGTGCCCCCCCTGGCCTGTGGCCACTGTGCCTCCCCCCTGGCCTGTTGCCACTGTGCCTCCCCCTGGCCTGTGGTCACTGTGCCTCCCATCTGGCCTGTGGCCACTGTGCCACACCCCGGCATCTGGCCACTGTGCCTCCTCCCCAGCCTCTGGCCACTGTGCCTCCACCCCAGCCTCTGGTCACTGTGCCTCCACCCCAGCCTCTGGCCACTTGTGCCTCCCCCTGGCCTCTGGTAACTTTGCCTCCTCTGGCCACTGCGCCTCCCCAACAGCCTCTTGCCTCTGTGCCTCCCCCGGCCAATGGCCACTGTGCCCCCCTGGCCTCTGGCCACTGTGCCTCCCCCGGACTCTGGGCACTGTGTCTCCGCAGCCCCTGGCCACTGTGCCTCCCCCTGGCTTCTGGCCACTGTGCCTCCCCCTGGTCCCTGACCACTGTGCCTCCAACTGTCTTCTGGCCACTGTGCCTCCCCCCAACCTCTGGCCACTGTGCCTCCTCCACAGCCTCTGGCCGCTGCGCCTCCTCCCTGGCATCTGGCCGCTGCCTACCCACCAACCTCTGGCCACTGCCTACCCACCAATCTATGGCCACTGGGCTTCCCCACCAGCCTCTGGCCACTGTGCCTCCATGGCCACTGTGCCTCCCTCAGCCTCTGGCCACTGTGCCTCCCTAAGCCTATGGCCACTGTGCTTCCCCACCAGCCTCTGGCCACTGTGCCTCCCTAGGCCTCTGGCCACTGTGCCTCCTCCCCAGCCTCGGGCCACTGTGCCTCCTCCCAGGCCTCTGGCCACTGTTCCTCCTCCCTGGCCTCTGGCCACTGTGCCTCCTGACCAACCTCTGGCCACTGGGCTTTCCCACCAGCCTCTGGCCACTGTGCCTCCCTGGCCACGGCCAACCCACCAACATCTGGCCACTGGGCTTCCCCACCATCCTCTGGCCACTGTGCCTTCCTCCTGGCCTCTGGCCACTGTGCCTTCCTCCCAGCCTCTGGCTAATGTGCTGTCCTCCTGGGTTCTGGCCACTGTGCCTTCCTCCCAGCCTCTGGCCACTGTGCCTCTTCCCTAGCCTCTGGGCACTGTGCCTCCCCTGGCTTCTGGCCACTGTGCCTCACCCCTGGCTTCTGGCCACTTGTGCCTCCCACCTGGCCTCTGGCAACTGTGCCTCCTCTGGCCACTGTACCTCCCCAGCTGCCTCTGGCCACTGTGCATCCAAACCAGCCTCTGGCCACTGTGCCTCCCCACCAGCCTCTGGCCACTGTGCCTCCCCACCCGCCTCTGGCCACTGTGCCAACCCCCCAGCATCTGGCCACTGTGCCAACCCTCAGACTCTCCCTACTGTGCTTCCCAACAAGGCTCTGGCCACTGTGCCTCCCCTACTGGCCTCTGGCCACTGTGCCTCCCCCCTGGCCTGTGGCCACTGTGTCTCCCCCCTGGCTTGTGGCCACTGTGCCTCCTCCTGGCCTGAGGCCACTGTGCCAACCCCCGGGCCTGTGGCCACTGTGCCTCCCCCCTGGCCTGTTGCCACTGTGCATCCCCCTGGCCTGTGGTCACTGTGCCTTCCATCTGGCCTGTGGCCACTGTGCCACACCCCGGCCTCCTCCCCAGCCTCGGCCACTGTGCCTCCACCCCAGCCTCTGGTCACTGTGCCTCCACCCCAGCCTCTGGCCACTTGTGCCTCCCCCTGGCCTCTGGTAACTTTGCCTCCTCTGGCCACTGCGCCTCCCCAACAGCCTCTTGCCACTGTGCCTCCCCCGGCCAATGGCCACTGTGCCCCCCTGGCCTCTGGCCACTGTGCCTCCCCCGGCCTCTGGCCACTGTGCCTCCGCAGCCCCTGGCCACTGTGCCTCCCCCTGGCTTCTGGCCACTGTGCCTCCCCCTGGCCTCTGGCCACTGTGCCTCCCCCCAGCCTCTGGCCACTGTGCCTCTTCCCTGGCTTCTGGCCACTGTGCCTCCTCCCTGGCCTCTGGCCACTGTCCACCACCAACCTCTTCCCACTGTGCCTCACTGGCCACTGTGCCTCCCGAGCCTCTGGCTACTCTGCCTCCCCCCAGCCTATGGCCACTGTGCCCCCCCCTGGCCTCTGGCCACTGTGCCTCCCCCCAGCCTCTGGCCACTGTGCCTCTTCCCTGGCTTCTGGCCACTGTGCCTCCTCCCTGGCCTCTGGCCACTGTCCACCACCAACCTCTTCCCACTGTGCCTCACTGGCCACTGTGCCTCCCGAGCCTCTGGCTACTCTGCCTCCCCCCAGCCTATGGCCACTGTCCCCCCCCTGGCCTCTGGCCACTATGCCTCCTCCCCGGCCTCTGGCCACTGTGCCTACCCACCAGCCTCAGGCCACCGTGCCTTCCTCCTGGCCTTTGGACACTGTGCCTCTCCCCCGGCCTCTGTCCAATGTGCCTTTCCTGTCCTCTATCCACTGTGCCTCCCCCCAGCTCCTGGCCACGGTGCCTCCTCCCAGCCTCTGGGCACTGTGACTCCCCCTGGCCTCAGGCCACTGTGCCTCCCCCAACCTTTGGCCACTGTGCCTCCTCCCTGGCCTCTGGCCACTGTGCCTCCTCCCTGGCCTTTGGCCACTGCCTACCCACCAACCTCAGGCCACTGGGCTTCCCCACCAGCCTCTGGCCACTGTGCCTCTGTGGCCACTGTGCCTCCACCAGCCTCTGGCCACTGTGCCTCCCCTCCTGGCCTCTGGCCACTGTGCCTCCCCACCAGCCTCTGGCTACTGTGCCTCCCTACCAGCCTCTGGTCACTGTGCCTCCTCCCCAGCCTCTGGCCACTGTGCCTCCCCCTGGCCTCTGACTGCTGAGCCTTCCTCCCAGCCTCTGGCCACTTTGCCTTCCCCCTCACTTCTGGCCACTGAGCCTCCCCCCTTGTTTCTGGCCACTGTGCCTCCCCCCTCACTTCTAGCCACTGTGCCTCCCCCCAGGCCTCTGTCTACTGTGCCTCCACCCCTGGCCTCTGACTGCTGTCCCTCTCCACCTGGCCACTGTGCCTCCCCAAACTGTGGCCACTGTGCCTACCCCCAGCCTCTGGCCACTATGCCTACCCCCAGCCTCTCTGCCTATCCCCCAGCCTCTCTGCCTACCCCCAGCCTCTGTGCCTAACCCCCAGCCTCTGTGCATAACCGCTAGCCGCTGTGCCGCCGCTCTGGCCACTGTGCCTCCCTTCATGGCCTCTAGCCACTGTGCCTCCCCATCTGGCCTTTGGCCACTGTGCCTTCCCCCTGGCCTGTGGCCACTGTGCCTCCCCTCTAGCCTGTGGCCACTGTGCCTCCCCCTGGCCTGTGGCCACTCTGCCTCACACAACCAATGTGCCTCCCCCCTGGCCTTTGGCCACTGTGCCTCCCCCGGCCGCTGGCCACTGTGCCTACCTGTGGCCTGCAGCCACTGTGCCTCCCCCTGGCCTGTGGCCACTGTGCCTCCCCCTGGCCTGTGGCCACTGTGCCTCTCCCTGCCACTGTGCCCCTCCCCCTGGCCTGTAGCCACTGTGCCTCACCCCTGGCCTGTGGACATTGTGCCTCTCCCCCCACAACTGGCCATGGTGTTTCTCTCCCCAGCCTCTGGCCACTCAAGCTCCCTCTAGCCACTGCTCCCACCAACAACCCCTGTGTCTGGCCACTGTACCTTCCTCCCAGCCTCTGGCTACTGTGCCTTCCTCCCGGCCTCTGGCCACTTTGCCTTCCTCCTGGCATCTGGCCACTGTGCCTCCACCCTGGCCTCTGGGCACTGTGCCCCTCCAGCTTCTGGCCACTGTACCTCACCGCCGGCTTCTGGCCACTTGTGCCCTCCACCCTGGCAACTGTGCCTCCACTGGCCACCGTGCCTCCCAACCAGCCTCTGGCCACTGTGCCTCCCCACAAGCCTCTGGCCACAGTGCCTCCCCACCAGCCTCTGACCACTGTGCCAACCCCTGGGCCTCTGGCCACTGTGCCTCCTCCCTGGCCTCTAGCCACTGTGCCTCCTCCCCAGCCCTTGGCCACTGCCCACCCACCAACCTTTGGCAACTGGGCTTCCCCACTGGCCTCTGGCCACAGTGCCTCCCCCCAGCCTCTGGCCACCATGCATCTCCCCTGCCTCTGACCACTGTGCCTCCCACCAGCCTCTGGCCACTGTGCCTCCTCCCCAGCCTCTGGCCACTGTGCCTCTTCCCCAACCTCTGGCCACTGGGCTTCCCCACCGGCCTCTGGCCACTGTGCCTCCCTGGCCACTCGGCTTCCCCACCAGCCTCTGGCCACTGGGCTTCCCCACCAGCTTCTGGCCACTGGGCTTCCCCACCAGCCTTGGGCCACTGTGCCTTCCTCCTGGCCTCTGGCCACTGTGCCTTCCTCCTGGCCTCTGGCCACTGTGCTTTCCTCCTGGGTTCTGGCCACTGTGCCTTCCTCCCGGCCTCTGGCCACGGTGGCTCCACCCCAGCCCCTGGGCACTGTGCCTCCCCCTGGCTTCTGGCCACTGTGCCTCACTCCCAGCTTCTGGCCACTTGTGCCTCCCGCCAGGCCTCTGGCAACTGTGCCTCCTCTGGCTACTGTGCCTCCTGCATCCTCTGGCCACTGTGCCTCCCCACTAGCCTCTGGCCACTCTGCCCCCCCACCAGCCTCTGGTCACTGTGCCCCCCCACCAGCCTCTGGCCACTGTGCCAACCCCTGGCATCTGGCCACTGTGACAACCCTCAGACTCTCCCCACTGTGCTTCCCAACAAGCCTCTGCCACTGTGCCCTCTCAGCCTCTGGCCACTGGGCCTCCACTCCTGGTCTCTGGCCACTGTGCTGATCCCTCCTGGCCTCTGGCCGCTGTGCCCCCCCTGGCTTGTGGCCACTGTGCCTCCCACATGGCCTGTGGCCACTGTGCCTCCCCCTGGCCTGTGGCCACTGTGCCACACCCCTGGCCTGTAGCCACTGTGCCTCACCCCCCGGCCTCTGTCTACTGTACCTCCCCCTGGCCTCTGGCCACTGTGCCTCCCCCGGTCACTGTGCCCCCCCCCCTGGCCCCTGGCCACTGTGCCTCCCCCAGCTTCTGGCCACTGTGCCTCCTCCCAGCCTCTGGCCACTGTGCCTCCACCTGGCCTCTGGCCACTGTGCCTCCCCCCAACCTCTGGCCACTGTGCCTCCTCCCCAGCCTCTGGGCACTGTGCCTCCTCTCCAGCCTCTGGGCACTGTGCCCCCCCACCAGCCTCTGGTCACTGTGCTTCAGAACAAGCCTCTGACCACTGTGCCCCCTCAGCCTCTGGCCACTGGGCCTCCCCTCCTGGCCTCTGGCTACTGTGCTGCCCTCCTGGCCTCTGGCCACTGTGCCACCCCAACTGGCCTCTAGCCTCTGTTCCCCCCTGGCTTGATGCCACTGTGCCTCCCCACTGGCCTCTAGCCACTGTGTGCCCCCCCTGGCCTGTGGCCAATGTGCCTCCCCCCTGCCTGTGGCCACTGTGCCTCCCCCCTGGCCTGTGGCCACTGTGCCTCTTCCCTGGCCTGTGGCCACTGTCCCTCCCCTCTGGCCTGTGGCCCCTGTCCCACACCCGTAGCCTTTGGCCACTGTGCCACACCCCTGGCCTTTAGCCACTGTACCTCCCCCGGGCTCGTGGACACTGTGCCTCTCCCCCTGGCCTCTGTCCACTGTGCCTCTCCCCTGGCCTCTGGCCACTGTGCCTCCCCCTGGCCACTGTGCCTCACCCTGGCCCCTGACAACTGTGCCTCCCCCGTGTTTCTTGCCACTGTGCCTCCTCCCAGCCTCTGGCCACTGTGCCTCCCCTGGCCTCTGGCCACTGTGCCTCCCCCCAACCTCTGACCACTGTGCCTCCTCCCCAGCCTTTGGCCACTGTGCCTCCTCCCTGGCATCTTGCCAGTGCCTACCCACCAACCTCTGGCCACTGCCTACCCACCAATCTATGGCCACTGGGCTTCCCCACCAGCCTCTGTCCACTGTGCCTTCATGGCCAATGTGCCTCCCTCAGCCTCTGGCCACTGTGCCCCCCTCCAGCCTCTGGCCACTGTGCCTCCCCAGGCCTCTGGCCACTGTGCCTCCTCCCCAGCCTCTGGCCACTGTGCCTCCTCCCAGGCCTCTGGCCACTGTGCCTCCTCCCCGGCCTTTGGCCACTGTGCCTCCTCCCAAACCTCTGGCCATTGGGATTCCCCACCAGCCTCTGGCCACTGTGCCTCTCCGGACACTGCCAACCCACCAACCTCTGGCCACTGGGCTTCCCCACAATCCTCTGGCCACTGTGCCTTCCTCATGGCCTCTGGCCACTGTTCCTTCCTCCCAGCTCTGGCCAATGTGCTGTCCTCCCGGGTTCTGGCCACTGTGCCTTCCTCCCAGCCTCTGGCCTCTGTGCCTCCACCCTAGCCTCTGGGCACTGTGCCTCCCCTGGCTTCTGGCCACTGTGCTTCACCCATGGCTTCTGGCCATTTGTGCCTACCACCTGGCCTCTGGCAACTGTGCCTCCTCTGGCCACTGTACCTCCCCAGCCACCTCTGGCCACTGTGCCTCCACACCAGCCTCTGGCCACTGTGCCTCCCCACCAGCCTCTGGCCACTGTGCCAACCCCCCGGCATCTGGCCACTGTGCCAACCCTCAGACTCTCCCTACTGTGCTTCCCAACAAGGCTCTGGCCACTGTGCCTCCCCTCCTGGCCTCTGGCCACTGTGCATCCCACCTGGCTTGTGGCCACTGTGCCTCCCCCCTGGCCTGTGGCCACTGTGCCACCCCCTGGCCTGTGGTCACTGTGCCTCCCATCTGGCCTGTGGCCACTGTGCCACACCCCGGCCTCTGGCCACTGTTCCTCCTCCCGGTCTCTGGCCACTGTGTCTCCACCCCAGCCTCTGGTCACTGTGCCTCCCCACCAGCCGCTGGCCACTGTGCCAACCCTCAGAGACTCCCCACTGTGCTTCCCAACAACCTCTGGCCACTGTGCCTCCCCCGGCCAATGGCCACTGTGCCCCCGGCCAATGGCCACTGTGCCACCCCTGGCCTCTGGCCACTGTGCCTCCCCCGGCCTCTGGCCATTGTTCCTCCCTGGGCCCCTGGCCACTGTGCCTCCCCCTGGCTTCTGGCCACTGTGCCTCCCCCTGGCCTCTGGCCACTGTGCATCCCCCCAGCCTCTGGCCACTGTGCCTCTTCCGTGGCCTCTGGCCACTGTGCCTCCTCCCTGGTCTCTGGCCACTGCCCACCCACCAACCTATGGCCACTGTGCCTCCCTGGCCACTCTGCCTCCCCCAGCCTCTGGCCACTGTGCCTCCCCCTGGCCTCTGGCCACTATGCCAACCCCCGGCATCTGGCCACTGTGCCAACCCTCATACTCTCCCTACTGTGCTTCCCAACAAGGCTCTGGCCACTGTGCCTCCCCTCCTGGCCTCTGGCCACTGTGCCTCCCCCCTGGCCTGTGGCCACTGTGCCACCCCCTGGCCTGTGGTCACTGTGCCTCCCATCTGGCCTGTGGCCACTGTGCCACACCCCGGCCTCTGGCCACTGTTCCTCCTCCCCGGTCTCTGGCCACTGTGTCTCCACCCCAGCCTCTGGTCACTGTGCCTCCCCACCAGCCGCTGGCCACTGTGCCAACCCTCAGAGACTCCCCACTGTGCTTCCCAACAACCTCTGGCCACTGTGCCTCCCCCGGCCAATGGCCACTGTGACCCCAGCCAATGGCCACTGTGCCACCCCTGGCCTCTGGCCACTGTGCCTCCCCCGGTCTCTGGCCATTGTTCCTCCCTGGGCCCCTGGCCACTGTGCCTCCCCCTGGCTTCTGGCCACTGTGCCTCCCCCTGGCCTCTGGCCACTGTGCATCCCCCCAGCCTCTGGCCACTGTGCCTCTTCCCTGGCCTCTGGCCACTGTGCCTCCTCCCTGGTCTCTGGCCACTGCCCACCCACCAACCTATGGCCACTGTGCCTCCCTGGCCACTGTGCCTCCCCCAGCCTCTGGCCACTGTGCCTCCCCCTGGCCTCTGGCCACTATGCCTCCTCCCAGCCTATGGCCACTGTGCCTCCCCCTGGCCTCTGGCCACTATGCCTCCTCCACGGCCTATGGCCATTGTGCCTCCCACCGGCCTCTGGCCACTGTGCCTCCCTGGCCACTGCCAACCCACCAACTTCTGCCCACTGGGCTTCCCAGCCTCTGGCCACTGGGTTCCCCACCAGCCTCGGGCCACTGTGCCTTCCTCCTAGCCTGTGGACATTGTACCTCTCTCCCGACCTCTGTCCACTGTGCCTCCCATCTGGCCTGTGGCCACTGTGTCACACCCCAGCCTCTGGCCACTGTGCCTCCTTCCCAGCCTCTGGCCACTGTGCCTCCACCCCAGCCTCTTGCCACTGTGCCTCCACCCCAGCATCTGGCCACTTGTGCCTCCACCTGGCCTCTGGTAACTTTGCCTCCCTCAGCCTCTGGCCATTGTTCCTCCCTGGGCCCCTGGCCACTGTGCCTCCCCCTGGCCTCTGGCCACTGGGCCGCCCCCAGCCCCTGGCCACTGTGCCTCCCCCTGGCTTCTGGCCACTGTGCCTCCCCCTGGCCTCTGGCCACTGGGCCTCCCCAGGCCAATGGCCACTGTGCCCCCCGGCCAATGGCCACTGTGCCACCCCTGGCCTCTGGCCACTGTGCCTCCCCGGCCTCTGGCCATTGTTCCTCCCATGGCCCCTGGCCACTGTGCCTCCCCCTGGCTTCTGGCCACTGTGCCTCCCCCTGGCCTCTGGCCACTGGGCCTCCCCTCCTGTCCTCTGGCTACTGTGCTGCCCTCCTGGCCTCTGGCCACTGTGCCACCCCAACTGGCCTCTAGTCTCTGTGCCCCCCTGGCTTGATGCCACTGTGCCTCCCCACTGGCCTCTGGCCACTGTGTGCCTCTCCCCTAGCCTGTGGCCACTGTGCCTCCCCCCTGCCTGTGGCCACTGTGCCTCCCCCTGGCCTGTGGCCACTGTGCCTCTTCCCTGGCCTGTGGCCACTGTGCCCCCCCTCTGGCCTGTGGCCACTGTCCCACACCCATGGCCTGTGGCCACTGTCCCACAACCCTGGCCTTTGGCCACTGTGCCACACCCCTGGCCTGTAGCCACTGTACCTCCCCCTGGCCTGTGGACACTGTGCCTCTCCCCCTGGCCTCTGTCCACTGTGCCTCTCCCCTGGCCTCTGGCCACTGTGCCTCCCCCTGGCCACTGTGCCTCAACCTGGCCCCTGACCACTGTGCCTCCCCTGGCTTCTGGCCACTGTGCCTCCTCCCAGCCTCTGGCCACTGTGCCTCCCCCTGGCCTCTGGCCACTGTGCCTCCCCCAACCTCTGGCCACTGTGCCTCCTCCCCAGCCTCTGGCCACTGTGCCTCCTCCCTGGCATCTTGCCAGTGCCTACCCACCAACCTCTGGCCACTGCCTACCCACCAATCTATGGCCACTGGGCTTCCCCACCAGCCTCTGTCCACTGTGCCTTCGTGGCCAATGTGCCTCCCTCGGCCTCTGGCCACTGTGCCTCCCTCCAGCCTCTGGCCACTGTGCCTCTGGCCACTGTGCCTCCCCAGGCCTCTGGCCACTGTGCCTCCATGGCCACAGAGCCTCCCCCCGGCCTCTGGCCACCATGCTTCTCCCCTGCCTCTGACCACTGTGCCTCCCCCAGCCTCTGCCCACTGTGCATCCTCCCCCTGGCCTCTGGCCACTGGGCCTCCCCAGGCCAATGGCCACTGTGCCCCCCGGCCAATGGCCACTGTGCCACCCCTGGCCTCTGGCCACTGTGCCTCCCCCGCCTCTGGCCATTGTTCCTCCCATGGCCCCTGGCCACTGTGCCTCCCCCTGGCTTCTGGCCACTGTGCCTCCCCCTGGCCTCTGGCCACTGGGCCTCCCCCCAGCCTCTGGCCACTGGGCCTCCCCTCCTGTCCTCTGGCTACTGTGCTGCCCTCCTGGCCTCTGGCCACTGTGCCACCCCAACTGGCCTCTAGTCTCTGTGCCCCCCTGGCTTGATGCCACTGTGCCTCCCCACTGGCCTCTGGCCACTGTGTGCCTCTCCCCTAGCCTGTGGCCACTGTGCCTCCCCCCTGCCTGTGGCCACTGTGCCTCCCCCCTGGCCTGTGGCCACTGTGCCTCTTCCCTGGCCTGTGGCCACTGTGCCTCCCCTCTGGCCTGTGGCCACTGTCCCACACCCCTGGCTTGTGGCCACTGTCCCACACCCCTGGCCTTTGGCCACTGTGCCACACCCCTGGCCTGTAGCCACTGTACCTCCCCCTGGCCTGTGGACACTGTGCCTCTCCCCCTGGCCTCTGTCCACTGTGCCTCTCCCCTGGCCTCTGGCCACTGTGCCTCCCCCTGGCCATTGTGCCTCAACCTGGCCCCTGACCACTGTGCCTCCCCTGGCTTCTGGCCACTGTGCCTCCTCCCAGCCTCTGGCCACTGTGCCTCCCCCTGGCCTCTGGCCACTGTGCCTCCCCCAACCTCTGGCCACTGTGCCTCCTCCCCAGCCTCTGGCCACTGTGCCTCCTCCCTGGCATCTTGCCACTGCCTACCCACCAACCTCTGGCCACTGCCTACCCACCAATCTATGGCCACTGGGTTTCCCCACCAGCCTCTGTCCACTGTGCCTTCGTGGCCAATGTGCCTCCCTCGGCCTCTGGCCACTGTGCCTCCCTCCAGCCTCTGGCCACTGTGCCTCCCCAGGCCTCTGGCCACTGTGCCTCCATGGCCACAGAGCCTCCCCCCGGCCTCTGGCCACCATGCTTCTCCCCTGCCTCTGACCACTGTGCCTCCCCCAGCCTCTGGCCACTGTGCGTCCTCCCCAACCTCTGGCCACTGGGCTTCCCCACTGGCCTCTGGCCACCGTGCCTCCCTGGCCACTGGGCTTCCCCACCAGCCTCTGGCCACTGGGCTTCCACACCAGCCTCTGGCCACTGGGTTTCCCTACCAGCCTTGGGCCACTGTTCCTTCCTCCTGGCCTCTGGCCACTGTGCCTTCCTCCCGCCCTCTGGCCACTGTGCCTTCCTCACAGGTTCTGGCCACTGTGCCTTCCTCCCGGCCTCTGGCCACGGTGGCTCCACCCCAGCCTCTGGGCACTGTGCCTTCCCCTGGCTTCTGGCCACTGTGCCTCACTCCCAGCTTCTGGCCACTTGTGCCTTCCACCAGCCCTCTGGCAACTGTGCCTCCTCTGGCTACTGTGCCTCCTGGAGCCTCTGGCCACTGTGCCTCTCCACTAGCCTCTGGCCACTGTGCCCCCCCACCAGTCTCTGGTCACTGTGCCACCCCACCAGCCTCTGGCCACTGTGCCAACCCCCAGCATCTGGCCACTGTGCCAACCCTCAGACTCTCCCCACTGTGCTTCCCAACAAGCCTCTGCCACTGTGCCCCCTCAGTCTCTGGACACTGGGCCTCCCCTCCTGGTCTCTGGCAACTGTGCTGCCCTTCCTGGCCTCTGGCCACTGTGCCCCCCTGGGTTGTGGCCACTGTGCCTCCCACATGGCCTGTGGCCACTGTGACTCCCCCCTGGTCTGTGGCCACTGTGCCACACCCCTGGCCTGTAGCCACTGTGCCTCACCCCCTGGCCTCTGTCTACTGTACCTCCCCCTGGCCACTGGTCACTGTGCGTCCCCCTGGCCCCTGGCCACTGTGCCTCCCCCAGCTCCTGGCCACTGTGCCTCCTCCCAGCCTCTCGTCACTGTGCCTCCACCTGGCCTCTGGCCACTGTGCCCCCCGACCTCTGGCCTCTGTGCCTCCTCCCCAGCCTCTGGGCACTGTGCCTCCTCCCCAGCCTCTGGGCACTGTGCCCCCCCCCACCAGCCTCTGGTCACTGTGCCCCCCACCAGCCTCTGGCCACTGTGCCAACCACTGGCATCTGGCCACTGTGCCAACCCTCATACTCTCCCCACTGTGCTTCCCAGCAAGCCTCTGGCCACTGTGCCCCCTCAGCCACTGTCCACTGGGCCTCCCCTCCTGGCCTCTGGCTACTGTGCTGCCCTCCAGGCCTCTGGCCACTGTGCCACCCCAACTGGCCTCTAGCCTCTGTGCCCCCCTGGCTTGATGCCGCTGTGCCTCCCCACTGGCCTCTGGCCACTGTGTGCCTCCCCCATGGCCTGTGGCTACTGTGCCTCCCCCCTGCCTGTGGCTACTGTGCCTCCCCCCTGGCCTGTGGCCACTGTGCCTCTTCCCTGGCCTGTGGCCACTGTGCCTCCCCTCTGGCCTGTGACCATTGTCCTAGACCCCTGGCCTGTGGCCACTGTGCCACACCCCTGGCCTGTAGCCACTGTACCTCCCTCTGGCCTGTGGACACTGTGCCTCTCCCCTGGCCTCTGTCCACTGTGCCTCTCCCCTGGCCTCTGGCCACTGTGCCTCGCCCTGGTCCCTGACCACTGTGCCTCCAACTTTCTTCTGGCCTCTGTGCCTCCCCCCAACCTCTGGCCACTGTGCCTCCTCCCCAGCCTCTGGCCGCTGTGTCTCCTCCCGGCATCTGGCCACTTCCTACCCACCAACCTCTGGCCACTGCCTACCCACCAATCTATGGCCACTGGGCTTCCCCACCAGCCTCTGGCCACTGTGCCTCCGTGGCCACTGTGCCTCCCTCAGCCTCTGGCCACTGTGCCTCCCTAGGCCTATGGCCACTGTGCTTCCCCACCAGCCTCTGGCCACTGTACCTCCCTAGGCCTCTGGCCGCTGTGCCTCCTCCCCAGCCTCGGGCCACTGTGCCTCCTCCCAGGCCTCTGGCCACTGTTCCTCCTCCCTGGCCTCTGGCCACTGTGCCTCCTGACCAACCTTTGGCCACTGGGCTTTCCCACCAGCCTCTGGCCACTGTGCCTCCCTGGCCACTGCCAACCCACCAACATCTGGCCACTGGGCTTCCCCACCATCCTCTGGCCACTGTGCCTTCCTCCTGGCCTCTGGCCACTGTGCCTTCCTCCCAGCCTCTGGCCAATGTGCTGTCCTCCTGGGTTCTGGCCACTGTGCCTTCCTCCCAGCCTCTGGCCACTGTGCCTCTACCCTAGTCTCTGGGCACTGTGCCTCCCCTGGCTTCTGGCCACTGTGCTTCACCCCTGGCTTATGGCCACTTGTGCCTCCCACCTGGCCTCTGGCAACTGTGCCTCCTCTGGCCACTGTACCTCCCCAGCTGCCTCTGGCCACTGTGCCTCCAAACCAGCCTCTGGCCATTGTGCCTCCCCACCAGCCTCTGGCCACTGTGCCAACCCCCCGGCATCTGGCCACTGTGCCAACCCTCAGACTCTCCCTACTGTGCTTTCCAACAAGGCTCTGGCCACTGTGCCTCCCCTCCTGGCATCTGGCCACTGTGCCTCCCCCCTGGCCTGTGGCCACTGTGTCTCCCCCCTGGCCTGTGGCCACTGTGCCTCCCCCTGGCCTGAGGCCACTGTGCCCCCCCTGGCCTGTGGCCACTGTGCATCCGCCCTGGCCTGTTGCCACTGTGCCTCCCCCTGGCCTGTGGTCACTGTGCCTCCCATCTGGCCTGTGGCCACTGTGCCACACCCCGGCCTCTGGCCACTGTGCCTCCTCCCCAGCCTCTGGCCACTGTGCCTCCACCCCAGCCTCTGGTCACTGTGCCTCCACCCCAGCCTCTGGCCACTTGTGCCTCCCCCTGGCCTCTGGTAACTTTGCCTCCTCTGGCCACTGCGCCTCCCCAACAGCCTCTTGCCACTGTGCCTCCCCCGGCCAATGGCCACGGTGCCCCCCTGGCCTCTGGCCACTGTGCCTCCCCTGGCCTCTGGCCACTGTGCCACCGCAGCCCCTGGCCACTGTGCCTCCCCCTGGCTTCTGGCCACTGTGCCTCCCCCTGGCCTCTGGCCACTGTGCCTCCCCCCAGCCTCTGGCCACTGTGCCTCTTCCCTGGCTTCTGGCCACTGTGCCTCCTCCCTGGCCTCTGGTCACTGCCCACCCACCAACCTCTTCCCACTGTGCCTCCCTGGCCACTGTGCCTCCCCAAGCCTCTGGCTACTCTGCCTCCCCCCAGCCTTTGGCCACTGTGCCCCCCCCTGGCCTCTGGCCACTATGCCTCCTCCCCGGCCTCTGGCCACTGTGCCTACCCACCAGCCTCAGGCCACCGTGCCTTCCGCCTGGCCTTTGGACACTGTGCCTCTCCCCTGGCCTCTGTCCAATGTGCCTTTCCTGTCCTCTATCCACTGTGCCTCCCCCCAGCTCCTGGCCACTGTGACTCCTCCCAGCCTCTGGGCACTGTGACTCCCCCTGGCCTCAGGCCACTGTGCCTCCCCCAACCTTTGGCCACTGTGCCTCCTCCCCGGCCTCTGGCCACTGTGCCTCCTCCCTGGCATTTGGCCACTGCCTACCCACCAACCTCTGGCCACTGGGCTTCCCCACCAGCCTCTGGCCACTGTGCCTCTGTGACCACTGTGCCTCCACCAGCCTCTGGCCACTGTGCCTCCCCTCCTGGCCTCTGGCAACTGTGCCTCCCCACCAGCCTCTGGCTACTGTGCTCCCCACCAGCCTCTGGCTACTGTGCCTCCCCACCAGCCTCTGGCCACTGTGCCTCCTCCCCAGCCTCTTGCCACTGTGCCTCCCCCTGGCCTCTGGCTGCTGAGCCTTCCTCCCAGCCTCTGGCCACTTTGCCTCCCCCCTCACTTCTGGCCACTGTGCCTCCCCCCTTGTTTCTGGCCACTGTGCCTCCCCCCTCACTTCTAGTCACTGTGCCTCCCCCCAGGCCTCTGTCTACTGTGCCTCCACCCCTGGCCTCTGACTGCTGTCCCTCTCCACCTGGCCACTGTGCCTCCCCAAACTGTGGCCACTGTGCCTACGCCCAGCCTCTGGCCACTGTGCCTACCCCCAGCCTCTCTGCCTATCCCCCAGCCTCTCTGCCTACCCCAGCCTCTGTGCCTAACCCCCAGCCTCTGTGCCTAACCGCTAGCCTCTGTGCCGCCGCTCTGGCCACTGTGCCTCCCTTCCTGGCCTCTAGCCACTGTGCCTCCCCATCTGGCCTTTAGCCACTGTGCCTTCCCCCTGGCCTGTGGCCACTGTGCCTCCCCTCTAGCCTGTGGCCACTGTGCCTCCCCCTGGCCTGTGGCCACTCTGCCTCACACCACCAATGTGCCTCCCCCTGGCCTGTGGCCACTGTGCCTCCCCCTGGCCTGTGGCCACTGTGCCTCACCCTGCCACTTTGCCCCTCCCCCTGGCCTGTAGCCACTGTGCCTCACCCCTGGCCTGTGGACATTGTGCCTCTCCCCCCACAACTAGCCATGGTGTTTCTCTCCCCAGTCTCTGGCCACTCAAGCTCCCTCTAGCCACTGCTCCCACCAACAACCCCTGTGTCTGGCCACTGTACCTTCCTCCCAGCCTCTGGCTACTGTGCCTTCCTCCCGGCCTCTGGCCACTTTGCCTTCCTCCTGGCATCTGGCCACTGTGCCTCCACCCTGGCCTCTGGGCACTGTGCCCCTCCAGCTTCTGGCCACTGTGCCTCACCCCCGTCTTCTGGCCACTTGTGCCTCCACCCTGGCAACTGTGCCTCCACTGGCCACCGTGCCTCCCAACCAGCCTCTGGCCACTGTGCCTCCCCACCAGCCTCTGGCCACAGTGCCTCCCCACCAGCCTCTGACCACTGTGCCAACCCCTGGGCCTCTGGCCACTGTGCCTCCTCCCCGGCCTCTAGCCACTGTGCATCCTCCCCAGCCCTTGGCCACTGCCCACCCACCAACCTTTGGCAACTGGGCTTCCCCACTGGCCTCTGGCCACAGTGCCTCCCCCCAGCCTCTGGCCACCATGCTTCTCCCTTGCCTCTGACCACTATGCCTCCCACCAGCCTCTGGCCACTGTGCCTCCTCCCCAGCCTCTGGCCACTGTGCCTCTTCCCCAACCTCTGGCCACTGGGCTTCCCCACCGGCCTCTGGCCACTGTGCCTCCCTGGCCACTGGGCTTCCCCACCAGCCTCTGGCCACTGGGCTTCCCCACCAGCTTCTGGCCACTGGGCTTCCCCACCAGCCTTGGGCCACTGTGCCTTCCTCCTGGCCTCTGGCCACTGTGCCTTCCTCCCAGCCTCTGGCCACTGCGCTTTCCTTCCGGGTTCTGGCCACTGTGCCTTCCTCCCGGCCTCTGGCCACGGTGGCTCCACCCCAGCCCCTGGGCACTGTGCCTCCCCCTGGCTTCTGGCCACTGTGCCTCACTCCCAGCTTCTGGCCAGTTGTGCCTCCCGCCAGGCCTCTGGCAACTGTGCCTCCTCTGGCTACTGTGCCTCCTGCAGCCTCTGGCCACTGTGCCTCCCCACTAGCCTCTGGCCACTCTGCCTCCCCACCAGCCTCTGGTCACTGTGCCCCCCCCCACCAGCCTCTGGCCACTGTGCCAACCCCTGGCATCTGGCCACTGTGCCAACCCTCAGACTCTCCCCACTGTGCTTCCCAACAAGCCTCTGCCACTGTGCCCCCTCAGCCTCTGGCCACTGGGCCTCCACTCCTGGTCTCTGGCCACTGTGCTGATCCCTCCTGGCCTCTGGCCACTGTGCCCCCCCTGGCTTGTGGCCACTGTGCCTCCCACATGGCCTGTGGCCACTGTGCCTCCCCCCTGGCCTGTGGCCACTGTGCCACACCCCTGGCCTGTAGCCACTGTGCCTCACCCCCCGGCCTCTGTCTACTGTACCTCCCCCTGGCCTCTGGCCACTGTGCCTCCCCCTGGCTTCTGGCCACTGTGCCTCCCCCTGACCTCTGGCCACTGTGCATCCCCCCAGCCTCTGGCCACTGTGCCTCTTCCCTGGCCTCTGGCCACTGTGCCTCCTCCCTGGTCTCTGGCCACTGCCCACCCACCAACCTATGGCCACTGTGCCTCCCTGGCCACTGTGCCTCCCCCAGCCTCTGGCCACTGTGCCTCCCCCTGGCCTCTGGCCACTATGCCTCCTCCCAGCCTATGGCCACTGTGCCTCCCCCTGGCCTCTGGCCACTATGCCTCCTCCACGGCCTATGGCCATTGTGCCTCCCCCCGGCCTCTGGCCACTGTGCCTCCCTGGCCACTGCCAACCCACCAACTTCTGCCCACTGGGCTTCCCAGCCTCTGGCCACTGGGTTCCCCACCAACCTCGGGCCACTGTGCCTTCCTCCTAGCCTGTGGACATTGTACCTCTATCCCGACCTCTGTCCACTGTGCCTCCCATCTGGCCTGTGGCCACTGTGTCACACCCCAGCCTCTGGCCACTGTGCCTCCTTCCCAGCCTCTGGCCACTGTGCCTCCACCCCAGCCTCTTGCCACTGTGCCTCCACCCCAGCATCTGGCCACTTGTGCCTCCACCTGGCCTCTGGTAACTTTGCCTCCCTCAGCCTCTGGCCATTGTTCCTCCCTGGGCCCCTGGCCACTGTGCCTCCCCCTGGCTTCTGGCCACTGTGCCTCCCCCTGGCCTCTGGCCACTGGGCCGCCCCCCAGCCCCTGGCCACTGTGCCTCCCCCTGGCTTCTGGCCACTGTGCCTCCCCCTGGCCTCTGGCCACTGGGCCTCCCCAGGCCAATGGCCACTGTGCCCCCCGGCCAATGGCCACTGTGCCACCCCTGGCCTCTGGCCACTGTGCCTCCCCGGCCTCTGGCCATTGTTCCTCCCATGGCCCCTGGCCACTGTGCCTCCCCCTGGCTTCTGGCCACTGTGCCTCCCCCTGGCCTCTGGCCACTGGGCCTCCCCTCCTGTCCTCTGGCTACTGTGCTGCCCTCCTGGCCTCTGGCCACTGTGCCAACCCAACTGGCCTCTAGTCTCTGTGCCCCCCTGGCTTGATGCCACTGTGCCTCCCCACTGGCCTCTGGCCACTGTGTGCCTCTCCCCTAGCCTGTGGCCACTGTGCCTCCCCCCTGACAGTGGCCACTGTGCCTCCCCCTGGCCTGTGGCCACTGTGCCTCTTCCCTGGCCTGTGGCCACTGTGCCCCCCCTCTGGCCTGTGGCCACTGTCCCACACCCCTGGCCTGTGGCCACTGTCCCACACCCCTGGCCTTTGGCCACTGTGCCACACCCCTGGCCTGTAGCCACTGTACCTCCCCCTGGCCTGTGGACACTGTGCCTCTCCCCCTGGCCTCTGTCCACTGTGCCTCTCCCCTGGCCTCTGGCCACTGTGCCTCCCCCTGGCCACTGTGCCTCAACCTGGCCCCTGACCACTGTGCCTCCCCTGGCTTCTGGCCACTGTGCCTCCTCCCAGCCTCTGGCCACTGTGCCTCCCCCTGGCCTCTGGCCACTGTGCCTCCCCCAACCTCTGGCCACTGTGCCTCCTCCCCAGCCTCTGGCCACTGTGCCTCCTCCCTGGCATCTTGCCAGTGCCTACCCACCAACCTCTGGCCACTGCCTACCCACCAATCTATGGCCACTGGGCTTCCCCACCAGCCTCTGTCCACTGTGCCTTCGTGGCCAATGTGCCTCCCTCGGCCTCTGGCCACTGTGCCTCCCTCCAGCCTCTGGCCACTGTGCCTCTGGCCACTGTGCCTCCCCAGGCCTCTGGCCACTGTGCCTCCATGGCCACAGAGCCTCCCCCCGGCCTCTGGCCACCATGCTTCTCCCCTGCCTCTGACCACTGTGCCTCCCCCAGCCTCTGCCCACTGTGCATCCTCCCCCTGGCCTCTGGCCACTGGGCCTCCCCAGGCCAATGGCCACTGTGCCCCCCGGCCAATGGCCACTGTGCCACCCCTGGCCTCTGGCCACTGTGCCTCCCCGGCCTCTGGCCATTGTTCCTCCCATGGCCCCTGGCCACTGTGCCTCCCCCTGGCTTCTGGCCACTGTGCCTCCCCCTGGCCTCTGGCCACTGGGACTCCCCCCAGCCTCTGGCCACTGGGCCTCCCCTCCTGTCCTCTGGCTACTGTGCTGCCCTCCTGGCCTCTGGCCACTGTGCCACCCCAACTGGCCTCTAGTCTCTGTGCCCCCCTGGCTTGATGCCACTGTGCCTCCCCACTGGCCTCTGGCCACTGTGTGCCTCTCCCCTAGCCTGTGGCCACTGTGCCTCCCCCCTGCCTGTGGCCACTGTGCCTCCCCCCTGGCCTGTGGCCACTGTGCCTCTTCCCTGGCCTGTGGCCACTGTGCCTCCCCTCTGGCCTGTGGCCACTGTCCCACACCCCTGGCTTGTGGCCACTGTCCCACACCCCTGGCCTTTGGCCACTGTGCCACACCCCTGGCCTGTAGCCACTGTACCTCCCCCTGGCCTGTGGACACTGTGCCTCTCCCCCTGGCCTCTGTCCACTGTGCCTCTCCCCTGGCCTCTGGCCACTGTGCCTCCCCCTGGCCATTGTGCCTCAACCTGGCCCCTGACCACTGTGCCTCCCCTGGCTTCTGGCCACTGTGCCTCCTCCCAGCCTCTGGCCACTGTGCCTCCCCCTGGCCTCTGGCCACTGTGCCTCCTCCCCAGCCTCTGGCCACTGTGCCTCCTCCCTGGCATCTTGCCAGTGCCTACCCACCAACCTCTGGCCACTGCCTACCCACCAATCTATGGCCACTGGGCTTCCCCACCAGCCTCTGTCCACTGTGCCTTCGTGGCCAATGTGCCTCCCTCGGCCTCTGGCCACTGTGCCTCCCTCCAGCCTCTGGCCACTGTGCCTCTGGCCACTGTGCCTCCCCAGGCCTCTGGCCACTGTGCCTCCATGGCCACAGAGCCTCCCCCCGGCCTCTGGCCACCATGCTTCTCCCCTGCCTCTGACCACTGTGCCTCCCCCAGCCTCTGCCCACTGTGCATCCTCCCCCTGGCCTCTGGCCACTGGGCCTCCCCAGGCCAATGGCCACTGTGCCCCCCGGCCAATGGCCACTGTGCCACCCCTGGCCTCTGGCCACTGTGCCTCCCCGGCCTCTGGCCATTGTTCCTCCCATGGCCCCTGGCCACTGTGCCTCCCCCTGGCTTCTGGCCACTGTGCCTCCCCCTGGCCTCTGGCCACTGGGCCTCCCCCCAGCCTCTGGCCACTGGGCCTCCCCTCCTGTCCTCTGGCTACTGTGCTGCCCTCCTGGCCTCTGGCCACTGTGCCACCCCAACTGGCCTCTAGTCTCTGTGCCCCCCTGGCTTGATGCCACTGTGCCTCCCCACTGGCCTCTGGCCACTGTGTGCCTCTCCCCTAGCCTGTGGCCACTGTGCCTCCCCCCTGCCTGTGGCCACTGTGCCTCCCCCCTGGCCTGTGGCCACTGTGCCTCTTCCCTGGCCTGTGGCCACTGTGCCTCCCCTCTGGCCTGTGGCCACTGTCCCACACCCCTGGCTTGTGGCCACTGTCCCACACCCCTGGCCTTTGGCCACTGTGCCACACCCCTGGCCTGTAGCCACTGTACCTCCCCCTGGCCTGTGGACACTGTGCCTCTCCCCCTGGCCTCTGTCCACTGTGCCTCTCCCCTGGCCTCTGGCCACTGTGCCTCCCCCTGGCCATTGTGCCTCAACCTGGCCCCTGACCACTGTGCCTCCCCTGGCTTCTGGCCACTGTGCCTCCTCCCAGCCTCTGGCCACTGTGCCTCCCCCTGGCCTCTGGCCACTGTGCCTCCTCCCTGGCATCTTGCCAGTGCCTACCCACCAACCTCTGGCCACTGCCTACCCACCAATCTATGGCCACTGGGCTTCCCCACCAGCCTCTGTCCACTGTGCCTTCGTGGCCAATGTGCCTCCCTCGGCCTCTGGCCACTGTGCCTCCCTCCAGCCTCTGGCCACTGTGCCTCTGGCCACTGTGCCTCCCCAGGCCTCTGGCCACTGTGCCTCCATGGCCACAGAGCCTCCCCCCGGCCTCTGGCCACCATGCTTCTCCCCTGCCTCTGACCACTGTGCCTCCCCCAGCCTCTGCCCACTGTGCATCCTCCCCCTGGCCTCTGGCCACTGGGCCTCCCCAGGCCAATGGCCACTGTGCCCCCCGGCCAATGGCCACTGTGCCACCCCTGGCCTCTGGCCACTGTGCCTCCCCGGCCTCTGGCCATTGTTCCTCCCATGGCCCCTGGCCACTGTGCCTCCCCCTGGCTTCTGGCCACTGTGCCTCCCCCTGGCCTCTGGCCACTGGGCCTCCCCCCAGCCTCTGGCCACTGGGCCTCCCCTCCTGTCCTCTGGCTACTGTGCTGCCCTCCTGGCCTCTGGCCACTGTGCCACCCCAACTGGCCTCTAGTCTCTGTGCCCCCCTGGCTTGATGCCACTGTGCCTCCCCACTGGCCTCTGGCCACTGTGTGCCTCTCCCCTAGCCTGTGGCCACTGTGCCTCCCCCCTGCCTGTGGCCACTGTGCCTCCCCCCTGGCCTGTGGCCACTGTGCCTCTTCCCTGGCCTGTGGCCACTGTGCCTCCCCTCTGGCCTGTGGCCACTGTCCCACACCCCTGGCTTGTGGCCACTGTCCCACACCCCTGGCCTTTGGCCACTGTGCCACACCCCTGGCCTGTAGCCACTGTACCTCCCCCTGGCCTGTGGACACTGTGCCTCTCCCCCTGGCCTCTGTCCACTGTGCCTCTCCCCTGGCCTCTGGCCACTGTGCCTCCCCCTGGCCATTGTGCCTCAACCTGGCCCCTGACCACTGTGCCTCCCCTGGCTTCTGGCCACTGTGCCTCCTCCCAGCCTCTGGCCACTGTGCCTCCCCCTGGCCTCTGGCCACTGTGCCTCCTCCCCAGCCTCTGGCCACTGTGCCTCCTCCCTGGCATCTTGCCACTGCCTACCCACCAACCTCTGGCCACTGCCTACCCACCAATCTATGGCCACTGGGTTTCCCCACCAGCCTCTGTCCACTGTGCCTTCGTGGCCAATGTGCCTCCCTCGGCCTCTGCCCACTGTGCCTCCCTCCAGCCTCTGGCCACTGTGCCTCTGGCCACTGTGCCTCCCCAGGCCTCTGGCCACTGTGCCTCCATGGCCACAGAGCCTCCCCCGGCCTCTGGCCACCATGCTTCTCCCCTGCCTCTGACCACTGTGCCTCCCCCAGCCTCTGGCCACTGTGCGTCCTCCCCAACCTCTGGCCACTGGGCTTCCCCACTGGCCTCTGGCCACCGTGCCTCCCTGGCCACTGGGCTTCCCCACCAGCCTCTGGCCACTGGGCTTCCACACCAGCCTCTGGCCACTGGGTTTCCCTACAAGCCTTGGGCCACTGTTCCTTCCTCCTGGCCTCTGGCCACTGTGCCTTCCTCCCGCCCTCTGGCCACTGTGCCTTCCTCACAGGTTCTGGCCACTGTGCCTTCCTCCCGGCCTCTGGCCACGGTGGCTCCACCCCAGCCTCTGGGCACTGTGCCTTCCCCTGGCTTCTGGCCACTGTGCCTCACTCCCAGCTTCTGGCCACTTGTGCCTTCCACCAGCCCTCTGGCAACTGTGCCTCCTCTGGCTACTGTGCCTCCTGGAGCCTCTGGCCACTGTGCCTCTCCACTAGCCTCTGGCCACTGTGCCCCCCCACCAGTCTCTGGTCACTGTGCCACCCCACCAGCCTCTGGCCACTGTGCCAACCCCCAGCATCTGGCCACTGTGCCAACCCTCAGACTCTCCCCACTGTGCTTCCCAACAAGCCTCTGCCACTGTGCCCCCTCAGTCTCTGGACACTGGGCCTCCCCTCCTGGTCTCTGGCAACTGTGCTGCCCTTCCTGGCCTCTGGCCACTGTGCCCCCCTGGGTTGTGGCCACTGTGCCTCCCACATGGCCTGTGGCCACTGTGACTCCCCCCTGGTCTGTGGCCACTGTGCCACACCCCTGGCCTGTAGCCACTGTGCCTCACCCCCTGGCCTCTGTCTACTGTACCTCCCCCTGGCCACTGGTCACTGTGCGTCCCCCTGGCCCCTGGCCACTGTGCCTCCCCCAGCTCCTGGCCACTGTGCCTCCTCCCAGCCTCTCGTCACTGTGCCTCCACCTGGCCTCTGGCCACTGTGCCCCCCTGACCTCTGGCCTCTGTGCCTCCTCCCCAGCCTCTGGGCACTGTGCCTCCTCCCCAGCCTCTGGGCACTGTGCCCCCCCCACCAGCCTCTGGTCACTGTGCCCCCCACCAGCCTCTGCCCACTGTGCCAACCACTGGCATCTGGCCACTGTGCCAACCCTCATACTCTCCCCACTGTGCTTCCCAGCAAGCCTCTGGCCACTGTGCCCCCTCAGCCACTGTCCACTGGGCCTCCCCTCCTGGCCTCTGGCTACTGTGCTGCCCTCCAGGCCTCTGGCCACTGTGCCACCCCAACTGGCCTCTAGCCTCTGTGCCCCCCTGGCTTGATGCCACTGTGCCTCCCCACTGGCCTCTGGCCACTGTGTGCCTCCCCCATGGCCTGTGGCTACTGTGCCTCCCCCCTGCCTGTGGCTACTGTGCCTCCCCCCTGGCCTGTGGCCACTGTGCCTCTTCCCTGGCCTGTGGCCACTGTGCCTCCCCTCTGGCCTGTGGCCACTGTCCCAGACCCCTGGCCTGTGGCCACTGTGCCACACCCCTGGCCTGTAGCCACTGTACCTCCCTCTGGCCTGTGGACACTGTGCCTCTCCCCTGGCCTCTGTCCACTGTGCCTCTCCCCTGGCCTCTGGCCACTGTGCCTCGCCCTGGTCCCTGACCACTGTGCCTCCAACTTTCTTCTGGCCTCTGTGCCTCCCCCCAACCTCTGGCCACTGTGCCTCCTCCCCAGCCTCTGGCCGCTGTGCCTCCTCCCGGCATCTGGCCACTTCCTACCCACCAACCTCTGGCCACTGCCTACCCACCAATCTATGGCCACTGGGCTTCCCCACCAGCCTCTGGCCACTGTGCCTCCGTGGCCACTGTGCCTCCCTCAGCCTCTGGCCACTGTGCCTCCCTAAGCCTATGGCCACTGTGCTTCCCCACCAGCCTCTGGCCACTGTACCTCCCTAGGCCTCTGGCCGCTGTGCCTCCTCCCCAGCCTCGGGCCACTGTGCCTCCTCCCAGGCCTCTGGCCACTGTTCCTCCTCCCTGGCCTCTGGCCACTGTGCCTCCTGACCAACCTTTGGCCACTGGGCTTTCCCACCAGCCTCTGGCCACTGTGCCTCCCTGGCCACTGCCAACCCACCAACATCTGGCCACTGGGCTTCCCCACCATCCTCTGGCCACTGTGCCTTCCTCCTGGCCTCTGGCCACTGTGCCTTCCTCCCAGCCTCTGGCCAATGTGCTGTCCTCCTGGGTTCTGGCCACTGTGCCTTCCTCCCAGCCTCTGGCCACTGTGCCTCTACCCTAGTCTCTGGGCACTGTGCCTCCCCTGGCTTCTGGCCACTGTGCTTCACCCCTGGCTTATGGCCACTTGTGCCTCCCACCTGGCCTCTGGCAACTGTGCCTCCTCTGGCCACTGTACCTCCCCAGCTGCCTCTGGCCACTGTACCTCCAAACCAGCCTCTGGCCATTGTGCCTCCCCACCAGCCTCTGGCCACTGTGCCTCCCCACCAGCCTCTGGCCACTGTGCCAACCCCCCGGCATCTGGCCACTGTGCCAACCCTCAGACTCTCCCTACTGTGCTTCCCAACAAGGCTCTGGCCACTGTGCCTCCCCTCCTGGCCTCTGGCCACTGTGCCTCCCCCCTGGCCTGTGGCCACTGTGTCTCCCCCCTGGCCTGTGGCCACTGTGCCTCCCCCTGGCCTGAGGCCACTGTGCCCCCCCTGGCCTGTGGCCACTGTGCCTCCACCCTGGCCTGTTGCCACTGTGCCTCCCCCTGGCCTGTGGTCACTGTGCCTCCCATCTGGCCTGTGGCCACTGTGCCACACCCCGGCCTCTGGCCACTGTGCCTCCTCCCCAGCCTCTGGCCACTGTGCCTCCACCCCAGCCTCTGGTCACTGTGCCTCCACCCCAGCCTCTGGCCACTTGTGCCTCCCCCTGGCCTCTGGTAACTTTGCCTCCTCTGGCCACTGCGCCTCCCCAACAGCCTCTTGCCACTGTGCCTCCCCCGGCCAATGGCCATGGTGCCCCCCTGGCCTCTGGCCACTGTGCCTCCCCTGGCCTCTGGCCACTGTGCCTCCGCAGCCCCTGGCCACTGTGCCTCCCCCTGGCTTCTGGCCACTGTGCCTCCCCCTGGCCTCTGGCCACTGTGCCTCCCCCCAGCCTCTGGCCACTGTGCCTCTTCCCTGGCTTCTGGCCACTGTGCCTCCTCCCTGGCCTCTGGTCACTGCCCACCCACCAACCTCTTCCCACTGTGCCTCCCTGGCCACTGTGCCTCCCCAAGCCTCTGGCTACTCTGCCTCCCCCCAGCCTTTGGCCACTGTGCCCCCCCTGGCCTCTGGCCACTATGCCTCCTCCCCGGCCTCTGGCCACTGTGCCTACCCACCAGCCTCAGGCCACCGTGCCTTCCGCCTGGCCTTTGGACACTGTGCCTCTCCCCTGGCCTCTGTCCAATGTGCCTTTCCTGTCCTCTATCCACTGTGCCTCCCCCCAGCTCCTGGCCACTGTGACTCCTCCCAGCCTCTGGGCACTGTGACTCCCCCTGGCCTCAGGCCACTGTGCCTCCCCCAACCTTTGGCCACTGTGCCTCCTCCCCGGCCTCTGGCCACTGTGCCTCCTCCCTGGCATTTGGCCACTGCCTACCCACCAACCTCTGGCCACTGGGCTTCCCCACCAGCCTCTGGCCACTGTGCCTCTGTGACCACTGTGCCTCCACCAGCCTCTGGCCACTGTGCCTCCCCTCCTGGCCTCTGGCAACTGTGCCTCCCCACCAGCCTCTGGCTACTGTGCTCCCCACCAGCCTCTGGCTACTGTGCCTCCCCACCAGCCTCTGGCCACTGTGCCTCCTCCCCAGCCTCTTGCCACTGTGCCTCCCCCTGGCCTCTGGCTGCTGAGCCTTCCTCCCAGCCTCTGGCCACTTTGCCTCCCCCCTCACTTCTGGCCACTGTGCCTCCCCCCTTGTTTCTGGCCACTGTGCCTCCCCCCTCACTTCTAGTCACTGTGCCTCCCCCCAGGCCTCTGTCTACTGTGCCTCCACCCCTGGCCTCTGACTGCTGTCCCTCTCCACCTGGCCACTGTGCCTCCCCAAACTGTGGCCACTGTGCCTACGCCCAGCCTCTGGCCACTGTGCCTACCCCCAGCCTCTCTGCCTATCCCCCAGCCTCTCTGCCTACCCCAGCCTCTGTGCCTAACCCCCAGCCTCTGTGCCTAACCGCTAGCCTCTGTGCCGCCGCTCTGGCCACTGTGCCTCCCTTCCTGGCCTCTAGCCACTGTGCCTCCCCATCTGGCCTTTAGCCACTGTGCCTTCCCCCTGGCCTGTGGCCACTGTGCCTCCCCTCTAGCCTGTGGCCACTGTGCCTCCCCCTGGCCTGTGGCCACTCTGCCTCACACCACCAATGTGCCTCCCCCTGGCCTTTGGCCACTGTGCCTCCCCCGGCCTTTGGCCACTGTGCCTACCTGTGGCCTGCGGCCACTGTGCCTCCCCCTGGCCTGTGGCCACTGTGCCTCCCCCTGGCCTGTGGCCACTGTGCCTCACCCTGCCACTTTGCCCCTCCCCCTGGCCTGTAGCCACTGTGCCTCACCCCTGGCCTGTGGACATTGTGCCTCTCCCCCCACAACTAGCCATGGTGTTTCTCTCCCCAGTCTCTGGCCACTCAAGCTCCCTCTAGCCACTGCTCCCACCAACAACCCCTGTGTCTGGCCACTGTACCTTCCTCCCAGCCTCTGGCTACTGTGCCTTCCTCCCGGCCTCTGGCCACTTTGCCTTCCTCCTGGCATCTGGCCACTGTGCCTCCACCCTGGCCTCTGGGCACTGTGCCCCTCCAGCTTCTGGCCACTGTGCCTCACCCCCGGCTTCTGGCCACTTGTCCCTCCACCCTGGCAACTGTGCCTCCACTGGCCACCGTGCCTCCCAACCAGCCTCTGGCCACTGTGCCTCCCCACCAGCCTCTGGCCACAGTGCCTCCCCACCAGCCTCTGACCACTGTGCCAACCCCTGGGCCTCTGGCCACTGTGCCTCCTCCCCGGCCTCTAGCCACTGTGCATCCTCCCCAGCCCTTGGCCACTGCCCACCCACCAACCTTTGGCAACTGGGCTTCCCCACTGGCCTCTGGCCACAGTGCCTCCCCCCAGCCTCTGGCCACCATGCTTCTCCCTTGCCTCTGACCACTATGCCTCCCACCAGCCTCTGGCCACTGTGCCTCCTCCCCAGCCTCTGGCCACTGTGCCTCTTCCCCAACCTCTGGCCACTGGGCTTCCCCACCGGCCCCTGGCCACTGTGCCTCCCTGGCCACTGGGCTTCCCCACTAGCCTCTGGCCACTGGGCTTCCCCACCAGCTTCTGGCCACTGGGCTTCCCCACCAGCCTTGGGCCACTGTGCCTTCCTCCTGGCCTCTGGCCACTGTGCCTTCCTCCCAGCCTCTGGCCACTGCGCTTTCCTTCCGGGTTCTGGCCACTGTGCCTTCCTCCCGGCCTCTGGCCACGGTGGCTCCACCCCAGCCCCTGGGCACTGTGCCTCCCCCTGGCTTCTGGCCACTGTGCCTCACTCCCAGCTTCTGGCCAGTTGTGCCTCCCGCCAGGCCTCTGGCAACTGTGCCTCCTCTGGCTACTGTGCCTCCTGCAGCCTCTGGTCACTGTGCCTCCCCACTAGCCTCTGGCCACTCTGCCTCCCCACCAGCCTCTGGTCACTGTGCCCCCCCCCCACCAGCCTCTGGCCACTGTGCCAACCCCTGGCATCTGGCCACTGTGCCAACCCTCAGACTCTCCCCACTGTGCTTCCCAACAAGCCTCTGCCACTGTGCCCCCTCAGCCTCTGGCCACTGGGCCTCCACTCCTGGTCTCTGGCCACTGTGCTGATCCCTCCTGGCCTCTGGCCACTGTGCCCCCCCTGGCTTGTGGCCACTGTGCCTCCCACATGGCCTGTGGCCACTGTGCCTCCCCCCTGGCCTGTGGCCACTGTGCCACACCCCTGGCCTGTAGCCACTGTGCCTCACCCCCCGGCCTCTGTCTACTGTACCTCCCCCTGGCCTCTGGCCACTGTGCCTCCCCCGGTCACTGTGCCTCCCCCTGGCCCCTGGCCACTGTGCCTCCCCCAGCTTCTGGCCACTGTGCCTCCTCCCAGCCTCTGGCCACTGTGCCTCCACCTGGCCTCTGGCCACTGTGCCTCCTCCCCAGCCTCTGGGCACTGTGCCCCCGCACCTGCCTCTGGTCACTGTGCCCCCCACCAGCCTCTGCCCACTGTGCCAACCACTGGCATCTGGCCACTGTGCCAACCCTCAGACACTCCCCACTGTGCTTCCCAACAAGCCTCTGGCCACTGTGCCCCCTCAGCCTCTGGCCACTGGGCCTCCCCTTCTGGCCTCTGGCTACTGTGCTGCCCTCCTGGCCTCCGGCCACTGTGCCACCCCAACTGGCCTCTAGCCTCTGTGCCCCCCTGGCCTGATGCCACTGTGCCTCCCCACTGGCCTCTGGCCACTGTGTGCCCCCCTGGCCTGTGGCCAATGTGCCTCCCCCCTGCCTGTGGCCACTGTGCCTACCCCCTGGCCTGTGGCCACTGTGCCTCTTCCCTGGCCTGTGGCCACTGTGCCTCCCCTCTGGCCTGTGGCCACTGTCCCACACCCGTGGCCTTTGGCCACTGTGCCACACCCCTGGCCTGTTGCCACTGTACCTCCCCCTGGCTTGTGGACACTGTGCCTCTCCCCCTGGCCTCTGTCCACTGTGCCTCTCCCCTGGCCTCTGGCCACTGTGCCTCCCCCTGGCCACTGTGCCTCACCCTGGCCCCTGACCACTGTGCCTCCCCCTGGCTTCTGGCCACTGTGCCTCCTCCCAGCCTCTGGCCACTGTGCCTCCCCCTGGCCTCTGGCCACTGTGCCTCCCCCCAACCTCTGGCCACTGTGCCTCCTCCCCAGCCTTTGGCCACTGTGCCTCCTCCCTGGCATCTTGCCAGTGCCTACCCACCAACCTCTGGCCACTGCCTACCCACCAATCTATGGCCACTGGGCTTCCCCACCAGCCTCTGTCCACTGTGCCTTCGTGGCCAATGTGCCTCCCTCAGCCTCTGGCCACTGTGCCCCCCTCCAGCCTCTGGCCACTGTGCCTCCCCAGGCCTCTGGCCACTGTGCCTCCTCCCCAGCCTCTGGCCACTGTGCCTCCTCCCAGGCCTCTGGCCACTGTGCCTCCTCCCCGGGCTTTGGCCACTGTGCCTCCTCCCAAACCTCTGGCCACTGGGATTCCCCACCAGCCTCTGGCCACTGTGCCTCCCTGGACACTGCCAACCCACCAACCTCTGGCCACTGGGCTTCCCCACAATCCTATGGCCACTGTGCCTTCCTCATGGCCTCTGGCCACTGTTCCTTCCTCCCAGCCTCTGGCCAATGTGCTGTCCTCCCGGGTTCTGGCCACTGTGCCTTCCTCCCAGCCTCTGGCCACTGTGCCTCCACCCTAGCCTCTGGGCACTGTGCCTCCCCTGGCTTCTGGCCACTGTGCTTCACCCCTGGCTTCTGGCCATTTGTGCCTACCACCTGGCCTCTGGCAACTGTGCCTCCTCTGGCCACTGTACCTCCCCAGCCACCTCTGGCCACTGTGCCTCCACACCAGCCTCTGGCCACTGTGCCTCCCCACCAGCCTCTGGCCACTGTGCCAACCCCCCGGCATCTGGCCACTGTGCCAACCCTCAGACTCTCCCTACTGTGCTTCCCAACAAGGCTCTGGCCACTGTGCCTCCCCTCCTGGCCTCTGGCCACTGTGCATCCCCCCTGGCTTGTGGCCACTGTGCCTCCCCCCTGGCCTGTGGCCACTGTGCCACCCCCTGGCCTGTGGTCACTGTGCCTCCCATCTGGCCTGTGGCCACTGTGCCACACCCCGGCCTCTGGCCACTGTTCCTCCTCCCCGGTCTCTGGCCACTGTGTCTCCACCCCAGCCTCTGGTCACTGTGCCTCCCCACCAGCCTCTGGCCACTGTGACAACCCTCAGAGACTCCCCACTGTGCTTCCCAACACCCTCTGGCCACTGTGCCTCCCCCGGCCAATGGCCACTGTGCCTCCCCCGGCCTCTGGCCATTGTTCCTTCCTGGGCCCCTGGCCACTGTGCCTCCCCGTGGCTTCTGGCCACTGTGCCTCCCCCTGGCCTCTGGCCACTGTACATCCCCCCAGCCTCTGGCCACTGTGCCTCTTCCCTGGCCTCTGGCCACTGTGCCTCCTCCCTGGTCTCTGGCCACTGCCCACCCACCAACCTATGGCCACTGTGCCTCCCTGGCCACTGTGCCTCCCCCAGCCTCTGGCCACTGTGCCTCCCCCTGGCCTCTGGCCACTATGCCTCCCCCCAGCCTATGGCCACTGTGCCTCCCCCTGGCCTCTGGCCACTATGCCTCCTCCCCGGCCTCTGGCCACTGTGCCTCCCCCCGGCCTCTGGCCACTGTGCCTCCCTGGCCACTGCCAACCCACCAACTTCTGCCCACTGGGCTTCCCAGCCTCTGGCCCCTGGGCTTCCCCACCAGCCTCAGGCCACTGTGCCTTCCTCCTGGCCTGTGGACATTGTACCTCTCTCCTGGCCTCTGTCCACTGTGCCTCCCATCTGGCCTGTGGCCACTGTGTCACACCCCGGTCTCTGGCCACTGTGCCTCCTTCCCAGCCTCTGGCCACTGTGCCTCCACCCCAGCCTCTTGCCACTGTGCCTCCACCCCAGCATCTGCCCACTTGTGCCTCCCCCTGGCCTCTGGTAACTTTGCCTCCCCCGGCCTCTGGCCATTGTTCCTCCCTGGGCCCCTGGCCACTGTGCCTCCCCCTGGCTTCTGGCCACTGTGCCTCCCCCTGGCCTCTGGCCACTGGGCCTCCCCCCAGCCCCTGGCCACTGTGCCTCCCCCTGGCTTCTGGCCACTGTGCCTCCCCCTGGCCTCTGGCCACTGGGCCTCCCCAGGCCAATGGCCACTGTGCCCCCCGGCCAATGGCCACTGTGCCACCCCTGGCCTCTGGCCACTGTGCCTCCCCGGCCTCTGGCCATTGTTCCTCCCTGGGCCCCTGGCCACTGTGCCTCCCCCTGGCTTCTGGCCACTGTGCCTCCCCCTGGCCTCTGGCCCCTGGGCCTCCCCCCAGCCTCTGGCCACTGGGCCTCCCCTCCTGTCCTCTGGCTACTGTGCTGCCCTCCTGGCCTCTGGCCACTGTGCCACCCCAACTGGCCTCCAGTCTCTGTGCCCCCTGGCTTGATGCCACTGTGCCTCCCCACTGGCCTCTGGCCACTGTGTGCCTCTCCCGTGGCCTGTGGCCACTGTGCCTTTCCCCACTGCCTGTGGCCACTGTGCCTCCCCCCTGGCCTGTGGCCACTGTGCATCTTCCCTGGCCTGTGGCCACTGTGCCTCCCCTCTGGCCTGTGGCCACTGTCCCACACCCCTGGCCTGTGGCCACTGTCCCACACCCCTGGCCTTTGGCCACTGCGCCACACCCCTGGCCTGTAGCCACTGTACCTCCCCCTGGCCTGTGGACACTGTGCCTCTCCCCCTGGCCTCTGTCCACTGTGCCTCTCCCCTGGCCTCTGGCCACTGTGCCTCCCCCTGGCCACTGTGCCTCAACCTGGCCCCTGACCACTGTGCCTCCCCTGGCTTCTGGCCACTGTGCCTCCTCCCAGCCTCTGGCCACTGTGCCTCCCCCTGGCCTCTGTGCCTCCCCCAACCTCTGGCCACTGTGCCTCCTCCCCAGCCTCTGGCCACTGTGCCTCCTCCCTGGCATCTTGCCACTGCCTACCCACCAACCTCTGGCCACTGCCTACCCACCAATCTATGGCCACTGGGCTTCCCCACCAGCCTCTGTCCACTGTGCCTTCGTGGCCAATGTGCCTCCCTCGGCCTCTGGCCACTGTGCCTCCCTTCAGCCTCTGGCCACTGTGCCTCCCCAGGCCTCTGGCCACTGTGCCTCCTCCCCAGCCTCTGGCCACTGTGCCTCCTCCCAGGCCTCTGGCCACTGTGCCTCCTCCCTGGCCTCTGGCCACTGTGCCTCCTCCCCAACCTCTGGCCACTGGGATTCCCCACCGGCCTCTGGCCACTGTGCCTCCCTGGACACTGCCAACCCACCAACCTCTGGCCACTGGGCTTCCCACCATCCTCTGGCCACTGTGCCTCCCTGGCCACTGCCAACCCACCAAGTTATGCCCACTGGGCTTCCCAGCCTCTGGCCACTGGGCTTCCCCACCAGCCTCAGGCCACTGTGCCTTCCTCCTGGCCTGTGGACATTGTACCTCTCTCCCGGCCTCTGTCCACTGTGCCTCCCATCTGGCCTGTGGCCACTGTGTCACACCCCGGCCTCTGGCCACTGTGCCTCCTTCCCAGCCTCTGGCCACTGTGCCTCCACCCCAGCCTCTTGCCACTGTGCCTCCACTCCAGCATCTGCCCACTTGTGCCTCCCCCTGGCCTCTGGTAACTTTGCCTCCCCCGGCCTCTCTCCATTGTTCCTCCCTGGGCCCCTGGCCACTGTGCCTCCCCCTGGCTTCTGGCCACTGTGCCTCCCCCTGGCCTCTGGCCACTGGGCCTCCCCCCAGCCCCTGGCCACTGTGCCTCCCCCTGGCTTCTGGCCACTGTACCTCCCCCTGGCCTCTGGCCACTGGGCCTCCCCAGGCCAATGGCCACTGTGCCCCCCGGCCAATGGCCACTGTGCCACCCCTGGCCTCTGGCCACTGTGCCTCCCCGGCCTCTGGCCATTGTTCCTCCCTGGGCCCCTGGCCACTGTGCCTCCCCCTGGCTTCTGGCCACTGTGCCTCCCCCTGGCCTCTGGCCACTGGGCCTCCCCCCAGCCTCTGGCCACTGGGCCTCCCCTCCTGTCCTCTGGCTACTGTGCTGCCCTCCTGGCCTCTGGCCACTGTGCCACCCCAACTGGCCTCCAGTCTCTGTGCCCCCCTGGCGTGATGCCACTGTGCCTCCCCACTGGCCTCTGGCCACTGTGTGCCTCTCCCCTGGCCTGTGGCCACTGTGCCTTTCCCCACTGCCTGTGGCCACTGTGCCTCCCCCCTGGCCTGTGGCCACTGTGCATCTTCCTCGGCCTGTGGCCACTGTGCCTCCCCTCTGGCCTGTGGCCACTGTCCCACACCCCTGGCCTGTGGCCACTGTCCCACACCCCTGGCCTTTGGCCACTGTGCCACACCGCTGGCCTGTAGCCACTGTACCTCCCCCTGGCCTGTGGACACTGTGCCTCTCCCCCTGGCCTCTGTCCACTGTGCCTCTCCCCTGGCCTCTGGCCACTGTGCCTCCCCCTGACCACTGTGCCTCCCCTGGCTTCTGGCCACTGTGCCTCCTCCCAGCCTCTGGCCACTGTGCCTCCCCCTGGCCACTGTGCCTCCCCCAACCTCTGGCCACTGTGCCTCCTCCCCAGCCTCTGGCCACTGTGCCTCCTCCCTGGCATCTTGCCACTGCCTACCCACCAACCTCTGGCCACTGCCTACCCACCAATCTATGGCCACTGGGCTTCCCCACCAGCCTCTGTCCACTGTGCCTTCGTGGCCAATGTGCCTCCCTCGGCCTCTGGCCACTGTGCCTCCCTCCAGCCTCTGGCCACTGTGCCTCTGGCCACTGTGCCTCCCCAGGCCTCTGGCCACTGTGCCTCCTCCCCAGCCTCTGGCCACTGTGCCTCCTCCCAGGCCTCTGTCCACTGTGCCTCCTCCCTGGCCTCTGGCCACTGTGCCTCCTCCCCAACCTCTGGCCACTGGGATTCCCCACCGGCCTCTGGCCACTGTGCCTCCCTGGACACTGCCAACCCACCAACCTCTGGCCACTGGGCTTCCCACCATCCTCTGGCCACTGTGCCTTCCTCATGGCCTCTGGCCACTGTGCCTTCCTCCCAGCCTCTGGCCAATGTGCTGTCCTCCCGGGTTCTGGCCACTGTGCCTTCCTCCCAGCCTCTGGCCACTGTGCCTCCACCCTAGCCTCTGGGCACTGTGCCTCCCCTGGCTTCTGGCCACCGTGCTTCACCCCTGGCTTCTGGCCATTTGTGCCTCCCACCTGGCCTCTGGCAACTGTGCCTCCTCTGGCCACTGTACCTCCCGCGCCACCTCTGGCCACTGTGCCTCCAAACCAGCCTCTGGCCACTGTGCCTCCCCACCAGCCTCTGGCCACTGTGCCTCCCCACCAGCCTATGGCCACTGTGCCTCCCCCTGGCCTCTGGCCACTGTGCCTCCTCCCCGGCCTCTGGCCACTGTGCCTCCCCCCGGCCTCTGGCCACTGTGCCTCCCTCGCCACTGCCAACCCACCAACTTCTGCCGACTGGGCTTCCCAGCCTCTGGCCACTGGACTTCCCCACCAGCCTCGGGCCACTGTGCCTTCCTCCTGGCCTGTGGACATTGTACCTCTCTCCCGGCCTATGTCCACTGTGCCTCCCATCTGGCCTGTGGCCACTGTGTCACACCCCGGCCTCTGGCCACTGTGCCTAATTCCCAGCCTCTGGCCACTGTTCCTCCACCCCAGCCTCTTGCCACTTTGCCTCCACCCCAGCATCTGGCCACTTGTGCCTCCCCCTGGCCTCTGGTAACTTTGCCTCCCCCGGCCTCTGGCCATTGTTCCTCCCTGGGCCCCTGGCCACTGTGCCTCCCCCTGGCTTCTGGCCACTGTGCCTCCCCCTGGCCTCTGGCCACTGGGCCTCCCCCCAGCCCCTGGCCACTGTGCCTCCCCCTGGCTTCTGGCCACTGTGCCTCCCCCTGGCCTCTGGCCACTGGGCCTCCACAGGCCAATGGCCACTGTGCCCCCCGGCCAATGGCCACTGTGCCACCCCTGGCCTCTGGCCACTGTGCCTCCCCCGGCCTCTGGCCATTGTTCTCCCTGGCCCCCTGGCCACTGTGCCTCCCCCTGGCTTCTGGCCACTGTGCCTCCCCCTGGCCTCTGGCCACTGGGCCTCCCCCCAGCCTCTGGCCACTGGGCCTCCCCTCCTGTCCTCTGGCTACTGTGCTGCCCTCCTGGCCTCTGGCCACTGTGCCACCCCAACTGGCCTCTAGTCTCTGTGCCCCCCCTGGCTTGATGCCACTGTGCCTCCCCACTGGCCTCTGGCCACTGTGTGCCTCTCCCCTGGCCTGTGGCCACTGTGCCTCCCCCTGCCTGTGGCCACTGTGCCTCCCCCCTTGCCTGTGGCCACTGTGCCTCTTCCCTGGCCTGTGGCCACTGTGCCTCCCCTCTGGCCTGTGGCCACTGTCCCACACCCCTGGCCTGTGGCCACTGTCCCACACCCCTGGCCTTTGGCCACTGTGCCACACCCCTGGCCTGTAGCCACTGTACCTTCCCCTGGCCTGTGGACATTGTGCCTCTCCCCCTCGCCTCTGTCCACTGTGCCTCTCCCCTGGCCTCTGGCCACTGTGCCTCCCCCTGGCCACTGTGCCTCAACCTGGCCCCTGACCACTGTGCCTCCCCTCGCTTCTGGCCACTGTGCCTCCTCCCAGCCTCTGGCCACTGTGCCTCCTCCCTGGCCTCTGGCCACTGTGCCTCCTCCCTGGCCTTTGGCCACTGCCTACCCACCAACCTCTGGCCACTGTGCCTCCCTCCCAACCTCTGGCCACTGTGCCTCCCCATGGCCTCTGGCCACTGTGCCTCCCCCAGCCTCTGGCCACTGTGCCTCCTCCCTGGCCCCTGGCCACTGTGTATCCTCCCCAGCCTTTGGCCACTGCCCACCCAACAACCTATGGTCACTGTGCCTCCCTGGGCACTGTGCCTCCCCAGCATATGGCCACTGTGCCTCCCCCTGACCTCTGGCCACTATGCCTCCTCCCTGGCCTCTGGCCACTGTGCCTCCCCCCGCCCTCTGGCTACAGTGCCTCCCTGGCCAATTCCAACCCACCAACTTCTGCCCACTGGGCTTCCCAGCCTCGGACCACTGTGCCTTACTCCTGGCCGGTGGACACTGTGCCTCTCTCCTGGCCTCTGTCCACTGTGCCTCTCCCATCCTCTGTCCACTGTGTGGCCCCAGGCCTCTGGCCACTGTGCCTCCCCCGGCCTCTAGCCACTGTTCCTCCCTGGGCCCCTGGCCACTGTGCCTCCCCCTGCCTTCTGGCCACTGTGCCTCCCCCTGGCCTGTGGCCACTGTGCCAGCCCCTGGCCTGTGGTCACTGTGCCTCCCATCTGGCCTGTGGCCACTGTGCCACACCCTGGCCTCTGGCCACTGTTAATCCTCTCCGGCCTCTGGCCACTGTGTCTCCACCCCAGCCTCTGGCCACTGTGCCTCCACCTTTGCCTCTGGCCATTTGTGCTTCCCCCTGGCCTCTGGTAACTTTGCCTCCTCTGGTCACTGTGCTTCCCCACCAGCCTCTGGCCACTGTTCCAACCCTCAGAGACTCCCAACTGTGCTTCCCAACAGCCTCTGGCCACTGTGCCTCCCCCAGCCAATGGCCACTGTGCCCCCCGGCCAATGGCCACTGTGCCACCCCTGGCCTCTGGCCACTGTGCCTCCCCCGGCCTCTGGCCATTGTTCCTCCCTGGGCCCCTGCCCACTGTGCCTCCCCCTGGCTTCTGGCCACTGTGCCTCCCCTGGCCTCTGGCCACTGTGCCTCCCCCCAGCCTCTGGCCACTGTGCCTCTTCCCTGGCCTCTGGCCACTGTGCCTCCTCCCTGGTCTCTGGCCACTGCCCACCCACCAACCTATGGCCACTGTGCCTCCCTGGCCACTGTGCCTCCCCCAGCCTATGGCCACTTTGCCTCCCCCTGGCCTCTGGCCACTATGCCTCCCCCCAGCCTATGGCCTCTGTGCCTCTCCCTGGCCTCTGGCCACTATGCCTCCTCCCCGGCCTCTGGCCACTGTGCCTCCCCCCCGGCCTCTGGCCACTGTGCTTCCCTGGCCACTGCCAACCCACCAACTTCTGCCCACTGGGCTTCCCATCCTCTGGCCACTGGGCCTCCCCACCAGCCTCGGGCCACTGTGCCTTCCTCCTGGCCTCTGGACATTGTACCTCTCTCCCGGCATCTGTCCACTGTGTCTCCCATCTGGCCTGTGGCCACTGTGTCACTCCCTGGCCTCTGGCCACTGTGCCTCCTCCCCAGCCTCTGGCCAGCTTTCCTCCACCCCAGCCTCCTGCCACTGTGCCTCCACCCCAGCCTCTGGCCACTTGTGCCTCCCCCTGGCCTCTGGTAACTTTGCCTCCTCTGGCCACTGTGCCTTCCCACCAGCCTCTGGTCACCACTGTGCCAACCCTCAGAGGCTCCCACTGTGATTCTCAACAGCCTCTGGCCACTGTGCCTCTCCCGGCCAATGGCCACTGTACCCCCTGGCCAAAGGCCACTGTGCCCCCCTGGCCTCTCGCCACTGTGCCTCCTCTGGCCAATGGCCACTGTGCCACCCCTGGCCTCTGGCCACTGTGCCTCCCCCCGGCCTCTGGCCATTGTTCCTCCCTGGGCCCCTGGCCACTGTGCCTCCCCCTGGCTTCTGGCCACTGTGCCCCCCCTGGCCTCTGGCCACTGTGACTCCCCCTGGCCTCTGGCCATTGTTCCTCCCTGGGCCCCTGGCCACTGTGCCTCCCCCTGGTTTCTGGCCACTGTGCCTCTTCCCTGGCCTCTGGCCACTGTGCCTCCTCCCTGGTCTCTGGCCACTGCCCACCCACCAACCTATTGCCACTGTGCCTCCCTGGCCACTGTGCCTCCCCCAGCCTATGGCCACTGTGCCTCCCCCTGGCCTCTGGCCACTATGCCTCCCCCAGCCTATGGCCACTGTGCCTCCCCCTGGTCTCTGGCCACTGTGCCAATCCCCCAGCATCTGGCCACTTTGTCAACCCTCAGACTCTTCCCACTGTGCTTCCCAACAAGCCTCTGGCCACTGTGTCCCACCAGCCTCTGGCCACTGTGCCTCCCCTCCTGGCCTCTGGCCACTGTGCCTCCCCTCCTGGCTTCTGTCCACTGCACCTCCCCTCCTGGCCTGTGGCCACTGCGACCCCCCTGGCATGTGGCCACTGTGCCTCCCCCTGGCCTGTGGCCACTGTGCCTCCCCTCTGGCCTGTGGCCACTGTGCCACACCCCTAGCCTGTGGCCACTGTGCCTCCCCCTGGCCTGTGGACACTGTACCTCTCCCCCTAGCATCTGGCCATTGTGCCTCTCTCCCCAGCCTCTGGCCACTCAAGCTTCCTCTAGCCACTGCTCCTACCAACAACCCCTGTGTCTGGCCACTGTGCCTTCCTCCTGGCCTCTGGCCACTGTGCATTCCTCCCGGCATCTGGCCACTGTGCCTTCCTCCTGGACTTTGGCCACTGTGCCTTCCTCCTGGGCTCTGGCCAATGAGCCTTCCTCCCGGCCTCTGGCCACTGTGCCTTCCTCCTGGCCTCTGGCCTCTGTGCCTTCCTCCTGGCCTCTGGCCACTGTGAATCCTCCACCAGCCTCTGGGCACTGTGCCTCCACCCGGCCTCTGGGCACTGTGCCTCCCCCTGGCCTCTGGGCACTGTGCCCCCCTTTGCCTCTGGCCACCATGCCTCCCCCTGGCCTCTGGCCACTGTGCCTCCCCCTGACCTCTGGCCACTGTGCACTCTGACCTCTGGCCACTGTGCCTCCCCCCTGGCCTCTGGCCACTGTGCCTCCCCCGGCCTCTGGCTACTGTGCCTCCCTCCGGCCTCTGGCCACTGTGCCTCCCCCTGGCCACTGGGCTTCCCCACCAGCATCTGGCCACTATGCCTTCCTCCGGGCCTCGGGCCACTGTGCCTTTCTCCTGGGCTCTAGACACTGTACCTTCCTCCTGGGCTCTGGCCACTGTGCCTTCCTTCCGGCCTCTAGCCACTGTGCCTCCTCCCAGGCCTCTGGGCACTATGCATCCCCTTGGCTTCTGGCCACTGTGCCTCACCCCCGGTTTCTGGCCACTGTTGCCTACCATCTGGCCTCTGGCAACTGTGCCTTCTCTGGCCACTGTGCCTCCCCCAGCCTCTGGCCACTGTGCCTCCCCCAGCCTCTGGCCACTGTGCCTCCCCACCAGCCTCTGGCCATTGTGCCTCCCCACCAGCCTCTGGCCACTGTGCCAACCCCCCAGCATCTGGCCACTGTGTCAACCCTCAGACTCTTCCCACTGTGCTTCCCAACAAGCCTCTGGCCACTGTGCCTCCCCTCCTGGCCTGTGGCCACTGTGCCACCCCTGGCCTGTGGCCACTGTGCCTCCCCCAGGCCTGTGGCCACTGTGCCTCCCCTCTGACCTGTGGCCACTGTGTCACACCCCTGGTCTTTGGCAACTGTGCCTCCCACTGGCCTGTGGACACTGTACCTCTCCCCCAGCATCTAGCCATTGTGCCTCTCTCCCCAGCCTCTGGCCACTCAAGCTTCCTCTAGCCACTGCTCTTACCAACAACCCCTGTGTCTGGCCACTGTGCCTTCCTCCTGGACTTTGGCCACTGTGCCTTCCTCTTGGGCTCTGGCCAATGAGCCTTCCTCCTGGCCTCTGGCCACTGTACCTTCCTCCTGGCTTCTGGCCACTTTGCCTTCCTCCTGGCCTCTGGCCAATGTGCCTTCCTCCTGGCCTTTGGCCACTGTGCCTTCCTCCTGGGCTCTGGCCACTGTGCCTTCCTCCCGGGCTCTGGCCACTGTGCCTTCCTCCTGGCCTCTGGCCACTGTGCCTCATCCTTGACCTCTGGCCACTGTGCCTCATCCTTGACCTCTGGCCACTGTGCCTCCCCCCTGGCCTGTGGACATTGTGCCTCTCCCCCCAGCAACTGCCCATGGTGCTTCTCTCCCCAGCCTCTGGCCACTCAAGCTCCCTCTAGCCACTGATCCCACCAACAACCCCTGTGTCTGGCCACTGTGCCTTCCTCCCAGCCTCTGGCCACTGTACCTTCCTCCTGGCCTCTGGCCACTGTGCCTTCCTCCTGGCCTCTGGCCAGTGTGCCTTCCTCTAGGCCTCTGGCCACTGTGCCTCCAACCCGGCCTCTGGCCACTGTGCCCACCCTGGCTTTTGGCCACTGTGCCTCACCCCCGGCTTCTGGCCACTTGTGCCTCCCCCTGGCAACTATGACTCCTCTGGCCACTGTGCCTCCCCACCAGCCTCTGGCCACTGTGCCTCCACACCAGCCTCTGGCCACTGTGCCAACCCCCCAGCCTCTGGCCACTGTGCCTCCTCCCAGCCTCTGGCCACTGTGCCTACTCCCCAGCCTCTGTCCACTGCCCACCCACCAGCCTCTGGCCACTGTGCCTCCTCCCTGGCCTCTGGCTACTGCCCACCCACCAACCTCTGGCCACTGGGCAAATCAGGCTTGGCCCCACCCCAAAAGAGGCAGTCCAGCCCGAACTGTTAGGTCGCATCCCTACTGCACGAGACCACAAGCATCTACAAACATGTTTCGGCCTTGTTGGGCCTCATCAGTGAGGTGTAGCTTGGGTCTCTAGGCCCAGCAGGCACGGGACCCACGTCTGGGCATACCCGTCCCACTCGGGGTGAGAAGGCAAAAACAAAGAGGTGATGGCTGGAAGGTTTAGAATGAATCTTGACCACTGGCATTGCTCTCTGCAACACTCCAGACCATCGTTCTTCACCTGCCAAGCCATTACAGAAGGGGAAATACCATATGCAAATCAGGCTTGGCCCCACCCCAAAAGGGGCAGTCCAGCCCGAACTGCTAGGTCACATCCCTTCTGCACGAGACCACAAGCATCCCCAAACATTTTTAGGCCTTGTTGGGCCTCATCAGTGAGGAGTAGCTTGGGTCTCTAGGCTCAGCAGGCACGGGACCCAAGTCTGGGCATACCCGTCCCACTCGGGGTGACAAAGAAAAAACAAAGAGGTGATAGCTGGAAGGTGGCCTCCCTGGCCACTGCCGACTGACCAACCTCTGGCCACTGGGCTTCCCCACCAGCCTCGGGCCACTCTGCCTCCCCACCAGCCTCGGGCCACTGTGCCTTCCTCCTGGCCTTGGCCACTCTGCCTTCCTCCTGGCATCTGGCCACTGTGCCTTCCTCCCGGGTTCCGGAGACTGTGCCTTCCTCCCGGCCTCCGGCCACTGTACCTTCCTCCCGGCCTCTGGGCACTGTGCCTCCCCCTGGCTTCTGGCCACTGTGCCTCCCCCTGGCTTCTGGTAACGAAAGGGATAGCCCCTACTGTGGAAGGCTGGGAGGGCTATTGTACAAGATAAGGAACAAAAGGAGGGCTCCAACCACAGAAGTATTTCTAAACACTATTTTTTGGTGTCTAAATGATTGTTTTCAAGTTATTTACAAATTGAGGTTTTGAATAGTAAACCTAGTATCTAAATGAGCACACAATCGTATCCCCTATTGTAGAAAATAAGGCACAAATAACCTATTTATGTAGAAAATATGTATATTTTTAATTCAATTTATTCTTTGTCAGTATTATTAACTCATACAGACAACTCTGTCTGGGTACTCTGGGTACTGTTCTTCCCAACAAACCTCTGGCCACTGTGCCCCCTGGACTCTCTCCACTGTTTCTCCGCACCTGGCCTCTGGCCACTGTGCCACCCCTCCTGGCCTCTGGCCACTGTTCCACCCCTCCTGGTGTCTGGCCACTGTGCCTCCCCCTGGCCTGTGGCCACTGTGCCTCCCCCTGGCTTGTGGCCACTGTGCCTCCCCCGGAATTGTGGCCACTCTGCCTCCCCCTGGCTTGTGGCCACTGTGCCTCCCCTCTGGCCTGTGGTAACTGTGCCTCCGCTCTGTCCTGTGGCCACTGTACCACACCCCTGGCCTGTGGCCGCTGTGCCACACCCCTGGCCTGTGGCCACTGTGCCTCCCTCCTGCCTGTGGACACTGTGCCTCTCCCCTGGCCTCTGGCCACTCAGCCCCCCCATGGCCAGTGTGCCTCCCCTGGCCACTGTGCCTCCCCAGCCCCTGGCCACTGTGCCTCTCCCAGCTTCTGGCCACTGTGCCTCCTCCCTGGCCTCTGGCCACTGTGCCTCCTCCCTAGCCTCTCGTCACTGTGCCCCCTCTCTGGCCACTGCCCACCCACCAACCTCTGGCCACTGGGCTTCCCCACCAGCCTCTGGCCACTGTGCCACCCCAGCCACTGTGCCTCCCCCAGCCTCTGGCCACTGTTCCACTGTGCCTCTGGCCACTGTGCCAAACCCCCAGCATCTGGCCACTCTGCCAACCCTCAGACTCTCCCCACTGTGCTTCCCAACAAGCCTCTGGCGACTGTGCCACCCCTCCTGGCTTCTGGCCACTCTGCCACCCCTCCAGGCCTCTAGCCACTGTGCCTCCTCCAGGCCAATGGCCATTGTGCCCCCCCTGGCCTCTGGCCCCTGTGCCTCCCCCGGCCTCTGGCCACTGTGCCTCCCCTGGCCCCTGGCCACTGTGCCTCTCCCTGGCTTCTGGCCACTTTGCCTCCCGCCAGCATCTGTCCACTGTGCCTCCCCCCAGCCTCTGGACACTGTGCCTCCCCCGGGGTCCGGCCACTGTGCCTCCCCCAGACTCTGGCCACTGTGCTTTCTCCCTGGCCTCTGGCCACTGTGCCTCCTCCTTGTCCTCTGGCCACTGTGCCTCCTCCTTGTCCTCTGGCCACTGTTCCTCCCCCGGCTTCTAGCCACTTGTGCCTCACCCCTGGCCTCTGGTAACTGTACCTCCTCTGGCCACTGGGCCTCCCCCCAGCCTCTGGCCACTGTGCCTCCCCACCAGCCTCTGGCCACTGTGCCGACCCTCGGATTATGGCCACTGTGCCTCCCCCAGGCCAATGGCCACTGTGCCCCCTGGCCTCTGGCCACTGTGCCCCCCCCCTGGCCTCTGGCCACTGTGCCTCCCCTGGCCTCTGGCCACTGTTCCTCCCCCCAGCCTCCGGCCACTGTGCCTCCTACAGCCCCTCACCACTGTGCTTCTCCTGGCTTCTGGCCACTGTGCCTCATCCCTGGCCTCTGGCCACTGTGCCTCCTCCCTGGCCTCTCGTCACTGTGCCCCCTCTCTGGCCACTGCCCACCCACCAACCTCTGGCCACTGGGCTTCCCCACCAGCCTCTGGCCACTGTGCCACCCCAGCCACTGTGCCTCCCCCAGCCTCTGGCCACTGTTCCACTGTGCCTCTGGCCACTGTGCCAAACCCCCAGCATCTGGCCACTCTGCCAACCCTCAGACTCTCCCCACTGTGCTTCCCAACAAGCCTCTGGCGACTGTGCCACCCCTCCTGGCTTCTGGCCACTCTGCCACCCCTCCAGGCCTCTAGCCACTGTGCCTCCTCCAGGCCAATGGCCATTGTGCCCCCCCTGGCCTCTGGCCCCTGTGCCTCCCCCGGCCTCTGGCCACTGTGCCTCCCCTGGCCCCTGGCCACTGTGCCTCTCCCTGGCTTCTGGCCACTTTGCCTCCCGCCAGCATCTGTCCACTGTGCCTCCCCCCAGCCTCTGGACACTGTGCCTCCCCCGGGGTCCGGCCACTGTGCCTCCCCCAGACTCTGGCCACTGTGCTTTCTCCCTGGCCTCTGGCCACTGTGCCTCCTCCTTGTCCTCTGGCCACTGTGCCTCCTCCTTGTCCTCTGGCCACTGTTCCTCCCCCGGCTTCTAGCCACTTGTGCCTCACCCCTGGCCTCTGGTAACTGTACCTCCTCTGGCCACTGGGCCTCCCCCCAGCCTCTGGCCACTGTGCCTCCCCACCAGCCTCTGGCCACTGTGCCGACCCTCGGATTATGGCCACTGTGCCTCCCCCAGGCCAATGGCCACTCTGCCCCCTGGCCTCTGGCCACTGTGCCCCCCCTGGCCTCTGGCCACTGTGCCTCCCCTGGCCTCTGGCCACTGTTCCTCCCCCCAGCCTCCGGCCACTGTGCCTCCTCCAGCCCCTCACCACTGTGCTTCTCCTGGCTTCTGGCCACTGTGCCTCATCCTAGCCTCTGGCCACAGCACCGCCCCTTGGCATCTGGCCACTGTGCCTCCCCCCAGCCTCTGGCCACTGTGCCACCTCACTGGCCTCTGGCCACTGTGCCTCCTCCCCAGCCTCTGGCAGCTGCCCACCCACCAACCTCTGGCCACTGGGCCTCCCCACTGGCCACTGTGACTCCCTGGCCACTGTGCCTCCCCCCAGCCTCTGACCACTGTGCCTCCCTCTGGGTACTGTGCCTCCCCCCAGCCTCTGGCCACTGTGCCTCTTCCCCAGCCTCTGGCCACTGTGCCTCCTCCCCGACCTCTGGCCACTGTGCCTCCTCCCCAGCCTCTGGCCACTGTGCCTTTTCCCCAACCTCTGGCCACTGGACTTCCCCACCGGCCTCTGGCCACTGTGCCTCCCTTGCCACTGCTGACTGACCAACCTCTGGCCACTGTGCCTCACCCTGGCTTCTGGCCACTTGTGCCTCCCACCTGGCCTTTGGCAACTGTGCTTCCTCTGGCCACTGTGCCTCCCCACCAGCCTCTGGCCACTGTGCCTCCCCACCAGCCTCTGGCCACTGTGGCTCCCCACCAGGCTCTGGCCACTGTGCCAACCCCCTGGCATCTGGCCACTGTGCCAACCCTCAGACTCTCCTCACTGCACTTCCCAACAAGCCTCTGGCTACTGTGCCCCCCCCCAGCATCTGGCCACTGTGCCTCCCCTCCTGGCCTTTGGCCACAGTGCCACCCCTCCTGGCCTCTGGCTACTGTGCCACTCCTCCTGGCCTCTGGCCACTGTGCCACCCCACCTGGCGTCTGGCCACTGTGCCCCCCCTGGCCTTGGCCACCGTGCCACCCCTGTCCTCTGGCCACTGTGCCTCCCCCTGGCTTGTGGCCACTGTGCCTCCCCTCTGGCCTATGGCCACAGTACCACACCCCTGGCCTGTGGCCACTGTGCCACACCCCTGGCCTGTGGCCACTGTGCCTCCCCCCTGGCCTGTGGACACTGTGCCTCTCCCCTGGCCCCTGGCCACTGTGCCTCCCCTGGCCTCGGACCACTATGCCCCCCTAGCCTCTGGCCACTGTGTATCCTCCTGGCCAGTGTGCCTCCCCTGGCCCTGGCCACTGTGCCTCCCCTGGTGCCTGGCCACTGTGCCTCCCCCAGCTTCTGGCTACTGTGCCCCCCCGGCCTCTGGCTACTGTGCCTCCTCTCTGGCCTCTGGCCACTGTGCCTCCCCTCCTGGCCTTTGGCAACTGTGCCACCCCTCCAGGCCTCTGGCCACTGTGCCTCCCTCTCTAGCCTGTGACCACTGTGCCCCCCCCTGGCCTGTGGCCACTGTGCCTTCCTTCTGGCCTGTGGCCACTCTGCCACACCCTGGCCTCTGGCCACTGTGCCTCCCTCTCTAGCCTGTGACCACTGTGCCTCCTCCCTGGCCTCTGGCCACTGTGCATTCACCCCAGCCTCTGGCCACTGTTCCTCCCCCTGGCTTCTGGCCACGTGTGCCTCCCCCCTGGCCTCTGGTAACTGTGCCTCCTCTGGCCACTGTGCCTCCCCCCAGCCTCTGGCCACTGTTCCTCCCCCTGGCTTCTGGCCACGTGTGCCTCCCCCCTGGCCTCTGGTAACTGTGTCTCCTCTGGCCACTGTGCCTCTCCCCAGCTTCTGGCCACTGTACCTCCCCCGAGCCTCTGGCCACTGTGTCTCCTCCCTGGCCTATGGCCACTGCCCACCCACCAACCTCTGGCCACTTTGCTTCCCTGGCCACTGTGCTTCCCCAGCCTCTGGCCACTGTTCCACTGTTCCTCTGGCCACTGTGCCAACCCCCAGCATCTGACCACAGTGCCAACCCTCAGACTCTCCCCACTGTGCCTCCACCCCAGCCTCTGGCCACTGTTCCTCCCCCCAGCTTCTGGCCATTTCTGCCTCCCCCATGGCCTCTGGTAACTGTGCCTCCTCTGGCCACTGTGCCTACCCCCAGCCTCTGGCGACTGTGCCTCCCCACCAGCCTCTGACCACTGTGCCTCCCCCAGGCCAATGGCTACTGTGCATCCCCCAGCCTCTGGCCACTGTGCCTCCCCTGCCTCCTGGCCACTGTGCCTCCCCCAGCTTCTGGCCACTGTGCCTCCCCAGCCTCTTGTCACTGTGCCTCCTCCCTGGCCTCTGGCCACTGTGCCTCTTCCCCAACCTCTGGCCACTGGGCATCGCCACCGGCCTCTGGCCACTGTGCCTCCATGGCCACTGCTGACCCACCAACCTCTGGCCACTGTCCTTCCCCACCAGCCTCAGGCCACTGTGCCTCCCCACCAGCCTCAGGCCACTGTGCCTTCCTCCTGGCCTCTGGCCACTCTGCCTTCCTCCCGTCCTCTGGCCACCGTGCCTTCCTCCCGGATTCTGGCCACTGTGACTTCCTCCTGTCCTATGGCCATTGTGCCTTCCTCCCAGCGTCTGGGCATTGTGCCTCCCCCTGGCTTCTGGCCACTGTTCCTCCCCCTGGCTTCTGGCCACTGTGCCTCACCCCCGGCTTCTGGCCACTTGTGCCTTCCACCTGGCCTTTGGCAACTGTGCCTCCTCTGGCCACTGTGCCTCCCCACCAGCCTCTGGCCACTGTGCCTGGCCACTGTGCCTCCCCACCAGCCCCTGGCCACTGTGCCTCCCCACCAGTCTCTGGCCACTGTGCCTCCCCACCAGGCTCTAGCTTTTATGCCAACCCCCTGGCATCTGGCCACTGTGTCAACTCTCAGACTCTCCACACTGTTCTTCCCAACAAGCCTCTGGCCACTGTGCCCCCTAGACTCTCTCCACTGTTTCTCCGCTCCTGGCCTCTGGCCACTGTGCCACCCCTTCTGGCCTCTGGCCACTGTGCCACCCCTCCTGGCATCTGGCCACTGTGCCTCCCCTGTCCTGTGGCCACTGTGCCTCCCTCTGGCCTGTGGCCACTTTGCCTCCCCCTGGCTTGTGGCCACTGTGCCTCCCCTGAATTGTGGCCACTGTGCCTCCCCCTGGCTTGTGGCCACTGTGCCTCCCCTCTGGCCTGTGGTAACTGTGCCTCCCTCTGTCCTGTGGCCACTGTACCACACCCCTGGCCTGTGGCCACTGTGCCTCCCTCCTGGCCTGTGGACACTGTGCCTCTCCCCTGGCCTCTGGCCACGGTGCCTCCTGTGGCCTCTGGCCACTATGCCCCCAGCCTCTGGCCACTGTGCCCCCCATGGCAAGTGTGCCTCCCCTGGCTACTGGCCACTGTGCCTCCCCCAGCTTCTGGCCACTGTGCATCCTCCCTGGCCTCTGGCCAATGTGCTTCCTCCCTGGCCTCTCGTTACTGTGCCCCATCTCTGGCCACTGCCCACCCACCAACCTCTGGCCACTGGGCTTCCCCACCAGCCTCTGGGCATGGTGCCTCCTCCCTGGCTTCTCATCACTGTGCCCCCTCTCTGGTCACTGCCCACCCACCAACCTCTGGCCACTGGGCTTCCCCACCAGCCTCTGGCCACTGTGCCTCCCCGGCCACTTTGCCTCCTGCAGGCTCTGGCCACTGTTCCACTGTGCCTCTGTTCACTGTGCCAAACCCCCAGCATCTGGCCACTCTGCTACCCTCAGACTATCCCCACTTTGCTTCCAAACAAACATCTGGCCACTGTGCCACCCCTCCTGGCCTCTGGCCACTCTGCCACCCCTCCAGGCCTCTGGCTACTGTGCCTCCCCCAGGCCAATGGCCATTGTGCCCCCCTGGCCTCTGGCCCTGTGCCTCCCCCGGCCTCTGGCCACTGTGCCTCTCCCTAGCTTCTGGCCACTTTGCCTCCCACCAGCCTCTGTCCACTGTGCCTCCCCCCAGCCTCAGGCCACTGTGCCTCCCCCCAGCCTCTGGCCACTGTGCCTTCTCCCTGGCCTCTGGCCACTGTGCCTCCTCCTTGTCCTCTGCCACTGTGCCTCCTACTTCTCCTCTGGCCACTGTTCCTCCCCCGGCTTCTGGCCACTTGTGCCTCCCCCCTGGCCTCTGGTAACTGTACCTCCTCTGGCCACTGTGCCTCCCCCCAGCCTCTGGCCACTGTGCCTCCCCACCAGTCTCTGGCCACTGTGCCGGCCCTCAGACTCTGGCCACTGTGCCTCCCCCAGGCCAATGGCCACTGTGCTCCCTGGCCTCTGGCCACTGTGCCCCCCCTGGCCTCTGGCCACTGTGCCTCCCCTGGCCTCTGGCCACTGTTCATCCCCCCAGCCTCTGGCCACTGTGCCTCCTCCAGCCCCTGACCACTGTGCCCCCCCGGCTTCTGGCCACTGTGCCTCACCCTAGCCTCTGGCCACTGCGTCTCCCCTCGGCCTCTGGCCACTGTGCCTCCCCCAGCCTCTGGTCACTGTGCCACCTCCCTGGCCTCTGGCCACTGTGCCTCCTCCCCAGCCTCTGGCAACTGCCCACCCACCAACCTCTGGCCACTGGGCCTCCCCACTGGCCACTTTGACTCCCTGGCCACTGTGCCTCCCCCCAGCCTCTGACCACTGTGCCTCCCTCTGGGTACTGTGCCTCCCCAGCCTCTGGCCACTGTGCCTCCTCCCCAGCCTCTGGCCACTGTGCCTCCACCCTGGCCTCTGGCCACTGTGCCTCCTCCCCACCCTCTGGCCACTGTGCCTTTTCCCCAACCTCTGGCCACTGGACTTCCCCACCAGCCTCTGGCCACTGTGCCTCCCTTACCACTGCTGACTGACCAACCTGTGGCCACTGGGGCTTCCCCACCAGCCTCGGGCCACTGTGCCTCCCCACCAGCCTCGGGCCACTGTGCCTTCCTCCTGGCATTGGCCACTCTGCCTTCCTCCTGGCATCTGGCCACTGTGCCTTCCTCCCAGCCTCTGGCCACTCTGCCTTCCCCCTGGCCTCTGGCCATTGTATCTTCTTCCCAGCTGCTGGGCACTGTGCAACCCCCTGGCTTCTGGCCACTGTACCTCTCCCTGGCTTCTGGCCACTGTGCCACACCCCCGGCTTCTGGCCACTTGTGCCTCCCACCTGGCCTTTGGCAACTGTGCTTCCTCTGGCCACTGTGCCTCCCCACCAGCCTCTGGCCACTGTGCCTCCCCACCAGCCTCTGGCCACTATGCCAACCCCCTGGCATCTGGCCACTGTGCCAACCCTCAGACTCTCCTCACCGCACTTCCCAACAAGCCTCTGGCCACTGTGCCCCCCCAGCCTCTGGCCACTGGGCTTCCCCTCCTGGCCTATGGCCACTGCGCCGCCCCTCCTGGCCTCTGGCTATTGTGCCACTCCTCCTGGCCTCTGGCCACTGTGCCACCCCACCTGGCGTCTGGCCACTGTGCCTCCCCCCGGCCATGGCCACTGTGCCTCCCCCTGGCCTGTGGCCACTGTGCCTCCCCCTGGCTTGTGGCCACTGTGCCTCCCCTCTGGCCTGTGGCCACAGTACCACACCCCTGGCCTGTGGCCACTGTGCCACACCCCTGGCCTGTGGCCACTGTGCCTCCCCCCTGGCCTGTGGACACTGTGCCTCTCCCCTAGCCTCTGGCCACTGTGCCTCCCCTGGTCTCTGACCATTATGCCCCCCTAGCCTCTGGCCACTGTGTCTCCTCCTGGCCAGTGTGCCTCCCCTGGCCCTGGCCACTGTGCCTCCCCTGGTGCCTGGCCACTGTGCCTCCCCCAGCTTCCAGCTACTGTGCCCCCCAGCCTCTGGCCACTGGGCTTCCCCACTGGCCTCTGGCCACTGTGCCTCTGGCCACTGTGCCAACCCCCCAGCATCTGACCACTGTGCCAACCCTCAGACTCTCCCCACTGTGCTTGCCAACAAGTCTCTGGCTACTGTGCCACCCCTCCTGGCCTCTGGTCACTGTGCCTCCCCTCCTGGCCTTTGGTCTCTGTGCCACCCCTCCTGGCCTCTGGCCACTGTGCCTCCCTCCCTAGCCTGTGACCACTGTGCCTCCCCCCTGGCCCGTGGCCACTGTGCCCACCCCCTGCCCTGTGGCCACTGTGCCTTCCTTCTGGCCTGTGGCCACTCTGCCACACCCCTGGCCTCTGGCCACTGTGCATCCACCCCAGCCTCTGGCCACTGTTCCCCCCTGGCTTCTGGCCACATGTGCCTCCCCATGGCCTCTGGTAACTGTGCCTCCTCTGGCCACTGTGCCTCCCCCCAGCCTCTGGCCACAGTGCCTCCCCACCAGCCTCTGACCACTGTGCCAACTTTCAGACTCTGGCCACTCTGCCTCCCCCAGGCCAATGGCCACTGTACCTCCCTGCCTCTGGCCACTGTGCCACCTCCAGCCCCTGGTTACTGTGCCTCCCCGAGCTTCTCGCCACTGTGCCTCCTCCCAGCCTCTTGCCACTGCACCTCCCCTCGGCCTCTGGCCACTGTGCCTCCCCCCAGCCTCTGGCCAACGTGCCTCCTCCCTGGCCTCTGGCCACTGTACCTCCTCCCCAGCCTCTGGCTACTGCCCACCCACCAACCAATGGACACTGGGCTTACCCACTGGCCTTTGGCCACTGTGCCTCCCTAGCGACTGTGCCTCTCCCTGGCCTCTGGCCATTATGCCTCCCCCCAGCCTCTGGCCACTGTGCCTCCCCGGCCTCTGGCGACTGTGCCTCCTCCCCATCCTCTGGCCACTGTGCCTCCTCCCCGCCTCTGGCTACTGTGCCTCCTCCCCAGCCTCTGGCCACTGTGCCTCCTCCTCGGCCTCTGGCCACTGTGCCTCTTCCCCAATGTCTGGCCACTGGGCTTCCCCAAAAGCCTCGGGCCACTGTGCCTCCCCACCAGCCTCGGGCCACTGTGCCTTCCTCCTGGCCTCTGGCCACTCTGCCTTCCTCCCTGCCTCTGGCCACTGTGCCTTCCCCCGGGTTCTGGCCACTGTGCCTTCCTCCTGGCCTCTGGCCACTGTGCCTTCCTCCTGGCCTCCGGCCACTGTGCCTCCCCTGGGTTCTGGCCACTGTGCCTCCCCCTGGCTTCTGGCCACTGTGCCTCAGCCGCGGCTTCTGGCCACTTGTGCCTTCCACCTGGCCTTTGGCAACTGTGCCTCCTCTGGCAACTGTGTCTCCTCTAGCTCCTGTGCCTCCTCTGGCCACTGTGCCTGCCCACCAACCTCTGGCCACTGTGCCTCCCCACCAGCCTCTGGCCACTGTGCCTCAACACCATCCTCTGGCTACTGTGCCAACCCTCAGACTCTCCTCACTGTACTTCCCAGCAAGCCTCTGGCCACTGTGTCCTGCCGGCCTCTGGCCACTGTGCTTCCCCTCCTGGCCTCTGGCCACTGTGCCACCCCTCCTGGCCTATGGCCACTGTGCCAGCCCTCCTGGCCTGTGGCCACCGTGCCTCCCCCTAGCCTGTGGCCACTGTGCCTCCCCTGGCCTCTGTCCACTATGCCCTCCTGGCCTCTGGCCACTGGGCCTGCCCCTTGCCAGTGTGGCTCCCCCGGCTTCTGGCCACTGTGTCTCCCCCCAGCCTCTGGCCACTGTTCTTCCCCCCAGCCTATGACCACTGTGCCTCCCCCCAGCCTCTGGCCACTGTGCCTCCCCCTGGCCTCCGGCCAATGAGCCTCCTCCCCAGCGTCTGGCCACTGTGCCTCCTCCGAGGCCTCTGGCCACTGCCCACCTACCAACCTCTGGCCACTGGGCTTCCCCACTGGCCTCTGGCCACTGTGCCTCCCTGGCCACTGTGCCTCCCCCCGGCCTCTGGCCACTGTGCCTTGCCCTGGCCTCTGGCCACTTTGCCTCCCCCAGCCTGTGGCCACTGGCCTCCCCCTGGCCTGTGGCCACTGTGCCTCCCCCTGGCCCGTGGCCACTGTGGTGACCCCCTGCCCTATGGCCACTGTGCCTCCCCTCTGGCCTGTAGCCACTGTGCCACACCCATGGCCTGTGGCCACTGTGCCACACCCCTGGCCTGTGGCCAGTGTGCCTCCCCCTTGCTTGTGGACACCGCCTCTCCCCCGGCCTCTGGCCACTGTGCCTCTCCCATGGCCTCTGTCCACTGTGCCTCCCCCTGGCCTCTGGCTACTATACCTCCCTCAGCCCCTGGCCACTGTGCCTCCCCTGCCCCTGGCCACTGTTCCGCCCACTGTGTCTCCTCCCAGCCTCTGGCCACTGTGCCTCCCCCTGGCCTCTGGCCACTGCCTACCCACCAACCTCTGGCCACCTGGCTTCCCCACTGGTCTCTGGCCATTGTGCATCCGTGGCCACTGTGCCTCCCCCAGCCTCTGGCCACTGTGCCTCCCCACCAGCCTCTGGCCACTGCGCCTCCCACTGGCATCTGGCCACTGTGCCTCTTCCCCCGCCTCTGGCCACTGGACCTCCTCCCCAACCTCTGACCACTGGGCTTCCCCACCAGCCTCTGGCCACTGTGCTTCCTGGGCCACTGCCAACCCACCAACCTCTGGCCACTGGGCTTCCCCACCAGCTCCTGGCCACTGTGCCTTCCCCCTGGCCTCTGGCCACTGTGCCTTCCTCCCAGCCTCTGGCCACTGTGCCTTCCTCCCGGGTTCGGGCCACTGTGCCTTCCTCCTGACCTCTGGCCACTGTGCCTCCACCCCAGCCTCTGGGCAATGTGCCTTACCACCGGCTTCTGGCCACTTGTGCCTCCCACCTGGCCTCTGGCAACTGTGCCTCCTCTGGCCACTGTGCCTCCCCCAGCCTCTAGCTACTGCGCCTCCCCGCCAGCCTCTGGCCACTGTGCCACCCCACCAGCCTCTGGCCACTGTGCCAACCCTCAGACTCTTCCCACTGTACTTCCCAACAAGCCTCTGGCCACTGTGCCTCCCCCAACCTCTGGCCACTGTGCCTCCCCACCAGCCTCTGGCCACTGTGCCTCCCCCCTTCAGCCTCTGGCTACTGTGCCAACCCCCCAGTATCTGGCCACTGTGCCAACCCTAAGACTCTCCCCACTGTGCTTCACAACAAGCCTCTTGCCACTGTCCCCCCGGCCTCTGGCCATTGTGCCACACCTCCTGGTCTCTGGCCACTGTGCCACCCCTCCTGGCCTCTGGCCACTGTGCCACCCCATGGCTTATGTCCACTGTGCCTCACCCCCGGCTTCTGACCACATGTGCCTCCCACCTGGCCTTTGGCAACTGTGCATCCTCTGGCCACTGTGCCTCCCCACCAGCCTCTAGCCACTGTGCTTCCCTGGCCACTGCCGACCCACCAACCTCTGGCCACTGGGCTTCCCCACCAGCCCCTGGCCACTGTGCCTTCCTCCTGGCCTCTGGCCACTGTGCCTTCCTCCCAGCCTTTGGCCACTGTGCCTTCCTCCCGGGTTCGGCCCACTATGCCTTCCTCCTGACCTCTGGCCACTGTGCCTCCACCCCAGCCTCTGGGCAATGTGCCTCCCCCGGCTTCTGGCCACTGTGCCTCAACCCTGGCTTCTGGCCACTTGTGCCTCACCACCGGCTTCTGGCCACTTGTGCCTCCCACCTGGCCTCTGGCAACTGTACCTCCTCTGGCCACTGTGCCTCCCCCAGCCTCTAGCTACTGCGCCTCCCCAACAGCCTCTGGCCACTGTGCCACCCCACCAGCCTCTGGCCACTGTGCCAACCCTCAGACTCTCCCCACTGTGCTTCCCAACAAGCCTCTGGGCACTGTGCCTCCCCCTGACTTCTGGAAACTGTGCCTCACTGCTGGATTCTGGCCACGTGTGCCTCCCACCTGGCCTCTGGCAACTGTGCCTCCTCTGGCCACTATGCCTCCCCCAACCTCTGGCCACTGTGCCTCCCCACCAGCTTCTGGCCACAGTGCCTCCCCACAAGCCTCTGGCTACTGTGACAACCCTCAGACTCTCCCCACTGTGCTTCCCAACAAGGCTCTTGCCACTGTGCCCCCCGGCCTCTGGCCACTGTGCCTAACCCCCGGCTTCTGGCCACTTGTGCCTCCTACCTGGCCTCTGGCACCTGTGCCTCCTCTCTCCACTGTGTCTCCCCCAACCTCTGGCCACTGTGCCTCCCCACCAGCCTCTGGCCACTGTGCCTCCCCACCAGCCTCTGGCTACTGTGCCTCACCCCCGGCTTCTGGCCACTTGTGCCTCCTCTCTCCACTGTGTCTCCCCCAACCTCTGGCCACTGTGCCTCCCCACCAGCCTCTGGCCACTGTGCCTCCCCCCTTCAGCCTCTGGCTACTGTGCCAACCCCCCAGTATCTGGCCACTGTGCCAACCCTAAAACTCTCCCCACTGTGCTTCCCAACAAGCCTCTTGCCACTGTTCCCCCGGCCTCTGGCCATTGTGCCACCCCTCCTGGTCTCTGGCCACTGTGCCACCGCTCCTGGCCTATGGCCACTGTGCCACCCCCTGGCTTCTGTCCACTGTGCCTCCCCCTGGCTTCTGGCCACTGTGCCTCACCCCTGGCTTCTGGCCACACGTGCCTCCCACCTGGCCTTTGGCAACTGTGCATCCTCTGGCCACTGTGCCTCCCCACCAGCCTCTGGCCACTGTGCCAACCCTCAGACCCTCCCCACTGTGCTTCCCAACAAGCCTCTGGGCACTGTGCACCCCCCTGGCGTCTGGAAACTGTGCTTCACCACTGGATTCTGGCCACTTGTGCCTCCCACCTGGCCTCTGGCAATTGTGCCTCCTCTGGCCACTGTGCCTCCCCCAACCTCTGGCCACTGTGCCTCCCACCAGCTTCTGGCCACTGTGCCTCCCCACCAGCCTCTGGCTACTGTGCCAACCCCCAGCATCTGGCCACTGTGCCAACCCTCAGACTCTCCCACTGTGCTTCCCAACAAGGCTCTTGCCACTGTGCGCCCCGGTCTCTGGCCACTGTGCCTCACCCCCGGCTTCTGGCCACTTGTGCCTCCTATCTGGCCTCTACCAACTGTGCCTCCTCTGGCCACTGTGCCTCCCCCAACCTCTGGCCACAGTGCCTCCCCACCAGCCTCTGGCCACTATGCCTCCCCACCAGCCTCTGGCTACTGTGCCAACCCCCAGCATCTGGCCACTGTGCCAACCCTCAGGCACTCCCCACTGTGCTTCCCAACAAGCCTCTTGCCACTGTGCCCCCGGCCTCTGGGCCTCACCCCCGGCTTCTGGCCACTTGTGCCTCCTCCCTGGCCTCTGGCCTCTGTGCCTCCTCCCCGGCCTCCTGCCACTGCCCACTCACCAATCTCTGGCCACTGGCTTCCCCACTGGCCTCTGGCCACTGTGACTCCCTGGCCACTGTGCCTCACCCTGCCTCTGGCCACTGTGCCTCCCTCTGGCCACTGTGCCTCCTCCCAGCCTCTGGCCACTGTGCCTCCCCCAGCCTCTGGCCACTGTGCCTCTTCCCCACCCTCTGGCCACTGGGCTTCCCCACCGGCCTATGGCCACTGTACCTCCCTGGCCACTGCCGACCAAGCAACATCTGGCCACTGGGCTTCCCCACCAGCCTCGGGCCACTGTGCCTCCCCAACATCCTTGGGCCACTGTGCCTTCCTCCTCATCTCGGGCCACTCTGCCTTCGTCCCAGGTTCTGGCCACTGTGCCTTCCTCCTGGCATCTGGCCACTGTGCCTTCCTCCTGGCCTCTGGGCACTGTGCCTCCCCCTGGCTTCTGTCCACTGTGCCTCCCCCTGGCTTCTGGCCACTGTGCCTCCCCCTGGCTTCTGGCCACTGTGCCTCCCCCCTGGCCTTTGGTAACTGTGCCTCCTCTGGCCACTGTGCCTCCCCCCAGCCTCTGGCAACAGTGCCTCCCCACCAGCCTCTGACCACTGTGCCAACTTTCAGACTCTGGCCACTCTGCCTCCCCCAGGCCAATGGCCACTGTACCTCCCCGGCCTCTGGCCACTGTGCCTCCTCCAGCCCCTGGTTACTGTGCCTCCCCGAGCTTCTCGCCACTGTGCCTCCCCCCAGCCTCTTGCCACTGCGCCTCCGCTCGGCCTCTGGCCACTGTGCCTCCCCCAGCCTCTGGCCACCGTGCCTCCTCCCTGGCCTCTGGCAACTGTGCCTCCTCCCCAGCCTCTGGCCACTGCCCACCCACCAACCTCTGGACACTGGGCTTCCCCACTGGCCTTTGGCCACTGTGCCTCCCTGGCGACTGTTCCTCTCCCTGGCCTCTGGCCATTGTGCCTCCCCCCAGCCTCTGGCCAATGTGCCTCCCCCGGCCTCTGGCGACTGTGCCTCCTCCCCAGCCTCTGGCCACTGTGCCTCCTCTCCGCCTCTGGCTACTGTGCCTCCTCCCCAGCCTCTGGCCACTGTGCCTCCTCCTCGGCCTCTGGCCACTGTGCCTCTTCCCCAATGTCTGGCCACTGGGCTTCCCCAAAAGCCTTGGGCCACTGTGCCTCCCCACCAGCCTCGGGCCACTGTGCCTTCCTCCTGGCCTCTGGCCACTATGCCATCCTCCCTGCCTCTGGCCACTGTGCGTTCCCCCGGGTTCTGGCCACTGTGCCTTCCTCCTGGCCTCTGGCCACTGTGCCTTCCTCCTGGCCTCTGGCCACTGTGCCTCCCCTGGGTTCTGGCCACTGTGCCTCCCCCTGGCTTCTGGCCACTGTGCCTCAGCCGCGGCTTCTGGCCACTTGTGCCTTCCACCTGGCCTTTGGCAACTGTGCCTCCTCTGGCAACTGTGTCTCCTCTGGCCCCTGTGCCTCCTCTGGCCACTGTGCCTGCCCACCAGCCTCTGGCCACTGTACCTCCCCACCAGCCTCTGGCCACTGTGCCTCAACACCATCCTCTGGCCACTGTGCCAACCCTCAGACTCTCCTCACTGTACTTCCCAGCAAGCCTCTGGCCACTGTGCCCTGCCGGCCTCTGGCCACTGTGCTTCCCCTCCTGGCCTCTGGCCACTGTGCCACCCCTCCTGGCCTATGGCCACTGTGCCAGCCCTCCTGGCCTGTGGCCACCGTGCCTCCCCCTAGCCTGTGGCCACTGTGCCTCCCCTCTGGCATGTGGCCACTGTGCCTCCCCTGGCCTCTGTCCACTATGCCCCCCTGGCCTCTGGCCACTGGGCCTGCCCGTGGCCACTGTGCCTCCCCTGGCTTCTGGCCACTGTGTCTCCCCCAGCCTCTGGCCACTGTTCTTCCCCCCAGCCTATGATCACTGTGCCTCCCCCCAGCCTCTGGCCACTGTGCCTCCCCCTGGCCTCCGGCCAATGAGCCTCCTCCTCAGCATCTGGCGACTGTGCCTCCTCCGAGGCATCTGGCCACTGCACACCTACCAACCTCTGGCCACTGGGCTTCCCCACCGGCCTCTGGCCACTGTGCCTCCCTGGCCACTGTGCCTCCCCCCGGCCTCTGGCCACTCTGCCTTGCCCTGGCCTCTGGCCACTTTGCCTCCCCCAGCCTGTGGCCACTGTGACTCCCCCTGGCCTGTGGCCACTGTGCCTCCCCCTGGCCCGTGGCCACTGTCCTGTCCCCCTGGCCTATGGCCACTGTGCCTCCCCTCTGGCCTGTAGCCACTGTGCCACACCCATGGCCTGTGGCCACTGTGCCACACCCTTGGCCTGTGGCCAGTGTGCCTCCCCCTTGCCTGTGGACACCGCCTCTCCCCCGGCCTCTGGCCACTGTGCCTCTCCCATGGCCTCTGTCCACTGTGCCTCCCCCTGGCCTCTGGCTACTATACCTCCCTCAGCCCCTGGCCACTGTGCCTCCCCAGCCCCTGGCCACTGTTCCGCCCACAGTGTCTCCTCCCAGCCTCTGGCCACTGTGCCTCCCCCTGGCCTCTGGCCACTGCCTACCCACCAACCTCTGGCCACTGGGCTTCCCCACTGGTCTCTGGCCACTGTGCATCCGTGGCCACTGTGCCTCCCCCAGCCTCTGGCCACTATGCCTCCCCACCAGCCTCTGGCCACTGTGCCTCCCACTGGCCTCTGGCCACTGTGCCTCCTCCCCCACCTCTGGCCACTGGACCTCCTCCCCAACCTCTGACCACTGTGCTTCCCCACCAGCCTCTGGCCACTGTGCTTCCCTGGCCACTGCCAACCCACCAACCTCTGGCCACTGGGCTTCCCCACCAGCTCCTGGCCACTGTGCCTTCCTCCTGGCCTCTGGCCACTGTGCCTTCCTCCCAGCCTCTGGCCACTGTGCCTTCCTCCTGGGTTCGGGCCACTGTGCCTTCCTCCTGACCTCTGGCCACTGTGCCTCCACCCCAGCCTCTGGGCAATGTGCCTTACCACGGCTTCTGGCCACTTGTGCCTCCCACTTGGCCTCTGGCAACTGTGCCTCCTCTGGCCACTGTGCCTCCCCCAGCCTCTAGCTACTGCGCCTCCCCGCCAGCCTCTGGCCACTGTGCCACCCCACCAGCCTCTGGCCACTGTGCCAACCCTCAGACTCTTCCCACTGTACTTCCCAACAAGCCTCTGGCCACTGTGCCTCCCCCAACCTCTGGCCACCGTGCCTCCCCACCAGCCTCTGGCCACTGTGCCTCCCCGCTTCAGCCTCTGGCTACTGTGCCAACCCCCCAGTATCTGGCCACTGTGCCAACCCTAAGACTCTCCCCACTGTGCTTCACAACAAGCCTCTTGCCACTGTTCCCCCGGCCTCTGGCCATTGTGCCACACCACCTGGTCTCTGGCCACTGTGCCACCCCTCCTGGCCTCTGGCCACTGTGCCACCCCATGGCTTATGTCCACTGTGCCTCCCCCTGGCTTCTGGCCACTGTGCCTCACCCCCAGCTTCTTGCCACATGTGCCTCCCACCTGGCCTTTGGCAACTGTGCATCCTCTGGCCACTGTGCCTCCCCACCAGCCTCTGGCCACTGTGCTTCCCTGGCCACTGCTGACCCACCAACCTCTGGCCACTGGGCTTCCCCACCAGCCCCTGGCCACTGTGCCTTCCTCCTGGCCTCTGGCCACTGTGCCTTCCTCCCAGCCTTTGGCCACTGTGCCTTCCTCCCGGGTTCGGGCCACTGTGCCTTCCTCCTGACCTCTGGCCACTGTGCCTCCACCCCAGCCTCTGGGCAATGTGCCTCCCCCGGCTTCTGGCCACTGTGCCTCCCCCGGCTTCTGGCCACTGTGCCTCAACCCTGGCTTCTGGCCACTTGTGCCTCACGACCGGCTTCTGGCCACTTGTGCCTCCCACCTGGCCTCTGGCAACTGTACCTCCTCTGGCCACTGTGCCTCCCCCAACCTCTAGCTACTGCGCCTCCCCAACAGCCTCTGGCCACTGTGCCACCCCACCAGCCTCCGGCCACTGTGCCAACCCTCAGACTCTCCCCACCGTGCTTCCCAACAAGCCTCTGGGCACTGTGCCCCCCCTGGCTTCTGGAAACTGTGCCTCACTGCTGGATTCTGGCCACTTGTGCCTCCCACCTGGCCTCTGACAACTGTGCCTCCTCTGGCCACTGTGCCTCCCCCAACCTCTGGCCACTGTGCCTCCCCATCAGCTTCTGGCCACTGTGCCTCCCCACAAGCCTCTGGCTACTGTGACAAGCCCCAGAATCTGGCCACTGTGCCAACCCTCAGACTCTCCCCACTGTGCTTCCCAACAAGGCTCTTGCCACTGTGCCCCCCGGCCTCTGGCCACTGTGCCTCACCCCCGGCTTCTGGCCACTCGTGCCTCCTACCTGGCCTCTGGCACCTGTGCCTCCTCTCTCCACTGTGCCTCCCCCAACCTCTGGCCACTGTGCCTCCCCACCAGCCTCTGGCCACTGTGCCTCCCCACCAGCCTCTGGCTACTGTGCCAGCCCCCCAGGATCTAGCCACTGTGCCAACCCTAAGACTCTCCCCACTGTGTTTCCCAACAAGCCTCTTTCCACTGTTCCCCCGGCCTCTGGCCATTGTGCCACCCCTCCTGGTCTCTGGCCACTGTGCCACCGCTCCTGGCCTCTGGCCACTGTGCCGCCCCCTGGCTTCTGTCCCCTGTGCCTCCCCCTGGCTTCTGGCCACTGTGCCTCACCCCCGGCTTCTGGCCACACGTGCCCCCCACCAGGCCTTTGGCAACTGTGCATCCTCTGGCCACTGTGCCTCCCCACCAGCCTCTGGCCACTGTGCCAACCCTCAGACCCTCCCCACTGTGCTTCCCAACAAGCCTCTGGGCACTGTGCCCCCCTGGCGTATGGAAACTGTGCTTCACCACTGGATTCTGGCCACTTGTGCCTCCCACCTGGCCTCTGGCAACTGTGCCTCCTCTGGCCACTGTGCCTCCCCTAACCTCTGGCCACTGTGCCTCCCACCAGCTTCTGGCCACTGTGCCTCCCCACCAGCCTCTGGCTACTGTACCAACCCCCAGCATCTGGCCACTGTGCCACCCCCGGCTTCTGGCCACTTGTGCCTCCTATCTGGCCTCTACTAACTGTGCCTCCTCTGGCCACTGTGCCTCCCCCAACCTCTGGCCACAGTGCCTCCCCACCAGCCTCTGGCCACTGTGCCTCCCCACCAGCCTCTGGCTACTGTGCCAACCCCCAGCATCGGCCACTGTGCCAACCCTCAGGCACTCCCCACTGTGCTTCCCAACAAGCCTCTTGCCACTGTGCCCCCAGCCTCTGGGCCTCACCCCCAGCTTCTGGCCACTTGTGCCTCCCACCTGCCCTCTGGTACCTGTTCCTCCTTTGGCCATTGTGCCTCCTCCCTGGCCTCTGTGCCTCCTCCCCGGCCTCTGGCCACTGCCCACTGCCCACTCACCAATCTCTGGCCACTGGCTTCCCCACTGGCCTCTGGCCACTGTACCTCCTCTGGCCACTGTGCCTCCCCCAACCTCTAGCTACTGCGCCTCCCCAACAGCCTCTGGCCACTGTGCCACCCCACCAGCCTCCGGCCACTGTGCCAACCCTCAGACTCTCCCCACTGTGCTTCCCAACAAGCCTCTGGGCACTGTGCCCCCCCCTGGCTTCTGGAAACTGTGCCTCACTGCTGGATTCTGGCCACTTGTGCCTCCCACCTGGCCTCTGACAACTGTGCCTCCTCTGGCCACTGTGCCTCCCCCAACCTCTGGCCACTGTGCCTCCCCATCAGCTTCTGGCCACTGTGCCTACCCACAAGCCTCTGGCTACTGTGACAAGCCCCAGAATCTGGCCACTGTGCCAACCCTCAGACTCTCCCCACTGTGCTTCCCAACAAGGCTCTTGCCACTGTGCCCCCCTGCCTCTGGCCACTGTGCCTCACCCCCGGCTTCTGGCCACTTGTGCCTCCTACCTGGCCTCTGGCACCTGTGCCTCCTCTCTCCACTGTGCCTCCCCCAACCTCTGGCCACTGTGCCTCCCCACCAGCCTCTGGCCACTGTGCCTCCCCACCAGCCTCTGGCTACTGTGCCAGCCCCCCAGCATCTGGCCACTGTGCCAACCCTAAGACTCTCCCCACTGTGTTTCCCAACAAGCCTCTTTCCACTGTTCCCCCGGCCTCTGGCCATTGTGCCACCCCTCCTGGTCTCTGGCCACTGTGCCACCGCTCCTGGCCTCTGGCCACTGTGCCACCCCCTGGCTTCTGTCCCCTGTGCCTCCCCCTGGCTTCTGGCCACTGTGCCTCACCCCCGGCTTCTGGCCACACGTGCCCCCCACCAGGCCTTTGGCAACTGTGCATCCTCTGGCCACTGTGCCTCCCCACCAGCCTCTGGCCACTGTGCCAAGCCTCAGACCCTCCCCACTGTGCTTCCCAACAAGCCTCTGGGCACTGTGCCCCCCCTGGCGTATGGAAACTGTGCTTCACCACTGGATTCTGGCCACTTGTGCCTCCCACCTGGCCTCTGGCAGCTGTGCCTCCTCTGGCCACTGTGCCTCCCCCAACCTCTGGCCACTGTGCCTCCCACCAGCTTCTGGCCACTGTGCCTCCCCACCAGCCTCTGGCTACTGTGCCAACCCCCAGCATCTGGCCACTGTGCCACCCCCGGCTTCTGGCCACTTGTGCCTCCTATCTGGCCTCTGGCCACTGTGCCTCCTCCCTGGTCTCTGGCCACTGCCCACCCACCAACCTATTGCCACTGTGCCTCCCTGGCCACTGTGCCTCCCCCAGCCTATGGCCACTGTGCCTCCCCCTGGCCTCTGGCCACTATGCCTCCCCCAGCCTATGGCCACTGTGCCTCCCCCTGGTCTCTGGCCACTGTGCCAATCCCCCAGCATCTGGCCACTTTGTCAACCCTCAGACTCTTCCCACTGTGCTTCCCAACAAGCCTCTGGCCACTGTGTCCCACCAGCCTCTGGCCACTGTGCCTCCCCTCCTGGCCTCTGGCCACTGTGCCTCCCCTCCTGGCTTCTGTCCACTGCACCTCCCCTCCTGGCCTGTGGCCACTGCGACCCCCCTGGCATGTGGCCACTGTGCCTCCCCCTGGCCTGTGGCCACTGTGCCTCCCCTCTGGCCTGTGGCCACTGTGCCACACCCCTGGCCTGTGGCCACTGTGCCTCCCCCTGGCCTGTGGACACTGTACCTCTCCCCCTAGCATCTGGCCATTGTGCCTCTCTCCCCAGCCTCTGGCCACTCAAGCTTCCTCTAGCCACTGCTCCTACCAACAACCCCTGTGTCTGGCCACTGTGCCTTCCTCCTGGCCTCTGGCCACTGTGCATTCCTCCCGGCATCTGGCCACTGTGCCTTCCTCCTGGACTTTGGCCACTGTGCCTTCCTCCTGGGCTCTGGCCAATGAGCCTTCCTCCCGGCCTCTGGCCACTGTGCCTTCCTCCTGGCCTCTGGCCTCTGTGCCTTCCTCCTGGCCTCTGGCCACTGTGAATCCTCCACCAGCCTCTGGGCACTGTGCCTCCACCCGGCCTCTGGGCACTGTGCCTCCCCCTGGCCTCTGGGCACTGTGCCCCCCTTTGCCTCTGGCCACCATGCCTCCCCCTGGCCTCTGGCCACTGTGCCTCCCCCTGACCTCTGGCCACTGTGCACTCTGACCTCTGGCCACTGTGCCTCCCCCCTGGCCTCTGGCCACTGTGCCTCCCCCGGCCTCTGGCTACTGTGCCTCCCTCCGGCCTCTGGCCACTGTGCCTCCCCCTGGCCACTGGGCTTCCCCACCAGCATCTGGCCACTATGCCTTCCTCCGGGCCTCGGGCCACTGTGCCTTTCTCCTGGGCTCTAGACACTGTACCTTCCTCCTGGGCTCTGGCCACTGTGCCTTCCTTCCGGCCTCTAGCCACTGTGCCTCCTCCCAGGCCTCTGGGCACTATGCATCCCCTTGGCTTCTGGCCACTGTGCCTCACCCCCGGTTTCTGGCCACTGTTGCCTACCATCTGGCCTCTGGCAACTGTGCCTTCTCTGGCCACTGTGCCTCCCCCAGCCTCTGGCCACTGTGCCTCCCCCAGCCTCTGGCCACTGTGCCTCCCCACCAGCCTCTGGCCATTGTGCCTCCCCACCAGCCTCTGGCCACTGTGCCAACCCCCCAGCATCTGGCCACTGTGTCAACCCTCAGACTCTTCCCACTGTGCTTCCCAACAAGCCTCTGGCCACTGTGCCTCCCCTCCTGGCCTGTGGCCACTGTGCCACCCCTGGCCTGTGGCCACTGTGCCTCCCCCAGGCCTGTGGCCACTGTGCCTCCCCTCTGACCTGTGGCCACTGTGTCACACCCCTGGTCTTTGGCAACTGTGCCTCCCACTGGCCTGTGGACACTGTACCTCTCCCCCAGCATCTAGCCATTGTGCCTCTCTCCCCAGCCTCTGGCCACTCAAGCTTCCTCTAGCCACTGCTCTTACCAACAACCCCTGTGTCTGGCCACTGTGCCTTCCTCCTGGACTTTGGCCACTGTGCCTTCCTCTTGGGCTCTGGCCAATGAGCCTTCCTCCTGGCCTCTGGCCACTGTACCTTCCTCCTGGCTTCTGGCCACTTTGCCTTCCTCCTGGCCTCTGGCCAATGTGCCTTCCTCCTGGCCTTTGGCCACTGTGCCTTCCTCCTGGGCTCTGGCCACTGTGCCTTCCTCCCGGGCTCTGGCCACTGTGCCTTCCTCCTGGCCTCTGGCCACTGTGCCTCATCCTTGACCTCTGGCCACTGTGCCTCATCCTTGACCTCTGGCCACTGTGCCTCCCCCCTGGCCTGTGGACATTGTGCCTCTCCCCCCAGCAACTGCCCATGGTGCTTCTCTCCCCAGCCTCTGGCCACTCAAGCTCCCTCTAGCCACTGATCCCACCAACAACCCCTGTGTCTGGCCACTGTGCCTTCCTCCCAGCCTCTGGCCACTGTACCTTCCTCCTGGCCTCTGGCCACTGTGCCTTCCTCCTGGCCTCTGGCCAGTGTGCCTTCCTCTAGGCCTCTGGCCACTGTGCCTCCAACCCGGCCTCTGGCCACTGTGCCCACCCTGGCTTTTGGCCACTGTGCCTCACCCCCGGCTTCTGGCCACTTGTGCCTCCCCCTGGCAACTATGACTCCTCTGGCCACTGTGCCTCCCCACCAGCCTCTGGCCACTGTGCCTCCACACCAGCCTCTGGCCACTGTGCCAACCCCCCAGCCTCTGGCCACTGTGCCTCCTCCCAGCCTCTGGCCACTGTGCCTACTCCCCAGCCTCTGTCCACTGCCCACCCACCAGCCTCTGGCCACTGTGCCTCCTCCCTGGCCTCTGGCTACTGCCCACCCACCAACCTCTGGCCACTGGGCAAATCAGGCTTGGCCCCACCCCAAAAGAGGCAGTCCAGCCCGAACTGTTAGGTCGCATCCCTACTGCACGAGACCACAAGCATCTACAAACATGTTTCGGCCTTGTTGGGCCTCATCAGTGAGGTGTAGCTTGGGTCTCTAGGCCCAGCAGGCACGGGACCCACGTCTGGGCATACCCGTCCCACTCGGGGTGAGAAGGCAAAAACAAAGAGGTGATGGCTGGAAGGTTTAGAATGAATCTTGACCACTGGCATTGCTCTCTGCAACACTCCAGACCATCGTTCTTCACCTGCCAAGCCATTACAGAAGGGGAAATACCATATGCAAATCAGGCTTGGCCCCACCCCAAAAGGGGCAGTCCAGCCCGAACTGCTAGGTCACATCCCTTCTGCACGAGACCACAAGCATCCCCAAACATTTTTAGGCCTTGTTGGGCCTCATCAGTGAGGAGTAGCTTGGGTCTCTAGGCTCAGCAGGCACGGGACCCAAGTCTGGGCATACCCGTCCCACTCGGGGTGACAAAGAAAAAACAAAGAGGTGATAGCTGGAAGGTGGCCTCCCTGGCCACTGCCGACTGACCAACCTCTGGCCACTGGGCTTCCCCACCAGCCTCGGGCCACTCTGCCTCCCCACCAGCCTCGGGCCACTGTGCCTTCCTCCTGGCCTTGGCCACTCTGCCTTCCTCCTGGCATCTGGCCACTGTGCCTTCCTCCCGGGTTCCGGAGACTGTGCCTTCCTCCCGGCCTCCGGCCACTGTACCTTCCTCCCGGCCTCTGGGCACTGTGCCTCCCCCTGGCTTCTGGCCACTGTGCCTCCCCCTGGCTTCTGGTAACGAAAGGGATAGCCCCTACTGTGGAAGGCTGGGAGGGCTATTGTACAAGATAAGGAACAAAAGGAGGGCTCCAACCACAGAAGTATTTCTAAACACTATTTTTTGGTGTCTAAATGATTGTTTTCAAGTTATTTACAAATTGAGGTTTTGAATAGTAAACCTAGTATCTAAATGAGCACACAATCGTATCCCCTATTGTAGAAAATAAGGCACAAATAACCTATTTATGTAGAAAATATGTATATTTTTAATTCAATTTATTCTTTGTCAGTATTATTAACTCATACAGACAACTCTGTCTGGGTACTCTGGGTACTGTTCTTCCCAACAAACCTCTGGCCACTGTGCCCCCTGGACTCTCTCCACTGTTTCTCCGCACCTGGCCTCTGGCCACTGTGCCACCCCTCCTGGCCTCTGGCCACTGTTCCACCCCTCCTGGTGTCTGGCCACTGTGCCTCCCCCTGGCCTGTGGCCACTGTGCCTCCCCCTGGCTTGTGGCCACTGTGCCTCCCCCGGAATTGTGGCCACTCTGCCTCCCCCTGGCTTGTGGCCACTGTGCCTCCCCTCTGGCCTGTGGTAACTGTGCCTCCGCTCTGTCCTGTGGCCACTGTACCACACCCCTGGCCTGTGGCCGCTGTGCCACACCCCTGGCCTGTGGCCACTGTGCCTCCCTCCTGCCTGTGGACACTGTGCCTCTCCCCTGGCCTCTGGCCACTCAGCCCCCCCATGGCCAGTGTGCCTCCCCTGGCCACTGTGCCTCCCCAGCCCCTGGCCACTGTGCCTCTCCCAGCTTCTGGCCACTGTGCCTCCTCCCTGGCCTCTGGCCACTGTGCCTCCTCCCTAGCCTCTCGTCACTGTGCCCCCTCTCTGGCCACTGCCCACCCACCAACCTCTGGCCACTGGGCTTCCCCACCAGCCTCTGGCCACTGTGCCACCCCAGCCACTGTGCCTCCCCCAGCCTCTGGCCACTGTTCCACTGTGCCTCTGGCCACTGTGCCAAACCCCCAGCATCTGGCCACTCTGCCAACCCTCAGACTCTCCCCACTGTGCTTCCCAACAAGCCTCTGGCGACTGTGCCACCCCTCCTGGCTTCTGGCCACTCTGCCACCCCTCCAGGCCTCTAGCCACTGTGCCTCCTCCAGGCCAATGGCCATTGTGCCCCCCCTGGCCTCTGGCCCCTGTGCCTCCCCCGGCCTCTGGCCACTGTGCCTCCCCTGGCCCCTGGCCACTGTGCCTCTCCCTGGCTTCTGGCCACTTTGCCTCCCGCCAGCATCTGTCCACTGTGCCTCCCCCCAGCCTCTGGACACTGTGCCTCCCCCGGGGTCCGGCCACTGTGCCTCCCCCAGACTCTGGCCACTGTGCTTTCTCCCTGGCCTCTGGCCACTGTGCCTCCTCCTTGTCCTCTGGCCACTGTGCCTCCTCCTTGTCCTCTGGCCACTGTTCCTCCCCCGGCTTCTAGCCACTTGTGCCTCACCCCTGGCCTCTGGTAACTGTACCTCCTCTGGCCACTGGGCCTCCCCCCAGCCTCTGGCCACTGTGCCTCCCCACCAGCCTCTGGCCACTGTGCCGACCCTCGGATTATGGCCACTGTGCCTCCCCCAGGCCAATGGCCACTGTGCCCCCTGGCCTCTGGCCACTGTGCCCCCCCCCTGGCCTCTGGCCACTGTGCCTCCCCTGGCCTCTGGCCACTGTTCCTCCCCCCAGCCTCCGGCCACTGTGCCTCCTACAGCCCCTCACCACTGTGCTTCTCCTGGCTTCTGGCCACTGTGCCTCATCCCTGGCCTCTGGCCACTGTGCCTCCTCCCTGGCCTCTCGTCACTGTGCCCCCTCTCTGGCCACTGCCCACCCACCAACCTCTGGCCACTGGGCTTCCCCACCAGCCTCTGGCCACTGTGCCACCCCAGCCACTGTGCCTCCCCCAGCCTCTGGCCACTGTTCCACTGTGCCTCTGGCCACTGTGCCAAACCCCCAGCATCTGGCCACTCTGCCAACCCTCAGACTCTCCCCACTGTGCTTCCCAACAAGCCTCTGGCGACTGTGCCACCCCTCCTGGCTTCTGGCCACTCTGCCACCCCTCCAGGCCTCTAGCCACTGTGCCTCCTCCAGGCCAATGGCCATTGTGCCCCCCCTGGCCTCTGGCCCCTGTGCCTCCCCCGGCCTCTGGCCACTGTGCCTCCCCTGGCCCCTGGCCACTGTGCCTCTCCCTGGCTTCTGGCCACTTTGCCTCCCGCCAGCATCTGTCCACTGTGCCTCCCCCCAGCCTCTGGACACTGTGCCTCCCCCGGGGTCCGGCCACTGTGCCTCCCCCAGACTCTGGCCACTGTGCTTTCTCCCTGGCCTCTGGCCACTGTGCCTCCTCCTTGTCCTCTGGCCACTGTGCCTCCTCCTTGTCCTCTGGCCACTGTTCCTCCCCCGGCTTCTAGCCACTTGTGCCTCACCCCTGGCCTCTGGTAACTGTACCTCCTCTGGCCACTGGGCCTCCCCCCAGCCTCTGGCCACTGTGCCTCCCCACCAGCCTCTGGCCACTGTGCCGACCCTCGGATTATGGCCACTGTGCCTCCCCCAGGCCAATGGCCACTGTGCCCCCTGGCCTCTGGCCACTGTGCCCCCCCTGGCCTCTGGCCACTGTGCCTCCCCTGGCCTCTGGCCACTGTTCCTCCCCCCAGCCTCCGGCCACTGTGCCTCCTCCAGCCCCTCACCACTGTGCTTCTCCTGGCTTCTGGCCACTGTGCCTCATCCTAGCCTCTGGCCACAGCACCGCCCCTTGGCATCTGGCCACTGTGCCTCCCCCCAGCCTCTGGCCACTGTGCCACCTCACTGGCCTCTGGCCACTGTGCCTCCTCCCCAGCCTCTGGCAGCTGCCCACCCACCAACCTCTGGCCACTGGGCCTCCCCACTGGCCACTGTGACTCCCTGGCCACTGTGCCTCCCCCCAGCCTCTGACCACTGTGCCTCCCTCTGGGTACTGTGCCTCCCCCCAGCCTCTGGCCACTGTGCCTCTTCCCCAGCCTCTGGCCACTGTGCCTCCTCCCCGACCTCTGGCCACTGTGCCTCCTCCCCAGCCTCTGGCCACTGTGCCTTTTCCCCAACCTCTGGCCACTGGACTTCCCCACCGGCCTCTGGCCACTGTGCCTCCCTTGCCACTGCTGACTGACCAACCTCTGGCCACTGTGCCTCACCCTGGCTTCTGGCCACTTGTGCCTCCCACCTGGCCTTTGGCAACTGTGCTTCCTCTGGCCACTGTGCCTCCCCACCAGCCTCTGGCCACTGTGCCTCCCCACCAGCCTCTGGCCACTGTGGCTCCCCACCAGGCTCTGGCCACTGTGCCAACCCCCTGGCATCTGGCCACTGTGCCAACCCTCAGACTCTCCTCACTGCACTTCCCAACAAGCCTCTGGCTACTGTGCCCCCCCCCAGCATCTGGCCACTGTGCCTCCCCTCCTGGCCTTTGGCCACAGTGCCACCCCTCCTGGCCTCTGGCTACTGTGCCACTCCTCCTGGCCTCTGGCCACTGTGCCACCCCACCTGGCGTCTGGCCACTGTGCCCCCCCTGGCCTTGGCCACCGTGCCACCCCTGGCCTCTGGCCACTGTGCCTCCCCCTGGCTTGTGGCCACTGTGCCTCCCCTCTGGCCTATGGCCACAGTACCACACCCCTGGCCTGTGGCCACTGTGCCACACCCCTGGCCTGTGGCCACTGTGCCTCCCCCCTGGCCTGTGGACACTGTGCCTCTCCCCTGGCCCCTGGCCACTGTGCCTCCCCTGGCCTCGGACCACTATGCCCCCCTAGCCTCTGGCCACTGTGTATCCTCCTGGCCAGTGTGCCTCCCCTGGCCCTGGCCACTGTGCCTCCCCTGGTGCCTGGCCACTGTGCCTCCCCCAGCTTCTGGCTACTGTGCCCCCCCGGCCTCTGGCTACTGTGCCTCCTCTCTGGCCTCTGGCCACTGTGCCTCCCCTCCTGGCCTTTGGCAACTGTGCCACCCCTCCAGGCCTCTGGCCACTGTGCCTCCCTCTCTAGCCTGTGACCACTGTGCCCCCCCCTGGCCTGTGGCCACTGTGCCTTCCTTCTGGCCTGTGGCCACTCTGCCACACCCTGGCCTCTGGCCACTGTGCCTCCCTCTCTAGCCTGTGACCACTGTGCCTCCTCCCTGGCCTCTGGCCACTGTGCATTCACCCCAGCCTCTGGCCACTGTTCCTCCCCCTGGCTTCTGGCCACGTGTGCCTCCCCCCTGGCCTCTGGTAACTGTGCCTCCTCTGGCCACTGTGCCTCCCCCCAGCCTCTGGCCACTGTTCCTCCCCCTGGCTTCTGGCCACGTGTGCCTCCCCCCTGGCCTCTGGTAACTGTGTCTCCTCTGGCCACTGTGCCTCTCCCCAGCTTCTGGCCACTGTACCTCCCCCGAGCCTCTGGCCACTGTGTCTCCTCCCTGGCCTATGGCCACTGCCCACCCACCAACCTCTGGCCACTTTGCTTCCCTGGCCACTGTGCTTCCCCAGCCTCTGGCCACTGTTCCACTGTTCCTCTGGCCACTGTGCCAACCCCCAGCATCTGACCACAGTGCCAACCCTCAGACTCTCCCCACTGTGCCTCCACCCCAGCCTCTGGCCACTGTTCCTCCCCCCAGCTTCTGGCCATTTCTGCCTCCCCCATGGCCTCTGGTAACTGTGCCTCCTCTGGCCACTGTGCCTACCCCCAGCCTCTGGCGACTGTGCCTCCCCACCAGCCTCTGACCACTGTGCCTCCCCCAGGCCAATGGCTACTGTGCATCCCCCAGCCTCTGGCCACTGTGCCTCCCCTGCCTCCTGGCCACTGTGCCTCCCCCAGCTTCTGGCCACTGTGCCTCCCCAGCCTCTTGTCACTGTGCCTCCTCCCTGGCCTCTGGCCACTGTGCCTCTTCCCCAACCTCTGGCCACTGGGCATCGCCACCGGCCTCTGGCCACTGTGCCTCCATGGCCACTGCTGACCCACCAACCTCTGGCCACTGTCCTTCCCCACCAGCCTCAGGCCACTGTGCCTCCCCACCAGCCTCAGGCCACTGTGCCTTCCTCCTGGCCTCTGGCCACTCTGCCTTCCTCCCGTCCTCTGGCCACCGTGCCTTCCTCCCGGATTCTGGCCACTGTGACTTCCTCCTGTCCTATGGCCATTGTGCCTTCCTCCCAGCGTCTGGGCATTGTGCCTCCCCCTGGCTTCTGGCCACTGTTCCCCCCCCTGGCTTCTGGCCACTGTGCCTCACCCCCGGCTTCTGGCCACTTGTGCCTTCCACCTGGCCTTTGGCAACTGTGCCTCCTCTGGCCACTGTGCCTCCCCACCAGCCTCTGGCCACTGTGCCTGGCCACTGTGCCTCCCCACCAGCCCCTGGCCACTGTGCCTCCCCACCAGTCTCTGGCCACTGTGCCTCCCCACCAGGCTCTAGCTTTTATGCCAACCCCCTGGCATCTGGCCACTGTGTCAACTCTCAGACTCTCCACACTGTTCTTCCCAACAAGCCTCTGGCCACTGTGCCCCCTAGACTCTCTCCACTGTTTCTCCGCTCCTGGCCTCTGGCCACTGTGCCACCCCTTCTGGCCTCTGGCCACTGTGCCACCCCTCCTGGCATCTGGCCACTGTGCCTCCCCTGTCCTGTGGCCACTGTGCCTCCCTCTGGCCTGTGGCCACTTTGCCTCCCCCTGGCTTGTGGCCACTGTGCCTCCCCTGAATTGTGGCCACTGTGCCTCCCCCTGGCTTGTGGCCACTGTGCCTCCCCTCTGGCCTGTGGTAACTGTGCCTCCCTCTGTCCTGTGGCCACTGTACCACACCCCTGGCCTGTGGCCACTGTGCCTCCCTCCTGGCCTGTGGACACTGTGCCTCTCCCCTGGCCTCTGGCCACGGTGCCTCCTGTGGCCTCTGGCCACTATGCCCCCAGCCTCTGGCCACTGTGCCCCCCATGGCAAGTGTGCCTCCCCTGGCTACTGGCCACTGTGCCTCCCCCAGCTTCTGGCCACTGTGCATCCTCCCTGGCCTCTGGCCAATGTGCTTCCTCCCTGGCCTCTCGTTACTGTGCCCCATCTCTGGCCACTGCCCACCCACCAACCTCTGGCCACTGGGCTTCCCCACCAGCCTCTGGGCATGGTGCCTCCTCCCTGGCTTCTCATCACTGTGCCCCCTCTCTGGTCACTGCCCACCCACCAACCTCTGGCCACTGGGCTTCCCCACCAGCCTCTGGCCACTGTGCCTCCCCGGCCACTTTGCCTCCTGCAGGCTCTGGCCACTGTTCCACTGTGCCTCTGTTCACTGTGCCAAACCCCCAGCATCTGGCCACTCTGCTACCCTCAGACTATCCCCACTTTGCTTCCAAACAAACATCTGGCCACTGTGCCACCCCTCCTGGCCTCTGGCCACTCTGCCACCCCTCCAGGCCTCTGGCTACTGTGCCTCCCCCAGGCCAATGGCCATTGTGCCCCCCTGGCCTCTGGCCCTGTGCCTCCCCCGGCCTCTGGCCACTGTGCCTCTCCCTAGCTTCTGGCCACTTTGCCTCCCACCAGCCTCTGTCCACTGTGCCTCCCCCCAGCCTCAGGCCACTGTGCCTCCCCCCAGCCTCTGGCCACTGTGCCTTCTCCCTGGCCTCTGGCCACTGTGCCTCCTCCTTGTCCTCTGCCACTGTGCCTCCTACTTCTCCTCTGGCCACTGTTCCTCCCCCGGCTTCTGGCCACTTGTGCCTCCCCCCTGGCCTCTGGTAACTGTACCTCCTCTGGCCACTGTGCCTCCCCCCAGCCTCTGGCCACTGTGCCTCCCCACCAGTCTCTGGCCACTGTGCCGGCCCTCAGACTCTGGCCACTGTGCCTCCCCCAGGCCAATGGCCACTGTGCTCCCTGGCCTCTGGCCACTGTGCCCCCCCTGGCCTCTGGCCACTGTGCCTCCCCTGGCCTCTGGCCACTGTTCATCCCCCCAGCCTCTGGCCACTGTGCCTCCTCCAGCCCCTGACCACTGTGCCCCCCCGGCTTCTGGCCACTGTGCCTCACCCTAGCCTCTGGCCACTGCGTCTCCCCTCGGCCTCTGGCCACTGTGCCTCCCCCAGCCTCTGGTCACTGTGCCACCTCCCTGGCCTCTGGCCACTGTGCCTCCTCCCCAGCCTCTGGCAACTGCCCACCCACCAACCTCTGGCCACTGGGCCTCCCCACTGGCCACTTTGACTCCCTGGCCACTGTGCCTCCCCCCAGCCTCTGACCACTGTGCCTCCCTCTGGGTACTGTGCCTCCCCAGCCTCTGGCCACTGTGCCTCCTCCCCAGCCTCTGGCCACTGTGCCTCCACCCTGGCCTCTGGCCACTGTGCCTCCTCCCCACCCTCTGGCCACTGTGCCTTTTCCCCAACCTCTGGCCACTGGACTTCCCCACCAGCCTCTGGCCACTGTGCCTCCCTTACCACTGCTGACTGACCAACCTGTGGCCACTGGGGCTTCCCCACCAGCCTCGGGCCACTGTGCCTCCCCACCAGCCTCGGGCCACTGTGCCTTCCTCCTGGCATTGGCCACTCTGCCTTCCTCCTGGCATCTGGCCACTGTGCCTTCCTCCCAGCCTCTGGCCACTCTGCCTTCCCCCTGGCCTCTGGCCATTGTATCTTCTTCCCAGCTGCTGGGCACTGTGCAACCCCCTGGCTTCTGGCCACTGTACCTCTCCCTGGCTTCTGGCCACTGTGCCACACCCCCGGCTTCTGGCCACTTGTGCCTCCCACCTGGCCTTTGGCAACTGTGCTTCCTCTGGCCACTGTGCCTCCCCACCAGCCTCTGGCCACTGTGCCTCCCCACCAGCCTCTGGCCACTATGCCAACCCCCTGGCATCTGGCCACTGTGCCAACCCTCAGACTCTCCTCACCGCACTTCCCAACAAGCCTCTGGCCACTGTGCCCCCCCAGCCTCTGGCCACTGGGCTTCCCCTCCTGGCCTATGGCCACTGCGCCGCCCCTCCTGGCCTCTGGCTATTGTGCCACTCCTCCTGGCCTCTGGCCACTGTGCCACCCCACCTGGCGTCTGGCCACTGTGCCTCCCCCCGGCCATGGCCACTGTGCCTCCCCCTGGCCTGTGGCCACTGTGCCTCCCCCTGGCTTGTGGCCACTGTGCCTCCCCTCTGGCCTGTGGCCACAGTACCACACCCCTGGCCTGTGGCCACTGTGCCACACCCCTGGCCTGTGGCCACTGTGCCTCCCCCCTGGCCTGTGGACACTGTGCCTCTCCCCTAGCCTCTGGCCACTGTGCCTCCCCTGGTCTCTGACCATTATGCCCCCCTAGCCTCTGGCCACTGTGTCTCCTCCTGGCCAGTGTGCCTCCCCTGGCCCTGGCCACTGTGCCTCCCCTGGTGCCTGGCCACTGTGCCTCCCCCAGCTTCCAGCTACTGTGCCCCCCAGCCTCTGGCCACTGGGCTTCCCCACTGGCCTCTGGCCACTGTGCCTCTGGCCACTGTGCCAACCCCCCAGCATCTGACCACTGTGCCAACCCTCAGACTCTCCCCACTGTGCTTGCCAACAAGTCTCTGGCTACTGTGCCACCCCTCCTGGCCTCTGGTCACTGTGCCTCCCCTCCTGGCCTTTGGTCTCTGTGCCACCCCTCCTGGCCTCTGGCCACTGTGCCTCCCTCCCTAGCCTGTGACCACTGTGCCTCCCCCCTGGCCCGTGGCCACTGTGCCCACCCCCTGCCCTGTGGCCACTGTGCCTTCCTTCTGGCCTGTGGCCACACCCCTGGCCTCTGGCCACTGTGCATCCACCCCAGCCTCTGGCCACTGTTCCCCCCTGGCTTCTGGCCACATGTGCCTCCCCATGGCCTCTGGTAACTGTGCCTCCTCTGGCCACTGTGCCTCCCCCCAGCCTCTGGCCACAGTGCCTCCCCACCAGCCTCTGACCACTGTGCCAACTTTCAGACTCTGGCCACTCTGCCTCCCCCAGGCCAATGGCCACTGTACCTCCCTGCCTCTGGCCACTGTGCCACCTCCAGCCCCTGGTTACTGTGCCTCCCCGAGCTTCTCGCCACTGTGCCTCCTCCCAGCCTCTTGCCACTGCACCTCCCCTCGGCCTCTGGCCACTGTGCCTCCCCCCAGCCTCTGGCCAACGTGCCTCCTCCCTGGCCTCTGGCCACTGTACCTCCTCCCCAGCCTCTGGCTACTGCCCACCCACCAACCAATGGACACTGGGCTTCCCCACTGGCCTTTGGCCACTGTGCCTCCCTAGCGACTGTGCCTCTCCCTGGCCTCTGGCCATTATGCCTCCCCCCAGCCTCTGGCCACTGTGCCTCCCCGGCCTCTGGCGACTGTGCCTCCTCCCCATCCTCTGGCCACTGTGCCTCCTCCCCGCCTCTGGCTACTGTGCCTCCTCCCCAGCCTCTGGCCACTGTGCCTCCTCCTCGGCCTCTGGCCACTGTGCCTCTTCCCCAATGTCTGGCCACTGGGCTTCCCCAAAAGCCTCGGGCCACTGTGCCTCCCCACCAGCCTCGGGCCACTGTGCCTTCCTCCTGGCCTCTGGCCACTCTGCCTTCCTCCCTGCCTCTGGCCACTGTGCCTTCCCCCGGGTTCTGGCCACTGTGCCTTCCTCCTGGCCTCTGGCCACTGTGCCTTCCTCCTGGCCTCCGGCCACTGTGCCTCCCCTGGGTTCTGGCCACTGTGCCTCCCCCTGGCTTCTGGCCACTGTGCCTCAGCCGCGGCTTCTGGCCACTTGTGCCTTCCACCTGGCCTTTGGCAACTGTGCCTCCTCTGGCAACTGTGTCTCCTCTAGCTCATGTGCCTCCTCTGGCCACTGTGCCTGCCCACCAACCTCTGGCCACTGTGCCTCCCCACCAGCCTCTGGCCACTGTGCCTCAACACCATCCTCTGGCTACTGTGCCAACCCTCAGACTCTCCTCACTGTACTTCCCAGCAAGCCTCTGGCCACTGTGTCCTGCCGGCCTCTGGCCACTGTGCTTCCCCTCCTGGCCTCTGGCCACTGTGCCACCCCTCCTGGCCTATGGCCACTGTGCCAGCCCTCCTGGCCTGTGGCCACCGTGCCTCCCCCTAGCCTGTGGCCACTGTGCCTCCCCTGGCCTCTGTCCACTATGCCCTCCTGGCCTCTGGCCACTGGGCCTGCCCCTTGCCAGTGTGGCTCCCCCGGCTTCTGGCCACTGTGTCTCCCCCCAGCCTCTGGCCACTGTTCTTCCCCCCAGCCTATGACCACTGTGCCTCCCCCCAGCCTCTGGCCACTGTGCCTCCCCCTGGCCTCCGGCCAATGAGCCTCCTCCCCAGCGTCTGGCCACTGTGCCTCCTCCGAGGCCTCTGGCCACTGCCCACCTACCAACCTCTGGCCACTGGGCTTCGCCACTGGCCTCTGGCCACTGTGCCTCCCTGGCCACTGTGCCTCCCCCCGGCCTCTGGCCACTGTGCCTTGCCCTGGCCTCTGGCCACTTTGCCTCCCCCAGCCTGTGGCCACTGGCCTCCCCCTGGCCTGTGGCCACTGTGCCTCCCCCTGGCCCGTGGCCACTGTGGTGACCCCCTGCCCTATGGCCACTGTGCCTCCCCTCTGGCCTGTAGCCACTGTGCCACACCCATGGCCTGTGGCCACTGTGCCACACCCCTGGCCTGTGGCCAGTGTGCCTCCCCCTTGCTTGTGGACACCGCCTCTCCCCCGGCCTCTGGCCACTGTGCCTCTCCCATGGCCTCTGTCCACTGTGCCTCCCCCTGGCCTCTGGCTACTATACCTCCCTCAGCCCCTGGCCACTGTGCCTCCCCTGCCCCTGGCCACTGTTCCGCCCACTGTGTCTCCTCCCAGCCTCTGGCCACTGTGCCTCCCCCTGGCCTCTGGCCACTGCCTACCCACCAACCTCTGGCCACCTGGCTTCCCCACTGGTCTCTGGCCATTGTGCATCCGTGGCCACTGTGCCTCCCCCAGCCTCTGGCCACTGTGCCTCCCCACCAGCCTCTGGCCACTGCGCCTCCCACTGGCATCTGGCCACTGTGCCTCTTCCCCCGCCTCTGGCCACTGGACCTCCTCCCCAACCTCTGACCACTGGGCTTCCCCACCAGCCTCTGGCCACTGTGCTTCCTGGGCCACTGCCAACCCACCAACCTCTGGCCACTGGGCTTCCCCACCAGCTCCTGGCCACTGTGCCTTCCCCCTGGCCTCTGGCCACTGTGCCTTCCTCCCAGCCTCTGGCCACTGTGCCTTCCTCCCGGGTTCGGGCCACTGTGCCTTCCTCCTGACCTCTGGCCACTGTGCCTCCACCCCAGCCTCTGGGCAATGTGCCTTACCACCGGCTTCTGGCCACTTGTGCCTCCCACCTGGCCTCTGGCAACTGTGCCTCCTCTGGCCACTGTGCCTCCCCCAGCCTCTAGCTACTGCGCCTCCCCGCCAGCCTCTGGCCACTGTGCCACCCCACCAGCCTCTGGCCACTGTGCCAACCCTCAGACTCTTCCCACTGTACTTCCCAACAAGCCTCTGGCCACTGTGCCTCCCCCAACCTCTGGCCACTGTGCCTCCCCACCAGCCTCTGGCCACTGTGCCTCCCCCCTTCAGCCTCTGGCTACTGTGCCAACCCCCCAGTATCTGGCCACTGTGCCAACCCTAAGACTCTCCCCACTGTGCTTCACAACAAGCCTCTTGCCACTGTCCCCCCGGCCTCTGGCCATTGTGCCACACCTCCTGGTCTCTGGCCACTGTGCCACCCCTCCTGGCCTCTGGCCACTGTGCCACCCCATGGCTTATGTCCACTGTGCCTCACCCCCGGCTTCTGACCACATGTGCCTCCCACCTGGCCTTTGGCAACTGTGCATCCTCTGGCCACTGTGCCTCCCCACCAGCCTCTAGCCACTGTGCTTCCCTGGCCACTGCCGACCCACCAACCTCTGGCCACTGGGCTTCCCCACCAGCCCCTGGCCACTGTGCCTTCCTCCTGGCCTCTGGCCACTGTGCCTTCCTCCCAGCCTTTGGCCACTGTGCCTTCCTCCCGGGTTCGGCCCACTATGCCTTCCTCCTGACCTCTGGCCACTGTGCCTCCACCCCAGCCTCTGGGCAATGTGCCTCCCCCGGCTTCTGGCCACTGTGCCTCAACCCTGGCTTCTGGCCACTTGTGCCTCACCACCGGCTTCTGGCCACTTGTGCCTCCCACCTGGCCTCTGGCAACTGTACCTCCTCTGGCCACTGTGCCTCCCCCAGCCTCTAGCTACTGCGCCTCCCCAACAGCCTCTGGCCACTGTGCCACCCCACCAGCCTCTGGCCACTGTGCCAACCCTCAGACTCTCCCCACTGTGCTTCCCAACAAGCCTCTGGGCACTGTGCCTCCCCCTGACTTCTGGAAACTGTGCCTCACTGCTGGATTCTGGCCACGTGTGCCTCCCACCTGGCCTCTGGCAACTGTGCCTCCTCTGGCCACTATGCCTCCCCCAACCTCTGGCCACTGTGCCTCCCCACCAGCTTCTGGCCACAGTGCCTCCCCACAAGCCTCTGGCTACTGTGACAACCCTCAGACTCTCCCCACTGTGCTTCCCAACAAGGCTCTTGCCACTGTGCCCCCCGGCCTCTGGCCACTGTGCCTAACCCCCGGCTTCTGGCCACTTGTGCCTCCTACCTGGCCTCTGGCACCTGTGCCTCCTCTCTCCACTGTGTCTCCCCCAACCTCTGGCCACTGTGCCTGCCCACCAGCCTCTGGCCACTGTGCCTCCCCACCAGCCTCTGGCTACTGTGCCTCACCCCCGGCTTCTGGCCACTTGTGCCTCCTCTCTCCACTGTGTCTCCCCCAACCTCTGGCCACTGTGCCTCCCCACCAGCCTCTGGCCACTGTGCCTCCCCCCTTCAGCCTCTGGCTACTGTGCCAACCCCCCAGTATCTGGCCACTGTGCCAACCCTAAAACTCTCCCCACTGTGCTTCCCAACAAGCCTCTTGCCACTGTTCCCCCGGCCTCTGGCCATTGTGCCACCCCTCCTGGTCTCTGGCCACTGTGCCACCGCTCCTGGCCTATGGCCACTGTGCCACCCCCTGGCTTCTGTCCACTGTGCCTCCCCCTGGCTTCTGGCCACTGTGCCTCACCCCTGGCTTCTGGCCACACGTGCCTCCCACCTGGCCTTTGGCAACTGTGCATCCTCTGGCCACTGTGCCTCCCCACCAGCCTCTGGCCACTGTGCCAACCCTCAGACCCTCCCCACTGTGCTTCCCAACAAGCCTCTGGGCACTGTGCACCCCCCTGGCGTCTGGAAACTGTGCTTCACCACTGGATTCTGGCCACTTGTGCCTCCCACCTGGCCTCTGGCAATTGTGCCTCCTCTGGCCACTGTGCCTCCCCCAACCTCTGGCCACTGTGCCTCCCACCAGCTTCTGGCCACTGTGCCTCCCCACCAGCCTCTGGCTACTGTGCCAACCCCCAGCATCTGGCCACTGTGCCAACCCTCAGACTCTCCCACTGTGCTTCCCAACAAGGCTCTTGCCACTGTGCGCCCCGGTCTCTGGCCACTGTGCCTCACCCCCGGCTTCTGGCCACTTGTGCCTCCTATCTGGCCTCTACCAACTGTGCCTCCTCTGGCCACTGTGCCTCCCCCAACCTCTGGCCACAGTGCCTCCCCACCAGCCTCTGGCCACTATGCCTCCCCACCAGCCTCTGGCTACTGTGCCAACCCCCAGCATCTGGCCACTGTGCCAACCCTCAGGCACTCCCCACTGTGCTTCCCAACAAGCCTCTTGCCACTGTGCCCCCGGCCTCTGGGCCTCACCCCCGGCTTCTGGCCACTTGTGCCTCCTCCCTGGCCTCTGGCCTCTGTGCCTCCTCCCCGGCCTCCTGCCACTGCCCACTCACCAATCTCTGGCCACTGGCTTCCCCACTGGCCTCTGGCCACTGTGACTCCCTGGCCACTGTGCCTCACCCTGCCTCTGGCCACTGTGCCTCCCTCTGGCCACTGTGCCTCCTCCCAGCCTCTGGCCACTGTGCCTCCCCCAGCCTCTGGCCACTGTGCCTCTTCCCCACCCTCTGGCCACTGGGCTTCCCCACCGGCCTATGGCCACTGTACCTCCCTGGCCACTGCCGACCAAGCAACATCTGGCCACTGGGCTTCCCCACCAGCCTCGGGCCACTGTGCCTCCCCAACATCCTTGGGCCACTGTGCCTTCCTCCTCATCTCGGGCCACTCTGCCTTCGTCCCAGGTTCTGGCCACTGTGCCTTCCTCCTGGCATCTGGCCACTGTGCCTTCCTCCTGGCCTCTGGGCACTGTGCCTCCCCCTGGCTTCTGTCCACTGTGCCTCCCCCTGGCTTCTGGCCACTGTGCCTCCCCCTGGCTTCTGGCCACTGTGCCTCCCCCCTGGCCTTTGGTAACTGTGCCTCCTCTGGCCACTGTGCCTCCCCCCAGCCTCTGGCAACAGTGCCTCCCCACCAGCCTCTGACCACTGTGCCAACTTTCAGACTCTGGCCACTCTGCCTCCCCCAGGCCAATGGCCACTGTACCTCCCCGGCCTCTGGCCACTGTGCCTCCTCCAGCCCCTGGTTACTGTGCCTCCCCGAGCTTCTCGCCACTGTGCCTCCCCCCAGCCTCTTGCCACTGCGCCTCCGCTCGGCCTCTGGCCACTGTGCCTCCCCCAGCCTCTGGCCACCGTGCCTCCTCCCTGGCCTCTGGCAACTGTGCCTCCTCCCCAGCCTCTGGCCACTGCCCACCCACCAACCTCTGGACACTGGGCTTCCCCACTGGCCTTTGGCCACTGTGCCTCCCTGGCGACTGTTCCTCTCCCTGGCCTCTGGCCATTGTGCCTCCCCCCAGCCTCTGGCCAATGTGCCTCCCCCGGCCTCTGGCGACTGTGCCTCCTCCCCAGCCTCTGGCCACTGTGCCTCCTCTCCGCCTCTGGCTACTGTGCCTCCTCCCCAGCCTCTGGCCACTGTGCCTCCTCCTCGGCCTCTGGCCACTGTGCCTCTTCCCCAATGTCTGGCCACTGGGCTTCCCCAAAAGCCTTGGGCCACTGTGCCTCCCCACCAGCCTCGGGCCACTGTGCCTTCCTCCTGGCCTCTGGCCACTATGCCATCCTCCCTGCCTCTGGCCACTGTGCGTTCCCCCGGGTTCTGGCCACTGTGCCTTCCTCCTGGCCTCTGGCCACTGTGCCTTCCTCCTGGCCTCTGGCCACTGTGCCTCCCCTGGGTTCTGGCCACTGTGCCTCCCCCTGGCTTCTGGCCGCTGTGCCTCAGCCGCGGCTTCTGGCCACTTGTGCCTTCCACCTGGCCTTTGGCAACTGTGCCTCCTCTGGCAACTGTGTCTCCTCTGGCCCCTGTGCCTCCTCTGGCCACTGTGCCTGCCCACCAGCCTCTGGCCACTGTACCTCCCCACCAGCCTCTGGCCACTGTGCCTCAACACCATCCTCTGGCCACTGTGCCAACCCTCAGACTCTCCTCACTGTACTTCCCAGCAAGCCTCTGGCCACTGTGCCCTGCCGGCCTCTGGCCACTGTGCTTCCCCTCCTGGCCTCTGGCCACTGTGCCACCCCTCCTGGCCTATGGCCACTGTGCCAGCCCTCCTGGCCTGTGGCCACCGTGCCTCCCCCTAGCCTGTGGCCACTGTGCCTCCCCTCTGGCATGTGGCCACTGTGCCTCCCCTGGCCTCTGTCCACTATGCCCCCCTGGCCTCTGGCCACTGGGCCTGCCCGTGGCCACTGTGCCTCCCCTGGCTTCTGGCCACTGTGTCTCCCCCAGCCTCTGGCCACTGTTCTTCCCCCCAGCCTATGATCACTGTGCCTCCCCCCAGCCTCTGGCCACTGTGCCTCCCCCTGGCCTCCGGCCAATGAGCCTCCTCCTCAGCATCTGGCGACTGTGCCTCCTCCGAGGCATCTGGCCACTGCACACCTACCAACCTCTGGCCACTGGGCTTCCCCACCGGCCTCTGGCCACTGTGCCTCCCTGGCCACTGTGCCTCCCCCCGGCCTCTGGCCACTCTGCCTTGCCCTGGCCTCTGGCCACTTTGCCTCCCCCAGCCTGTGGCCACTGTGACTCCCCCTGGCCTGTGGCCACTGTGCCTCCCCCTGGCCCGTGGCCACTGTCCTGTCCCCCTGGCCTATGGCCACTGTGCCTCCCCTCTGGCCTGTAGCCACTGTGCCACACCCATGGCCTGTGGCCACTGTGCCACACCCTTGGCCTGTGGCCAGTGTGCCTCCCCCTTGCCTGTGGACACCGCCTCTCCCCCGGCCTCTGGCCACTGTGCCTCTCCCATGGCCTCTGTCCACTGTGCCTCCCCCTGGCCTCTGGCTACTATACCTCCCTCAGCCCCTGGCCACTGTGCCTCCCCAGCCCCTGGCCACTGTTCCGCCCACAGTGTCTCCTCCCAGCCTCTGGCCACTGTGCCTCCCCCTGGCCTCTGGCCACTGCCTACCCACCAACCTCTGGCCACTGGGCTTCCCCACTGGTCTCTGGCCACTGTGCATCCGTGGCCACTGTGCCTCCCCCAGCCTCTGGCCACTATGCCTCCCCACCAGCCTCTGGCCACTGTGCCTCCCACTGGCCTCTGGCCACTGTGCCTCCTCCCCCACCTCTGGCCACTGGACCTCCTCCCCAACCTCTGACCACTGTGCTTCCCCACCAGCCTCTGGCCACTGTGCTTCCCTGGCCACTGCCAACCCACCAACCTCTGGCCACTGGGCTTCCCCACCAGCTCCTGGCCACTGTGCCTTCCTCCTGGCCTCTGGCCACTGTGCCTTCCTCCCAGCCTCTGGCCACTGTGCCTTCCTCCTGGGTTCGGGCCACTGTGCCTTCCTCCTGACCTCTGGCCACTGTGCCTCCACCCCAGCCTCTGGGCAATGTGCCTTACCACGGCTTCTGGCCACTTGTGCCTCCCACTTGGCCTCTGGCAACTGTGCCTCCTCTGGCCACTGTGCCTCCCCCAGCCTCTAGCTACTGCGCCTCCCCGCCAGCCTCTGGCCACTGTGCCACCCCACCAGCCTCTGGCCACTGTGCCAACCCTCAGACTCTTCCCACTGTACTTCCCAACAAGCCTCTGGCCACTGTGCCTCCCCCAACCTCTGGCCACCGTGCCTCCCCACCAGCCTCTGGCCACTGTGCCTCCCCGCTTCAGCCTCTGGCTACTGTGCCAACCCCCCAGTATCTGGCCACTGTGCCAACCCTAAGACTCTCCCCACTGTGCTTCACAACAAGCCTCTTGCCACTGTTCCCCCGGCCTCTGGCCATTGTGCCACACCACCTGGTCTCTGGCCACTGTGCCACCCCTCCTGGCCTCTGGCCACTGTGCCACCCCATGGCTTATGTCCACTGTGCCTCCCCCTGGCTTCTGGCCACTGTGCCTCACCCCCAGCTTCTTGCCACATGTGCCTCCCACCTGGCCTTTGGCAACTGTGCATCCTCTGGCCACTGTGCCTCCCCACCAGCCTCTGGCCACTGTGCTTCCCTGGCCACTGCTGACCCACCAACCTCTGGCCACTGGGCTTCCCCACCAGCCCCTGGCCACTGTGCCTTCCTCCTGGCCTCTGGCCACTGTGCCTTCCTCCCAGCCTTTGGCCACTGTGCCTTCCTCCCGGGTTCGGGCCACTGTGCCTTCCTCCTGACCTCTGGCCACTGTGCCTCCACCCCAGCCTCTGGGCAATGTGCCTCCCCCGGCTTCTGGCCACTGTGCCTCCCCCGGCTTCTGGCCACTGTGCCTCAACCCTGGCTTCTGGCCACTTGTGCCTCACGACCGGCTTCTGGCCACTTGTGCCTCCCACCTGGCCTCTGGCAACTGTACCTCCTCTGGCCACTGTGCCTCCCCCAACCTCTAGCTACTGCGCCTCCCCAACAGCCTCTGGCCACTGTGCCACCCCACCAGCCTCCGGCCACTGTGCCAACCCTCAGACTCTCCCCACCGTGCTTCCCAACAAGCCTCTGGGCACTGTGCCCCCCCTGGCTTCTGGAAACTGTGCCTCACTGCTGGATTCTGGCCACTTGTGCCTCCCACCTGGCCTCTGACAACTGTGCCTCCTCTGGCCACTGTGCCTCCCCCAACCTCTGGCCACTGTGCCTCCCCATCAGCTTCTGGCCACTGTGCCTCCCCACAAGCCTCTGGCTACTGTGACAAGCCCCAGAATCTGGCCACTGTGCCAACCCTCAGACTCTCCCCACTGTGCTTCCCAACAAGGCTCTTGCCACTGTGCCCCCCGGCCTCTGGCCACTGTGCCTCACCCCCGGCTTCTGGCCACTCGTGCCTCCTACCTGGCCTCTGGCACCTGTGCCTCCTCTCTCCACTGTGCCTCCCCCAACCTCTGGCCACTGTGCCTCCCCACCAGCCTCTGGCCACTGTGCCTCCCCACCAGCCTCTGGCTACTGTGCCAGCCCCCCAGGATCTAGCCACTGTGCCAACCCTAAGACTCTCCCCACTGTGTTTCCCAACAAGCCTCTTTCCACTGTTCCCCCGGCCTCTGGCCATTGTGCCACCCCTCCTGGTCTCTGGCCACTGTGCCACCGCTCCTGGCCTCTGGCCACTGTGCCGCCCCCTGGCTTCTGTCCCCTGTGCCTCCCCCTGGCTTCTGGCCACTGTGCCTCACCCCCGGCTTCTGGCCACACGTGCCCCCCACCAGGCCTTTGGCAACTGTGCATCCTCTGGCCACTGTGCCTCCCCACCAGCCTCTGGCCACTGTGCCAACCCTCAGACCCTCCCCACTGTGCTTCCCAACAAGCCTCTGGGCACTGTGCCCCCCTGGCGTATGGAAACTGTGCTTCACCACTGGATTCTGGCCACTTGTGCCTCCCACCTGGCCTCTGGCAACTGTGCCTCCTCTGGCCACTGTGCCTCCCCTAACCTCTGGCCACTGTGCCTCCCACCAGCTTCTGGCCACTGTGCCTCCCCACCAGCCTCTGGCTACTGTACCAACCCCCAGCATCTGGCCACTGTGCCACCCCCGGCTTCTGGCCACTTGTGCCTCCTATCTGGCCTCTACTAACTGTGCCTCCTCTGGCCACTGTGCCTCCCCCAACCTCTGGCCACAGTGCCTCCCCACCAGCCTCTGGCCACTGTGCCTCCCCACCAGCCTCTGGCTACTGTGCCAACCCCCAGCATCGGCCACTGTGCCAACCCTCAGGCACTCCCCACTGTGCTTCCCAACAAGCCTCTTGCCACTGTGCCCCCAGCCTCTGGGCCTCACCCCCAGCTTCTGGCCACTTGTGCCTCCCACCTGCCCTCTGGTACCTGTTCCTCCTTTGGCCATTGTGCCTCCTCCCTGGCCTCTGTGCCTCCTCCCCGGCCTCTGGCCACTGCCCACTGCCCACTCACCAATCTCTGGCCACTGGCTTCCCCACTGGCCTCTGGCCACTGTACCTCCTCTGGCCACTGTGCCTCCCCCAACCTCTAGCTACTGCGCCTCCCCAACAGCCTCTGGCCACTGTGCCACCCCACCAGCCTCCGGCCACTGTGCCAACCCTCAGACTCTCCCCACTGTGCTTCCCAACAAGCCTCTGGGCACTGTGCCCCCCCCTGGCTTCTGGAAACTGTGCCTCACTGCTGGATTCTGGCCACTTGTGCCTCCCACCTGGCCTCTGACAACTGTGCCTCCTCTGGCCACTGTGCCTCCCCCAACCTCTGGCCACTGTGCCTCCCCATCAGCTTCTGGCCACTGTGCCTACCCACAAGCCTCTGGCTACTGTGACAAGCCCCAGAATCTGGCCACTGTGCCAACCCTCAGACTCTCCCCACTGTGCTTCCCAACAAGGCTCTTGCCACTGTGCCCCCCTGCCTCTGGCCACTGTGCCTCACCCCCGGCTTCTGGCCACTTGTGCCTCCTACCTGGCCTCTGGCACCTGTGCCTCCTCTCTCCACTGTGCCTCCCCCAACCTCTGGCCACTGTGCCTCCCCACCAGCCTCTGGCCACTGTGCCTCCCCACCAGCCTCTGGCTACTGTGCCAGCCCCCCAGCATCTGGCCACTGTGCCAACCCTAAGACTCTCCCCACTGTGTTTCCCAACAAGCCTCTTTCCACTGTTCCCCCGGCCTCTGGCCATTGTGCCACCCCTCCTGGTCTCTGGCCACTGTGCCACCGCTCCTGGCCTCTGGCCACTGTGCCACCCCCTGGCTTCTGTCCCCTGTGCCTCCCCCTGGCTTCTGGCCACTGTGCCTCACCCCCGGCTTCTGGCCACACGTGCCCCCCACCAGGCCTTTGGCAACTGTGCATCCTCTGGCCACTGTGCCTCCCCACCAGCCTCTGGCCACTGTGCCAAGCCTCAGACCCTCCCCACTGTGCTTCCCAACAAGCCTCTGGGCACTGTGCCCCCCCTGGCGTATGGAAACTGTGCTTCACCACTGGATTCTGGCCACTTGTGCCTCCCACCTGGCCTCTGGCAGCTGTGCCTCCTCTGGCCACTGTGCCTCCCCCAACCTCTGGCCACTGTGCCTCCCACCAGCTTCTGGCCACTGTGCCTCCCCACCAGCCTCTGGCTACTGTGCCAACCCCCAGCATCTGGCCACTGTGCCACCCCCGGCTTCTGGCCACTTGTGCCTCCTATCTGGCCTCTACCAACTGTGCCTCCTCTTGTCACTGTGCCTCCCCCAACCTCTGGCCACAGTGCCTCCCCACCAGCCTCTGGCCACTGTGCCTCCCCACCAGCCTCTGGCTACTGTGCCAACCACCAGCATCGGCCACTGTGCCAACCCTCAGGCACTCCCCACTGTGCTTCCCAACAAGCCTCTTGCCACTGTGCCCCCGGCCTCTGGGCCTCACCCCCGGCTTCTGGCCACTTGTGCCTCCCACCTGCCCTCTGGTACCTGTTCCACCTTTGGCCATTGTGCCTCCTCCCTGGCCTCTGGCCTCTGTGCCTCCTCCCCGGCCTCTGGCCACTGCCCACTGCCCACTCACCAATCTCTGGCCACTGGCTTCCCCACTGGCCTCTGGCCACTGTGACTCCCTGGCCACTGTGCCTCACCCTGCCTCTGGCCACTGTGCCTCCCTCTGGCCACTGTGCCTCCTCCCAGCCTCTGGCCACTGTGCCTCCCCCAGCCTCTGGCCACTGTGCCTCTTCCCCACCCTCTGGCCACTGGGCTTCCCCACCGGCCTCTGGCCACTGTACCTCCCTAGCCACTGCTGACCAAGCAACATCTGGCCACTGGGCTTCCCCACCAGCCTCGTGCCACTGTGCCTCCCCAACATCCTTGGGCCACTGTGCCTTCCTCCTCGTCTCGGGCCACTCTGCCTTCGTCCCAGGTTCTGGCCACTGTGCCTTCCTCCTGGCATCTGGCCACTGTGCCTTCCTCCTGGCCTCTGGGCACTGTGCCTCCCCCTGGCTTCTGTCCACTGTGCCTCCCCCTGGCTTCTGGCCACTGTGCCTCCCCCTGGCTTCTGGCCACTGTGCCTCCCCCCTGGCCTCTGGTAAATGTGCCTCCTCTGGCCACTGTGCCTCCCCCCAGCCTCTGGCCACAGTGCCTCCCCACCAACCTCTGACTACTGTGCCAACTTTCAGACTCTGGCCACTCTGCCTCCCCCGGGCCAATGGCCACTGTACCTCCCCGGCCTCTGGCCACTGTGCCTCCTCCAGCCCCTGGTTACTGTGCCTCCCTGAGCTTCTCGCCACTGTGCCTCAACCTCAGCCTCTTGCCACTGCGCCTCCCCTCGGCCTCTGGCCACTGTGCCTCCCCCTAGCCTCTAGCCACCGTGCCTCCTCCCTGGCCTCTGGCCACTGTGCCTCCTCCCCAGGCTCTGGCCACTGCCCACCCACCAGCCTCTGGACACTGGGCTTCCCCACTGGCCTTTGGCCACTGTGCCTCCCTGGCGACTGTGCCTCTCCCTGGCATCTGGCCATTATGCCTCCCCCCAGCCTCTGGCCACTGTGCCTCCCCCGGCCTCTGGCGACTGTGCCTCCTCCCCAGCCTCTGGCCACTGTGCCTCCTCCCCACCTCTGGCTACTGTGCCTCCTACCCAGCCTCTGGCCACTGTGCCTCCTCCTCGGCCTCTGGCCACTGTGCCTCTTCCCCAATGTCTGGCCACTGGGCTTCCCCAAAAGCCTCGGGCCAGTGTGCCTCCCCACCAGCCTCGGGCCACTGTGCCTTCCTCCTGGCCTCTGGCCACTCTGCCTTCCTCCCTGCCTCTGGCCACTGTGCGTTCCCCCGGGTTCTGGCCACTGTGCCTTCCTCCTGGCCTCTGGCCACTGTGCCTCCCCCTGGGTTCTGGCCACTGTGCCTCCCCCTGGCTTCTGGCCACTGTGCCTCAGCCGCGGCTTCTGGCCACTTGTGCCTTCCACCTGGCCTTTGGCAACTGTGCCTCCTCTGGCAACTGTGTCTCGCTGGCCCCTGTGCCTCCTCTGGCCACTGTGCCTGCCCACCAGCCTCTGGCCACTGTGCCTCCCCACCAGCCTCTGGCCACTGTGCCTCAACACCATCCTCTGGGCACTGTGCCAACCCTCAGACTCTTCTCACTGTACTTCCCAGTGAGCCTCTGGCCACTGTGCCCTGCCGGCCTCTGGCCACTGTGCTTCCCCTCCTGGCCTCTGGCCACTGTGCCACCCCTCCTGGCCTATGGCCACTGTGCCACCCCTCCTGGCCTGTGGCCACCGTGCCTCCCCCTAGCCTCTGGCCACTGTGCCTCCCCTCTGGCCTGTGGCCACTGTACCTCCCCTGGCCTCTGTCCACTATGCCCCCCTGGCCTCTGGCCACTGGGCCTGCCCCTGGCCACTGTGCCTCCCCCGGCTTCTGGCCACTGTGTCTCCCCCCAGCCTCTGGCCACTGTTCTTCCCCCCAGCCTATGACCACTGTGCCTCCCCCAGCCTCTGGCCACTGTGCCTCCCCCTGGCCTCCGGCCAATGAGCCTCCTCCCCAGCGTCTGGCCACTGTGCCTCCTCCGAGGCCTCTGGCCACTGCCCACCTACCAACCTCTGGCCACTGGGCTTTCCCACCGGCCTCTGGCCACTGTGCCTCCCTGGCCACTGTGCCTCCCCCCAGCCTCTGGCCACTGTGCCTTGCACTGGCCTCTGGCCACTTTGCCTCCCCCAGCCTGTGGCCACTGTGCCTCCCCCTGGCCAATGGCCACTGTGCCTCCCCCTGGCCCATGGCCACTGTGCTGACCCCCTGGCCTATGGCCACTGTGCCTCCCCTCTGGCCTGTAGCCACTGTGCAACACCCATGGCCTGGGCCACTGTGCCACACCCCTGGCCTGTGGCCAGTGTGCCTCCCCCTTGCCTGTGGACACCGCCTCTCCCCCCAGCCTCTGGCCACTGTGCCTCTCCCATGGCCTCTGTCCACTGTGCCTCCCCCTGGCCTCTGGGTACTATACCTCCCTCAGCCCCTGGCCACTGTGCCTCCCAACCCCTGGCCACTGTTCCGCCCACTGTGTCTCCTCCCAGCCTCTGGCCACTGTGCCTCCCCCTGGCCTCTGGCCACTGCCTACCCACCAACCTCTGGCCACTGGGCTTCCCCACTGGTCTCTGGCCACTGTGCATCCGTGGCCACTGTGCCTCCCCACCAGCCTCTGGCCACTGCGCCTCCCACTGGCCTCTGGCCACTGTGCCTCCTCCCCCGCCTCTGGCCACTGGACCTCCTCCCCAACCTCTGACCACTGGGCTTCCCCACCAGCCTCTGGCCACTGTGCTTCCCTGGCCACTGCCAACCCACCAACCTCTGGCCACTGGGCTTCCCCACCAGCTCCTGGCCACTGTGCCTTCCTCCTGGCCTCTGGCCACTGTGCCTTCCTCCCAGCCTCTGGCCACTGTGCCTTCCTCCCGGGTTCGGGCCACTGTGCCTTCCTCCTGACCTCTGGCCACTGTGCCTCCACCCCAGCCTCTGGGCAATGTGCCTTACCACCGGCTTCTGGCCACTTGTGCCTCCCACCTGGCCTCTGGCAACTGTGCCTCCTCTGGCCACTGTGCCTCCCCCAGCCCCTAGCTACTGCGCCTCCCCGCCAGCCTCTGTCCACTGTGCCACCCCACCAGCCTCTTCCCACTGTACTTCCCAACAAGCCTCTGGCCACTGTGCCTCCCCCAACCTCTGGCCACTGTGCCTCCTGACCAGCCTCTGGCCACTGTGCCTCCCCACCAGCCTCTGGCTACTGTGCCAACCCCCCAGTATCTGGCCACTGTGCCAACCCTAAGACTCTCCCCACTGTGCTTCACAACAAGCCTCTTGCCACTGTTCCCCCGGCCTCTGGCCATTGTGCCACACCTACTGGTCTCTGGCCACTGTGCCACCCCATGGCTTATGTCCACTGTGCCTCCCCCTGGCTTCTGGCCACTGTGCCTCACCCCCGGCTTCTGGCCACATGTGCCTCCCACCTGGCCTCTGGCCACTGTGCCTCCCCACCAGCCTCTGGCCACTGTGCTTCCCTGGCCACTGCCGACCCACCAACCTCTGGCCACTGGGCTTCCCCACCAGCCCCTGGCCACTGTGCCTTCCTCCTGGCCTCTGGCCACTGTGCCTTCCTCCCGGGTTCGGGCCACTGTGCCTTCCTCCTGACCTCTGGCCACTGTGCCTCCACCCCAGCCTCCGGGCAATGTGCCTCCCCGGCTTCTGGCCACTGTGCCTCAACCCTGGCTTCTGGCCACTTGTGCCTCACCCCCGGCTTCTGGCCACATGTGCCTCCCACCTGGCCTCTGGCCACTGTGCCTCCCCGCACTAGGTCCCTAATAAAAAACCTTTTTCGCCCTATGTGTTGACAATCTAATGCCCATGGGTGCTTAGCCCTAGTGGGTGCTGATGTGCCGACTGCAAGGGGATGTTGCGAACCTGTCCCTATCCTCTCTAAACCACTTTCCTATTAGCTAAAACAAAGTGCACACATTTGGGGGTCGATATCTGTATTTTAATGTTTTCGCCTCCCAGCCGTGTGGCTTATTAAATTACAAATCAAAAAAACACAAGGTTTTATAAAAAGAGATTTCTATGTCCTACTTGTCACATAGAACTCTATTAAAAAAAAAGGCTCCCTTTGCTCTGTCCAGTGTCAGGACTGTGGGATGCAAGGGGAGTTATGATAACAGTGAATTTCTTTTTGTAAGCCCTTTACTTAATATGTAGGGGTATTGGGGTCTGGGTTATCCACCAGATCCTGCTAGACAACAGTCAACCGGTTTCAGCGGGATTCGTCAGTGGCCGCTTTCTTCAGGACGAATATTATTAAATGAAATATTCTCTTATGGATTCTTCACTGTTAGGAAGAATGCGGAGGATGTCTTCAGGTCTCAGACCAGCTTAGTTGCGTCGATCCCTAAGTCCTACAGGACAAACAACAAAAAGAGATAGATGGACTATCATCAGTCTCCGAGTACTATTAGAGACTGTTGGACATGTATTTACGTCATCATTCTGGGGTGAGGCGCATCTTACCTCTTATTCTGGCATTTGTTGGTTGTTCTCTGTTGGAACACAGGTATAGATGTCTTGAATCTTCCTGTCAGATAGCCTGCGTCTCTCAGTATTAATTCCTAAAAAGAGGAAGGAGAGAACGGGAAGTTACAGGGCTTTGTGTTTCCGAAAATGTACTATACGCTACAGCTCACAGTTTATATGGACTCGTTTCCATTCTTAAACAGGTTGGTTTTCAACGTCCATATATACCCGTATCTAATTCACTATGAGGATTCTGATCCTTACTACATATGTAGTCTCATAGACTCGGTAAAAGGAACCAAGTTCCTTCCTCAACAGTCCTTAGGTATAGCATCAAAACCATTTTTTAATTTTTAAAATTTTTTTTAATTTTATAAAGGTTTTAGAGACGTACTCCTACGGTGAATCCACTCGAGTGGATAACACGGTATTTTTTGGGGGGGGGGGGTTGTTGGTTGCCACCGCTTACCTTATTTGTTTTCTCTGTCGTTGCTATCGTCCGTGTTTATGTTATGCGCCATTTTGTTTACCTATTTGTAGTCACCTGTTGGTCACGTATTCAGGTCTCGGACTACAAAAACGGCTCAAAGCAACTCGGGAGGTGTAGTCTCTCTTCCGTGCTTCGGTACCGTTTTGATATTTCAAAAGCGGCATCGTGGTCACGTGAGTGCAATCACTAATCGCTCGTAAGTATCAGCAGACTCTGCGGCAGTCGGGAACCATCGTTCTCCTACCCGCATCTGAATTCCATGATGTTAGATGCTGTTGATTGGCAGAGGTGTCGCGGTCATGTGAGCACAAAAAGCCAATCATGTGAATGCTTGTCATCCGGACCCAGGAGAAACTGGGAGTTGTAGTGTACCCATATTGTTTGTGTACACTGGACCATTGACACAGATCAATTTTCTCATTTAGGTATTCTGACCTTCTCTAGTATGGTTCTGATTCCATCATAGAACTGCCAAGGCTTGCCAGCAAATTTCTTCATTAAGGCCAGTGACATGGCTCCGTGTCCTATAGATCCATTGTTGTTCTCTTCTCAAGAGAAGAGCTGCTAAGTTTCCACCTCTTTTAGGTATTCTGACCTTTTCTAGTATGGTCCAACTCAGGTCATTCTCAGTGTGGTTCATTTCAATATAATGTTCAACCAATGGGGCGGTCCTCTTGTTATTTCTTATATTGGATCTATGTTCTCCAATACGTATCTTGATTGCTCTTGTCGTCATCCCAATGTAGATTTTCTGGCATGGACATTTAATCAAGTATACCACGTTGTTGGTGTTGCAGTTCGTGAATAGCCTCTGCTCCCAGGGGTATTTCCAACCTATGTCTACAGTGGTTGTACGTTGGGTGAATCTGCAGACAGTGCAATTTCCGCATGGAGTGTGCCCCACAGGTTTAGGTGTATTCCACAATGTTGTTGAATCACTGACAGTAGTTGTTTCTTTATAGGTATGTACTAGTGAATCCCTAAGGTTTTTTCTCCTTCTTATCGCAAAAAGTGGCTCAGTAAGTTGATATTCATCAATATTTAGCAGGTGCCATGCTTTTCGAATCTCTTTCTTTAAGCGGTTAATAACCGGAGAGTGACTAAATACTGCTGTGATGGAGTTGTCGTCTCTCTTCCGTCTGCCATGTTGGTTGAGGGTTATTTCTCTAGGTATATTTCTCGCCCTCTTTTTGGCTTGTTTTATTATTTTCTGTGGATAATTTCTCTCCTTAAGATTCTTAGAGAGTCTTTCCGCTTGTAGGTCGTACTCGATTCGTGTAGTACAGTTCCTCCGAAAACGGAGAAATTGACCAAAAGGCAAATTTTCTTTTAAAGACCTCTGGTGAAAGCTGGTGTAATCCAATAGTGAATTCCTATCCGTGGGTTTTTGGAACACAGTGGTCTCAAAAGTCTGTCCTCTCCTTGTGATTTTCAGATCTAGGAATGTGGCCTCCGTTTTGCTGGTCTCGTGTGTGAATTTGAGAAAAGGGTTTAGACCATTGATCCACTCTATAAATCGTGTGAGGGTTCCGGCGTCTCCATTGAACAGTAAAAAAATGTCATCAATGTAACGTCGCCAACTCACTATGTTATTGACGAAAGGGTTGGTTGCAGGGTATATATGTTTTTCTTCAAAATCTGCAACATATAAATTCGCTAGAGTCGGTGCAAAAGTCGCGCCCATAGCTGTTCCTGCTATTTGTTCATAATAATTTTCACCGTTTAAGAAATAGTTTTTGGTCAGAGCTATTTCTGCTAATTGCATTATCAATTGGATGGGCATATCAATAGTTTTTGTTTGTAAAACTTTTTCAATAACTTTCAAAGTTTCCCTTTGAGGGATCTTGGAATAGAGTGACTCTATGTCCATGGTCACAATGTAGATATCATCACTCTCAAGTGTTAGGTTATCCAAGTACGTCAGAATCGATGTTGTGTCTTTTGTGTAGGAGCGCATTTTACTCACTTCTTCCCTTAGGAAAAAGTCGGTGAACTGGGAAAGTGGCTCTAAGATGGAGCCAATTCCAGACACAATCGGGCGTCCAGGTATAGGAAGGACACCCTTATGTATTTTAGGAAGTGCGTAAAAGGCAGGTCGCCTTGGATGTTTTGGGTTTAAGAACGCAGCTTCTTTCTCACTTATATATCCTTCTGCCTCTGCTTCTTCAATAATGGGGCTGATCATGTTTCTGAGGCGTTGAGTTGGATCACTCCCTAATCTTTGATATGTCATGTGATCTCCTATCAAGGTTTTAACCATTTCGTTGTAATCAGTCTTGTTCATGATGACGATGGCTCCTCCTTTATCTGCGGGTTTTATGACAATATCATCATTTGTCTGTAGTTCTTTAAGAGCTATACTTTCCATTCTGGTCATGTTATGGAAAGTGCTTGAGTTGTTCTCTGCTTCAATTTCTTCTAGCTTCTTAAGGATCAGTTTTTCGAAAGTTTGAGATTCAACAGTTATTGCATGTGGTGGCGGGTAGTATGTGGATTTATTATGCAAACCTGTTACGTCTGTAGGTCCATTGCGGTTATTTGTAGCAAAAAATTGTTTGAGACGTATCTTCCTCATTAGCTGGGTAATCTCAATTCTCGTCTGGAAAGGATCATGAGCGGATGTAGGTACAAACGAAAGTCCTTTCTGCAATACTTGCATGTGTGTGTTAGAGAGACTAAAGGTAGAGAGGTTGACTACCAAAGATTCCTTTTCGGGTTTTTCATTTGTTATTCGTATTTCTAGGGGTTGTATTGTGGGTTGGCGTTCTGTTGATACCAACCTCTCCCTCTGTTCCTGGTGACTATAGGTGATTGATTCTGCCACCATCCTCTGGTCTTTCCACTGCCTCTTGGGGCCTGAAAACCCCGGGTGTTACCGCCTCTGTTCTGTTGTTGGTCCTCGAATCGGACGTTGCCATTCGTTCTATCCGTAACTTCATCCGAGCTCCCACTCGAGAAATTCCAGTTCCCAGGTCTTGGTCTGTTCCTTTGTCGGTTTGGTCTACCTCTCATGGGTCCCGCATATGGCATAGTGGCATTTTTCTCTTGTTCTTCATAATATGAATCTGTTGTATATGGATACTTTTTTTCGTGGGAGAATGCTGCAATGTCCTTTTTGAGTTTGGTTACCTTTTTATTAAGGTTTAGTTCTTTAAACTCTTTAATCGTTGCATCCAGGGTAGCCATGCTTTTAAGGTAGTCGCCTACAATCATTTTTGTTGTTATCGCATCCTGTTTGGTAATGATTTCGTTCATCAACCTCTCTGATACACTTTTGGCCGTATTTATTATTAATATGATCCAGTCTCTGGTGCATTTGTTTGAGATAAAACTCCAGTCTTTTCTGAATTTCAATTCTTCGAGGAAGATTCTCGGTTCAATCCTGATAATAAGTCCATTCGGGGCAATGTGTGCCCGTAGATATTCAGTCATAATGGCCCCGTGCAGTTCGGTTCTGATTAACTTTTTGCGTAACACTTCCAGTTCGTTCCAGTCATCGCTTTTTGTAGCTATTGCAGCTTGCTGTTCTGCACCCAATATTGAAGGATTCGCAAGGATTCCCTCTATTAGTTCTTCTGCAAAAGCCAGATATGTTGCCTCTGCCATTTTTAGTCGTGCTTCGATATGTATTTGTTAAAAAGTACTCAAATGTCTAGTCCACGTCTCTTAATGTTATTCATTACTCCTTTTTTAAAGTGCCCTATTGGTGCACTGACTCGCGGTGTTAGCCGCCAGAAGGTAAAGTAACTACAGAAATGGAGTCGATAGGTGTACGCCTCCTATCTATACCTCAGTATTTCAACACATGTGTGACAGAAGGCTATTTTATTTTACAAAGTTATTCCTAACACTAGGTCCCTAATAATAACTAACTTTGTAAAATAAAATAGCCTTCTGTCACACATGTGTTGAAATACTGAGGTATAGATAGGAGGCGTACACCTATCGACTCCATTTCTGTAGTTACTTTACCTTCTGGCGGCTAACACCGCGAGTCAGTGCACCAATAGGGCACTTTAAAAAAGGAGTAATGAATAACATTAAGAGACGTGGACTAGACATTTGAGTACTTTTTAACAAATACATATCGAAGCACGACTAAAAATGGCAGAGGCAACATATCTGGCTTTTGCAGAAGAACTAATAGAGGGAATCCTTGCGAATCCTTCAATATTGGGTGCAGAACAGCAAGCTGCAATAGCTACAAAAAGCGATGACTGGAACGAACTGGAAGTGTTACGCAAAAAGTTAATCAGAACCGAACTGAACGGGGCCATTATGACTGAATATCTACGGGCACACATTGCCCCGAATGGACTTATTATCAGGATTGAACCGAGAATCTTCCTCGAAGAATTGAAATTCAGAAAAGACTGGAGTTTTATCTCAAACAAATGCACCAGAGACTGGATCATATTAATAATAAATACGGCCAAAAGTGTATCAGAGAGGTTGATGAACGAAATCATTACCAAACAGGATGCGATAACAACAAAAATGATTGTAGGCGACTACCTTAAAAGCATGGCTACCCTGGATGCAACGATTAAAGAGTTTAAAGAACTAAACCTTAATAAAAAGGTAACCAAACTCAAAAAGGACATTGCAGCATTCTCCCACGAAAAAAAGTATCCATATACAACAGATTCATATTATGAAGAACAAGAGAAAAATGCCACTATGCCATATGCGGGACCCATGAGAGGTAGACCAAACCGACAAAGGAACAGACCAAGACCTGGGAACTGGAATTTCTCGAGTGGGAGCTCGGATGAAGATACGGATAGAACGAATGGCAACGTCCGATTCGAGGACCAACAACAGAACAGAGGCGGTAACACCCGGGGTTTTCAGGCCCCAAGAGGCCGTGGAAAGACCAGAGGATGGTGGCAGAATCAATCACCTATAGTCACCAGGAACAGAGGGAGAGGTTGGTATCAACAGAACGCCAACCCACAATACAACCCCTAGAAATACGAATAACAAATGAAAAACCCGAAAAGGAATCTTTGGTAGTCAACCTCTCTACCTTTAGTCTCTCTAACACACACATGCAAGTATTGCAGAAAGGACTTTCGTTTGTACCTACATCCGCTCATGATCCTTTCCAGACGAGAATTGAGATTACCCAGCTAATGAGGAAGATACGTCTCAAACAATTTTTTGCTACAAATAACCGCAATGGACCTACAGACGTAACAGGTTTGCATAATAAATCCACATACTACCCGCCACCACATGCAATAACTGTTGAATCTCAAACTTTCGAAAAACTGATCCTTAAGAAGCTAGAAGAAATTGAAGCAGAGAACAACTCAAGCACTTTCCATAACATGACCAGAATGGAAAGTATAGCTCTTAAAGAACTACAGACAAATGATGATATTGTCATAAAACCCGCAGATAAAGGAGGAGCCATCGTCATCATGAACAAGACTGATTACAACGAAATGGTTAAAACCTTGATAGGAGATCACATGACATATCAAAGATTAGGGAGTGATCCAACTCAACGCCTCAGAAACATGATCAGCCCCATTATTGAAGAAGCAGAGGCAGAAGGATATATAAGTGAGAAAGAAGCTGCGTTCTTAAACCCAAAACATCCAAGGCGACCTGCCTTTTACGCACTTCCTAAAATACATAAGGGTGTCCTTCCTATACCTGGACGCCCGATTGTGTCTGGAATTGGCTCCATCTTAGAGCCACTTTCCCAGTTCACCGACTTTTTCCTAAGGGAAGAAGTGAGTAAAATGCGCTCCTACACAAAAGACACAACATCGATTCTGACGTACTTGGATAACCTAACACTTGAGAGTGATGATATCTACATTGTGACCATGGACATAGAGTCACTCTATTCCAAGATCCCTCAAAGGGAAACTTTGAAAGTTATTGAAAAAGTTTTACAAACAAAAACTATTGATATGCCCATCCAATTGATAATGCAATTAGCAGAAATAGCTCTGACCAAAAACTATTTCTTAAACGGTGAAAATTATTATGAACAAATAGCAGGAACAGCTATGGGCGCGACTTTTGCACCGACTCTAGCGAATTTATATGTTGCAGATTTTGAAGAAAAACATATATACCCTGCAACCAACCCTTTCGTCAATAACATAGTGAGTTGGCGACGTTACATTGATGACATTTTTTTACTGTTCAATGGAGACGCCGGAACCCTCACACGATTTATAGAGTGGATCAATGGTCTAAACCCTTTTCTCAAATTCACACACGAGACCAGCAAAACGGAGGCCACATTCCTAGATCTGAAAATCACAAGGAGAGGACAGACTTTTGAGACCACTGTGTTCCAAAAACCCACGGATAGGAATTCACTATTGGATTACACCAGCTTTCACCAGAGGTCTTTAAAAGAAAATTTGCCTTTTGGTCAATTTCTCCGTTTTCGGAGGAACTGTACTACACGAATCGAGTACGACCTACAAGCGGAAAGACTCTCTAAGAATCTAAAGGAGAGAAATTATCCACAGAAAATAATAAAACAAGCCAAAAAGAGGGCGAGAAATATACCTAGAGAAATAACCCTCAACCAACATGGCAGACGGAAGAGAGACGACAACTCCATCACAGCAGTATTTAGTCACTCTCCGGTTATTAACCGCTTAAAGAAAGAGATTCGAAAAGCATGGCACCTGCTAAATATTGATGAATATCAACTTACTGAGCCACTTTTTGCGATAAGAAGGAGAAAAAACCTTAGGGATTCACTAGTACATACCTATAAAGAAACAACTACTGTCAGTGATTCAACAACATTGTGGAATACACCTAAACCTGTGGGGCACACTCCATGCGGAAATTGCACTGTCTGCAGATTCACCCAACGTACAACCACTGTAGACATAGGTTGGAAATACCCCTGGGAGCAGAGGCTATTCACGAACTGCAACACCAACAACGTGGTATACTTGATTAAATGTCCATGCCAGAAAATCTACATTGGGATGACGACAAGAGCAATCAAGATACGTATTGGAGAACATAGATCCAATATAAGAAATAACAAGAGGACCGCCCCATTGGTTGAACATTATATTGAAATGAACCACACTGAGAATGACCTGAGTTGGACCATACTAGAAAAGGTCAGAATACCTAAAAGAGGTGGAAACTTAGCAGCTCTTCTCTTGAGAAGAGAACAACAATGGATCTATAGGACACGGAGCCATGTCACTGGCCTTAATGAAGAAATTTGCTGGCAAGCCTTGGCAGTTCTATGATGGAATCAGAACCATACTAGAGAAGGTCAGAATACCTAAATGAGAAAATTGATCTGTGTCAATGGTCCAGTGTACACAAACAATATGGGTACACTACAACTCCCAGTTTCTCCTGGGTCCGGATGACAAGCATTCACATGATTGGCTTTTTGTGCTCACATGACCGCGACACCTCTGCCAATCAACAGCATCTAACATCATGGAATTCAGATGCGGGTAGGAGAACGATGGTTCCCGACTGCCGCAGAGTCTGCTGATACTTACGAGCGATTAGTGATTGCACTCACGTGACCACGATGCCGCTTTTGAAATATCAAAACGGTACCGAAGCACGGAAGAGAGACTACACCTCCCGAGTTGCTTTGAGCCGTTTTTGTAGTCCGAGACCTGAATACGTGACCAACAGGTGACTACAAATAGGTAAACAAAATGGCGCATAACATAAACACGGACGATAGCAACGACAGAGAAAACAAATAAGGTAAGCGGTGGCAACCAACAACCCCCCCCCCCCAAAAATACCGTGTTATCCACTCGAGTGGATTCACCGTAGGAGTACGTCTCTAAAACCTTTATAAAATTTAAAAAAATTTTAAAAATTAAAAAATGGTTTTGATGCTATACCTAAGGACTGTTGAGGAAGGAACTTGGTTCCTTTTACCGAGTCTATGAGACTACATATGTAGTAAGGATCAGAATCCTCATAGTGAATTAGATACGGGTATATATGGACGTTGAAAACCAACCTGTTTAAGAATGGAAACGAGTCCATATAGACTGTGAGCTGTAGCGTATAGTACATTTTCGGAAACACAAAGCCCTGTAACTTCCCGTTCTCTCCTTCCTCTTTTTAGGAATTAATACTGAGAGACGCAGGCTATCTGACAGGAAGATTCAAGACATCTATACCTGTGTTCCAACAGAGAACAACCAACAAATGCCAGAATAAGAGGTAAGATGCGCCTCACCCCAGAATGATGACGTAAATACATGTCCAACAGTCTCTAATAGTACTCGGAGACTGATGATAGTCCATCTATCTCTTTTTGTTGTTTGTCCTGTAGGACTTAGGGATCGACGCAACTAAGCTGGTCTGAGACCTGAAGACATCCTCCGCATTCTTCCTAACAGTGAAGAATCCATAAGAGAATATTTCATTTAATAATATTCGTCCTGAAGAAAGCGGCCACTGACGAATCCCGCTGAAACCGGTTGACTGTTGTCTAGCAGGATCTGGTGGATAACCCAGACCCCAATACCCCTACATATTAAGTAAAGGGCTTACAAAAAGAAATTCACTGTTATCATAACTCCCCTTGCATCCCACAGTCCTGACACTGGACAGAGCAAAGGGAGCCTTTTTTTTTAATAGAGTTCTATGTGACAAGTAGGACATAGAAATCTCTTTTTATAAAACCTTGTGTTTTTTTGATTTGTAATTTAATAAGCCACACGGCTGGGAGGCGAAAACATTAAAATACAGATATCGACCCCCAAATGTGTGCACTTTGTTTTAGCTAATAGGAAAGTGGTTTAGAGAGGATAGGGACAGGTTCGCAACATCCCCTTGCAGTCGGCACATCAGCACCCACTAGGGCTAAGCACCCATGGGCATTAGATTGTCAACACATAGGGCGAAAAAGGTTTTTTATTAGGGACCTAGTGTTAGGAATAACTTTGTAAAATAAAATAGCCTTCTGTCACACATGTGTTGAAATACTGAGGTATAGATAGGAGGCGTACACCTATCGACTCCATTTCTGTAGTTACTTTACACTGTGCCTCCCCACCAGCCTCTGGCCACTGTGCTTCCCTGGCCACTGCCGACCCACCAACCTCTGACTACTGTGCCAACTTTCAGACTCTGGCCACTCTGCCTCCCCCAGGCCAATGGCCACTGTACCTCCCCGGCCTCTGGCCACTGTGCCTCCTCCAGCCCCTGGTTACTGTGCCTCCCCGAGCTTCTCGCCACTGTGCCTCAACCCCAGCCTCTTGCCACTGCGCCTCCCCTCGGCCTCTGGCCACTGTGCCTCCCCCCAGCCTCTAGCCACCGTGCCTCCTCCCTGGCCTCTGGCCACTGTGCCTCCTCCCCAGGCTCTGGCCACTGCCCACCCACCAGCCTCTGGACACTGGGCTTCCCCACTGGCCTTTGGCCACTGTGCCTCCCTGGCGACTGTGCCTCTCCCTGGCATCTGGCCATTATGCCTCCCCCCAGCCTCTGGCCACTGTGCCTCCCCCGGCCTCTGGCGACTGTGCCTCCTCCCCAGCCTCTGGCCACTGTGCCTCCTCCCCGCCTCTGGCTACTGTGCCTCCTACCCAGCCTCTGGCCACTGTGCCTCCTCCTCGGCCTCTGGCCACTGTGCCTCTTCCCCAATGTCTGGCCACTGGGCTTCCCCAAAAGCCTCGGGCCACTGTGCCTCCCCACCAGCCTCGGGCCACTGTGCCTTCCTCCTGGCCTCTGGCCACTCTGCCTTCCTCCCTGCCTCTGGCCACTGTGCGTTCCCCTGGGTTCTAGCCACTGTGCCTTCCTCCTGGCCTCTGGCCACTGTGCCTCCCCCTGGGTTCTGGCCACTGTGCCTCCCCCTGGCTTCTGGCCACTGTGCCTCAGCCGCGGCTTCTGGCCACTTGGCAACTGTGCCTCCTCTGGCAACTGTGTCTCGCTGGCCCCTGTGCCTCCTCTGGCCACTGTGCCTGCCCACCAGCCTCTGGCCACTGTGCCTCCCCTCCAGCCTCTGGCCACTGTGCCTCAACACCATCCTCTGGGCACTGTGCCAACCCTCAGACTCTTCTCACTGTACTTCCCAGTGAGCCTCTGGCCACTGTGCCCTGCCGGCCTCTGGCCACTGTGCTTCCCCTCCTGGCCTCTGGCCACTGTGCCACCCCTCCTGGCCTATGGCCACTGTGCCACCCCTCCTGGCCTGTGGCCACCGTGCCTCCCCCTAGCCTCTGGCCACTGTGCCTCCCCTCTGGCCTGTGGCCACTGTACCTCCCCTGGCCTCTGTCCACTATGCCCCCCTGGCCTCTGGCCACTGGGCCTGCCCCTGGCCACTGTGCCTCCCCCGGCTTGTGGCCACTGTGTCTCCCCCCAGCCTCTGGCCACTGTTCTTCCCCCCAGCCTATGACCACTGTGCCTCCCCCAGCCTCTGGCCACTGTGCCTCCCCCTGGCCTCCGGCCAATGAGCCTCCTCCCCAGCGTCTGGCCACTGTGCCTCCTCCGAGGCCTCTGGCCACTGCCCACCTACCAACCTCTGGCCACTGGGCTTTCCCACCGGCCTCTGGCCACTGTGCCTCCCTGGCCACTGTGCCTCCCCCCAGCCTCTGGCCACTGTGCCTTGCACTGGCCTCTGGCCACTTTGCCTCCCCCAGCCTGTGGCCACTGTGCCTCCCCCTGGCCAATGGCCACTGTGTCTCCCCCTGGCCCATGGCCACTGTGCTGACCCCCTGGCCTATGGCCACTGTGCCTCCCCTCTGGCCTGTAGCCACTGTGCAACACCCATGGCCTGGGCCACTGTGCCACACCCCTGGCCTGTGGCCAGTGTGCCTCCCCCTTGCCTGTGGACACCGCCTCTCCCCCCAGCCTCTGGCCACTGTGCCTCTCCCATGGCCTCTGTCCACTGTGCCTCCCCCTGGCCTCTGGCTACTATACCTCCCTCAGCCCCTGGCCACTGTGCCTCCCAACCCCTGGCCACTGTTCCGCCCACTGTGTCTCCTCCCAGCCTCTGGCCACTGTGCCTCCCCCTGGCCTCTGGCCACTGCCTACCCACCAACCTCTGGCCACTGGGCTTCCCCACTGGTCTCTGGCCACTGTGCATCCGTGGCCACTGTGCCTCCCCCAGCCTCTGGCCACTGTGCCTCCCCACCAGCCTCTGGCCACTGCGCCTCCCACTGGCCTCTGGCCACTGTGCCTCCTCCCCCGCCTCTGGCCACTGGACCTCCTCCCCAACCTCTGACCACTGGGCTTCCCCACCAGCCTCTGGCCACTGTGCTTCCCTGGCCACTGCCAACCCACCAACCTCTGGCCACTGGGCTTCCCCACCAGCTCCTGGCCACTGTGCCTTCCTCCTGGCCTCTGGCCACTGTGCCTTCCTCCCAGCCTCTGGCCACTGTGCCTTCCTCCCGGGTTCGGGCCACTGTGCCTTCCTCCTGACCTCTGGCCACTGTGCCTCCACCCCAGCCTCTGGGCAGTGTGCCTTACCACCGGCTTCTGGCCACTTGTGCCTCCCACCTGGCCTCTGGCAACTGTGCCTCCTCTGGCCACTGTGCCTCCCCCAGCCCCTAGCTACTGCGCCTCCCCGCCAGCCTCTGTCCACTGTGCCACCCCACCAGCCTCTTCCCACTGTACTTCCCAACAAGCCTCTGGCCACTGTGCCTCCCCCAACCTCTGGCCACTGTGCCTCCTGACCAGCCTCTGGCCACTGTGCCTCCCCACCAGCCTCTGGCTACTGTGCCAACCCCCCAGTATCTGGCCACTGTGCCAACCCTAAGACTCTCCCCACTGTGCTTCACAACAAGCCTCTTGCCACTGTTCCCCCGGCCTCTGGCCATTGTGCCACACCTACTGGTCTCTGGCCACTGTGCCACCCCATGGCTTATGTCCACTGTGCCTCCCCCTGGCTTCTGGCCACTGTGCCTCACCCCCGGCTTCTGGCCACATGTGCCTCCCACCTGGCCTCTGGCCACTGTGCCTCCCCACCAGCCTCTGGCCACTGTGCTTCCCTGGCCACTGCCGACCCACCAACCTCTGGCCACTGGGCTTCCCCACCAGCCCCTGGCCACTGTGCCTTCCTCCTGGCCTCTGGCCACTGTGCCTTCCTCCCGGGTTCGGGCCACTGTGCCTTCCTCCTGACCTCTGGCCACTGTGCCTCCACCCCAGCCTCCGGGCAATGTGCCTCCCCGGCTTCTGGCCACTGTGCCTCAACCCTGGCTTCTGGCCACTTGTGCCTCACCCCCGGCTTCTGGCCACATGTGCCTCCCACCTGGCCTCTGGCCACTGTGCCTCCCCACCAGCCTCTGGCCACTGTGCTTCCCTGGCCACTGCCGACCCACCAACCTCTGGCCACTGGGCTTCCCCACCAGCCCCTGGCCACTGTGCCTTCCTCCTGGCCTTTGGCCACTGTGCCTTCCTCCCGGGTTCGGGCCACTGTGCCTTCCTCCTGACCTCTGGCCACTGTGCCTCCACCCAAGCCTCCGGGCAATGTGCCTCCCCGGCTTCTGGCCACTGTGCCTCAACCCTGGCTTCTGGCCACTTGTGCCTCACCACCGGCTTCTGGCCACTGTGACTCCCTGGCCACTGTGCCTCACCCTGCCTCTGGCCACTGTGCCTCCCTCTGGCCACTGTGCCTCCTCCCAGCCTCTCGCCACTGTGCCTCCCCCAGCCTCTGGCCACTGTGCCTCTTCCCCACCCTCTGGCCACTGGGCTTCCCCACCTGCCTATGGCCACTGTACCTCCCTGGCCACTGCCGACCAAGCAACATCTGGCCACTGGGCTTCCCCACCAGCCTCGGGCCACTGTGCCTCCCCAACATCCTTGGGCCACTGTGCCTTCCTCCTCATCTCGGGCCACTCTGCCTTTGTCCCAGGTTCTGGCCACTGTGCCTTCCTCCTGGCATCTGGCCACTGTGCCTTCCTCCTGGCCCTAGGCACTGTGCCTCCCCCTGGCTTCTGTCCACTGTGCCTCTCCCTGGCTTCTGGCCACTGTGCCTCCCCCTGGCTTCTGGCCACTGTGCCTCCCCCCTGGCCTTTGGTAACTGTGCCTCCTCTGGCCACTGTGCCTCCCCCCAGCCTCTGGCCACAGTGCCTCCCCACCAGCCTCTGACTACTGTGCCTACTTTCAGACTCTGGCCACTCTGCCTCCCCCAGGCCAATGGCCACTGTACCTCCCCGGCCTCTGGCCACTGTGCCTCCTCCAGCCCCTGGTTACTGTGCCTCCCCGAGCTTCTCGCCACTGTGCCTCCCCCCAGCCTCTTGCCACTGCGCCTCCGCTCGGCCTCTGGCCACTGTGCCTCCCCCCAGCCTCTGGCCACCGTGCCTCCTCCCTGGCCTCTGGCCACTGTGCCTCCTCCCCAGCCTCTGGCCACTGCCCACCCACCAACCTCTGGACACTGGGCTTCCCCACTGGCCTTTGGCCACTGTGCCTCCCTGGCGACTGTGCCTCTCCCTGGCCCCTGGCCATTGTGCCTCCCCCAGCCTCTGGCCAATGTGCCTCCCCCGGCCTCTGGCGACTGTGCCTCCTCCCCAGCCTCTGGCCACTGTGCCTCCTCCCCGCCTCTGGCTACTGTGCCTCCTCCCCAGCCTCTGGCCACTGTGCCTCAACACCATCCTCTGGCCACTGTGCCAACCCTCAGACTCTCCTCACTGTACTTCCCAGCAAGCCTCTGGCCACTGTGCCCTGCCGGCCTCTGGCCACTGTGCTTCCCCTCCTGGCCTCTGGCCACTGTGCCACCCCTCCTGGCCTATGGCCACTGTGCAACCCCTCCTGGCCTGTGGCTACCGTGCCTCCCCCTAGCCTGTGGCCACTGTGCCTCCCCTCTGGCCTGTGGCCACTGTGCCTCCCCTGGCCTCTGTCCACTATGCCCCCCTGGCCTCTGGCCACTGGGCCTGCCCCTGGCCACTGTGCCTCCCCCGGCTTCTGGCCACTGTGTCTCCCCCAGCCTCTGGCCACTGTTCTTCCCCCCAGCCTATGACCACTGTGCCTCCCCCCAGCCTCTGGCCACTGTGCCTCCCCCTGGCCTCCGGCCAATGAGCCTCCTCCTCAGCATCTGGCCACTGTGCCTCCTCCGAGGCATCTGGCCACTGCACACCTACCAACCTCTGGCCACTGGGCTTCCCCACCGGCCTCTGGCCACTGTGCCTCCCTGGCCACTGTGCCTTGCCCTGGCCTCTGGCCACTTTGCCTCCCCCAGCCTGTGGCCACTGTGACTCCCCCTGGCCTGTGGCCACTGTGCCTCCCCCTGGCCCGTGGCCACTGTGCTGTCCCCCTGGCCTATGGCCACTGTGCCTCCCCTCTGGCCTGTAGCCACTGTGCCACACCCATGGCCTGTGGCCACTGTGCCACACCCTTGGCCTGTGGCCAGTGTGCCTCCCCCTTGCCTGTGGACACCGCCTCTCCCCCCAGCCTCTGGCCACTGTGCCTCTCCCATGGCCTCTGTCCACTGTGCCTCCCCCTGGCCTCTGGCTACTATACCTCCCTCAGCCCCTGGCCACTGTGCCTCCCCCTGGCCTCTGGCCACTGCCTACCCACCAACCTCTGGTCACTGGGCTTCCCCACTGGTCTCTGGCCACTGCGCATCCGTGGCCACTGTGCCTCCCCCAGCCTCTGGCCACTATGCCTCCCCACCAGCCTCTGGCCACTGTGCCTCCCACTGGCCTCTGGCCACTGTGCCTCCTCCCCCACCTCTGGCCACTGGACCTCCTCCCCAACCTCTGACCACTGTGCCTCCCCACCAGCCTCTGGCCACTGTGCTTCCCTGGCCACTGCCGACCCACCAACCTCTGGCCACTGGGCTTCCCCACCAGCCCCTGGCCACTGTGCCTTCCTCCTGGCCTCTGGCCACTGTGCCTTCCTCCCGGGTTCGGGCCACTGTGCCTTCCTCCTGACCTCTGGCCACTGTGCCTCCACCCCAGCCTCCGGGCAATGTGCCTCCCCGGCTTCTGGCCACTGTGCCTCAACCCTGGCTTCTGGCCACTTGTGCCTCACCCCCGGCTTCTGGCCACATGCGCCTCCCACCTGGCCTCTGGCCACTGTGCCTCCCCACCAGCCTCTGGCCACTGTGCTTCCCTGGCCACTGCCGACCCACCAACCTCTGACTACTGTGCCAACTTTCAGACTCTGGCCACTCTGCCTCCCCCAGGCCAATGGCCACTGTACCTCCCCGGCCTCTGGCCACTGTGCCTCCTCCAGCCCCTGGTTACTGTGCCTCCCCAAGCTTCTCGCCACTGTGCCTCAACCCCAGCCTCTTGCCACTGCGCCTCCCCTCGGCCTCTGGCCACTGTGCCTCCCCCCAGCCTCTAGCCACCGTGCCTCCTCCCTGGCCTCTGGCCACTGTGCCTCCTCCCCAGGCTCTGGCCACTGCCCACCCACCAGCCTCTGGACACTGGGCTTCCCCACTGGCCTTTGGCCACTGTGCCTCCCTGGCGACTGTGCCTCTCCCTGGCATCTGGCCATTATGCCTCCCCCCAGCCTCTGGCCACTGTGCCTCCCCCGGCCTCTGGCCACTGTGCCTTCCTCCCGGGTTCGGGCCACTGTGCCTTCCTCCTGACCTCTGGCCACTGTGCCTCCACCCCAGCCTCCGGGCAATGTGCCTCCCCGGCTTCTGGCCACTGTGCCTCAACCCTGGCTTCTGGCCACTTGTGCCTCACCCCCGGCTTCTGGCCACATGCGCCTCCCACCTGGCCTCTGGCCACTGTGCCTCCCCACCAGCCTCTGGCCACTGTGCTTCCCTGGCCACTGCCGACCCACCAACCTCTGACTACTGTGCCAACTTTCAGACTCTGGCCACTCTGCCTCCCCCAGGCCAATGGCCACTGTACCTCCCCGGCCTCTGGCCACTGTGCCTCCTCCAGCCCCTGGTTACTGTGCCTCCCCGAGCTTCTCGCCACTGTGCCTCAACCCCAGCCTCTTGCCACTGCGCCTCCCCTCGGCCTCTGGCCACTGTGCCTCCCCCCAGCCTCTAGCCACCGTGCCTCCTCCCTGGCCTCTGGCCACTGTGCCTCCTCCCCAGGCTCTGGCCACTGCCCACCCACCAGCCTCTGGACACTGGGCTTCCCCACTGGCCTTTGGCCACTGTGCCTCCCTGGCGACTGTGCCTCTCCCTGGCATCTGGCCATTATGCCTCCCCCCAGCCTCTGGCCACTGTGCCTCCCCCGGCCTCTGGCGACTGTGCCTCCTCCCCAGCCTCTGGCCACTGTGCCTCCTCCCCGCCTCTGGCTACTGTGCCTCCTACCCAGCCTCTGGCCACTGTGCCTCCTCCTCGGCCTCTGGCCACTGTGCCTCTTCCCCAATGTCTGGCCACTGGGCTTCCCCAAAAGCCTCGGGCCACTGTGCCTCCCCACCAGCCTCGGGCCACTGTGCCTTCCTCCTGGCCTCTGGCCACTCTGCCTTCCTCATTGCCTCTGGCCACTGTGCGTTCCCCTGGGTTCTGGCCACTGTGCCTTCCTCCTGGCCTCTGGCCACTGTGCCTCCCCCTGGGTTCTGGCCACTGTGCCTCCCCCTGGCTTCTGGCCACTGTGCCTCAGCCGCGGCTTCTGGCCACTTGGCAACTGTGCCTCCTCTGGCAACTGTGTCTCGCTGGCCCCTGTGCCTCCTCTGGCCACTGTGCCTGCCCACCAGCCTCTGGCCACTGTGCCTCCCCACCAGCCTCTGGCCACTGTGCCTCAACACCATCCTCTGGGCACTGTGCCAACCCTCAGACTCTTCTCACTGTACTTCCCAGTGAGCCTCTGGCCACTGTGCCCTGCCGGCCTCTGGCCACTGTGCTTCCCCTCCTGGCCTCTGGCCACTGTGCCACCCCTCCTGGCCTATGGCCACTGTGCCACCCCTCCTGGCCTGTGGCCACCGTGCCTCCCCCTAGCCTCTGGCCACTGTGCCTCCCCTCTGGCCTGTGGCCACTGTACCTCCCCTGGCCTCTGTCCACTATGCCCCCCTGGCCTCTGGCCGCTGGGCCTGCCCCATGCCACTGTGCCTCCCCCGGCTTGTGGCCACTGTGTCTCCCCCCAGCCTCTGGCCACTGTTCTTCCCCCCAGCCTATGACCACTGTGCCTCCCCCAGCCTCTGGCCACTGTGCCTCCCCCTGGCCTCCGGCCAATGAGCCTCCTCCCCAGCGTCTGGCCACTGTGCCTCCTCCGAGGCCTCTGGCCACTGCCCACCTACCAACCTCTGGCCACTGGGCTTTCCCACCGGCCTCTGGCCACTGTGCCTCCCTGGCCACTGTGCCTCCCCCCAGCCTCTGGCCACTGTGCCTTGCACTGGCCTCTGGCCACTTTGCCTCCCCCAGCCTGTGGCCACTGTGCCTCCCCCTGGCCAATGGCCACTGTGTCTCTCCCTGGCCCATGGCCACTGTGCTGACCCCCTGGCCTATGGCCACTGTGCCTCCCCTCTGGCCTGTAGCCACTGTGCAACACCCATGGCCTGGGCCACTGTGCCACACCCCTGGCCTGTGGCCAGTGTGCCTCCCCCTTGCCTGTGGACACCGCCTCTCCCCCCAGCCTCTGGCCACTGTGCCTCTCCCATGGCCTCTGTCCACTGTGCCTCCCCCTGGCCTCTGGCTACTATACCTCCCTCAGCCCCTGGCCACTGTGCCTCCCAACCCCTGGCCACTGTTCCGCCCACTGTGTCTCCTCCCAGCCTCTGGCCACTGTGCCTCCCCCTGGCCTCTGGCCACTGCCTACCCACCAACCTCTGGCCACTGGGCTTCCCCACTGGTCTCTGGCCACTGTGCATCCGTGGCTACTGTGCCTCCCCCAGCCTCTGGCCACTGTGCCTCCCCACCAGCCTCTGGCCACTGCGCCTCCCACTGGCCTCTGGCCACTGTGCCTCCTCCCCCGCCTCTGGCCACTGGACCTCCTCCCCAACCTCTGACCACTGGGCTTCCCCACCAGCCTCTGGCCACTGTGCTTCCCTGGCCACTGCCAACCCACCAACCTCTGGCCACTGGGCTTCCCCACCAGCTCCTGGCCACTGTGCCTTCCTCCTGGCCTCTGGCCACTGTGCCTTCCTCCCAGCCTCTGGCCACTGTGCCTTCCTCCCGGGTTCGGGCCACTGTGCCTTCCTCCTGACCTCTGGCCACTGTGCCTCCACCCCAGCCTCTGGGCAATGTGCCTTACCACCGGCTTCTGGCCACTTGTGCCTCCCACCTGGCCTCTGGCAACTGTGCCTCCTCTGGCCACTGTGCCTCCCCCAGCCCCTAGCTAGTGCGCCTCCCCGCCAGCCTCTGTCCACTGTGCCACCCCACCAGCCTCTTCCCACTGTACTTCCCAACAAGCCTCTGGCCACTGTGCCTCCCCCAACCTCTGGCCACTGTGCCTCCTGACCAGCCTCTGGCCACTGTGCCTCCCCACCAGCCTCTGGCTACTGTGCCAACCCCCCAGTATCTGGCCACTGTGCCTTGCCCTGGCCTCTGGCCACTTTGCCTCCCCCAGCCTGTGGCCACTGTGACTCCCCCTGGCCTGTGGCCACTGTGCCTCCCCCTGGCCCGTGGCCACTGTGCTGTCCCCCTGGCCTATGGCCACTGTGCCTCCCCTCTGGCCTGTAGCCACTGTGCCACACCCATGGCCTGTGGCCACTGTGCCACACCCTTGGCCTGTGGCCAGTGTGCCTCCCCCTTGCCTGTGGACACCGCCTCTCCCCCCGGCCTCTGGCCACTGTGCCTCTCCCATGGCCTCTGTCCACTGTGCCTCCCCCTGGCCTCTGGCTACTATACCTCCCTCAGCCCCTGGCCACTGTGCCTCCCCCTGGCCTCTGGCCACTGCCTACCCACCAACCTCTGGTCACTGGGCTTCCCCACTGGTCTCTGGCCACTGCGCATCCGTGGCCACTGTGCCTCCCCCAGCCTCTGGCCACTATGCCTCCCCACCAGCCTCTGGCCACTGTGCCTCCCACTGGCCTCTGGCCACTGTGCCTCCTCCCCCACCTCTGGCCACTGGACCTCCTCCTCAACCTCTGACCACTGTGCTTCCCCACCAGCCTCTGGCCACTGTGCTTCCCTGGTCACTGCCAACCCACCAACCTCTGGCCACTGGGCTTCCCCACCAGCTCCTGGCCACTGTGCCTTCCTCCTGGCCTCTGGCCACTGTGCCTTCCTCCCAGCCTCTGGCCACTGTGCCTTCCTCCCGTTTTCGGGCCACTGTGCCTTCCTCCTGACCTCTGGCCACTGTGCCTCCACCCCAGCCTCTGGGCAATGTGCCTTACCACGGCTTCTGGCCACTTGTGCCTCCCACTTGGCCTCTGGCAACTGTGCCTCCTCTGGCCACTGTGCCTCCCCCAGCCTCTAGCTACTGCACCTCCCCGCCAGCCTCTGGCCACTGTGCCACCCCACCAGCCTCTGGCCACTGTGCCAACCCTCAGACTCTTCCCACTGTACTTCCCAACAAGCCTCTGGCCACTGTGCCTCCCCCAACCTCTGGCCACTGTGCCTCCCCACCAGCCTCTGGCCACTGTGCCTCCCCCCTTCAGCCTCTGGCTACTGTGTCAACCCCCCAGTATCTGGCCACTGTGCCAACCCTAAGACTCTCCCCACTGTGCTTCACAACAAGCCTCTTGCCACTGTTCCCCCGGCCTCTGGCCATTGTGCCACACCTCCTGGTCTCTGGCCACTGTGCCACCCCTCCTGGCCTCTGGCCACTGTGCCACCCCATGGCTTATGTCCACTGTGCCTCCCCCTGGCTTCTGGCCACTGTGCCTCACCCCCAGCTTCTTGCCACATGTGCCTCCCACCTTGCCTTTGGCAACTGTGCATCCTCTGGCCACTGTGCCTCCCCACCAGCCTCTGGCCACTGTGCTTCCCTGGCCACTGCCGACCCACCAACCTCTGGCCACTGTGCCTTCCTCCTGGCCTCTGGCCACTGTGCCTTCCTCCCAGCCTTTGGCCACTGTGCCTTCCTCCCGGGTTCGGGCCACTGTGCCTTCCTCCTGACCTCTGGCCACTGTGCCTCCACCCCAGCCTCTGGGCAATGTGCCTCCCCCGGCTTCTGGCCACTGTGCCTCCCCCGGCTTCTGGCCACTGTGCCTCAACCCTGGCTTCTGGCCACTTGTGCCTCACGACCGGCTTCTGGCCACTTGTGCCTCCCACCTGGCCTCTGGCAACTGTACCTCCTCTGGCCACTGTGCCTCCCCCAACCTCTAGCTACTGCGCCTCCCCAACAGCCTCTGGCCACTGTGCCACCCCACCAGCCTCCGGCCACTGTGCCAACCCTCAGACTCTCCCCACTGCGCTTCCCAACAAGCCTCTGGGCACTGTGCCCCCCCTGGCTTCTGGAAACTGTGCCTCACTGCTGGATTCTGGCCACTTGTGCCTCCCACCTGGCCTCTGACAACTGTGCCTCCTCTGGCCACTGTGCCTCCCCCAACCTCTGGCCACTGTGCCTCCCCATCAGCTTCTGGCCACTGTGCCTCCCCACAAGCCTCTGGCTACTGTGACAAGCCCCAGAATCTGGCCACTGTGCCAACCCTCAAACTCTCCCCACTGTGCTTCCCAACAAGGCTCTTGCCACTGTGCCCCCCGGCCTCTGGCCACTGTGCCTCACCCCCGGCTTCTGGCCACTCGTGCCTCCTACCTGGCCTCTGGCACCTGTGCCTCCTCTCTACACTGTGCCTCCCCCAACCTCTGGCCACTGTGCCTCCCCACCAGCCTCTGGCCACTGTGCCTCCCCACCAGCCTCTGGCTACTGTACCAGCCCCCCAGGATCTGGCCACTGTGCCAACCCTAAGACTCTCCCCACTGTGTTTCCCAACAAGCCTCTTTCCACTGTTCCCCGGGCCTCTGGCCATTGTGCCACCCCTCCTGGTCTCTGGCCACTGTGCCACCGCTCCTGGCCTCTGGCCACTGTGCCACCCCCTGGCTTCTGTCCCCTGTGCCTCCCCCTGGCTTCTGGCCACTGTGCCTCACCCCCGGCTTCTGGCCACACGTGCCCCCCACCAGGCCTTTGGCAACTGTGCATCCTCTGGCCACTGTGCCTCCCCACCAGCCTCTGGCCACTGTGCCAACCCTCAGACCCTCCCCACTGTGCTTCCCAACAAGCCTCTGGGCACTGTGCCCCCCTGGCGTATGGAAACTGTGCTTCACCACTGGATTCTGGCCACTTGTGCCTCCCACCTGGCCTCTGGCAACTGTGCCTCCTCTGGCCACTGTGCCTCCCCCAACCTCTGGCCACTGTGCCTCCCACCAGCTTCTGGCCACTGTGCCTCCCCACCAGCCTCTGGCTACTGTGCCAACCCCCAGCATCTGACCACTGTGCCACCCCCGGCTTCTGGCCACTTGTGCCTCCTATCTGGCCTCTACCAACTGTGCCTCCTCTGGCCACTGTGCCTCCCCCAACCTCTGGCCACAGTGCCTCCCCACCAGCCTCTGGCCACTGTGCCTCCCCACCAGCCTCTGGCTACTGTGCCAACCCCCAGCATCGGCCACTGTGCCAACCCTCAGGCACTCCCCACTGTGCTTCCCAACAAGCCTCTTGCCACTGTGCCCCCGGCCTCTGGGCCTCACCCCTGGCTTCTGGCCACTTGTGCCTCCCACCTGCCCTCTGGTACCTGTTCCTCCTTTGGCCATTGTGCCTCCTCCCTGGCCTCTGGCCTCTGTGCCTCCTCCCCGGCCTCTGGCCACTGCCCACTGCCCACTCACCAATCTCTGGCCACTGGCTTCCCCACTGGCCTCTGGCCACTGTACCTCCTCTGGCCACTGTGCCTCCCCAACCTCTAGCTACTGCGCCTCCCCAACAGCCTCTGGCCACTGTGCCACCCCACCAGCCTCCGGCCACTGTGCCAACCCTCAGACTCTCCCCACTGTGCTTCCCAACAAGCCTCTGGGCACTGTGCCCCCCTGGCTTCTGGAAACTGTGCCTCACTGCTGGATTCTGGCCACTGTGCCTCCCCCAACCTCTGGCCACTGTGCCTCCCCATCAGCTTCTGGCCACTGTGCCTCCCCACAAGCCTCTGGCTACTGTGACAAGCCCCAGAATCTGGCCACTGTGCCAACCCTCAGACTCTCCCCACTGTGCTTCCCAACAAGGCTCTTGCCACTGTGCCCCCCTGCCTCTGGCCACTGTGCCTCACCCCCGGCTTCTGGCCACTTGTGCCTCCTACCTGGCCTCTGGCACCTGTGCCTCCTCTCTCCACTGTGCCTCCCCCAACCTCTGGCCACTGTGCCTCCCCACCAGCCTCTGGCCACTGTGCCTCCCCACCAGCCTCTGGCTACTGTGCCAGCCCCCCAGCATCTGGCCACTGTGCCAACCCTAAAACTCTCCCCACTGTGTTTCCCAACAAGCCTCTTTCCACTGTTCCCCCGGCCTCTGGCCATTGTGCCACCCCTCCTGGTCTCTGGCCACTGTGCCACCGCTCCTGGCCTCTGGCCACTGTGCCACCCCCTGGCTTCTGTCCCCTGTGCCTCCCCCTGGCTTCTGGCCACTGTGCCTCACCCCCGGCTTCTGGCCACACGTGCCCCCCACCAGGCCTTTGGCAACTGTGCATCCTCTGGCCACTGTGCCTCCCCACCCGCCTCTGGCCACTGTGCCAAGCCTCAGACCCTCCCCACTGTGCTTCCCAACAAGCCTCTGGGCACTGTGCCCCCCCTGGCGTATGGAAACTGTGCTTCACCACTGGATTCTGGCCACTTGTGCCTCCCACCTGGCCTCTGGCAACTGTGCCTCCTCTGGCCACTGTGCCTCCCCCAACCTCTGGCCACTGTGCCTCCCACCAGCTTCTGGCCACTTTGCCTCCCCACCAGCCTCTGGCTACTGTGCCAACCCCCAGCATCTGGCCACTGTGCCACCCCCGGCTTCTGGCCACTTGTGCCTCCTATCTGGCCTCTACCAACTGTGCCTCCTCTGGCCACTGTGCCTCCCCCAACCTCTGGCCACAGTGCCTCCCCACCAGCCTCTGGCCACTGTGCCTCCCCACCAGCCTCTGGCTACTGTGCCAACCACCAGCATCGGCCACTGTGCCAACCCTCAGGCACTCCCCACTGTGCTTCCCAACAAGCCTCTTGGCACTGTGCCCCCGGCCTCTGGGCCTCACCCCCGGCTTCTGGCCACTTGTGCCTCCCACCTGCCCTCTGGTACCTGTTCCTCCTTTGGCCATTGTGCCTCCTCCCTGGCCTCTGGCCTCTGTGCCTCCTCCCCGGCCTCTGGCCACTGCCCACTGCCCACTCACCAATCTCTGGCCACTGGCTTCCCCACTGGCCTCTGGCCACTGTGACTCCCTGGCCACTGTGCCTCACCCTGCCTCTGGCCACTGTGCCTCCCTCTGGCCACTGTGCCTCCTCCCAGCCTCTGGCCACTGTGCCTCCCCCAGCCTCTGGCCACTGTGCCTCTTCCCCACCCTCTGGCCACTGGGCTTCCCCACCGGCCTCTGGCCACTGTACCTCCCTAGCCACTGCCGACCAAGCAACATCTGGCCACTGGGCTTCCCCACCAGCCTCGTGCCACTCTGCCTCCCCAACATCCTTGGGCCACTGTGCCTTCCTCCTCGTCTCGGGCCACTCTGCCTTCGTCCCAGGTTCTGGCCACTGTGCCTTCCTCCTGGCATCTGGCCACTGTGCCTTCCTCGTGGCCTCTGGGCACTGTGCCTCCCCCTGGCTTCTGTCCACTGTGCCTCCCCCTGGCTTCTGGCCACTGTGCCTCCCCCTGGCTTCTGGCCACTGTGCCTCCCCCCTGGCCTCTGGTAACTGTGCCTCCTCTGGCCACTGTGCCTCCCCCCAGCCTCTGGCCACAGTGCCTCCCCACCAACCTCTGACCACTGTGCCAACTTTCAGACTCTGGCCACTCTGCCTCCCCCAGGCCAATGGCCACTGTACCTCCCTGGCCTCTGGCCACTGTGCCTCCTCCAGCCCCTGGTTACTGTGCCTCCCCGAGCTTCTCGCCACTGTGCCTCCCCCAGCCTCTTGCCACAGCGCCTCCCCTCGGCCTCTGGCCACTGTGCCTCCCCCCAGCCTCTAGCCACCGTGCCTCCTCCCTGGCCTCTGGCCACTGTGCCTCCTCCCCAGGCTCTGGCCACTGCCCACCCACCAACCTCTGGACACTGGGCTTCCCCACTGGCCTTTGGCCACTGTGCCTCCCTGGCGACTGTGCCTCTCCCTGGCCTCTGGCCATTATGCCTCCCCCAGCCTCTGGCCACTGTGCCTCCCCCAGCCTCTGGCGACTGTGCCTCCTCCCCAGCCTCTGGCCACTGTGCCTCCTTCCCGCCTCTGGCTACTGTGCCTCCTCCCCAGCCTCTGGCCACTGTGCCTCCTCCTCGGCCTCTGGCCACTGTGCCTCTTCCCCAATGTCTGGCCACTGGGCTTCCCCAAAAGCCTCGGGCCACTGTGCCTCCCCACCAGCCTCAGGCCACTGTGCCTTCCTCCTGGCCTCTGGCCACTCTGCCTTCCTCCCTGCCTCTGGCCACTGTGCGTTCCCCCGGGTTCTGGCCACTGTGCCTTCCTCCTGGCCTCTGGCCACTGTGCCTCCCCCTGGGTTCTGGCCACTGTGCCCCCCCCTGGCTTCTGGCCACTGTGCCTCAGCCGCGGCTTCTGGCCACTTGTGCCTTCCACCTGGCCTTTGGCAACTGTGCCTCCTCTGGCAACTGTGTCTCTCTGGCCCCTGTGCCTCCTCTGGCCACTGTGCCTGCCCACCAGCCTCTGGCCACTGTGCCTCCCCAACAGCCTCTGGCCACTGTGCCAACCCTCAGACTCTCCTCACTGTACTTCCCAGTGAGCCTCTGGCCACTGTGCCCTGCCGGCCTCTGGCCACTGTGCTTCCCCTCCTGGCCTCTGGCCACTGTGCCACCCCTCCTGGCCTATGGCCACTGTGCCACCCCTCCTGGCCTGTGGCCACCGTGCCTCCCCCTAGCCTCTGGCCACTGTGCCTCCCCTCTGGCCTGTGGCCACTGTACCTCCCCTGGCCTCTGTCCAATATGCCCCCCTGGCCTCTGGGCACTGGGCCTGCCCCTGGCCACTGTGCCTCCCCCGGCTTCTGGCCACTGTGTCTCCCCCCAGCCTCTGGCCACTGTTCTTCCCCCCAGCCTATGACCACTGTGCCTCCCCCCAGCCTCTGGCCACTGTGCCTCCCCCTGGCCTCCGGCCAATGAGCCTCCTCCCCAGCGTCTGGCCACTGTGCCTCCTCCGAGGCCTCTGGCCACTGCCCACCTACCAACCTCTGGCCACTGGGCTTTCCCACCGGCCTCTGGCCACTGTGCCTCCCTGGCCACTGTGCCTCCCCCCAGCCTCTGGCCACTGTGCCTTGCACTGGCCTTTGGACACTTTGCCTCCCCCAGCCTGTGGCCACTGTGCCTCCCCCTGGCCAATGGCCACTGTGCCTCCCCCTGGTCCATGGCCACTGTGCTGACCCCCTGGCCTATGGCCACTGTGCCTCCCCTCTGGCCTGTAGCCACTGTGCAACACCCATGGCCTGGGCCACTGTGCCACACCCCTGGCCTGTGGCCAGTGTGCCTCCCCCTTGCCTGTGGACACCGCCTCTCCCCCCAGCCTCTGGCCACTGTGCCTCTCCCATGGCCTCTGTCCACTGTGCCTCCCCCTGGCCTCTGGCTACTATACCTCCCTCAGCCCCTGGCCACTGTGCCTCCCAACCCCTGGCCACTGTTCCACCCACTGTGTCTCCTCCCAGCCTCTGGCCACTGTGCCTCCCCCTGGCCTCTGGCCACTGCCTACCCACCAACCTCTGGCCACTGGGCTTCCCCACTGGTCTCTGGCCACTGTGCATCCGTGGCCACTGTGCCTCCCCCAGCCTCTGGCCACTGTGCCTCCCCACCAGCCTCTGGCCACTGTGCCTCCCACTGGCCTCTGGCCACTGTGCCTCCTCCCCCGCCTCTGGCCACTGGACCAACTCCCCAACCTCTGACCACTGGGCTTCCCCACCAGACTCTGGCCACTGTGCTTCCCTGGCCACTGCCAACCCACCAACCTCTGGCCACTGGGCTTCCCCACCAGCTCCTGGCCACTGTGCCTTCCTCCTGGCCTCTGGCCACTGTGCCTTCCTCCCAGCCTCTGGCCACTGTGCCTTCCTCCCGGGTTCGGGCCACTGTGCCTTCCTCCTGACCTCTGGCCACTGTGCCTCCACCCCAGCCTCTGGGCAATGTGCCTTACCACCGGCTTCTGGCCACTTGTGCCTCCCACCTGGCCTCTGGCAACTGTGCCTCCTCTGGCCACTGTGCCTCCCCCAGCCCCTAGCTACTGCGCCTCCCCGCCAGCCTCTGTCCACTGTGCCACCCCACCAGCCTCTTCCCACTGTACTTCCCAACAAGCCTCTGGCCACTGTGCCTCCCCCAACCTCTGGCCACTGTGCCTCCTGACCAGCCTCTGGCCACTGTGCCTCCCCACCACTCTCTGGCTACTGTGCCAACCCCCCAGTATCTGGCCACTGTGCCAACCCTAAGACTCTCCCCACTGTGCTTCACAACAAGCCTCTTGCCACTGTTCCCCCGGCCTCTGGCCATTGTGCCACACCTACTGGTCTCTGGTCACTGTGCCACCCCATGGCTTATGTCCACTGTGCCTCCCCCTGGCTTCTGGCCACTGTGCCTCACCCCCGGCTTCTGGCCACATGTGCCTCCCACCTGGCCTCCGGCCACTGTGCCTCCCCACCAGCCTCTGGCCACTGTGCTTCCCTGGCCACTGCTGACCCACCAACCTCTGGCCACTGGGCTTCCCCACCAGCCCCTGGCCACTGTGCCTTCCTCCTGGCCTCTGGCCACTGTGCCTTCCTCCCAGCCTTTGGCCACTGTGCCTTCCTCCCGGGTTCGGGCCACTGTGCCTTCCTCCTGACCTCTGGCCACTGTGCCTCCACCCCAGCCTCCGGGCAATGTGCCTCCCCGGCTTCTGGCCACTGTGCCTCAACCCTGGCTTCTGGCCACTTGTGCCTCACCACCGGCTTCTGGCCACTTGTGCCTCCCACCTGGCCTCTGGCAACTGTACCTCCTCTGGCCACTGTGCCTCCCCCAGCCTCTAGCTACTGCGCCTCCCCACCAGCCTCTGGCCACTGTGCCACCCCACCAGCCTCTGGCCACTGTGCCAACCCTCAGACTCTCCCCACTGTGCTTCCCAACAAGCCTCTGGGCACTGTGCCTCCCCCTGGCTTCTGGAAACTGTGCCTCACTGCTGGATTCTGGCCCCTTGTGCCTCCCACCTGGCCTCTGGCACCTGTGCCTCCTCTCTCCACTGTGCCTCCCCCAACCTCTGGCCACTGTGCCTCCCCACCAGCCTCTGGCCACTGTGCCTCCCCACCAGCCTCTGGCTACTGTGCCAGCCCCCCAGCATCTGGCCACTGTGCCAACCCTAAGACTCTCCCCACTGTGTTTCCCAACAAGCCTCTTTCCACTGTTCCCCCGGCCTCTGGCCATTGTGCCACCCCTCCTGGTCTCTGGCCACTGTGCCACCGCTCCTGGCCTCTGGCCACTGTGCCACCCCCTGGTTCTGTCCCCTGTGCCTCCCCCTGGCTTCTGGCCACTGTGCCTCACCCCCGGCTTCTGGCCACACGTGCCCCCCACCAGGCCTTTGGCAACTGTGCATCCTCTGGCCACTGTGCCTCCCCACCAGCCTCTGGCCACTGTGCCAACCCTCAGGCACTCCCCACTGTGCTTCCCAACATGCCTCTTGCCACTGTGCCCCCAGCCTCTGGGCCTCACCCCCGGCTTCTGGCCACTTGTGCCTCCCACCTGCCCTCTGGTATCTGTTCCTCCTTTGGCCATTGTGCCTCCTCCCTGGCCTCTGGCCTCTGTGCCTCCTCCCCGGCCTCTGGCCACTGCCCACTGCCCACTCACCAATCTCTGGCCACTGGCTTCCCCACTGGCCTCTGGCCACTGTGACTCCCTGGCCACTGTGCCTCACCCTGCCTCTGGCCACTGTGCCTCCCTCTGGCCACTGTGCCTCCTCCCAGCCTCTGGCCACTGTGCCTCCCCCAGCCTCTGGCCACTGTGCCTCTTCCCCACCCTCTGGCCACTGGGCTTCCCCACCGGCCTCTGGCCACTGTACCTCCCTAGCCACTGCTGACCAAGCAACATCTGGCCACTGGGCTTCCCCACCAGCCTCGTGCCACTGTGCCTCCCCAACATCCTTGGGCCACTGTGCCTTCCTCCTCGTCTCGGGCCACTCTGCCTTCATCCCAGGTTCTGGCCACTGTGCCTTCCTCCTGGCATCTGGCCACTGTGCCTTCCTCCTGGCCTCTGGGCACTGTGCCTCCCCCTGGCTTCTGTCCACTGTGCCTCCCCCTGGCTTCTGGCCACGGTGCCTCCCCCTGGCTTCTGGCAACTGTGCCTCACCCCCGGCTTCTGGCAACTTGTGCCTCCCACATGGCCTTTGGCAACTGTGCCTCCTCTGGCCACTGTGCCTCCCACCAGCATCTGGCTACTGTGCCTCCCCACGAGCCTCTGGCCACTGTGCCTCCCCACCAGCCTCTGGCCACTGTGCCTCCCCCCCAGGCTCTGGCCACTGTGCCACCCCTCCTGGCATCTGGCCACTGTGCCTCCCCCCTGGCCTGTGGCCACTGTGCCTCCCCCTGGCATGTGGACACTGTGCCTCCCCCTGGCCTGTGGACACTGTGCCTTTCCCATGGTTTCTGGACACTGTGCCTCCCCTGACCCCTGGCCACTGTCCCTCCCCTGGTTTCTAGCCACTGTGCCTCCACCCAGCCTCTGGCCACTGTGCCTCCTCCTTGGCCTCTGTCCACTGTGCCTCCTCCCTGGCCTCTGGCCACTGTGCCTCCTCCCCAACCTCTGGCCACTGCCCACCCACCAACCTCTGGCCACTGGGCTTCCCGACTGGCCTCTGGCCACTGTGCATCCCAGCCACTGTGCCTCCCCAGCCTCTGGCCACTGTTCCACTGTGCCTCTGGCCACTGTGCCAACCCCCCAGCATCTGGCCACTGTGCCAACCCTCAGACTCTTCTCCACTGTGCTTCCCAACAAGCCTCTGGCCACTGTGCCTCCCCTCCTGGCCTCTGGCCACTGTGCCACCCCTCCTGGCCTCTGGCCACCCCTCCTGCCTCTGGCCACTGTGCCTCCCTCGCTGGCCTGTACCCACTGTGCCTCCCTCCCTGGCCTGTGGCCACTGTGCCTACCCCCTGGCCTGTGGCCGCTGTGCCTCCCCTCAGGCCTCTGGCCACTCTGCCACACTTCCGGCCTCTGGCCACTATGCCTCCTCCCTGGCGTCTGGCCACTGTGCCTCCACCCCAGCCTCTGGCCACTGTTCCTCCCCCTGGCTTCTGACCACTTGTGCCTCCCACCTGGCCTCTGGTAACTGTGCCTACTCTGGCCACTGTGCCTCCCCACCAGCCTCTGGCCACTGTGCTAACCCTCAGACTCTGGCCACTGTGTCTGCCCCAGGCCAATGGCCACTGTGCCCCCTGGCCTCTGGCCACTTTGCCTCCCCTGGCCTCTGGCCACTCTGCCTCCCCCGGTCTCTGGCCACTGTGACTCCTCTAGCCCCTGGGCACTGTGCCTCCCCCTGTCTTCCGGCCACTGTGCCTCCCCCTGTCTTCTAGCCACTGTGCCTCACCCCCGGCTTCTGGCCACTTGTGCCTCCCACATAGCCTTTGCAACTGTGCCTCCTCTGGCCACTGTGCCTCCCCACCAACCTCAGGCCACTGTGCTAACCCCCGGCATCTGGCCACTGTGCCAACCCTCAGAATATCCTCACTGTACTTCCCAACAAGCCTCTGGCCACTGTGCCTCCCTTCCAGCCTATGGCCTCTGTGCCTCCACACCAGGCCCTGGCCACTGTGCCACCCCTCCTGGCATCTGGCCACTGTGCCTCCCCCCTGGCCTGTGGCCATTTTGCCTCCCCCTGGCCCGTGGACACTGTGCCTCCCCCTGGCCTATGGAAACTGTGCCTTCCCTTGGTCTCTGCCCACTGTGCCTCCCCCCAGCGTCTGGCCACAGTGCCTCCTCCCTGACCTCTGGCCACTGCCCACCCACCAACGTCTGGCCACTGGGCTTCCCCACCGGCCTCTGGCCACTGTGCCTCCCTGGCCACTGTGCCTCCCACTGGCCTCTGGCGACTGTGCCTCTCCTGGCCTCTAGCCACTGCGCCTCCCCCAGCCTCTGGCTACTGTGCCTCCTCCCTGGCCTCTGCCCACTGTGCCTCCTCCCCTGTCTCTGGCCACTGTGCCTCTTCCCCAACCTCTGGCCACTGGGCTTCCCCACCAGCTTCTGGACACTGTGCCTCCCTGGCCACTGCCGACCCACCAACCTCTGGCCACTGGGCTTCCCCACCAGCCTCAGGCCACTGTGCCTCCCCACCAGCCTTGGGCCACTGTGCCTTCCTCCTGGCCACTCTGCCTTCCACCCAGCCTCTGGCCACTGTGCCTTCCTCCCGGGTTCTGGCCACTGTGCCTTCCTCCCGGCCTCTGGCCACTGTGCCTTCCTCCTGGCCTCTGGGCACTGTGCCTCACTGTGGCTTCTGGCCACTGTGCCTCCCCCTGGCTTCTGGCCACTGTGACTCACCCCCGGCTTCTGGCCACTTGTGCCTCCCACCTGGCCGTTGGCAACTGTGCCTCCTCTGGCCACTGTGCCTCCCCACCAGCCTCTGAGCACTGTGCCTCCCCACCAGCCTCTGGCCACTGTGCCTCCCCACCAGACTCTGGCCACTGTGCCAACCCCCTGGCATCTGGCCACTGTGCCAACCCTCAGACTCTCCTCACTGTACTTCCCAACAAGCCTCTGGCCACTGTGCCCTGCCAGCCTTTGGCCACTGTGCCTTCCCTCCTGGCCTCTGGCCACTGTGCCATCCCTCCTGGCCTCTGGCCACTGTGCCTCTTTCCCAACCTCTGGCCACTGGGCTTCCCCACCGGCCTCTGGCCACTGTGCCTCCCTGGCCACTGCCTACCAACCAACATCTGGCCCCTGGGCTTCCCCACCATCCTCGGGACACTGTGCCTCCCCACCTTCCTCAGGCCACTGTACCTTCCTCCTGGCATCTGGCCACTGTGCCTCCCCTCCTGGTCTCTGGCCACTGTGCCTCCCCCTGGCCTGTGTCACTCTGCCTCCCCCCCTGGCCTGTGGCCACTGTGCCCCGCCCTGGCCTGTCACCACTGTGCCTCCCCCCTGGCCTGTGGCCACTGTGCCTCCCCCCTGGCCTGTGGCCACTGTACCTCCCCTGGCCTCTGGTCACTGTGCCTTCCCTCCTGGCCTCTGGCCACTGTGCCTCCCCACCAGCCTCTGGCCACTGTGCCAACCCTCAGACGCTGGCCACTATGCCTCCCCCAAGCCAATGGCCACTGTGCCTCTCGCCAGCCTGTGGCCACTGTGCCTCCTCCATCCCCTGGCCACTGTGCCTCCCCCAGCTTCATGCCACTGTGCCTCACCCCAGCCTCTGGCCACTGTGCCTCCCCTAGGCCTCTAGCCACAGTGCCTCCCCCAGCCTCTGGCCACTGTGTCTCCTCCCTGGCCTCTGGCCTCTGTGCCTCCTCCCTGGCCTCTGGCCACTGCCCACTCACCAATCTCTGGCCACTGGGCTTCCCCACTGGCCTCTGGCCACTGTGGCTCCCTGGCCACTGTGCCTTGACCAGCCTCTGGCCACTGTGCTTCCCTCTGGCCACTGTGCCTCCCCCCAGCCTCCGGCCCTGTGCCTCTCCCAGCCTGTGGCCACTGTGCCACTTCCCCAACCTCTGGCCACTGGGCTTCCCCACTGGCCTCTGGCCACTGTGCCTCCCTGGCCACTGCTGACCAAGCAACATCTGGCCACTGGGCTTCCCCACCGGCCTCGGGCCACTGTGCCTCCCCACCATCCTCAGGCCACTGTGCCTTCCTCCTGGCCTCGGCCACTCTGCCTTCCTCCCAGGTTCTGGCCACTGTGCCTTCCTCCTGGCATGTGGACACTGTGCCTTCCTCCTGGCCTCTGGGCATTGTGCCTCCCCCTGGCTTCTGGCCACTGTGCCTCCCCCTGGCTTCTGGCCACTGTGCCTCACCCCCGGCTTCTGGCAACTTGTGCCTCCCACATGGGCTTTGGCAACTGTGCCTCCTCTTGCCACTGTGCCTCCCCACCAGCATATGGCCACTGTGCCTCCCCATGAGCCTCTGGCCACTCTGGCCACTGTGCCTCCCCACCAGCCTCTGGCCACTGTGCCTCCCTACCAGGCTCTTGCCACTGTGCCTCCCCACCAGCCTCTGGCCACTGTGCCACCCCACCAGGCTCTGGCCACTGTGCCACTGCTCCTGGCATCTGGCCACTGTGCCTCCCCCTGGCATGTGGACACTGTACCTCACCCTGGCCTGTGGCCACTATGCCTACCCACTGGCCGTTTGCCACTGTGCCTCCTCTCTGGCATGTGGCCACTCTGCAACACCCCTGGCCTCTGGCCACTGTGCCTCCTCTCCAGCCTCTGGCCACTGTGCCTCTACCCCAGCAGCCTCTGGCCACTGTTCCTCCCCCAGCTTCTGGCCACTTGTGCCTCCCCCCTGGCCTCTGGTAACTGTGCCACCTCTGGCCACTGAGCCTCCTCTCAACCTCTGGCCACTGTGCCTCCCCAGCAGCCTCTGGCCACTGTGCCAACCCTCAGACTCGGGCCACTGTGCCTCCCCCAGGCCAATGGTCACTGTGCCCCCTGGCCTCTGGCCACTGTGCCTCCCCCGACCTCTGGCCACTGTGCCTCCCACCAGACTCTGGCCACTGTGCCTCCTCCAGCCCCTGGCCACTGTGCCTTCCCCGGCTTCTGGCCACTGTGCCTCACCCCAGCCTCCGGCCACTGTGGCTCCCCTCGGCCTCTGGCCACTGTGCCTCCCCCCAGCCTCTGGCCACTGTGCCTCCTCCCTGGCCTCTTTCCTCTGTGACTCCTCCCTGGCCTCTGGCCACTGCCCACTTACCTTCCTCAGCCACTGTGTCTCCCCCAGCCTCTGGCCACTGTGACTCCCCCAGCATCTGGCCACTGTGCCTCTCCCTTGGCCTTTGGCCACTGTGCCTCCCCCTGGCCATTGTGCCTCCCCACAGCCATTGTCCGCTATGCCTTCCCCAGCCTCTGGCCACTGTGCCTCCCCGCCAATCTCTGGCCACTGTGCCGCCTCCCCAGCCTCTGGCCACTGTGCCTCCTCCCTGGCCTCTGGCCACTGCCTACCCACCAACCTCTGGCCACTGGGCTATCCCACCGCCTCTGGCCACTGTGCCTCCCCCTATGCTCTGGCCACTGTGCCTCCCCACCAGCCTCTGGCCACTGTGCCTCCCCCTGGCCTGTGGCCACTGTGCCTCCTCCCCAGCCTCTGGCCACTGTGCCTCCTCCCCGGCCTCTGGCCACAGTGCCTCCCCTGGCCACTGTGCCTCCCCCAGCCTCTGTCCGCTATGCCTCCCCCAGCCTCTGGCCACTGTGCCTCCCTGCCAATCTCTCGCCACTGTGCCGCCTCCCCAGCCTCTGGCCACTGTGCCTCCTCTCTGGCCTCTGGCCACTGCCTACCCACCAACCTCTGGCCACTGGGCTATCCCACGGCCTCTGGCCACTGTACCTCCCTGGCCACTGTGCCTCTCCCCATGCTCTGGCCACAGTGCCTCCTCCCAGCCTCTGGCCACTGTGCCTCCCCACCAGCCTCTGGCCACTGTGCCAACCCTCAGACTCTGGCCACTGTGCCTCCCCCAAGCCAATGGCCACTGTGCGTCTCGCCAGCCTGTGGCCAGGGTGCCTCCTCCAGCCCCTGGCCACTGTGCCTCCCCCAGCTTCATGCCACTGTGCCTCACCACAGCCTCTGGCCACTGTGCCTCCCCTAGGCCTCTAGCCACTGTGCCTCCCCCAGCCTCTGACCACTGTGCCTCCTCCCTGGCCTCTGGCCTCTGTGCCTCCTCCCCAGCCTCTGGCCACTGTGCCTCCTCCCCGGCCTCTGGCCACTGGGCCTCCCCTGGCCACTGTGCCTCCCCCAGCCTCTGTCCGCTATGCCTCCCCCAGCCTCTGGCCACTGTGCCTCCCTGCCAATCTCTCGCCACTGTGCCGCCTCCCCAGCCTCTGGCCACTGTGCCTTCTCTCTGGCCTCTGGCCACTGCCTACCCACCAACCTCTGGCCACTGGGCTATCCCACGGCCTCTGGCCACTGTACCTCCCTGGCCACTGTGCCTCTCCCCATGCTCTGGCCACTGTGCCTCCCCACCAGCCTCTGGCCACTGTGCCTCCCCCAGCCTCTGGCCACTGTGCTTCCTCCCCAGCCTCTGGCCACTGTGCCTCCTCCCCAGCCTCTGGCCACTATGCCTCTTCCCTGGTCTCTGGCCACTATGCCTCCTCCCCAACCTCTGGCCACTGGGCTTCCCCACCAGCATCTGACCACTGGGCATCCCCTCCAGCCTCTGCCCACTCTGCCTCCCTCGGCCTCTGGCCACTGTGCCTCCTCCCCAGCCTCTGGCCACTCTGTCTCCTCTCCCGCCTCTGGCCACTATGCCTCCTCTCCAGCCTCTGGCCACTATGCCTCCTCCCCAAACTCTGGCCACTGGAGTTTCCCACCAGGCTCTGGCCACTTGGCTTCCCCACCAGACTCTGGCCACTGTGCCTTCCTCCTGGGTTCTGGCCACTGTGCCTTCCTCCCGGCCTCTGGCCACTGTGCCTTCCTCCTGGCCTCTGGGCACTGTGCCTCCCTGTGGCTTCTGGCCACTGTGCCTCCCCCTGGGTTCTGGCCACTGTGCCTCACCCCCGGCTTCTGGCCACTTGTGCCTCCCACCTGGCCTTTGGAAACTGTGCCTCCTCTGGCTACTGTGCCTCCCCACCAGCCTCTGGGCACTGTGCCTCCCCACCAGCCTTGGGCCACTGTGCCTCCCCACCAGCCTTGGGCCACTGTGCCTTCCTCCTGGCCACTCTGCCTTCCTCCCAGCCTCTGGCCACTCTGCCTTCCTCCCGGGTTCTGGCCACTCTGCCTTCCTCCCGGCCTCTGGCCACTGTGCCTTCCTCCTGGCCTCTGGGAATTGTACCTCCCTGTGGCTTCTGGCCACTGTGCCTCCCCCTGGGTTCTGGCCACTGTGCCTCACCCCTGGCTTCTGGCCACTTGTGCCTCCCACCTGGCCTTTGGAAACTGTGCCTCCTCTGGCCACTGTGCCTCCCCACCAGCCTCTGGCCACTGTGCCTCCCCACCAGCCTCTGGCCACTGTGCCAACCCCCCGGCATCTGGCCACTGTGCCAACCCTCAGACTCTCCTCACTATACTTCCCAAAAAGCCTCTGGCCACTGTGCCCTGCCGGCCTTTGGCCACTGTGCCTCCCCCCTGGCCTCTGGCCACTGTGCCACCCCTCCTGGCCTCTGGCCACTGTGCCTGCCCCCTGGCCTGTGGCCATTTTGCCTCCCCCTGGCCCGTGGACACTGTGCCTCCCCCTGGCCTATGGAAACTGTGCCTTCCCTTGGTCTCTGCCCACTGTGCCTCCCCCCAGCCTCTGGCCACAGTGCCTCCTCCCTGACCTCTGGCCTCTGCCCATCCACCAACGTCTGGCCACTGGGCTTCCCCACCGGCCTCTGGCCACTGTGCCTCCCTGGCCACTGTACCTCCCACTGGCCTCCGGCGACTGTGCCTCTACTGGCCTCTAGCCACTGTGCCTCCCCAACCTCTGGCTACTGTGCCTCCTCCCTGGCCTCTGGCCACTGTGCCTCCTCCCCTCTCTCTGGCCACTGTGCCTCTTCCCCAACCTCTGGCCACTGGGCTTCCCCACCAGCTTCTGGACACTGTGCCTCCCTGGCTACTGCCGACCCACCAACCTCTGGCCACTGGGCTTCCCCACCAGCCTCAGGGCACTGTGCCTCCCCACCAGCCTTGGGCCACTGTGCCTTCCTTCTGGCCACTCTGCCTTCCACCCAGCCTCTGGCCACTGTGCCTTCCTCCCGGGTTCTGGCCACTGTGCCTTCTTCCCGGCCTCTGGCCACTGTGCCTTCCTCCTGGCCTCTGGGCACTGTGCCTCACTGTGGCTTCTGGCCACTGTGCCTCCCCCTGGCTTCTGGCCACTGTGACTCACCCCCGGCTTCTGGCCACTTGTGCCTCCCACCTGGCCTTTGGCAACTGTGCCTCCTCTGGCCACTGTGCCTCCCCACCAGCCTCTGGGCACTGTGCCTCCCCACCAGCCTCTGGCCACTGTGCCTCCCCACCATACTCTGGCCACTGTGCCAACCCCCCGGCATCTGGCCACTGTGCCAACCCTCAGACTCTCCTCACTGTACTTCCCAACAAGCCTCTGGCCACTGTGCCCTACCGGCTTTTGGCCACTGTGCCTCCCCTCCTGGCCTCTGGCCACTGTGCCATCCCTCCTGGCCTCTGGCCACTGTGCCACACCTCCTGGCCTGTGGCCACTATGCCACCCCTCCTGGCATCTGGCCACTGTGCCCCCCTGGCCCGTGCCCACTGTGCCCCCCCTGGCCTCTGGCCAATGTGCCTCCCCCCTGGCCTGTGGCCACTGTGCCTCCCCTGTGGCCTGTGGCAGCCTGTACTACATCCCCGGCATGTGGACTGTGCCACATCCCTGGCCGTGGCCACTGTGCCTCCCCTGTGGCCTGTGGACACTGTGCCTCTCCCCTGGCCTTTGGCCACTGTGCCTCCCCCTGGCCACTGTGCCTCCCCCCAGCCATTGTCCGCGATGCCTTCCCCAGCCTCTGGCCACTGTGCCTCCCCGCCAATCTCTGGCCACTGTGCCGCCTCCCCAGCCTCTGGCCACTGTGCCTCCTCCCTGGCCTCTGGCCACTGCCTACCCACCAACCTCTGGCCACTGGGCTATCCCACCGCCTCTGGCCACTGTGCCTCCCCCTATGCTCTGGCCACTGTGCCTCCCCACCAGCCTCTGGCCACTGTGCCTCCCCCTGGCCTGTGGCCACTGTGCCTCCTCCCCAGCCTCTGGCCACTGTGCCTCCTCCCCGGCCTCTGGCCACTGTGCCTCCCCTGGCCACTGTGCCTCCCCTAGCCTGTGGCCAATGTGCCTCCTCCAGCCCCTGGCCACTGTGCCTCCCCCAGCTTCATGCCACTGTGCCTCACCCCAGCCTCTGGCCACTGTGCCTCCCCTAGGCCTCTAGCCACTGTGCCTCCCCAGCCTCTGGCCACTGTGCCTCCTCCCTGGCCTCTGGCCTCTGTGCCTCCTCCCCAGCCTCTGGCCACTGTGCCTCCTCCCCAGCCTCTGGCCATTGTGCCTCCCCTGGCCACTGTGCCTCCCCCAGCCTCTGTCCGCTATGCCTCCCCCAGCCTCTGGCCACTGTGCCTCCCTGCCAATCTCTCGCCACTGTGCTGCCTCCCCAGCCTCTGGCCACTGTGCCTCCTCTCTGGCCTCTGGCCACTGCCTACCCACCAACCTCTGGCCACTGGGCTATCCCACGGCCTCTGGTCACTGTACCTCCCTGGCCACTGTGCCTCTCCCCATGCTCTGGCCACTGTGCCTCCCCACCAGCCTCTGGCCACTGTGCCTCCCCCAGCCTCTGGCCACTGTGCTTCCACCCCAGCCTCTGGCCACTGTGCCAACCCCCCGGCATCTGGCCACTGTGCCAACCCTCAGACTCTCCTCACTGTACTTCCCAACAAGCCTCTGGCCACTGTGCCCTGCCGGCTTTTGGCCACTGTGCCTCCCCTCCTGGCCTCTGGCCACTGTGCCATCCCTCCTGGCCTCTGGCCACTGTGCCACCCCTCCTGGCCTGTGGCCACTATGCCACCCCTCCTGGCATCTGGCCACTGTGCCCCCCTGGCCCCTGCCCACTGTGCCCCCCCTGGCCTCTGGCCAATGTGCCTCCCCCCTGGCCTGTGGCCACTGTGCCTCCCCTCTGGCCTGTGGCAGCCTGTACTACATCCCCGGCATGTGGACTGTGCCACATCCCTGGTCGTGGCCACTGTGCCTCCCCTGTGGCCTGTGGACACTGTGCCTCTCCCCTGGCCTTTGGCCACTGTGCCTCCCCCTGGCCACTGTGCCTCCCCCCAGCCATTGTCCGCTATGCCTTCTCCAGCCTCTGGCCACTGTGCCTCCCCGCCAATCTCTGGCCACTGTGCCGCCTCCCCAGCCTCTGGCCACTGTGCCTCCTCCCTGGCCTCTGGCCACTGCCTACCCACCAACCTCTGGCCACTGGGCTATCCCACCGCCTCTGGCCACTGTGCCTCCCCCTATGCTCTGGCCACTGTGCCTCCCCACCAGCCTCTGGCCACTGTGCCTCCTCCCCAGCCTCTGGCCACTGTGCCTCCTCCCCGGCCTCTGGCCACTGTGCCTCCCCTGGCCACTGTGCCTCCCCCAGCCTCTGTCCGCTATGCCTCCCCCAGCCTCTGGCCACTGTGCCTCCCTGCCAATCTCTCGCCACTGTGCCGCCTCCCCAGCCTCTGGCCACTGTGCCTCCTCTCTGGCCTCTGGCCACTGCCTACCCACCAACCTCTGGCCACTGGGCTATCCCACGGCCTCTGGCCACTGTACCTCCCTGGCCACTGTGCCTCTCCCCATGCTCTGGCCACAGTGCCTCCTCCCAGCCACTGGCCACTGTGCCTCCCCACTAGCCTCTGGCCACTGTGCCAACCCTCAGACTCTGGCCAGTGTGCCTCCCCCAAGCCAATGGCCACTGTGCCTCTCGCCAGCCTGTGGCCAATGTGCCTCCTCCAGCCCCTGGCCACTGTGCCTCCCCCAGCTTCATGCCACTGTGCCTCACCCCAGCATCTGGCCACTGTGCCTCCTCTAGGCCTCTAGCCACTGTGCCTCCCCCAGCCTCTGGCCACTGTGCCTCCTCCCTGGCCTCTGGCCTCTGTGCCTCCTCCCCAGCCTCTGGCCACTGTGCCTCCTCCCCAGCCTCTGGCCATTGTGCCTCCCCTGGCCACTGTGCCTCCCCCAGCCTCTGTCCGCTATGCCTCCCCCAGCCTCTGGCCACTGTGCCTCCCTGCCAATCTCTCGCCACTGTGCTGCCTCCCCAGCCTCTGGCCACTGTGCCTCCTCTCTGGCCTCTGGCCACTGCCTACCCACCAACCTCTGGCCACTGGGCTATCCCACGGCCTCTGGCCACTGTACCTCCCTGGCCACTGTGCCTCTCCCCATGCTCTGGCCACTGTGCCTCCCCACCAGCCTCTGGCCACTGTGCCTCCCCCAGCCTCTGGCCACTGTGCTTCCACCCCAGCCTCTGGCCACTATGCCTCTTCCCTGGTCTCTGGCCACTATGCCTCCTCCCCAACCTCTGGCCACTGGGCTTCCCCACCAGCATCTGACCACTGGGCATCCCCTCCAGCCTCTGGCCACTCTGCCTCCCTCGGCCTCTGGCCACTGTGCCTCCTCCCCAGCCTCTGGCCACTCTGCCTCCTCTCCCGCCTCTGGCCACTATGCCTCCTCTCCAGCCTCTGGCCACTATGCCTCTTCCCCAAACTCTGGCCACTGGAGTTTCCCACCAGGCTCTGGCCACTGGGCTTCCCCACCAGACTCTGGCCACTGTGCCTTCCTCCTGGGTTCTGGCCACTCTGCCTTCCTCCCGGCCTTTGGCCACTGTGCCTTCCTCCTGGCCTCTGGGCACTGTGCCTCCCTGTGGCTTCTGGCCACTGTGCCTCCCCCTGGGTTCTGGCCACTGTGCCTCACCCCCGGCTTCTGGCCACTTTTGCCTCCCACCTGGCCTTTGGAAACTGTGCCTCCTCTGGCCACTGTGCCTCCCCACCAGCCTCTGGGCGCTGTGCCTCCCCACCAGCCTCGGGCCACTGTGCCTCCCCACCAGCCTCTGGCCACTGTGCCTCCCCACCAGCCTCTGGCCACTGTGCCTCCCCACCAGCCTCTGGCCACTGTGCCAACCCCCTGGCATCTGGCCACTGGGCCAACCCTCAGACTCTCCTCACTATACTTCACAAAAAGCCTCTGGCCACTGTGCCCTGCCGGCCTTTGGCCACTGTGCCTCCCCCCTGGCCACTGTGCCACCCCTCCTGGCCTCTGGCCACTGTGCCTCCCCCCTGGCCTGTGGCCATTTTGCCTCCCCCTGGCCCGTGGACACTGTGCCTCCCCCTGGCCCATGGAAACTGTGCCTTCCCTTGGTCTCTGCCCACTGTGCCTCCCCCAGCCTCTGGCCACAGTGCCTCCTCCCTGACCTCTGGCCACTGCCCACCCACCAACGTCTGGCCACTGTGCTTCCCCACCGGCCTCTGGCCACTGTGCCTCCCTGGCCACTGTGCCTCCCACTGGCCTCCGGCGACTGTGCCTCTCCTGGCCTCTAGCCACTGTGCCTCCCTAGCCTCTGGCTACTGTGCCTCCTCCCTGGCCTCTGGCCACTGTGCCTCCTCCCCTGTCTCTGGCCACTGTGCCTCCTCCCCAAACTCTGGCCACTGGAGTTTCCCACCAGGCTCTGGCCACTGGGCTTCCCCACCAGACTCTGGCCACTGTGCCTTCCTCCCAGCCTCTGGTCACTGTGCCTTCCTCCTGGGTTCTGGCTACTGTGCCTTCCTCCCATCCACTGGCCACTGTGCCTCCACCCCGGCCTCTGGGCACTGTGCCTCCCCCAGCCTCTGGCCACTGTGCCTGCTCCCCTGCCTCTGGCCACTGTGCCTGCTCCCTGGCCTCTGGCCACTGTGCCTCTTTCCCAACCTCTGGCCACTGGGCTTCCCCACCAGCCTCTGGCCACTGTGCCTCCCTGGCCACTGCCTACCAACCAACATCTGGCCACTGGGCTTCCCCACCATCCTCAGGCCACTGTGCCTCCCCACCTTCCTCAGGCCACTGTACCTTCCTCCTGGCATCTGGCCACTGTGCCTCCCTCCTGGTCTCTGGCCACTGTGCCTCCCCCTGGCCTGTATCACTCTGCCTCCCCCCCTGGCCTGTGGCCACTGTGCCCCGCCCTGGCCTGTCGCCACTGTGCCTCCCCCCTGGCCTGTGGCCACTGTGCCTCCCCCCTGGCCTGTGGCCACTGTGTTTCCCCCTGGCCTGTGGCCACTGTGCCTCCCCTCTGGCCTGTGGCCACTCTTTCTCCTCCCCGGCCTCTGTCCACTGCCCACCCACCAACCTCTGTCCACTGGGCTTCCCCATCGGCCTCTGGCCACTGTACCTCCCCTGGCCTCTGGTCACTGTGCCTTCCCTCCTGGCCACTCTGCCTTCCACCCAGCCTCTGGCCACTGTGCCTTCCTCCCGGGTTCTGGCCACTGTGCCTTCCTCCCGGCCTCTGGCCACTGTGCCTTCCTCCTGGCCTCTGGGCACTGTGCCTCACTGTGGCTTCTGGCCACTGTGCCTCCCCCTGGCTTCTGGCCACTGTGACTCACCCCCAGCTTCTGGCCACTTGTGCCTCCAACCTGGCCTTTGGCAACTGTGCCTGCTCTGGCCACTGTGCCTCCCCACCAGCCTCTGGGCACTGTGTCTCCCCACCAGCCTCTGGCCACTGTGCCTCCCCACCAGACTCTGGCCACTGTGCCAACCCCCCGGCATCTGGCCACTGTGCCAACCCTCAGACTCTCCTCACTGTACTTCCCAACAAGCCTCTGGCCACTGTGCCCTGCCGGCCTTTGGCCACTGTGCCTCCCCTCCTGGCCTCTGGCCACTGTGCCATCCCTCCTGGCCTCTGGCCACTGTGCCACCCCTCCTGGCCTGTGGCCACTATGCCACCCCTCCTGGCATCTGGCCACTGTGCCCCCCTGGCCCGTGCCCACTGTGCCCCCCCCTGGCCTCTGGCCACTATGCCTCCCCCTGGCCTCTGGCCATTGTGCCTCCCCCCTGGCCTGTGGCCACTGTGCCTCCCCTCTGGCCTGTGGCAGCCTGTGTACTACATCCCCAGCATGTGGACTGTGCCACATCTCTGGCCGTGGCCACAGTGGCTCCCCTGTGGCCTGTGGACACTGTGCCTCTCCCCTGGCCTTTGGCCACTGTGCCTCCCCCTGGCCACTGTGCCTCCCCCCAGCCTCTGTCCGCTATGCCTTCCCCAGCCTCTGGCCACTGTGCCTCCCCGCCAATCTCTGGCCACTGTGCCGCCTCCCCAGCCTCTGGCCACTGTGCTTCCTCCCTGGCCTCTGGCCACTGCCTACCCACCAACCTCTGGCCACTGGGCTATCCCACCGCCTCTGGCCACTGTGCCTCCCCCTATGCTCTGGCCACTGTGCCTTCCCACCAGCCTCTGGCCACTGTGCCCCCCCTGGCCTGTGGCCACTGTGCCTCCTCCCCAGCCTCTGGCCACTGTGCCTCTCCCTTGCCTCTGGCCACTGTGCCTCCCCTGGCCACTGTGCCTCCCCCAGCCTCTGTCCGCTATGCCTCCCCCAGCCTCTGGCCACTGTGCCTCCCTGCAAATCTCTCGCCACTGTGCCGCCTCCCCAGCCTCTGGCCACTGTGCCTCCTCTCTGGCCTCTGGCCACTGCCTACCCACCAACCTCTGGCCACTGTGCCTCCCCACCAGCCTCTGGCCGCTGTGCCTCCCCCAGCCTCTGGCCACTGTGCTTCCTTCCCTGCCTCTGGCCACTGTGCCTCCTCCCCAGCCTCTGGCCACTATGCCTCCTCCCTGGTCTCTGGCCACTATGCCTCCTCCCCAACCTCTGGCCACTGGGCTTCCCCACCAGCATCTGACCACTGGGCATCCCCTCCAGCCTCAGGCCACTCTGCCTCCCTCGGCCTCTGGCCACTGTGCCTCCTCCCCAGCCTCTGGCCACTCTGCCTCCTCTCCCGCCTCTGGCCACTATGCCTCCTCTCCAGCCTCTGGCCACTATGCCTCCTCCCCAAACTCTGGCCACTGGAGTTTCCCACCAGGCTCTGGCCACTGGGCTTCCCCACCAGACTCTGGCCACTGTGCCTTCCTCCCGGCCTCTGGCCAATGTGCCTTCCTCCTGGGTTCTGGCCACTGTGCCTTCCTCCCATCCTCTGGCCACTGTGCCTCCACCCCGGCCTCTGGGCACTGTGCCTGCTCCCCTGCCTCCGGCCACTGTGCCTCCTCCCCGGCCTCTGGCCACTATGCCTCTTTCCCAACCTCTGGCCACTGGGCTTCCCCACCGTCCTCTGGCCACTGTGCCTCCCTGGCCACTGCCTACCAACCAACATCTGGCCACTGGGCTTCCCCACCATCCTCGGGCCACTGTGCCTCCCCACCTTCCTCAGGCCACTGTACCTTCCTCCTGGCATCTGGCCACTGTGCCTCCCCTCCTGGTCTCTGGCCACTGTGCCTCCCCTGGCCTGTGTCACTCTGCCTCCCCCTGGCCTGTGGCCACTGTGCCCCGTCCTGCCTATCGCCACTGTGCCTCCCCCCTGGCCTGTGGCCACTGTACCTCCCCCCTGGCCTGTGGCCACCATTTTCCCCCTGGCCTGTGGCCACTGTGCCTCCCCTCTGGCCTGTGGCCACTCTTTCTCCTCCCCGGCCTCTGGCCACTGCCCACCCACCAACCTCTGTCCACTGGGCTTCCTCACCGGCCTCTGGCCACTGTACCTCCCCTGGCCTCTGGTCACTGTGCCTTCCCTCCTGGCCTCTGGCCACAGTGCCTCCTCCCAGCCTCTGGCCACTGTGCCTCCCCACCAGCCTCTGGCCACTGTGCCAACCCTCAGACTCTGGCCACTGTGCCTCCCCCAAGCCAATGGCCACTGTGCCTCTCGCCAGCTTGTGGCCACTGTGCCTCCTCCAGCCCCTGGCCACTGTGCCTCCCCCAGCTTCATGCCACTGTGCCTCACCCCAGCCTCTGGCCACTGTGCCTCCCCTAGGCCTCTAGCCACTGTGCCTCCCCCAGCCTCTGGCCACTGTGCCTCCTCCCTGGCCTCTGGCCTCTGTGCCTCCTCCCTGGCCTCTGGCCACTGCCCACTCACCAATCTCTGGCCACTGGGCTTCCCCACTGGCCTCTGGCCACTGTGGCTCCCTGGCCGCTGTGCCTTGCCCAGCCTCTGGCCACTGTGCTTCCCTCTGGCCACTGTGCCTCCCCCCAGCCTCTGGCCACTGTGCCTCTCCCAGCATCTGGCCACTGTGCCTCTTCCCCAACCTCTGGCCACTGGGCTTCCCCACTGGCCTCTGGCCACTGTGCCTCCCTGGCCACTGCTGACCAAGCAACATCTGGCCACTGGGCTTCCCCACCGGCCTTGGGCCACTGTGCCTCCCCACCATCCTCAGGCCACTGTGCCTTCCTCCTGGCCTCGGGCCACTCTGCCTTCCTCCCAGGTTCTGGCCACTGTGCCTTCCTCCTGGCATGTGGGCACTGTGCCTTCCTCCTGGCCTCTGGGCACTGTGCCTCCCCCTGGCTTCTGGCCACTGTGCCCCCCCTGGCTTCTGGCCACTGTGCCTCACCCCCGGCTTCTGGGAACTTGTGCCTCCCACATGGCCTTTGGCAACTGTGCCTCCTCTGGCCACTGTGCCTCCCCACCAGCATATGGCCACTGTGCCTCCCCATGAGCCTCTGGCCACTGTGCCTCCCCACCAGCCTCTGGCCACTGTGCCTCCCTACCAGGCTCTGGCCACTGTGCCTCCCCACCAGCCTCTGGCCACTGTGCCACCCCACCAGGCTCTGGCCACTGTGCCACTGCTCCTGGCATCTGGCCACTGTGCCTCCACCCTGGCCTGTGGCCACTGTGCCTCCCCCTGGCATGTGGACACTGTGCCTCACCCTGGCCTGTGGCCACTGTGCCTACCCCCTGGCTGTTTGCCACTGTGCCTCCTCTCTGGACTGTGGCCACTCTGCCACACCCCTGGCCTCTGGCCACTGTGCCTCCTCTCCAGCCTCTGGCCACTGTGCCTCTACCCCAGCCTCTGGCCACTGTTCCTCCCCCAGCTTCTGGCCACTTGTGCCTCCCCCCTGGCCTCTGGTAACTGTGCCACCTCTGGCCACTGAGCCTCCTCTCAACCTCTGGCCACTGTGCCTCCCCAGCAGCCTCTGGCCACTGTGCCAACCCTCAGACTCGGGCCAATGTGCCTCCCCCAGGCCAATGGCCACTGTGCCCCCTGGCCTCTGGCCACTGTGCCTCCCCGGGCCTCTGGCCACTGTGCCTCCCGCCAGACTCTGGCCACTGTGCCTCCTCCAGCCCCTGGCCACTGTGCCTCCCCTGGCTTCTGGCCACTGTGCCTCACCCCAGCCTCTGGCCACTGTGGCTCCCCTCGGCCTCTGGACACTGTGCCTCCCCCCAGCCTCTGGCCACTGTGCCTCCTCCCTGGCCTCTTTCCTCTGTGACTCCTCCCCGGCCTCTGGCCACTGCCCACTCACCTTCCTCGGCCACTGTGCCTCCCCCAGCCTCTGGCCACTGTGACTCCCCCAGCATCTGGCCACTGTGCCTGCTCCTTGGCCTCTGGCCACTGTGCCTCCTCCCCAGCCTCTGGCCACTGTGCCTCTTCCCCAACCTCTGGCCACTGGGCTTCCCCATTGGCCTCTGGCCACTGTGCCTCCTTGGCCACTGCCGACCAACCAACATCTGGCCACTGGGCTTCCCCACCAGCCTCGGGCCACTGTGCCTCCCCACCATCCCCGGGCCACTCCTGGCCTCGGGCCACTCTGCCTTCCACCTGGCCTCCGGGCACTGTGCCTCCCCCTGGCTTCTGGCCACTGTGCCTCCCCCTGGCTTCTGGTCAATGTGCCTCACCCCCAGCTTCTGGCCAGTTGTGCCTCTCACATGGACTTTGGCAACTGTGCCTCCTCTGGACACTGGCCCTCCCCTCCATCCTCTGGCCACTGTGCCTCCCCACCAGCCTCTGGCCACTGTCCTCCCTGCCAGGCTCTGGCAACTGTGCTAACCCCCCGGCATCTGGCCACTGTGCCAACCTTCAGAATATCCTCACTGTACTTCCCAACAAGCCTCTGGCCACTGTGCCTCCCCACCAGCCTCTGGCCACTGTGCCTTCCCACCAGGCTCTGGCCACTGTGCCACCCCTCCTGGCATCTGGCCACTGTGCCTTCTCCAGGCCTGTGGCCACTGTGCCTCCCCCTGGCCTGTGGACACTGTACCTCCCCCTGGCCTGTGGACACTGTGCCTCCCCCCTGGCCTGTGGCCATTGTGCCTCCACTCTGGCCTGTGGCCATTGTAACACACCCCTGGCCTGTGGCCACTGTTCCACACCCCTGGCCTGTGGAAACTGTGCCTCCCCCTGGTCTGTGGACACTGTGCCTTCCTCCCGGCCTCTGGCCACTGTGCCTTCCTCCTGGCCTCTGGGCACTGTGCCTCAACGAGGCTTCTGGCCACTGTGCCTCCCCCTGGCTTCTGGTCACTGTGACTCACCCCCGGCTTCTGGCCACTTGTGCCTCCCACCTGGCCTTTGGCAACTGTGCCTCCTCTGGCCACTGTGCCTCCCCACCATCTTCTAGCCACTGTGCCTCCCCACCAGCCTCTGGCCACTGTCCTCCCTGCCAGGCTCTGGCAACTGTGCTAACCCCCCCGACATCTGGCCACTGTGCCAACCCTCAGAATATCCTCACTGTACTTCCCAACAAGCCTCTGGCCACTGTGCCTCCCCACCAGCCTCTGGCCACTGTACCTCCCCACCAGGCTCTGGCCACTGTGCCACCCCTCCTGGCATCTGGCCACTGTGCCTCCCCCAGGCCTGTGTCCACTGTGCCTCCCCCTGGCCTGTGGACACTGTACCTCCCCCTGGCCTGTGGACATTGTGCCTCCCCCCTGGCCTGTGGCCATTGTGCCTCCACTCTGGCCTGTGGCCATTGTAACACACCCCTGGCCTGTGGCCACTGTTCCAGACCCCTGGCCTGTGGAAACTGTGCCTCCCCCTGGCCTGTGGACACTGTGCCTCTCCCATGGCCTCTGGCCACTGTGCCTCCCCTGGCCTCTGGCTACTATGCCCCCCCAGCCTCTGGCCAGTGTGCCTCCCCCTGGCCAGTGTGCCTCCCCCGGCCCCTGGCCACTGTGCCTCCCCTGACCCCTGGCCACTGTACCTCCCCTGGCTTCTGGCCACTGTGCCTCCACCCAGCCTCTGGCCACTGTGCCTCCTCCCTGGCCCCTGGCCACTGTGCCTCCTCCCTGGCATCTGACCACTGTGCCTCCTCCCCGGCCTCTGGCCACTGCCCACCCACCAACCTCTGGCCACTGGGCTTCCTGACCGGCCTCTGGCCACTGTGCCTCCCCAGTAACTGTGCCTCCCCAGCCTCTGGCCACTGTTCCACTGTGCCTCTGGCCACTGTGCCAACCCCCCAGCATCTGGCCACTGTGCCAACCCTCAGACTCTTCCCCACTGTGCCTCCCAACACGCCTCTGGCCACTGTGCCACCCCTCCTGCCCTCTGGCCACTGTGCCTCCCCTCCTGACCTCTGGCCACTGTGCCACCCCTCCTGGCCTCTGGCCACTGTGCCACCCCTCCTGACTCTGGCCACTGTGCCTCCCTCGCTGGCCTGTGGCCACTGTGCCTCCCTCCCTGGCCTGTGGCCACTGTGCCTACCCCCTGACCTGTGGCCACTGTGTCTCCCCTCTGGCCACTGTGCCACACACCTGGCCTCTGGCCACTGTGCCTCCTCCCCAGCCTCTGGCCACTGTGCCTCCACCCCAGCCTCTGGCCACTGTTCCTCCCCCTGGCTTCTGACCACTTGTGCCTCCCACCTGGCCTCTGGTAACTGTGCCTACTCTGGCCACTGTGCCTCCCCCCAGCCTCTGGCCACTGTGCCTCCCCATCAGCCTCAGGCCACTGTGCCAACCCTCAGACTCTGGCCACTGTGCCTCCCCCAGGCCAAAGGCCACTGTGCCTCCTGGCCTCTGGCCACTGTGCCTCCCCTGGCCTCTGGCCATTGTGCCTCCTCCTGGCCTCTGGCCACTGTGACTCCTCCACCCTTGGGCACTGTGCCTCCCCCTTGCTTCTGACCACTGTGCCTCCCCCTGCCTTCTGGCCACTGTGCCTCACCCCTGGCGTCTGGCCACTTGTGCCTCCCACAAAGCCTTTGGCAACTGTGTCTCCCCCTGGCCACTGTGCCTCCCCAATGACCTCTGGCCACTGTGCTAACCCCCAGCATCTGGCCACTGTGCCAACCATCAGAATATCCTCACTGTACATCCCAACAAGCCTCTGGCCACTGTGCCTCCCCACCAGCCTCTGGCCCCTGTGCCTCCCCACCAGGCCCTGGCCACTGTGCCACCCCTCCTGGCATCTGGCCATTGTGCCTCCCCCTGGCCTGTGGCCATTGTGCCTCCCATTGGCTCGTGGACACTGCGCCTTCCCTCGGCCTCTGGCCACTGTGCCTCCGCCCAGCCTCTGGTCATAGTGCCTCCTCCCTGGCCTCTAGCCACTGCACACCCACCAACCTCTGATCACTGGGCTTCCCCACTGGCCTCTGGCCATGGTGCCTTCCTGGCCACAGTGCCTCCCTCTGGCCACTGTGCCTCCCCTGGCCTCTAGCCACTGTGCCTCCCCCAGCCTCTGGCCACTGTGCCTCCCCCAGCCTCTGGCCACTGTGCCTCCTCCCTGGCCTCTGGCCACTGTTCCTCCTCCCCAGTCTCTGGCCACTGTGCCTCTTCCCCAACCTCTGGCCACTGGGCTTCCCAACCAGCTTCTGGAAACTATGCCTCCCTGGCCACTGCCGACCCACCAATCTCTGGCCACTGGGCTTCCCCACCAGCCTCGCGCCACTGTGCCTCCCCACCAGCCTTGGGCCACTGTGCCTTCCTCCTGGCCACTCTGCCTTCCTCCCAGCCTCTGGCCACTCTGCCTTCCTCCCGGGTTCTGGCCACTCTGCCTTCCTCCCGGCCTCTGGCCACTGTGCCTTCCTCCTGGCCTCTGGGCACTGTGTCTCCCTGTGGCTTCTGGCCACTGTGCCTCCCCCTGGGTTCTGGCCACTGTGCCTCACCCCCGGCTTCTGGCCACTTGTGCCTCCCACCTGGCCTTTGGAAACTGTGCCTCCACTGGCCACTGTGCCTCCCCACCAGCCTCTGGGCACTGTGCCTCCCCACCAGCCTCTGGCCACTGTGCATCCCCACCAGATGTTGGCCTCTGTGCCAACCCCCCGGCATCTGGCCACTGTGCCAACCCTCAGACTCTCCTCACTATACTTCCTAAAAAGCCTCTGGCCACTGTGCCCTGCCGGTCTTTGGCCACTGTGCCTCCCCCCTGGCCTCTGGCCACTGTGCCAACCCTCCTGGCCTCTGGCCACTGTGCCACCCCTCCTGGCCTCTGGCCACTATGCCACTCCTCCTGGCATCTGGCCACTGTGCCCCCCTGGCCTGTGCCCACTATGCCCCCCTGCACTCTGGCCACTATGCCTCCACCCTGGCCTGTGGCCATTGTGCCTCCCCCCTGGCCTGTGGCCACTGTGCCTCCCCTCTGGCCTGTGGCAGCCTGTACCACACCCCTGGCCTGTGGCCACTGTGCCACATCCCTGGCCGTGGCCACTGTGCCTCCCCCGTGGCCTGTGGACACTGTGCCTCCCCTGGCCTCTGGCCACTATGCCCCCTGGCCTCTGGCCACTGTGCCTCCCCCTGGCCACTGTGCCTCCCCCAGCCTCTTCCGCTATGCCTCCCCCAGCCTCTGGCCACTGTGCCTCCCCGCCAATCTCTGACCACTGTGCTGCCTCCCCAGCCTCTGGCCACTGGGCCTCCTCCCTGGCCTCTGGCCACTACCTACCCACCAACCTCTGGCCACTGGGCTATCCCACCCACCTCTGGCCACTGTACCTCCCTGGCCACTGTGCCTCCCTCCATTCTCTGGCCACTGTGCCTCCCCGCCAGCCTCTGGCCACTGTGCCTCCCCCGGCCTCTGGTCACTGTGCCTCCTCCCCAGCCTCTGGCCACTGTCCCTCCTCCCTGGCCTCTGGCCACTGTGCCTCCCCCTGGCCACTGTGCCTCCCCCAGCCTCTGTCCAGTATGCCTCCACCAGCCTCTGGCCACTGTGCCTCCACGCCAATCTCTGGCCACTGTGTCATCTCCCCAGCCTCTGGCCACTGTGCCTCCTCCCTGGCCTCTGGCCACTGCCTACCCACCAACCTCTGTTCACTGGGCTATCCCACTGGCCTCTAGCCACTGTACCTCCCTGGCCACTGTGCCTCCCCCATGCTCTTGCTACTGTGCTCCCCACCAGCCTCTGGCCACTGTGCCTCCCCCGGCCTGTGGCCACTGTGCCTCATCCCCAGCCTCTGGCCACTGTGCCTCCTCCCCGGCCTCTGGCCAGTATGCCTCCTCCCCGGCCACTGGCTACTATGCCTCCTCTCCAACCTCTGGCCACTGGGGTTCCCCACCAGCCCCTCCCCACTGTGCTTCCCAACAAGCCTCTGGTCACTGTGCCTCCCCCAGCCTCTGGCCACTGTGCCTCCTCCCCAGCCTCTGACCACTGTGCCTCCTCCCTGGCCTCTGGCCACTATGCCTCCTCTCCGGCCTCTGGGCACTGTGCCTCCCTGTGGCTTCTGGCCACTGTGCCTCCCCCTGGGTTCTGGCCACTGTGCCTCACCCACGGCTTCTGGCCACTTGTGCCTCCCACCTGGCCATCGGCACCTGTGCCTCCTCTGGCCACTGTGCCTCCCCACCAACCTCTGGCCACTGGGCTTCCTGACCGGCCTCTGGCCACTGTGCCTCCCCAGTAACTGTGCCTCCCCAGCCTCTGGCCACTGTTCCACTGTGCCTCTGGCCACTGTGCCAACCCCCCAGCATCTGGCCACTGTGCCAACCCTCAGACTCTTCCCCACTGTGCCTCCCAACACGCCTCTGGCCACTGTGCCACCCCTCCTGCCCTCTGGCCACTGTGCCTCCCTTCCTGACCTCTGGCCACTGTGCCACCCCTCCTGGCCTCTGGCCACTGTGCCACCCCTCCTGACTCTGGCCACTGTGCCTCCCTCGCTGGCCTGTGGCCACTGTGCCTCCCTCCCTGGCCTGTGGCCACTGTGCCTACCCCCTGACCTGTGGCCACTGTGTCTCCCCTCTGGCCACTGTGCCACACACCTGGCCTCTGGCCACTGTGCCTCCTCCCCAGCCTCTGGCCACTGTGCCTCCACCCCAGCCTCTGGCCACTGTTCCTCCCCCTGGCTTCTGACCACTTGTGCCTCCCACCTGGCCTCTGGTAACTGTGCCTACTCTGGCCACTGTGCCTCCCCCCAGCCTCTGGCCACTGTGCCTCCCCATCAGCCTCAGGCCACTGTGCCAACCCTCAGACTCTGGCCACTGTGCCTCCCCCAGGCCAAAGGCCACTGTGCCTCCTGGCCTCTGGCCACTGTGCCTCCCCTGGCCTCTGGCCATTGTGCCTCCTCCTGGCCTCTGGCCACTGTGACTCCTCCACCCTTGGGCACTGTGCCTCCCCCTTGCTTCTGACCACTGTGCCTCCCCCTGCCTTCTGGCCACTGTGCCTCACCCCTGGCGTCTGGCCACTTGTGCCTCCCACAAAGCCTTTGGCAACTGTGTCTCCCCCTGGCCACTGTGCCTCCCCAATGACCTCTGGCCACTGTGCTAACCCCCAGCATCTGGCCACTGTGCCAACCATCAGAATATCCTCACTGTACATCCCAACAAGCCTCTGGCCACTGTGCCTCCCCACCAGCCTCTGGCCCCTGTGCCTCCCCACCAGGCCCTGGCCACTGTGCCACCCCTCCTGGCATCTGGCCATTGTGCCTCCCTCTGGCCTGTGGCCATTGTGCCTCCCATTGGCTCGTGGACACTGCGCCTTCCCTCGGCCTCTGGCCACTGTGCCTCCGCCCAGCCTCTGGTCATAGTGCCTCCTCCCTGGCCTCTAGCCACTGCACACCCACCAACCTCTGATCACTGGGCTTCCCCACTGGCCTCTGGCCATGGTGCCTTCCTGGCCACAGTGCCTCCCTCTGGCCACTGTGCCTCCCCTGGCCTCTAGCCACTGTGCCTCCCCCAGCCTCTGGCCACTGTGCCTCCCCCAGCCTCTGGCCACTGTGCCTCCTCCCTGGCCTCTGGCCACTGTTCCTCCTCCCCAGTCTCTGGCCACTGTGCCTCTTCCCCAACCTCTGGCCACTGGGCTTCCCAACCAGCTTCTGGAAACTATGCCTCCCTGGCCACTGCCGACCCACCAATCTCTGGCCACTGGGCTTCCCCACCAGCCTCGCGCCACTGTGCCTCCCCACCAGCCTTGGGCCACTGTGCCTTCCTCCTGGCCACTCTGCCTTCCTCCCAGCCTCTGGCCACTCTGCCTTCCTCCCGGGTTCTGGCCACTCTGCCTTCCTCCCGGCCTCTGGCCACTGTGCCTTCCTCCTGGCCTCTGGGCACTGTGTCTCCCTGTGGCTTCTGGCCACTGTGCCTCCCCCTGGGTTCTGGCCACTGTGCCTCACCCCCGGCTTCTGGCCACTTGTGCCTCCCACCTGGCCTTTGGAAACTGTGCCTCCACTGGCCACTGTGCCTCCCCACCAGCCTCTGGGCACTGTGCCTCCCCACCAGCCTCTGGCCACTGTGCATCCCCACCAGATGTTGGCCACTGTGCCAACCCCCCGGCATCTGGCCACTGTGCCAACCCTCAGACTCTCCTCACTATACTTCCCAAAAAGCCTCTGGCCACTGTGCCCTGCCGGTCTTTGGCCACTGTGCCTCCCCCCTGGCCTCTGGCCACTGTGCCAACCCTCCTGGCCTCTGGCCACTGTGCCACCCCTCCTGGCCTCTGGCCACTATGCCACTCCTCCTGGCATCTGGCCACTGTGCCCCCCTGGCCTGTGCCCACTATGCCCCCCTGCACTCTGGCCACTATGCCTCCACCCTGGCCTGTGGCCATTGTGCCTCCCCCCTGGCCTGTGGCCACTGTGCCTCCCCTCTGGCCTGTGGCAGCCTGTACCACACCCCTGGCCTGTGGCCACTGTGCCACATCCCTGGCCGTGGCCACTGTGCCTCCCCCGTGGCCTGTGGACACTGTGCGTCCCCTGGCCTCTGGCCACTATGCCCCCTGGCCTCTGGCCACTGTGCCTCCCCCTGGCCACTGTGCCTCCCCCAGCCTCTTCCGCTATGCCTCCCCCAGCCTCTGGCCACTGTGCCTCCCCGCCAATCTCTGACCACTGTGCTGCCTCCCCAGCCTCTGGCCACTGGGCCTCCTCCCTGGCCTCTGGCCACTACCTACCCACCAACCTCTGGCCACTGGGCTATCCCACCCACCTCTGGCCACTGTACCTCCCTGGCCACTGTGCCTCCCTCCATTCTCTGGCCACTGTGCCTCCCCGCCAGCCTCTGGCCACTGTGCCTCCCCCGGCCTCTGGTCACTGTGCCTCCTCCCCAGCCTCTGGCCACTGTGCCTCCTCCCTGGCCTCTGGCCACTGTGCCTCCCCCTGGCCACTGTGCCTCCCCCAGCCTCTGTCCAGTATGCCTCCACCAGCCTCTGGCCACTGTGCCTCCACGCCAATCTCTGGCCACTGTGTCATCTCCCCAGCCTCTGGCCACTGTGCCTCCTCCCTGGCCTCTGGCCACTGCCTACCCACCAACCTCTGTTCACTGGGCTATCCCACTGGCCTCTAGCCACTGTACCTCCCTGGCCACTGTGCCTCCCCCATGCTCTGGCTACTGTGCTCCCCACCAGCCTCTGGCCACTGTGCCTCCCCCGGCCTGTGGCCACTGTGCCTCATCCCCAGCCTCTGGCCACTGTGCCTCCTCCCCGGCCTCTGGCCAGTATGCCTCCTCCCCGGCCACTGGCTACTATGCCTCCTCTCCAACCTCTGGCCACTGGGCTTCCCCACCAGCCCCTCCCCACTGTGCTTCCCAACAAGCCTCTGGTCACTGTGCCTCCTCCCCAGCCTCTGACCACTGTGCCTCCTCCCTGGCCTCTGGCCACTATGCCTCCTCTCCGGCCTCTGGGCACTGTGCCTCCCTGTGGCTTCTGGCCACTGTGCCTCCCCGTGGGTTCTGGCCACTGTGCCTCACCCACGGCTTCTGGCCACTTGTGCCTCCCACCTGGCCATCGGCACCTGTGCCTCCTCTGGCCACTGTGCCTCCCCACTAGCCTCTGGGCACTGTGCCTCCCCACCAGCCTCTGACCACTGTGCCTCCTCCCTGGCCTCTGGCCACTATGCCTCCTCTCCGGCCTCTGGGCACTGTGCCTCCCTGTGGCTTCTGGCCACTGTGCCTCCCCCTGGGTTCTGGCCACTGTGCCTCACCCACGGCTTCTGGCCACTTGTGCCTCCCACCTGGCCATCGGCACCTGTGCCTCCTCTGGCCACTGTGCCTCCCCACTAGCCTCTGGGCACTGTGCCTCCCCACCAGCCTCTGGCCACTGTGCCACCCCACCAGCCTCTGGCCACTGTGCCAACCCCCCGCATCTGGCCACTGTGCCAACCTTCAGACTCTCCTCACTTTCCTTCCCAACAAGCCTCTGGCCACTGTGCCCTGCCGGCCTTTGGCTACTGTGCCTCCCTCCCTGGCCACTGTGCCACCCCTCCTGGCCTCTGGCCACTGTGCCACCCCTCTTGGCCTCTGGCCACTATGCCACCCCTCCTGGCATCTGGCCACTGTGCCCCCCTGGCCTGTGCCCACTGTGCCCCCCTGGCCTCTGGCCACTATGCCACCCCCCAGGCCTCTGGCCATTGTGCCTCCCCCCTGGCCTGTGGCCACTGTGCCTCCCCTCTGGCCTGTGGCAGCCTGTACCACACCCCTGGCCTATGGCCACTGCGCCACATCCCTTGCCGTGGCCACTGTACCTCCCCGTGGCCTGTGGACACTGTGCCTCTCCCCTGGCCTTTGGCCACTGTGCCTCCCCTGGCCTCTGGCCACTATGCCCCCTGGCCTCTGACCACTGTGCCTCCCCCTGGCCACTGTGCCTCCCCCAGCCTCTGTCCACTATGCCTCCCCCAGCCTCTGGCCACTGTGGCTCCCTGCCAATCTCTGGCCACTGTGCTGCCTCCCCAGCCTCTGGCCACTGTGCCTCCTCCCTGGCCTCTGGCCACTGCCTACCCACCAACCTCTGGCCACTAGGCTATCCCCCCGGCCTCTGGCCACTGTACCTCCCTGGCCACTGTGCCTCCCCCCATGCTCTGGCCACTGTGCCTCCCCACCAGCCTCTGGCCACTGTGCCTCCCCCCGGCCTCTGGCCACTGTGCCTCCTCCCCAGCCTCTGGCCACTGTGACTCCTACCCGGCATCTGGCCACTGTGCCTCCCCATGGCCACTGTGCCTCCCCCAGCCTCTGTCCGCTATGCCTCCACCAGCCTCTGGCCACTGTGCCTCCACGCCAATCTTTGGCCACTGTGCTGCCTCCCCAGCCTCTGGCCACTGTGCCTCCTCCCTGGCCTCTGGCCACTGCCTACCCACCAACCTCTGTTTACTGGGCTATCCCACTGGCCTCTGGCCACTGCACCTCCCTGGCCGGTGTGCCTCCCCCATGCTTTGGCCACTGTACTCCCCACCAGCCTCTGGCCACTGTGCCTCCCCGGCCTGTGGCCACTGTGCCTCCTCCCCAGCCTCTGGCCACTGTGCCTCCTCCCCGGCCTCTGGCCACTATGCCTCCTCCCCGGCCTCTGGCTACTATGCCTCCTCTCCAACCTCTGGCCACTGGGCTTCACCACCAGCCTCTGACCACTGGGCTTCCCCACCAGTCTCTGGCCACTGTGCCTCCCCCAGCCTCTGGCCACTGTGCCTCCTCCCCAGCCTCTGGCCACTGTGCCTCCTCCCCGGCCTCTGGCCACTATGCCTCCTCTCTGGCCTCTGGCCACTATGCCTCCTCCCCAAACTCTGACCATGGGCTTCCCCACCAGCCTCTGGCCACTGGGCTTCCCCAGCAGACTCTGGCCACTCTGCCTTCCTCCTTGCCTCTGGCCACTGTGCCTTCCTCCCGGCCGCTGGCCACTGTGCCTTCCTCTTGGGTTCTGGCCACTGTGCCTTCCTCCCATCCTCTGGCCACTGAACCTCCACCCCGGCCTCTGGGCACTGTGCCTCCCCCGGCTTCTGGCCACTGTGACTCACCCCCGGCTTCTGGCCACTTGTTCCTCCCACCTGGCCTCTGGCAACTGTGCCTCCTCTGGCCACTATGAATCCCCCAGCCTCTGGCCACTGTTCCTCCCCATCAGCAACTGGCCACTGTGCCTCCCCACCAGCCTCTGGTCACTGTGCTCCCCCAGACCCTGGCCACTGTGCCTCACCCTCCTAGCCTTTGTCCACTGTGCCACCCTTCCTGGCCTCTGGCCACTGTGCCTCCCTCCTGGCCTCTGGGCACTGTGCCTCCCTGTGGCTTCTGGCCACTGTGCCTCCCCCTGGTTTCTGGCCACTGTGCCTCACCCCCGGCTTCTGGCCACTTGTGCCTCCCACCTGGTCTTTGGCAACTGTGCCTCCTCTGGCCACTGTGCCTCCCCACAAGCCTCTGGGCACTGTGCCTCCCCACCAGCCTCTGGCCATTGTGCCTCCCCACCAGCCTCTGGCCACTGTGCCAACCCCCTGGCATCTGGCCACTGTGCCAACCCTCAGACTCTCCTCACTTTACTTCCCAAAAAGCCTCTGGCCACTGTGCCCTGTCGGCCTTTGGCCACTGTGCCTCCCCCCTGGCCACTGTGCCACCCCTCTTGGCCTCTGGCCACTATGCCACCCCTCCTGGCATCTGGCCACTGTGCCCCCCTGGCCTGTGCCCACTGTGCCCCCCTGGCCTCTGGCCACTATGCCTCCCCCCTGGCCTGTGGCCATTGTGCCTCCCCCTGGCCTGTGGCCACTGTGCCTCCCCTCTGGCCTGTGGCAGCCTGTACCACACCCCTGGCCTGTGGCCACTGTGCCACATCCCTGGCCGTGGCCACTGTGCCTCCCCCGTGGCCTGTGGACACTGTGCCTCTCCCCTGGCCTTTGGCCACTGTGCCTCCCCTGGCCTCTGGCCACTATGCCCCCTGGCCTCTGGCCACTGTGCCTCCCCCTGGCCACTGTGCCTCCCCCAGCCTCTGTCCGCTATGCCTCCCCCAGCCTCTGGCCACTGTGCCTCGCCACCAATCTCTGGCCACTGTACTGCCTCCCCAGCCTCTGGCCACTGTGCCTCCTCCCTGGCCTCTGGCCACTGCCTACCCACCAACCTCTGGCCACTGGGCTTTCCCACCAGCCTCTGGCCACTGTACCTCCCTGGCCACTGTGCCTCCCCCCATGCTCTGGTCACTGTGCCTCACCACCAGCCTCTGGCCACTGTGCTTCCTCCCGGCCTCTGGCCACTGTGCCTCCTCCCCAGCCTCTGGCCACTGTGCCTCCTCCCCGGCCTCTGGCCATTGCGCCTACCCCTGGCCACTGTGCCTCGCCCAGCCTCTGTCCGCTATGCCTTCACCAGCCTCTGGCCACTGTGCCTCCACGCCAATCTCTGTCCACTGTGCTGCCTCCCCAGCCTCTAGCCACTGTGCCTCCTCCCTGGCCTCTGGCCACTGCCTACTCACCAACCTCTGGCCACTGGGCTATCCCACTGGCCTCTGGCCACTGTACCTCCTTGGCCACTGTGCCACCCCCATGCTCTGGCCACTGTGCTCCGCACCAGCCTCTGGCCACTGTGCCTCCCCGGCCTGGGGCCACTGTGCCTCGTCCCCAGCCTCTGGCCACTGTGCCTCCTCCCCAGCCTCTGGCCAGTATGCCTCCTCCCCGGCCTCTGGCTACTATGCCTCCTCTCCAACCTCTGGCCACTGGGCTTCCCCACCAGCCTCTGACCTCTGGGCTTCCCCACCAGCCTCTGGCCACCGTGTCTCCCCCAGCCTCTGGCCACTGTGCCTCCTCCCCAGCCTCTGGCCACTGTGCCTCCTCCCCGGCCTCTGGCTACTATGCCTCCTCTCCAACCTCTGGCCACTGGGCTTCCCCACCAGCCTCTGACCTCTGGGCTTCCCCACCAGCCTCTGGCCACCGTGTCTCCCCCAGCCTCTGGCCACTGTGCCTCCTCCCCAGACTCTGGCCACTGTGCCTTCCTCCTGGCCTCTGGCCACTGTGCCTTCCTCCCAGCCTCTGGCCACGGTGCCTTCCTCCTGGGTTCTGGCCACTGTGCCTTCCTCCCATCCTCTGGCCACTGTACCTCCACCCTGGCCTCTGGGCACTGTGCCTCCCCCGGCTTCTGGCCACTGTGACTCACCCCTGGCTTCTGGCCACTTGTTCCTCCCACCTGGCCTCTGGCCACTGTGCCTCCCCACCAGCCTCTGGCTACTGTGACTACCCCCAGACTCTCCCCACTGTGCTTCCCAACAAGCCTCTGGTCACTGTGCTCCCCAGCCCCTGGCCACTGCGCCTCACCCTCCTGGCCTTTGTCCACTCTGCCACCCCTCCTGGCCTATGGCCACTGTGCCTCCCCCCTGGCCTGTGGCCACTGTGCCTCCCCCTGGCCCGTGGCCACTGTGCCTCCCCTCTGGCCTGTGGCCACTGTGCCACACCCCTGGCCACTGTGCCTTCCTCCCGGCCTCGGGCCACTGTGCTTTCCTCCCGGCCTCTGGCCACTGTGCCTTCCTCCTGCCTACTGTGCTGCCCCGGCTTCTGGCCACTGTGCCTCACCCCCGGCTTCTGGCCACTTGTGCCTCCCCTGGCTTCTGACCACTTGTCCCTCCCCCTGGATTCTGGCAACCGTGCCTCCTCTGGCCACTGGGCCTCCCCCAGCCTCTGGCCACTGTGCCTCCCACCAGCCTCTGACCACTGTGCCTCCCCACCAGCCTCTGGCCACTGTGCTTCCCCACCAGCCTCTGGCCACTGTGCCAACCCCCCTGCATCTTGCCACTGTGCCAACCCTCAGACTCTGCCCACTGTGCTTCCCAACAAGCCTCTGGCCACTGTGCCTCCCCTCACCCTCTAGCCACCGCACCTCACCTGGCCTCTGGCCACTGGGCCCCCCCTGGCCTCTGGCCACTGTGCCTCCCTCAGCTTCTGGCCACCGTGCCATGCCCAGCCTCTGGCCACTGTGCCTCCCCCAGCCTGTTGCCACTGTGACTGCTCCGGAGCCTCTGGCCACTGTGCTGCTCCCTGGCCTCTGGCCACTGCCCACCCACCAACCTCTGGCCACTGGGCTTCCCCACCGGCCTCTGGCCACTATGTCTCCCTGGCCACTGTGCCTCCCCCGGCCTCTGGCCACTGTGCCTCCCCCTGGCCTCTCGCCACTGTGCCACTGTGCCTCACCTGGATTCTGGCCACTGTGCCTCACCCCCAGCTTCTGGCCACTTGTGCCTCCCACCTGGTCTTTGGCAACTGTGCCTCCTCTGGCCACTGTGCCTCCCCATAAGCCTCTGGGCACTGTGCCTCCCCACCAGCCTCTGGCCACTGTGCCTCCCCACCAGCCTCTGGCCACTGTGCCAACCCCCTGGCATCTGGCCACTGTGCCAACCCTCAGACTCTCCTCACTTTACTTCCCAAAAAGCCTCTGGCCACTGTGCCCTGCCGGCCTTTGGCCACTGTCCCTCCCCCCTGGCCACTGTGCCACCCCTACTGGCCTCTGGCCACTGTGCCACCCCTCTTGGCCTCTGGCGACTATGCCACCCCTCCTGGCATCTGGCCACTGTGCCCCCCTGGCCTGTGCCCACTGTGCCCCCATGGCCTCTGGCCACTATGCCTCCCCCCTGGCCTGTGGCCATTGTGCCTTCCCCCCTGGCCTGTGGCCACTGTGCCTCCCCTCTGGCCTGTGGCAGCCTGTACCACAACCCTGGCCTGTGGCCACTGTGCCACATCCCTGGCCGTGGCCACTGTGCCTCCCCTGTGGCCTGTGGACACCGTGCCTCTCCCCTGGGCTTTGGCCACTGTGCCTCCCCTGGCCTCTGGCCACTATGCCCCCTGGCCTCTGGCCACTGTGCCTCCCCCTGGCCACTGTGCCTCCCCCAGCCTCTGTCCGCTATGCCTCCCCCAGCCTCTGGCCACTGTGCCTCGCCACCAATCTCTGGCCACTGTGCTGCCTCCCCAGCCTCTGGCCACTGTGCCTCCTCCCTGGCCTCTGGCCACTGCCTACCCACCAACCTCTGGCCACTGGGCAGTCCCACCAGCCTCTGGCCACTGTACCTCCCTGGCCACTGTGCCACCCCCAATGCTCTGGCCACTGTGCCTCCCCACCAGCCTCTGGCCACTGTGCCTCCCTCGGCCTCTGGCCACTGTGCCTCCTCCCCAGCCTCTGGCCACTGTGCCTCCTCCCTGGCCTCTGGCCACTGCGCCTCCCCCTGGCCACTGTGTCTCGCCCAGCCTCTGTCCGCTATGCCTTCACCAGCCTCTGGCCACTGTGCCTCCACGCCAATCTCTGTCCACTGTGCCGCCTCCCCAGCCTCTGGCCACTGTGCCCCCTCCCTGGCCTCTGGCCACTGCCTACCCACCAACCTCTGGCCACTGGGCTATCCCACTGGCCTCTGGCCACTGTACCTCCCTGTCCACTGTGCCTCCCCCATGCTCTGGCCACTGTGCCCCCCACCAGCCTCTGGCCACTGTGCCTCCCCGGCCTGGGGCCACTGTGCCTCGGCCCCAGCCTCTGGCCACTGTGCCTCCTCCCCAGCCTCTGGCCAGTATGCCTCCTCCCCGGCCTCTGGCTACTATGCCTCCTCTCCAACCTCTGGCCACTGGGCTTCCCCACCAGCCTCTGACCACTGGGCTTCCCCACCAGCCTCTGGCCACTGTGCCTCCCCCAGCCTCTGGCCACTGTGCCTCCTCCCCGGCCTCTGGCCACTATGCCTACTGTCCAGCCTCTGGCCACTATGCCTCCTCCCCAAACTCTGGCCATGGGCTTCCCCACCAGCCTCTGGCCACTGGGCTTCCCCAGCAGACTCTGGCCACTGTGCCTTCCTCCGGGCCTCTGGCCACTGTGCCTTCCTCCCAGCCTCTGGCCACGGTGCCTTCCTCCTGGGTTCTGGCCACTGTGCCTTCCTCCCATCCTCTGGCCACTGTACCTCCACCCTGGCCTCTGGGCACTGTGCCTCCCCCGGCTTCTGGCCACTGTGACTCACCCCTGGCTTCTGGCCACTTGTTCCTCCCACCTGGCCTCTGGCAACTGTGCCTCCTCTGGCCACTATGCCTCCCCCAGCCTCTGGCCACTGTTCCTCCCCATCAGCATCTGGCCACTGTGCCTCCCCACCAGCCTCTGGCTACTGTGCCTACCCTCAGACTCTCCCCACTGTGCTTCCCAACAAGCCTCTGGTCACTGTGCTCCCCAGCCCCTGCCCACTGTGCCTCACCCTCCTGGCCTTTGTCCACTGTGCCACCCCTCCTGGCCTATGGCCACTGTGCCTCCCCCTGGCCTGTGGCCACTGTGCCTCCCCCTGGCCCGTGGCCACTGTGACTCCCCTCTGGCCTGTGGCCACTGTGCCAAACCCCTGGCCACTGTGCCTTCCTCCCGGCCTCGGGCCACTGTGCTTTCCTCCCGGCCTCTGGCCACTGTGCCTTCCTCCTGCCTACTGTGCTGCCCCGGCTTCTGGCCACTGTGCCTCACCCCCGGCTTCTGGCCACTTGTGCCTCCCTTGGCTTCTGGCCACTTGTGCCTCCCCCTGGATTCTGGCAACTGTGCCTCCTCTGGCCACTGGTCCTCCCCCAGCCTCTTGCCCCTGTGCCTCCCACCAGCCTCTGACCACTGTGCCTCCCCACCAGCCTCTGGCCATTGTGCTTCCCCACCAGCCTCTGGCCACTGTGCCAACCCCCCTGCATCTTGCCACTGTGCCAACCCTCAGACTCTGCCCACTGTGCTTCCCAACAAGCCTCTGGCCACTGTGCCTCCCCTCACCCTCTAGCCACCGCAGCTCCACCCTGGCCTCTGGCCACTGAGCCCCCCCTGGCCTCTGGCCACTGTGCCTCCCCCCAGCTTCTGGCCACCGTGCCTTGCCCAGCTTCTGGCCACTGTGCCTCCCCCAGCCTGTTGCCACTGTGCCTGCTCTCGATCCTCTGGCCACTGTGCTGCTCCCTGGCCTCTGGCCACTTCCCACCCACCAACCTCTGGCCACTGGGCTTCCCCACTGGCCTCTGGCCACTATGCCTCCCTGGCCACTGTGCATCCCCCGGCCTCTGGCCACTGTGCCTCCCCCTGGCCTCTCGCCACTGTGCCACTGTGCCTCACCTGGATTCTGGCCACTGTGCCTCCCCCCGGCCTCTGGCCACTGTGCCTCCCCCTGGGCCGTGGCCACTGTGCCTCCCCCTGCCCGTGGCCACTGTGCCTCCCCTCTGGCCTGTGGCCACTGTGCCACACCCCTGGCCTCTGGCCACTGTGCCAACCTTCAGACTCTGGCCACTGTGCCTCCCCCAGGCCAATGGCCACTGTGCCTCTCGCCAGCCTGTGGCCACTGTGCCTCCTCCAGCCCCTGGCCACTGTGCCTCCCCCGGCTTCATGCCACTGTGCCCCACCCCAGCCTCTGGCCACTGTGCCTCCCCTCGGCCTCTAGCCACTGTGCCTTGTCCCAGCCTCTGGCCATTTTGCCTCCTCCCTGGCCTCTGGCCTCTGTGCCTCCTCCCCGGCCTCTGGCCACTGCCCACTCACCAATCTCTAGCCACTGGGCTGCCCCACTGGCCTCTGGCCACTGTGGCTCCCTGGCCTCTGTGCCTCGCCCAGCCTCTGGCCACTGTGGCTCCCTCTGGCCCCTGTGCCTCCCCCCAGCCTCTGGCCACTGTGCCTCCACCAGCCTCTGGCCACTGTGCCTCTTCCCCAACCTCTGGCCACTGGGCTTCCTCACCAGCCTCTTGATTCCCACGGAGGCGCTGATCTTGGCAGGAAGGTGTCTGTGACTCGAAAGGTGATGTGCAGAACCCGATGGGCTTCTGGGGTCGAACCTCTTCGCACTGTGTGTCGAACTCGTAGGGTGAGGTTTCTGCAGGTGAAAGAATATGGTGGTTAATGGTCTGGGTTGTTCAATGTCCCTCTTCCTCTCTCTCCCTCTCCGTAGAGCCCCCAGGTCAACGTGCTCACCTTAGATAGGTGAATGCTGGGCTCTCCATCTGCGTCTGGTGCAGGGCGCTGTTGCCAGTTCCTTCACTGGTGAAACATAGGCCTCTTGGACTCAGAAGACCGTTACCGTTGTTAACTGCACGAGCAGTGAGTTTCCAGACACCTTTTTAGTCTTTATAGTCTTTAGGTGCAAGGCACGTTAACATTGAACAGGACTTCGTATAATGCTTTTCTCCCTTTTGTCTTGCAGGACTCTTGAGGAAGATGGAGTGAAGCGCCTGGAAATGCGTGAGTAAATGCAAGCGCTCTAACTGTCTTTTCCTTGCAGCGTAGTTCGTGCTGAAGAGCAGGTGTTCTATTGCGAAGAGCGCGATGGGCGTAAGTAAATACCTGTCTAATGTCTCTTCTTTTGTCTTTCAGAAGTTGGTTTGCAGCGCCGGAGTCCGCGGAATGTCCGTAAGTAGATAAAATGCTTTTATCTCCGCAGGCGGCGAAGCAGTGTGAAGAAATCCAGAATTCACGGAGTGCCGGTAAGTAGTGACAATGCTTTTGTCTTCGCAGGCGGAGGTGCAGCGTGCCGAAAATGACCGCAGCCGGTGGATCAGGTGAGTAGCACTGCGAGTTAAGGCTGCCTTGCTAACCTGCTGTTTCTTGTCTCTGCAGGTGCTGCTGTCGACTGGATGCAGGAATGGTGAGTATGCTTCTTGCAGATTCAGGATGCAGGAATGGTGAGTATGATTCTTGCAGATTCGGGATCGTAAGAAGAAAGGCTGGAACAGACTCGGTGAGCGTTCTGCTGCAGATGCAGAATAACGCGAAGCACGTTTCGTCTATCGGGTGTGGTTTAAATAGCCTTGGAGTGATGAGGTGTCTTCCTCCACGGCCCCGCCTAGGTAAGAAAAGAGTTCCAGTTCCAGAAGCTTTCCAGTGCTGAATCCAGGGAGTGGAGCTTGCCCCACCCAGGTAAGAAAGTAGTTCCTGTTCACAGAGGACTTCTAAGAGGCTGGTAAGTAAGCAGCATGGTCTGCTGCAGGTAAGTCCACCCAAGCATCTGCACACATATTATGAGCCCGGCGCTTCCAGTGCTGGGACCGATGATTCTGATGAGCCTGGTGCCAACGGCGCCAGGACAAGGTCCAAAAGGTCCCCATGGGGACCGGCTGGTGCCTAGGATTAGGGTTAGGGGCCTGCTTCCAAGGATGTTGGGCTGGTCCTGGCTCCTTGGAAGCAGTGATCATGACAGTACCCCCCCTCAAGGCCCCTCCTAAGCGTGTTTTCTCCGGGGGTTTTGGCTTGTCGGGGTGATTCAGATGGAATCTCTTGACCAGACGAGGTGCGTGGACATATTCTGAGGGTTCCCAAGACCTTTCCTGGGGGGGGCCGTATCCTTTCCAATCAACCAGATAATATAACTTAGATTTGGAGATCTTGGAGTCTAGAATGTTCTTTACTTTGAATTCGAGTTCTCCGTCTACCAAAACAGGTTCTGGGAGTTCAGTCAATCGGGTTTCTGGTTGTACTGGTTTTAATAAGGAGACATGGAATACTGGATGTATTTTCATATGCGCAGGTAATTCCAATTTGACCACCACCGGATTAACTATGGTAGAGATGGGGTAAGGTCCAAGGTATCTCGGGTTGAAGGTGCAGGGTCCTTTTAGAGGCAGGCGCTTAGTGGATAACCAGACCTGATCTCCTACTGCGTAGTGAGGGGCCTCTTTACGGTGTCGATCTGCTCCCTTTTTGACTTGAGCTTTAGCTCTTTGCAGATGGGCAGTGGCTTCTTTAAAAGCACGGCGGAGTTCGGGCAGAGTTCAGTCTGCGGCAGTCCCTGGTGGAGTGTGGTGTGAGGAGCTGCAGCGACTGGGTCTTTGCTGGATTCAATCTATCCCTTTAAGGAAAAGACAAGCCCAACTGACTATAAAAGCCTATCTGGAGCGCGGAGCGCGCGCGGAGTTCGGGCAGAGTTCAGTCTGCGGCAGTCCCTGGTGGAGTGTGGTGTGAGGAGCTGCAGCGACTGGGTCTTTGCTGGATTCAATCTATCCCTTTAAGGAAAAGACAAGCCCAACTGACTATAAAAGCCTATCTGGAGCGCGGAGCGCGCGCGGAGTTCGGGCAGAGTTCAGTCTGCGGCAGTCCCTGGTGGAGTGTGGTGTGAGGAGCTGCAGCGACTGGGTCTTTGCTGGATTCAATCTATCCCTTTAAGGAAAAGACAAGCCCAACTGACTATAAAAGCCTATCTGGAGCGCGGAGCGCGCGCGGAGTTCGGGCAGAGTTCAGTCTGCGGCAGTCCCTGGTGGAGTGTGGTGTGAGGAGCTGCAGCGACTGGGTCTTTGCTGGATTCAATCTATCCCTTTAAGGAAAAGACAAGCCCAACTGACTATAAAAGCCTATCTGGAGCGCGGAGCGCGCGCGGAGTTCGGGCAGAGTTCAGTCTGCGGCAGTCCGCGGCTGGACAGAGGCTGACTGAGGCGGGTGGCTCGGCTGACGGCCGCGAGTAGGTAAGTGAAGCTAATTCACTAAACCCTTCCTTGTTTCCCTTGATGGCGGATACCGGCCCCCTGACGCGTGCAATGGTTAGGCAAACGCTCCTTCCCAGAGCGAGGTCCGAACACATAGCCGCCGCTGCATCTATTCCCGAGGCAGCTGCCGAGAGCAATATCCATAGCGATAAAGACGCGCCTAGCCTTGCACCTTTGGATCCGGTGGAAATTGCCGGAAACATCAGCCAGTGCATTTCACCACCACCCGTGACTCCACTAGCCGGATACGACTGGGGTAATCAGTGTGGGCTGCGCAGTAAGAGTCAAACGTTATCCGTAGAGGCCTCGTGCATTGAAAACGAGTTAACGGTGCCCATTCCTTTCGTGCAAGTTCCATCACACGTTCCTTGCAGTAGCGCGCCTGCTCCATCTGAACCACCTGTGTTCGCTCGCCCTAAAGTGATTAACTCCCCTTCGAGAGGCTCTATGGTGGACCATGGTGAATGCAGACCACTGAGTGTATCAGATGCAGGAACTTCGAGTCTGCAGCCCAGCCGGGTACATGACGAGTGCCTCAGGAACCGCGTCTCTGAGGTACCAAGCAGCCACAAGACAGGCTGCTTGTTAGTCAACCTCGCCCGCGCAGAACCTACCGCGGCAATCAACGCCCCTCAGTTGGCGACGGAAACAAACATTGTGATGTTGCAATCACCCTTTGATGTTACTGACTCTGAATTGATGGAACTTGAAGTACCATTGGAACAAATTGAGTCTAAAGGGCTCAGATTTCTGTATCCAGCCGTCAAACCCGACGACTTACACACAATGGCAGAGTTATCCAGTGAGGCAAATACGGCTTGCGAATCAGAGTGCACCAAAAACGTGTCCATCAAATAGCGGACACAGAGCTCCTGACCCCAGCAGCCCAAACTGCCAACAATCGAGGCCCAGCAAATCGGGTCAATTGCTGGACCTCGCTGGACGTGAAGCAAGACTAGCTGAACGCTTGAGGGCTGACTTTGAGCAAATGAAGCAATGTATGTCGGCCAGCTTTGTAAGATCTAATTCCGACCTGCCCGACAAGTCGGCCTTAAACTCAGATTCGATAGACCTGAGTAGGACAAGTACGGAACAGGATCAGGACCATCAAAGATCAGGTCTCGAGTCGAGCAAAGTGATGCCAAAGTCCATTGTTGAAGCAAATTTCCCACGTAGCGGCCCCCCATCGACAGTGGCAGATGGCAGGTCACACTGGCCAGCGAAACCGTCCAAAGACAACTTGAGGCCATTGTCGACTCACTCAACTCCATTGCATCAGACATCATTATCTGATACGACACGTAAGAAGTCTGTTCCTATGCGACTGGGCGCAATATCGAATAAGACTATGGAAATCCAAAACCAACAGAATGATATGGATACAACAAAAGATATGGCGGCAGCCTACAAGTCCAATCTATCAGCAGCAGCGGCCTTACAAATACACAACAATGTGTTAGCCGCAACATCGGTCGCCCTCATTCCTTTCACTAAATTATACGAAAATATACACGAAGCCATCCAATCAAATGGAGGCATGCTTCAGCACATCATGGAATCACTAGCCAAACAGGATCAAACTATTGCCCAGCTTCAAAACAAACTTGACATCGACAAACTTGCATTGCAGTCAATGCAAACGCAACTACATGAAATCACGTGCAAGGATACGTCAGATGCTAAAGAGTTAGCGGTAGCAGCTACGGCATGTTTAAAGCAAACCATCTCCTTGCAACAGCAGTGCAGGCATGGCGGTAGCCCTAATGGCCGTCCACTGGTGGGAAAGGAACCAGTGGTGGTGACTGTGAGCGAGATGGCTATGATAGGGCCCGCTGCCCCCGCACCTGTTACTCAGGCAAATGAGGCCGGTGTAGGCCGTTCCCTGCCAGTTGTGCCAGTCCTGCCGATAGCCGAGACTGTTGATGACCCGGTTGGAGGGTTATCGACGAATGTAGTTGAGAAGCCGTCGACATCTTCGAGTGTGACAGAGCGTCCTCCTTCGGATAATGAACTAAAAGGTCTTGATCCATCCGCATGCTCCAGCAAAAGAGTAACTTTCGGCATTTTTGACGGGCCTGCACTATATTTAAACAAGGACAAAGGTATCCCGTCAAACGGACAAAAAACCCGCTTGGCAACGAACCACCCGAAAAAACAGACTGAAAAGCGAAAGCACTGTGTGGCTCGTCCTCAAACCAGCAATTCAAAGAAATTTATACGCAACCTGTCGACTCCACCAAAGCTGAATTTTTTTTCAAGAACTACAAATGGAATCTCATCACAGACTGCCAAAGGCTCAAAAAGGACAGACAAGGCCGTGCATGTAGCTACAGAAGCAAAGGCAAACCCTAACAAACGGCAAAGACTTGATTCCGACGATTTGGCAATCACAGCAGGATCCATATCAATCGACCTATGCGATCTATCCACGTATTCATATGATGACGACTCAGAGCGAGCCCAGAAAAGTGCCTTGAATAGCACCATGAGTAGCTCTGTTTCAAACGTGTATAGTTCCGATGTGGACTTGTCGTCAACAAATCCATGGGTCGTAAAGAAGAATTCAGCTACAAATGAGACGGCCCGGTCAACTAAGAAAAGCCAACTGTCCACCCTTATTCACAAGATACAGGACACCAAGCTCCCTCAGAAATCCATGAAGGGTGCAAGGCCCAGTGTGGGACAGCAGGGCCACTTAGATAAAACCAGGAGTTTAAATCCAAAATTAACAGCTGGTCAGCGAGCAAAAGAAAAATCAAAAGCCAGCACAGAACCCAAAGAGAATCGAATGGATAAAAATGTAAAAATTGCTATTACCAATATCCTTAATGACGATTCTGAGGTAAATTTGAACAGAAGAAATGTTATGCGCCTCTTACACTCGGTCCCTGCCCTAAGAACAGTGTCCACTGACGACATAGCGATCATTGAACACATGTCGGAAGACCATGAGGACCGAGTTTATTTACATATAAAGGCCAGCGCTGTCCGAAAAATCATCTTGGCAGCTAAAGACGATCTACTGCAGCTTGGCTTCGACGTTAGCGAACCAAAGCCCAAATCTGATTGGGGTGTCAGTACAAACGAGGGAGAGTCCAGCCGTAGGCATGAACAAAGATCGCTCATATTTGAAGGAAAAAAATCTGAGCTAAGAAACAACTCGAAAACAGCTTCTAATTCAAATTACTATGGTAGTCAAATTAGGCATAACGTGTCAAATCACTAGCTACCGGATGTTAAAGAACAAACAGTGTCCTCCCTGATTTCATGGAACACGAGAGGATTTCGACATCTGTTTGACAAATTTCCAATTGAATTAGAAAATAATATGATAATTTGCCTTCAAGAAACATGGCTGAGGACCCCCCCGGTGAAAGATGGCTATGTAACCCTGCTAAATCCAGCAGGCAAGAATGTACCTGGACGACCATTTTCAGGGCTAATAACCATGATTAAAATTGGTCGCAATTGGGAAGTGAAAAAAAGCGATAATCCTAATTTGTTCATCCAATGTACACTAATCGAACATAATGATCGCAGCCCACGGCAACAGCAGAACATTCTAATAGTCAATGTATACTGGAACCCGGCGATGATTAAAACTAAAAACTTTATAACTGCAATAACTGCAATCCTGGATAAAAATCTGCAGGAAATAAGCAACCTCATGGTCATCATATGCGGTGACATGAATTTGTCATGGTTTGATTCGAATGGTGGCCGGCTGAATTGCAAGAGTACACAATGCCATCAAAATCAAACTAGGCGATCTCAATGGGATAACATCATGGAGATTTATGATTGCGACATGCTAAATGGACAAGTGTCGGGCGACATACCACAAAAGAATACGTGGCATAATTTGGGTCTTGCAAAAACATTAGACTATATCTGGGTGTCCAAACACTCATGGGAATTAATCAGAGATATGCACGTATCATCAACAAAAAACAGCGATCACGAGATAATAGTGATGAATATGAATATAACCTCTGTAGATACGAGACAGCAATTAACATCTACCCTTGAAGTAAACAATGGGAAAAATAGGTTACGAATATCGTCCCGTCAGATTGCTATTATTACGAATGAATTGGATGAAGCAAAGAACTTGATGAGTAGTAACATAGACTATGTGTCTCTTCTACCCTGCCGTCAAGATAGTGCGTTATGGAAGACAAACTCTGCTAAAACGCATACTCATGAATGGAGTACAAAGCTAAATAACGAAAAAAAGAAGGTAAAGAGCGAAATCTGCCAGTTGAAATCACATGGCGGTCCGAACATGAGTAACTTGATACAAAAACGACGACAAGCATACCGCAACTGGGTTAAAGCTTTCAAGTACCAGCGGGACCAAGAACGCGGTGAAGTAATGTTGAGCCTGTTGAAATCGCATAAATGTAGAGACACTTGGCAGATACTTAACAACTGTACCACTAATCAAGCCATCAGGATGGCAAATGTGGTCACCGAAGCCGCTTGGAACAAACACTTCAACCAAGTCTTCTTAGGAGACGCTAAAATTGAACCAAATCACCTTGTCTTAACAGCTGCAAAGTGGGACTGCTGTGAATCCGCCGATGACATAGCCACTGCAATTGTGAAGTTGAAAAATTCGCGTGCTGCAGGTCCGGATGGCATCACAAATGTAATGCTCAAAGAAAACAAGCTGGTATGGTCCAAACTCATTGAGATACTTTTTGCTAACATTGCAATGATGAGAACAATTCCCGCTAATTGGACAACAGCAATAATTGTCCCAATCTTTAAGAAGGGCGATCGGGCAAATCCAGCCAACTACCGCCCCATCGCCCTACTGGACACAATTGGCAAGGTGTTTGCAAATTTTCTACAAAAGAAATTAACAAAGTGGTCAAATGAAAACGGAATCACAGACCACAGACAAACAGGCTTCACAAAAGGTGTTGGAACCGAATTGAACCTAACATTGCTTAACATCCTAAAACTAAATGCTCTGGCAAGACACACAAACTTATTTCTTGCATTCATAGACCTTCATCAGGCATTTGATTCTATTGATCGCGAATTACTGTGGGTGAAACTATACAACTGGAACTGTCCCCACGACATCTTGCTTCCAATCATAGCACTACATACGGCAACAACAATTCAAATAAGGCTGAACGAAGCAGGTCAGTTATCGGACAGAATGAAAACCAAAAGAGGTGTCAAACAGGGTTGCCCGATTGCTGCTTGCTTATTCAAGCTTTTCATTGCCTACATGCCTGCCACCCTAGGCGATGTTCGATGCTTTCCACCTAAAATAAATGGGACCCAAATAAATTGCTTGACATATGCAGACGATCTTGTTTTGGTCGATACTACGCAGATCGGATTGCAACGACTCCTTCAAAAGTTACAACAGTATATGTCGACCAATAACTTGAAAATAAACACTTCAAAAACAAAGATCAGGAGAGTTGGGTCTTATAAAGGAGAGAAGAAACATCCATTTAGCTGGAGAGTGGGAACATATCCAATTGAAGAAGTCACAGAAATCAGATATCTGGGCATCATGGTTAATACCTCGCTATGTGAGAAGAGCTGGGTCTGTGACGTGGGGCTCCGGATAAAGATTCTGGCAGCACAAGGCTTGCGAATTCATAACCTTTTCTGGAAAATTTTCTTTGACGCCGATTCGTTTGTTTTACTTGCAAAAAGTTATTCCTTCAATAACTTACGGAGCCGAAGCAGGATGGAACCTCGACTATAAAATCTGGGCTAAAATGGAGGGTTACTTTTGGAAACGAGTATTAAGGCTACCAAACTGCCTTTCAATTACTGTCATAAGACAAGAATTAGCCCTGGATGATCTTTATACAACGGTGTTATGGAAATCACTGGCACTATTGCGTAAGACGCTAATACCAAATAAAGAACCCGCATATGAAATCTTAGCAATCAAAGAGATGAAACTTGCCGGAGATGCATATACAAAATGGTCCAAGAAGGGACATGACATTATGATAGCTGCCAACATATCTGAAGAAATGCTGCTAAAGTGGCCACAAGTCGCTAAAAGAAAACTAAAAGAATGGTCATGGGCAGGTAATATAGCAAGACTGGAAAGTCAGTCATCTGCACCCAAACTCGGGCCGACTGCTAATAAAATGAACAAGATGCCAAGGTACCTGTTACAGTTCCCCTCGAGGCATCACCGTGATTGGTTTCTGAGAATGAGAATGAATGCGATAAGAACTAAGGAAATCTTACTAATAAGAAAAGATGGAGAGACCAAAGACAATCGGTGCAGATTCTGCCAGGAGGACATCGAGACAGTAAAACATTTGGTAGTCGCCTGCCCTAAACTCCGATCTTTAAGATCTGTACATCTGATCAAATACGCCCCGAGAAATGAGAACATGGAGGACTGGTGGCATCGAATACTGAGTGGGAGTTCCATTCATCTAATATGCTCAGTGATAAATTTTATCGATGCCATGCAATTATAAAGATTATGTGAAGGGAGGGGCGGCTATCCTGAGGTTGTAATGGAGTTGCTAAGTACAAGACGACGTGTTAAAACAAAAAGTTTAATAATAAACTAAGTTAAATAAAAAAAAAAAAAAAAAAGCACGGGTAATCTCAGAGTGCAAATGATCCACAGCAGGTGTTTCGAATTCTTGGGGAGGATCCAGATTAGAGGTTCTAGGATGATGTCCGTATAATAGGAAGAAGGGAGTCTTCCCAGTTCCAGAATGAGTCGAATTGTTGTAAGCGTATTCAGCGATCCAAAGAATATCCTTCCAAGGGTTTTCAGTTTGTTGGAGCATGCAACGCAGATATTGCTCTAGAGTCTGATTTGTCCTCTCGGTTTGTCCGTCAGTTTGGGGATGGTGACTGGTTGAAAGTCTTACATCAATTTGGGCTAGACGACAGCAACTTCGCCAAAAGTGGGAAATGAATTGACTTCCCCTATCAGAGATTAAAACCGAGGGAAAACCGTGTAACCGAACAATGTTTCTAAGAATTCCCGGGCCAATACCGAAGCCGAAGGTAGGCCCTTCAGGGGAATGAAGTGAGCCATCTTGGAGAATAGATCCACGACTACTAAAATGGTATTATACCCTGAGCATGGAGGTAAGTCCGTGATGAAATCCATGGACAGGGTATGCCATGGACAGGGAGGAATATCCAGAGGGTGTAAAAGGCCGGCTGGTTTCTCCTTCTGACTTTTATTCTGGGCATACACACCGCAGGAGATTACAAAGTCTGTAATATCCTTCTTCCATGATGGCCACCAGAAATGTCTCTTGATCTTTTCCATGGTTTTGGTAATGCCAGGGTGACCCTCCATTAGAGAGTCGTGATAACCGGAAATTACTTGTTTTTGTATTTTCTCACAGGGCAAGTACAATCGCCCTTGGAAATATGGTAGGTCTTGATCCACTGAGAATTCTTTTCCCTTTAATTGCCAATCCTGCAAATCGGCCGGAGTTAGGAGTGACTTGACTGTAGTCTTGATGTCTTCAAAGGATTGAGCGCTGACCAATCCCAAAAGCCTTTGTTCTGGGATTATGGGTATTGGTTCTGGATTGGTCAAATGTTCATCTACTCCCATCCGAGAGAGGGCATCTGCTTTTCCGTTTTTACTGCCAGGTCGATAAGTAATTATAAAGTCAAACTCAGGCAGAAACAGAGCCCAACGAAGCTGTCTGGAAGACTGAGCTTTGGCCGTCTTCAGATATTGTAGATTGCGGTGATCAGTCATTACGGTGACTGTGTGTCTGGCTCTCAAAAGATAATGCCGCCAGGCTTTAAAGGCCGATCTGATAGCTAAAAGTTCCTTGTCTGTAATTGAATAGTTGATCTCGGAAGCCGAGAATTTGCGGGACCAAAAGGCTACTGGATGTAATTGGTGTGTGACCGGATCTCTTTGTGATAACACTGCCCCCATAGCAAGACTAGAAGCATCCGTTTCCACGATGTAGGGGAGTTCTGGGCGAGGATGTTTTAGAACAGGAGCAGAAATTAATTTAGCTTTTAAGTCCTGAAAAGCTTGTTCTGCTTCGGTAGACCATTCAAAACGTTTGTTCTTCTTTAACAGAGCGGTGATGGGCTGGACTATCCGAGAGAATTCAGGAATGAATCTGCGGTAAAAGTTAGCGAAGCCTAACATGCTTTGAACTCCTTTTACCGAGGTTGGTGATGGCCACTTGATGATTGCATCAACCTTCTTTGAATCCATATGAACCCCATTAGGTGACAATATGAATCCCAAGAACGCAACTTCAGTTACGTTGAAAACGCATTTTTCAAGCTTGGCAAAAAGGTTATGTTGACGCAGTCTCTCGAGAACCTTTTTAACGTGTCTCCGATGTTCCTCTTCAGATGATGAATAGACAAGGATGTCATCAATGTAGACAACAACACACACATCTATGAGTTCTCTAAGGACATCGTTCATAAAATACTGGAAAGCGGCAGGAGCGTTACAAAGTCCAAAGGGCATCACTTGATATTCGAATAGCCCATACTTGGTGCGAAAGGCCGTCTTCCACTCATCGCCTTCTTTTATTCGTACCAAGTGGTAGGCTCCTCTGAGATCCAACTTAGTATATATGCATGCTTCTTTGGCTCGGTCCAGGAGTTCAGGGATCAAAGGAGACGGGTATCTGTTTTTAACGGTGATTTGATTCAGGGCGCGGTAATCTATACAAGTTCTAAGGTCTCCTTCCTTTTTCGGAACGAAGAACAAAGCCGAGGAAGCTGGAGATTTAGAAGGACGGATAAACCCGTTAGCTAGGTATTGGTCCAGATATTGCCTGAGGTGAAGATTCTCAGGCTCGGTGAGGGCATAAATCCTACTGCAAGGAGGAGTTGTTCCGGGTATCAGGTCTATTTGACAGTCGTACGACCTATGAGGAGGCAGGGTGTTAGCTTGATCCTTCCGAAAGACATCTTGGAATTCTTGGTAGTCGGGAGGTAATGTGGGAACCCCTGAAGAGATCGCCGCCACTGAAACTTCAGGCCAAGGATAACAAGTGGTAAGACATTCTGGAAACTGAACCGTCTTTGCCCGCCAGTTGATCTGAGGATTGTGCTTCTCTAACCAAGGGATTCCCAGAATGATCTGGAACTGAGGGGCCTTGATCACATCGAACACGATTTTCTCCCGGTGTCCATCTTGGCTCACTAGCGTCACTTCTTGGGTGGCGTGCGTTACTGGTCCGGAGGCTATCTCCGTGCCATCCACTGTAGTAATGGCGTCTTTTACTGCCTTAGGGACAAGGGGTAGATTCATCCTTGATGCCATTTCACGGTCCACATAATTGCCGATTGCTCCGCTGTCGATGTAAGCTTCAATTGCATGCAAACGATCCGGACGTGCAGGATTAATGAGGACCATGGGCACCACGAAATGCGAGGTCACGGGACAGATCTTAACGCTCGGCAAGAGGACCTCTACACTTGCCGGGCTAGGTCGTTTCCCTGCTCGGAACTTGAGGTACTGGAATCTGCGGCTCCTACAGCCTTCTTAGATGGTTTCACTGGACAGTCTCGAAGAAAGGGCCCCGAGTTCCCGCAATAGAGGCATAATTGCAGCTGTCTTCTTCTTTCCCGCTCCTTTTGGGTTAAAGGACCTTTCATCCCCCCTATTTGCATGGGTTCCACAGTGTCAGCTCCCTTAGTAGAAGTCTGTGGTTTAGAAAACACTCGGGTATCAAATTTAGAACGATCAGCCTTCCTGTTCTGTAATCTGTGGTCCAATTGGACGTCTAAGTCAATATAGTCCGAACATTCTTGTGGAGGGTTCGCAACTTGAGCTAACACATCCTTGAGCTCTCCACGCAGGCCTCTGTAGAAAAGCGTTATTCTCTTATCCGCGGGCCATTGAGTTTCCACTATGAGTCTGTTGAATGAGGCTATATAGGTCAAGAGGTCTTGATTACCCTGTCGTAATGAAAGAAGTTCATTGTCCAAGGCCTGCCCTTGTGCATGTCTTGCCAACAGTTTCTCCATGCTGGACTGGAAGGCCTGGAAATCATGTAAAACCGGATCATCCTGGGTGACTAAAGGGATCTACCAATCTGCAGCGCTGCCACTGAGATAAGAAAGCACGAAAGCCACTTTGGTCTGGTCTGTTGGGAATGCAGCTGGTTGACATAAGAAATGTAAGCGGCACTGGTTGAGGAACACTGCAAATTTCTTTGGGTCACCAGAAAAACGTTCGGGCGGAGCCAAGGGCACATTACCAGGTAGATTGATTTGCACTGGATTTACAGATGATACAGAAGGATAGCTTCCTCCTGGAGCGGGCAGGGGTGTCTGTCCTGCCTGCGTTTGTAGCAATTGCCTAGCAAGGTCCTCTGTTCGCTCCTTGGAAATGATCAGTTCTCTTCTTAGAGAGCTTGTTTCCTGACGAGCTGCATGTACTTCTGCTCTTAATTCCCCGAGCAACTGGGCTAAGTGATCAGTGTCTGAGGTTTCCATTGCGCCTGGGTAGGAGTTTTGCGGTGGGCTTCGCGTTCTGTAATGCTCACCTGATTCCCACAGAGGCGCTGATCTTGGCAGGAAGGTGTCTGTGACTCGAAAGGTGATGTGCAGAACCCGATGGGCTTCTGGGGTCGAACCTCTTCGCACTGTGTGTCGAACTCGTAGGGTGAGGTTTCTGCAGGTGAAACAATATGGGGGTTAATGGTCTGGGTTGTTCAATGTCCCTCTTCCTCTCTCTCCCTCTCCGTAGAGCCCCCAGGTCAACGTGCTCACCTTAGATAGGTGAATGCTGGGCTCTCCATCTGCGTCTGGTGCAGGGCGCTGTTGCCAGTTCCTTCACTGGTGAAACATAGGCCTCTTGGACTCAGACACCTTTTTAGTCTTTATAGTCTTTAGGTGCAAGGCACGTTAACATTGAACAGGACTTCGTATAATGCTTTTCTCCCTTTTGTCTTGCAGGACTCTTGAGGAAGATGGAGTGAAGCACCTGGAAATGCGTGAGTAAATGCAAGCGCTCTAACTGTCTTTTTCTTGCAGTGTAGTTCGTGCTGAAGAGCAGGCGTTCTATTGCGAAGAGCGCGATGGGCGTAAGTAAATACCTGTCTAATGTCTCTTCTTTTGTCTTTCAGAAGTTGGTTTGCAGCGCCGGAGTCCGCTGAATGTCCATAAGTAGATACGATGCAGTGTGAAGAAATCCAGAATTCACGGAGTGCCGGTAAGTAGTGACAATGCTTTTGTCTTCGCAGGCGGAGGTGCAGCGTGCCGAAAATGACCGCAGCCGGTGGATCAGGTGAGTAGCACTGCGAGTTAAGGCTGCCTTGCTAACCTGCTGTTTCTTGTCTCTGCAGGTGCTGCTGTCGACTGGATGCAGGAATGGTGAGTATGCTTCTTGCAGATTCAGGATGCAGGAATGGTGAGTATGATTCTTGCAGATTCGGGATCGTAAGAAGAAAGGCTGGAACAGACTCGGTGAGCGTTCTGCTGCAGATGCAGAATAACGCGAAGCACGTTTCGTCTATCGGGTGTGGTTTAAATAGCCTTGGAGTGATGAGGCGTCTTCCTCCACGGCCCCGCCTAGGTAAGAAAAGAGTTCCAGTTCCAGAAGCTTTCCAGTGCTGAATCCAGGGAGTGGAGCTTGCCCCACCCAGGTAAGAAAGTAGTTCCTGTTCACAGAGGACTTCTAAGAGGCTGGTAAGTAAGCAGCATGGTCTGCTGCAGGTAAATCCACCCAAGCATCTGCACACATATTATGATCCCGGCGCTTCCAGTGCCGGGACCCATGATTCTGATGAGCCTGGTGCCACCGGCGCCAGGACAAGGTCCAAAAGGTCCCTGTGGGGACCGGCTGGTGCCTAGGATTAGGGTTAGGGGCCTGCTTCCAAGGACGTTGGGCTGGTCCTGGCTCCTTGGAAGCAGTGATCATGACACCTCTGGCCACTGTGCCTCCCTGGCCACTGCCGACCAAGCAACATCTGGCCACTGGGCTTCCCCACCAGCCTCGGGCCACTGTGCCTCCCCACCATCCTCGGGCCACTGAGCCTTCCTCCTGGCCTTGGGCCACTCAGCCTTCCTCCCAGGTTCTGACCACTGTGCCTTCTTCCTGGCATCTGGCCACTGTGCCTTCCTCCTGGCCTCTGGGCACTGTGCCTCCCCCTGGCTTCTGGCCACTGTACCTCCCCCTGGTTTCTGGCCATTGTTCCTCCCCCTGGCTTGTGGCCACAGTGCCTCACCCCCGGCTTCTGGCAACTTGTGCCTCGCACATGGCCTTTGGCAACTGTGCCTCCTCTGGCCACTTTGCCTCCCCACCAGCATCTGGCCACTGTGCCTCCCCACGAGCCTCTGGCCACTGTGCCTCCCCACCAGCCTCTGGCCACTGTGCCTCCCCACCAGGCTCTGGCCACTGTGCTAACCCCCCAGCATCTGGCCATTGTGCCAACCCTCAGACTATCCTCACTGTACTTACCAACAAGCCTCTGGCCACTGTGCCTCCCCACCAGCCTCTGGCCACTGTGCCTCCCCACCAGGCTCTGGTCACTGTGCCACCTCTCCTGGTATCTGGCCACTGTGCCTCCCCCCTGGCCTGTGGCCATTGTGCCTCCCCGTGGCATGTGGACACTGTGCCTCCCACTGGCCTGTGGCCACTGTGCCTACCCCCTGGCCGGTTGCCACTTTGCCTCCTCTCTGGCCTGTGGCCACTCTGCCACACCCCTGGCCTCTGGCCACTGTGCCTCTTCTTCATCCTCTGGCCACTGTGCCTCTACCCCAGCCTCTGGCCACTGTTCCTCCCCCGGCATCTGGCCACTTGTGCCTCCCCCCTGGCCTCTGGTAACTGTGCTTCCTCTGGCCACTGTGCCTCCCCACCAGCCTCTGGCCACTGTGCCAACCGTCAGACTCGGGCCACTGTGCCTCCCCCAGGCCAATGGCCACTGTGCCCCCTGGCCTCTGGCCACTGTGCCTCCCCCTGGCTTCTGGCAACTTGTGCCTCGCACATGGCATTTGGCAACTGTGCCTCCTCTGGCCACTTTGCCTCCCCACCAGCATCTGGCCACTGTGCCTCCCCACGAACCTCTGGCCACTGTGCCTCCACACCAGCCTCTGGCCACTGTGCCTCCATACCAGGCTCTGGCCACTGTGCTAACCCCCCAGCATCTGGCCATTGTGCCAACCCTCAGACTATCCTCACTGTACTTACCAACAAGCCTCTGGCCACTGTGCCTCCCCACCAGCCTCTGGCCACTGTGCCTCCCCACCAGGCTCTGGTCACTGTGCCACCTCTCCTGGCATCTGGCCACTGTGCCTCCCCCCTGGCCTGCGGCCACTGTGCCTCCCCCTGGCATGTGGACACTGTGCCTCCCACTGGCCTGTGGCCACTGTGCCTACCCCCTGGCCGGTTGCCACTGTGCCTCCTCTCTGGCCTGTGGCCACTCTGCCAAATCCCTGGCCTCTGACCACTGTGCCTCTTCCTCATCCTCTGGCCACTGTGCCTCTACCCCAGCCTCTGGCCACTGTTCCTCCCCCGGCTTCTGGCCACTTGTGCCTCCCTCCTGGCCTCTGGTAACTGTGCCTCCTCTGGCCACTGTGCCTCCTCTCAGCCTCGGGCCACTGTGCCTCCCCACCAGCCTCTGGCCACTGTGCCAACCCTCAGACTCGGGCCACTGTGCCTCCCCGAGGCCAATGGCCACTGTGCCCCCTGGCCTCTGGCCACTGTGCCTCCCCCGGCTTCTGGCCACTTGTGTCTCCCCCCTGGCCTCTGGTAACTGTGCCTCCTCTGGCCACTGTGCCTCCTCTCAGCCTTTGGCAACTGTGCCTCCCCACCAGCCTCTGGCCACTGTGCCAACCCTCAGACTCGGGCCACTGTGCCTCCCCCAGGCCAATGGCCACTGTGCCCCCTGGCCTCTGGCCGGCCACTGTGCCTCCCCTGGCCTCTGGCCACTGTGCCTCCCCTGGCCTCTGGCCACTGTGCCTCCCGCCAACCTCTGGCCACTGTGTCTCCTCCAGCCCCTGGCCACTGTGCCTCCCCCAGCTTCTGGCCACTGTGCCTCTCCCCAGCCTCTGGCCACTGTGGCTCTCCTCAGCCTCTGGCCACTGTGCCACCCCTCCTTGCCTCTGGCCACTGTGCCTCCCCCCTGGCCTGCGGCCACTGTGCCAACCCTCAGACTCGGGCCACTGTGCCTCCCCCAGGCCAATGGCCACTGTGCCCCCTGGCCTCTGGCCACTGTGCATCCCCTGGCCTCTGGCCACTGTGCCTCCCCTGGCCTCTGGCCACAGTGCCTCCCGCCAACCTCTGGCCACTGTGTCTCCTCCAGCCCCTGGCCACTGTGCCTCCCCCAGCTTCTGGCCACTGTGCCTCTCCCCAGCCTCTGGCCGCTGTGGCTCTCCTCAGCCTCTGGCCACTGTGCCACCCCTCCTGGCCTCTGGCCACTGTGCCTCCCCCCTGGCCTGTGGCCACTGTGCCTCCCCTCTGGCCTGTGGCTACTGTGCCCACCCCTGGCCACTGTGCCTTCCTCCTGGCCTCTGGCCACTGTGCCTCCTCCAGCCCCTGGCCACTGTGCCTCCCCCAGCTTCTGGCCACTGTGCCTCTCCCCAGCCTCTGGCCACTGTGACTCTTCTCGGCCTCTGGCCACTGTGCCTCCCCCCCAGCCTCTGGCCACTGTGCCTCCTCCCTGGCCTCTGGCCTCTGTGCCTCCTCCCTGGCCTCTGGCCACTGTCCACTCACCTCCCTTTGGCCACTGTGCCTCCCCCAGCCTCTTGCCACTGTGACTCCCCAGCATCTGGCCACTGTGCCTGCTCTCCTGCCTCTGGCCACTGTGCCTCCTCCCCGGCCTCTGGCCACTGTGCCTCCATACCAGGCTCTGGCCACTGTGCTAACCCCCCAGCATCTGGCCATTTTGCCAACCCTCAGACTATCCTCACTGTACTTACCAACAAGCCTCTGGCCACTGTGCCTCCCCACCAGCCTCTGGCCACTGTGCCTCCCCACCAGGCTCTGGCCACTGTGCCACCTCTCCTGGCATCTGGCCACTGTGCCTCCCCCCTGGCCTGCGGCCACTGTGCCTCCCCCTGGCATGTGGCCACTGTGCCTACCCCCTGGCCGGTTGCCACTGTGCCTCCTCTCTGGCCTGTGGCCACTCTGCCAAATCCCTGGCCTCTGACCACTGTGCCTCTTCCTCATCCTCTGGCCACTGTGCCTCTACCCCAGCCTCTGGCCACTGTTCCTCCCCCGGCTTCTGGCCACTTGTGCCTCCCTCCTGGCCTCTGGTAACTGTGCCTCCTCTGGCCACTGTGCCTCCTCTCAGCCTCTGGCCACTGTGCCTCCCCACCAGCCTCTGGCCACTGTGCCAACCCTCAGACTCGGGCCACTGTGCCTCCCCGAGGCCAATGGCCACTGTGCCCCCTGGCCTCTGGCCACTGTGCCTCCCCCGGCTTCTGGCCACTTGTGTCTCCCCCCTGGCCTCTGGTAACTGTGCCTCCTCTGGCCACTGTGCCTCCTCTCAGCCTTTGGCAACTGTGCCTCCCCACCAGCCTCTGGCCACTGTGCCAACCCTCAGACTCGGGCCACTGTGCCTCCCCCAGGCCAATGGCCACTGTGCCCCCTGGCCTCTGGCCGGCCACTGTGCCTCCCCTGGCCTCTGGCCACTGTGCCTCCCCTGGCCTCTGGCCACTGTGCCTCCCGCCAACCTCTGGCCACTGTGTCTCCTCCAGCCCCTGGCCACTGTGCCTCCCCCAGCTTCTGGCCACTGTGCCTCTCCCCAGCCTCTGGCCACTGTGGCTCCCCTCAGCCTCTGGCCACTGTGCCACCCCTCCTTGCCTCTGGCCACTGTGCCTCCCCCCTGGCCTGCGGCCACTGTGCCAACCCTCAGACTCGGGCCACTGTGCCTCCCCCAGGCCAATGGCCACTGTGCCCCCTGGCCTCTGGCCACTGTGCATCCCCTGGCCTCTGGACACTGTGCCTCCCCTGGCCTCTGGCCACTGTGCCTCCCGCCAACCTCTGGCCACTGTGTCTCCTCCAGCCCCTGGCCACTGTGCCTCCCCCAGCTTCTGGCCACTGTGCCTCTCCCCAGCCTCTGGCCGCTGTGGCTCTCCTCAGCCTCTGGCCACTGTGCCACCCCTCCTGGCCTCTGGCCACTGTGCCTCCCCCCTGGCCTGTGGCCACTGTGCCTCCCCTCTGGCCTGTGGCTACTGTGCCCACCCCTGGCCACTGTGCCTTCCTCCTGGCCTCTGGCCACTGTGCCTCCTCCAGCCCCTGGCCACTGTGCCTCCCCCAGCTTCTGGCCACTGTGCCTCTCCCCAGCCTCTGGCCACTGTGACTCTTCTCGGCCTCTGGCCACTGTGCCTCCCCCCCAGCCTCTGGCCACTGTGCCTCCTCCCTGGCCTCTGGCCTCTGTGCCTCCTCCCTGGCCTCTGGCCACTGTCCACTCACCTCCCTTTGGCCACTGTGCCTCCCCCAGCCTCTTGCCACTGTGACTCCCCAGCATCTGGCCACTGTGCCTCTTCCCCAACCTCTGGCCACTGTGCCTCTTCCCCAGCCTCTGGCCACTGTGCCTCCTTGGCCACTGCCGACCAACCAACATCTGGCCACTGGGCTTCCCCACCAGCCTCGGGCCACTGTGCCTCCCCACCATCCTCGGGCCACTGTGCCTTCCTCCTGGCCTCGGGCCACTCTGCCTTCCCCCCCGGTTCTGGCCACTGTGCCTTCCTCCTGGCCTCTGGCCACTGTGCCTTCCTCCCGGCCTCCGGGCACTGTGCCTGCCCTGGCTTCCAGCCACTGTGCCTCCCCCTGGCTTTTGGCCACTGTGCCTCACCCCCGGCTCTGGCCACTTGTGCCTCCCACATGGACTTTGGCAACTGTGCCTCCTCTGGCCACTGTGCCTCCCCACCATCCTCTGGCCACTGTGCCTCCCCATCAGCCTCTGGCCACTGTCCTCCCCGTCAGGCTCTAGCCACTGTGCTAAACCACCGGCATCTGGCCACTGTGCCAACCCTCAGAATATCCTCACTGTACTTCCCAACAAGCATCTGGCCACTGTGCCTCCCCCCTGGCCTGCGGCCACTGTGCCTCCCACCAGGCTCTGGCCACTGTGCCACCCCTCCTGGCATCTGGCCACTGTGCCTCCCCCCAGACCTGTGGCCACTGTGCCTCCCCCTGCCCGTGGCCACTGTGCCTCCCCTCTGGCCTGTGGCCACTGTGCCACACCCCTGGCCTCTGGCCACTGTGCCAACCTTCAGACTCTGGCCACTGTGCCTCCCCCAGGCCAATGGCCACTGTGCCTCTCGCCAGCCTGTGGCCACTGTGCCTCCTCCAGCCCCTGGCCACTGTGCCTCCCCCGGCTTCATGCCACTGTGCCCCACCCCAGCCTCTGGCCACTGTGCCTCCCCTCGGCCTCTAGCCACTGTGCCTTGTCCCAGCCTCTGGCCATTTTGCCTCCTCCCTGGCCTCTGGCCTCTGTGCCTCCTCCCCGGCCTCTGGCCACTGCCCACTCACCAATCTCTAGCCACTGGGCTGCCCCACTGGCCTCTGGCCACTGTGGCTCCCTGGCCTCTGTGCCTCGCCCAGCCTCTGGCCACTGTGGCTCCCTCTGGCCCCTGTGCCTCCCCCCAGCCTCTGGCCACTGTGCCTCCACCAGCCTCTGGCCACTGTGCCTCTTCCCCAACCTCTGGCCACTGGGCTTCCTCACCGGCCTCTTGATTCCCACGGAGGCGCTGATCTTGGCAGGAAGGTGTCTGTGACTCGAAAGGTGATGTGCAGAACCCGATGGGCTTCTGGGGTCGAACCTCTTCGCACTGTGTGTCGAACTCGTAGGGTGAGGTTTCTGCAGGTGAAAGAATATGGTGGTTAATGGTCTGGGTTGTTCAATGTCCCTCTTCCTCTCTCTCCCTCTCCGTAGAGCCCCCAGGTCAACGTGCTCACCTTAGATAGGTGAATGCTGGGCTCTCCATCTGCGTCTGGTGCAGGGCGCTGTTGCCAGTTCCTTCACTGGTGAAACATAGGCCTCTTGGACTCAGAAGACCGTTACCGTCGTTAACTGCACGAGCAGTGAGTTTCCAGACACCTTTTTAGTCTTTATAGTCTTTAGGTGCAAGGCACGTTAACATTGAACAGGACTTCGTATAATGCTTTTCTCCCTTTTGTCTTGCAGGACTCTTGAGGAAGATGGAGTGAAGCGCCTGGAAATGCGTGAGTAAATGCAAGCGCTCTAACTGTCTTTTCCTTGCAGCGTAGTTCGTGCTGAAGAGCAGGTGTTCTATTGCGAAGAGCGCGATGGGCGTAAGTAAATACCTGTCTAATGTCTCTTCTTTTGTCTTTCAGAAGTTGGTTTGCAGCGCCGGAGTCCGCGGAATGTCCGTAAGTAGATAAAATGCTTTTATCTCCGCAGGCGGCGATGCAGTGTGAAGAAATCCAGAATTCACGGAGTGCCGGTAAGTAGTGACAATGCTTTTGTCTTCGCAGGCGGAGGTGCAGCGTGCCGAAAATGACCGCAGCCGGTGGATCAGGTGAGTAGCACTGCGAGTTAAGGCTGCCTTGCTAACCTGCTGTTTCTTGTCTCTGCAGGTGCTGCTGTCGACTGGATGCAGGAATGGTGAGTATGCTTCTTGCAGATTCAGGATGCAGGAATGGTGAGTATGATTCTTGCAGATTCGGGATCGTAAGAAGAAAGGCTGGAACAGACTCGGTGAGCGTTCTGCTGCAGATGCAGAATAACGCGAAGCACGTTTCGTCTATCGGGTGTGGTTTAAATAGCCTTGGAGTGATGAGGTGTCTTCCTCCACGGCCCCGCCTAGGTAAGAAAAGAGTTCCAGTTCCAGAAGCTTTCCAGTGCTGAATCCAGGGAGTGGAGCTTGCCCCACCCAGGTAAGAAAGTAGTTCCTGTTCACAGAGGACTTCTAAGAGGCTGGTAAGTAAGCAGCATGGTCTGCTGCAGGTAAGTCCACCCAAGCATCTGCACACATATTATGAGCCCGGCGCTTCCAGTGCTGGGACCGATGATTCTGATGAGCCTGGTGCCAACGGCGCCAGGACAAGGTCCAAAAGGTCCCCATGGGGACCGGCTGGTGCCTAGGATTAGGGTTAGGGGCCTGCTTCCAAGGATGTTGGGCTGGTCCTGGCTCCTTGGAAGCAGTGATCATGACAGTACCCCCCCTCAAGGCCCCTCCTAAGCGTGTTTTCTCCGGGGGTTTTGGCTTGTCGGGGTGATTCAGATGGAATCTCTTGACCAGACGAGGTGCGTGGACATATTCTGAGGGTTCCCAAGACCTTTCCTGGGGGCCGTATCCTTTCCAAACAACCAGATAATATAATTTAGATTTGGAGATCTTGGAGTCTAGAATGTTCTTTACTTTGAATTCGAGTTCTCCGTCTACCAAAACAGGTTCTGGGAGTTCAGTCAATCGGGTTTCTGGTTGTACTGGTTTTAATAAGGAGACATGGAATACTGGATGTATTTTCATATGCGCAGGTAATTCCAATTTGACCACCACCGGATTAACTATGGTAGAGATGGGGTAAGGTCCAAGGTATCTCGGGTTGAAGGTGCGGGGTCCTTTTAGAGGCAGGCGCTTAGTGGATAACCAGACCTGATCTCCTACTGCGTAGTGAGGGGCCTCTTTACGGTGTCGATCTGCTCCCTTTTTGACTTGAGCTTTAGCTCTTTGCAGATGGGCAGTGGCTTCTTTAAAAGCACGGCGGAGTTCGGGCAGAGTTCAGTCTGCGGCAGTCCCTGGTGGAGTGTGGTGTGAGGAGCTGCAGCGACTGGGTCTTTGCTGGATTCAATCTATCCCTTTAAGGAAAAGACAAGCCCAACTGACTATAAAAGCCTATCTGGAGCGCGGAGCGCGCGCAGAGTTCGGGCAGAGTTCAGTCTGCGGCAGTCCCTGGTGGAGTGTGGTGTGAGGAGCTGCAGCGACTGGGTCTTTGCTGGATTCAATCTATCCCTTTAAGGAAAAGACAAGCCCAACTGACTATAAAAGCCTATCTGGAGCGCGGAGCGCGCGCGGAGTTCGGGCAGAGTTCAGTCTGCGGCAGTCCCTGGTGGAGTGTGGTGTGAGGAGCTGCAGCGACTGGGTCTTTGCTGGATTCAATCTATCCCTTTAAGGAAAAGACAAGCCCAACTGACTATAAAAGCCTATCTGGAGCGCGGAGCGCGCGCGGAGTTCGGGCAGAGTTCAGTCTGCGGCAGTCCCTGGTGGAGTGTGGTGTGAGGAGCTGCAGCGACTGGGTCTTTGCTGGATTCAATCTATCCCTTTAAGGAAAAGACAAGCCCAACTGACTATAAAAGCCTAACTGGAGCGCGGAGCGCGCGCGGAGTTCGGGCAGAGTTCAGTCTGCGGCAGTCCGCGGCTGGACAGAGGCTGACTGAGGCGGGTGGCTCGGCTGACGGCCGCGAGTAGGTAAGTGAAGCTAATTCACTAAACCCTTCCTTGTTTCCCTTGATGGCGGATACCGGCCCCCTGACGCGTGCAATGGTTAGGCAAACGCTCCTTCCCAGAGCGAGGTCCGAACACATAGCCGCCGCTGCATCTATTCCCGAGGCAGCTGCCGAGAGCAATATCCATAGCGATAAAGACGCGCCTAGCCTTGCACCTTTGGATCCGGTGGAAATTGCCGGAAACATCAGCCAGTGCATTTCACCACCACCCGTGACTCCACTAGCCGGATACGACCGGATCAGTGTGGGCTGCGCAGTAAGAGTCAAACGTTATCCGTAGAGGCCTCGTGCATTGAAAACGAGTTAACGGTGCCCATTCCTTTCGTGCAAGTTCCATCACACGTTCCTTGCAGTAGCGCGCCTGCTCCATCTGAACCACCTGTGTTCGCTCGCCCTAAAGTGATTAACTCCCCTTCGAGAGGCTCTATGGTGGACCATGGTGAATGCAGACCACTGAGTGTATCAGATGTAGGAACTTCGAGTCTGCAGCCCAGCCGGGTACATGACGAGTGCCTCAGGAACCGCGTCTCTGAGGTACCAAGCAGCCACAAGACAGGCTGCTCGTTAGTCAAGCTCGCCCGCGCAGAACCTACCGCGGCAATCAACGCCCCTCAGTTGGCGACGGAAACAAACATTGTGATGTTGCAATCACCCTTTGATGTTACTGACTCTGAATTGATGGAACTTGAAGTACCATTGGAACAAATTGAGTCTAAAGGGCTCAGATTTCTGTATCCAGCCGTCAAACCCGACGACTTACACACAATGGCAGAGTTATCCAGTGAGGCAAATGATGATGACAACCTGATGGTGTGCCATCAACCAAATGCCGCGGTATTACATCAGCCGCTCCTTATGCGAGAATCTGAAGCAAATAATCTGATATGGAGTAGCACGTCCCAAACACGGCTTGCGAATCAGAGTGCACCAAAAACGTGTCCATCAAATAGCGGACACAGAGCTCCTGACCCCAGCAGCCCAAACTGCCAACAATCGAGGCCCAGCAAATCGGGTCAATTGCTGGACCTCGCTGGACGTGAAGCAAGACTAGCTGAACTCTTGAGGGCTGACTTTGAGCAAATGAAGCAATGTATGTCGGCCAGCTTTGTAAGATCTAATTCCGACCTGCCCGACAAGTCGGCCTTAAACTCAGATTCGATAGACCTGAGTAGGACAAGTACGGAACAGGATCAGGACCATCAAAGATCAGGTCTCGAGTCGAGCAAAGTGATGCCAAAGTCCATTGTTGAAGCAAATTTCCCACGTAGCGGCCCCCCATCGACAGTGGCAGATGGCAGGTCACACTGGCCAGCGAAACCGTCCAAAGACAACTTGAGGCCATTGTCGACTCACTCAACTCCATTGCATCAGACATCATTATCTGATACGACACGTAAGAAGTCTGCTCCTATGCGACTGGGCGCAATATCGAATAAGACTATGGAAATCCAAAACCAACAGAATGATATGGATACAACAAAAGATATGGCGGCAGCCTACAAGTCCAATCTATCAGCAGCAGCGGCCTTACAAATACACAACAATGTGTTAGCCGCAACATCGGTCGCCCTCATTCCTTTCACTAAATTATACGAAAATATACACGAAGCCATCCAATCAAATGGAGGCATGCTTCAGCACATCATGGAATCACTAGCCAAACAGGATCAAACTATTGCCCAGCTTCAAAACAAACTTGACATCGACAAACTTGCATTGCAGTCAATGCAAACGCAACTACATGAAATCACGTGCAAGGATACGTCAGATGCTAAAGAGTTAGCGGTAGCAGCTACGGCATGTTTAAAGCAAACCATCTCCTTGCAACAGCAGTGCAGGCATGGCGGTAGCCCTAATGGCCGTCCACTGGTGGGAAAGGAACCAGTGGTGGTGACTGTGAGCGAGATGGCTATGATAGGGCCCGCTGCCCCCGCACCTGTTACTCAGGCAAATGAGGCCGGTGTAGGCCGTTCCCTGCCAGTTGTGCCAGTCCTGCCGATAGCCGAGACTGTTGATGACCCGGTTGGAGGGTTATCGACGAATGTAGTTGAGAAGCCGTCGACATCTTCGAGTGTGACAGAGCGTCCTCCTTCGGATAATGAACTAAAAAGTCTTGATCCATCCGCATGATCCAGCAAAAGAGTAACTTTCGGCATTTTTGACGGGCCTGCACTATATTTAAACAAGGACAAAGGTATCCCGTCAAACGGACAAAAAACCCGCTTGACAACGAACCACCCGAAAAAACAGACTGAAAAGCGAAAGCACTGTGTGGCTCGTCCTCAAACCAGCAATTGAAAGAAATTTATACGCAACCTGTCGACTCCACCAAAGCTGAATTTTTTTTCAAGAACTACAAATGGAATCTCATCACAGACTGCCAAAGGCTCAAAAAGGACAGACAAGGCCGTGCATGTAGCTACAGAAGCAAAGGCAAACCCTAACAAACGGCAAAGACTTGATTCCGACGATTTGGCAATCACAGCAGGATCCATATCATTCGACCTATGCGATCTATCCACGTATTCATATGATGACGACTCAGAGCGAGCCCAGAAAAGTGCCTTGAATAGCACCATGAGTAGCTCTGTTTCAAACGTGTATAGTTCCGATGTGGACTTGTCGTCAACAAATCCATGGGTCGTAAAGAAGAATTCAGCTACAAATGAGACGGCCCGGTCAACTAAGAAAAGCCAACTGTCCACCCTTAGTCACAAGATACAGGACACCAAGCTCCCTCAGAAATCCATGAAGGGTGCAAGGCCCAGTGTGGGACAGCAGGGCCACTTAGATAAAACCAGGAGTTTAAATCCAAAATTAACAGCTGGTCAGCGAGCAAAAGAAAAATCAAAAGCCAGCACAGAACCCAAAGAGAATCGAATGGATAAAAATGTAAAAATTGCTATTACCAATATCCTTAATGACGATTCTGAGGTAAATTTGAACAGAAGAAATGTTATGCGCCTCTTACACTCGGTCCCTGCCCTAAGAACAGTGTCCACTGACGACATAGCGATCATTGAATACATGTCGGAAGACCATGAGGACCGAGTTTATTTACATATAAAGGCCAGCGCTGTCCGAAAAATCATCTTGGCAGCTAAAGACGATCTACTGCAGCTTGGCTTCGACGTTAGCGAACCAAAGCCCAAATCTGATTGGGGTGTCAGTACAAACGAGGGAGAGTCCAGCCGTAGGCATGAACAAAGATCGCTCATATTTGAAGGAAAAAAATCCGAGCTAAGAAACAACTCGAAAACAGCTTCTAATTCAAATTACTATGGTAGTCAAATTAGGCATAACGTGTCAAATCACTAGCTACCGGATATTAAAGAACAAACAGTGTCCTCCCTGATTTCATGGAACACGAGAGGATTTCGACATCTGTTTGACGAATTTCCAATTGAATTAGAAAATAATATGATAATTTGCCTTCAAGAAACATGGCTGAGGACCCCCCCGGTGAAAGATGGCTATGTAACCCTGCTAAATCCAGCAGGCAAGAATGTACCTGGACGACCATTTTCAGGGCTAATAACCATGATTAAAATTGGTCGCAATTGGGAAGTGAAAAAAAGCGATAATCCTAATTTGTTCATCCAATGTACACTAATCGAACATAATGATCGCAGCCCACGGCAACAGCAGAACATTCTAATAGTCAATGTATACTGGAACCCGGCGATGATTAAAACTAAAAACTTTATAACTGCAATAACTGCAATCCTGGATAAAAATCTGCAGGAAATAAGCAACCTCATGGTCATCATATGCGGTGACATGAATTTGTCATGGTTTGATTCGAATGGTGGCCGGCTGAATTGCAAGAGTACACAATGCCATCAAAATCAAACTAGGCGATCTCAATGGGATAACATCATGGAGATTTATGATTGCGACATGCTAAATGGACAAGTGTCGGGCGACATACCACAAAAGAATACGTGGCATAATTTGGGTCTTGCAAAAACATTAGACTATATCTGGGTGTCCAAACACTCATGGGAATTAATCAGAGATATGCACGTATCATCAACAAAAAACAGCGATCACGAGATAATAGTGATGAATATGAATATAACCTCTGTAGATACGAGACAGCAATTAACATCTACCCTTGAAGTAAACAATGGGAAAAATAGGTTACGAATATCGTCCCGTCAGATTGCTATTATTACGAATGAATTGGATGAAGCAAAGAACTTGATGAGTAGTAACATAGACTATGTGTCTCTTCTACCCTGCCGTCAAGATAGTGCGTTATGGAAGACAAACTCTGCTAAAACGCATACTCATGAATGGAGTACAAAGCTAAATAACGAAAAAAAGAAGGTAAAGAGCGAAATCTGCCAGTTGAAATCACATGGCGGTCCGAACATGAGTAACTTGATACAAAAACGACGACAAGCATACCGCAACTGGGTTAAAGCTTTCAAGTACCAGCGGGACCAAGAACGCGGTGAAGTAATGTTGAGCCTGTTGAAATCGCATAAATGTAGAGACACTTGGCAGATACTTAACAACTGTACCACTAATCAAGCCATCAGGATGGCAAATGTGGTGACCGAAGCCGCTTGGAACAAACACTTCAACCAAGTCTTCTTAGGAGACGCTAAAATTGAACCAAATCACCTTGTCTTAACAGCTGCAAAGTGGGACTGCTGTGAATCCGCCGATGACATAGCCACTGCAATTGTGAAGTTGAAAAATTCGCGTGCTGCAGGTCCGGATGGCATCACAAATGTAATGCTCAAAGAAAACAAGCTGGTATGGTCCAAACTCATTGAGATACTTTTTGCTAACATTGCAATGATGAGAACAATTCCCGCTAATTGGACAACAGCAATAATTGTCCCAATCTTTACGAAGGGCGATCGGGCAAATCCAGCCAACGACCGCCCCATCGCCCTACTGGACACAATTGGCAAGGTGTTTGCAAATTTTCTACAAAAGAAATTAACAAAGTGGTCAAATGAAAACGGAATCACAGACCACAGACAAACAGGCTTCACGAAAGGTGTTGGAACCGAATTGAACCTAACATTGCTTAACATCCTAAAACTAAATGCTCAATGCTCTGGCAAGACACACAAACTTATTTCTTGCATTCATAGACCTTCATCAGGCATTTGATTCTATTGATCGCGAATTACTGTGGGTGAAACTATACAACTGGAACTGTCCCCACGACATCTTGCTTCCAATCATAGCACTACATACGGCAACAACAATTCAAATAAGGCTGAACGAAGCAGGTCAGTTATCGGACAGAATGAAAACCAAAAGAGGTGTCAAGCAGGGTTGCCCGATTGCTGCTTGCTTATTCAAGCTTTTCATTGCCGACATGCCTGCCACCCTAGGCGATGTTCGATGCTTTCCACCTAAAATAAATGGGACCCAAATAAATTGCTTGACATATGCAGACGATCTTGTTTTGGTCGATACTACGCAGATCGGATTGCAACGACTCCTTCAAAAGTTACAACAGTATATGTCGACCAATAACTTGAAAATAAACACTTCAAAAACAAAGATCATGAGAGTTGGGTCTTATAAAGGAGAGAAGAAACATCCATTTAGCTGGAGAGTGGGAACATATCCAATTGAAGAAGTCACAGAAATCAGATATCTGGGCATCATGGTTAATACCTCGCTATGTGAGAAGAGCTGGGTCTGTGACGTGGGGCTCCGGATAAAGATTCTGGCAGCACAAGGCTTGCGAATTCATAACCTTTATGGAAAATTTTCTTTGACGCCGATTCGTTTGTTTTACTTGCAAAAAGTTATTCCTTCAATAACTTACGGAGCCGAAGCAGGATGGAACCTCGACTATAAAATCTGGGCTAAAATGGAGGGTTACTTTTGGAAACGAGTATTAAGGCTACCAAACTGCCTTTCAATTACTGTCATAAGAAAAGAATTAGCCCTGGATGATCTTTATACAACGGTGTTATGGAAATCACTGGCACTATTGCATAAGACGCTAATACCAAATAAAGAACCCGCATATGAAATCCTAGCAATCAAAGAGATGAAACTTGCCGGAGATGCATATACAAAATGGTCCAAGAAGGGACATGACATTATGATAGCTGCCAACATATCTGAAGAAATGCTGCTAAAGTGGCCACAAGTCGCTAAAAGAAAACTAAAAGAATGGTCATGGGCAGGTAATATAGCAAGACTGGAAAGTCAGTCATCTGCACCCAAACTCGGGCCGACTGCTAATAAAATGAACAAGATGCCAAGGTACCTGTTACAGTTCCCCTCGAGGCATCACCGTGATTGGTTTCTGAGAATGAGAATGAATGCGATAAGAACTAAGGAAATCTTACTAATAAGAAAAGATGGAGAGACCAAAGACAATCGGTGCAGATTCTGCCAGGAGGACATCGAGACAGTAAAACATTTGGTAGTCGCCTGCCCTAAACTCCGATCTTTAAGATCTGTACATCTGATCAAATACGCCCCGAGAAATGAGAACATGGAGGACTGGTGGCATCGAATACTGAGTGGGAGTTCCATTCATCTAATATGCTCAGTGATAAATTTTATCGATGCCATGCAATTATAAAGATTATGTGAAGGGAGGGGCGGCTATCCTGAGGTTGTAATGGAGTTGCTAAGTACAAGACGACGTGTTAAAACAAAAAGTTTAATAATAAACTAAGTTAAATAAAAAAAAAAAAAAAAAAAGCACGGGTAATCTCAGAGTGCAAATGATCCACAGCAGGTGTTTCGAATTCTTGGGGAGGATCCAGATTAGAGGTTCTAGGATGATGTCCGTATAATAGGAAGAAGGGAGTCTTCCCGGTTCCAGAATGAGTCGAATTGTTGTAAGCGTATTCAGCGATCCAAAGAATATCCTTCCAAGGGTTTTCAGTTTGTTGGAGCATGCAACGCAGATATTGCTCTAGAGTCTGATTTGTCCTCTCGGTTTGTCCGTCAGTTTGGGGATGGTGACTGGTTGAAAGTCTTACATCAATTTGGGCTAGACGACAGCAACTTCGCCAAAAGTGGGAAATGAATTGACTTCCCCTATCAGAGATTAAAACCGAAGGAAAACCGTGTAACCGAACAATGTTTTCTAAGAATTCCCGGGCCAATACCGAAGCCGAAGGTAGGCCCTTCAGGGGAATGAAGTGAGCCATCTTGGAGAATAGATCCACGACTACTAAAATGGTATTATACCCTGAGCATGGAGGTAAGTCCGTGATGAAATCCATGGACAGGGTATGCCATGGACAGGGAGGAATATCCAGAGGGTGTAAAAGGCCGGCTGGTTTCTCCTTCTGACTTTTATTCTGGGCATACACACCGCAGGAGATTACAAAGTCTGTAATATCCTTCTTCCATGATGGCCACCAGAAATGTCTCTTGATCTTTTCCATGGTTTTGGTAATGCCAGGGTGACCCTCCATTAGAGAGTCGTGATAACCGGAAATTACTTGTTTTTGTATTTTCTCACAGGGCAAGTACAATCGCCCTTGGAAATATGGTAGGTCTTGATCCACTGAGAATTCTTTTCCCTTTAATTGCCAATCCTGCAAATCGGCCGGAGTTAGGAGTGACTTGACTGTAGTCTTGATGTCTTCAAAGGATTGAGCGCTGACCAATCCCAAAAGCCTTTGTTCTGGGATTATGGGTATTGGTTCTGGATTGGTCAAATGTTCATCTACTCCCATCCGAGAGAGGGCATCTGCTTTTCCGTTTTTACTGCCAGGTCGATAAGTAATTATAAAGTCAAACTCAGGCAGAAACAGAGCCCAACGAAGCTGTCTGGAAGACTGAGCTTTGGCCGTCTTCAGATATTGTAGATTGCGGTGATCAGTCATTACGGTGACTGTGTGTCTGGCTCTCAAAAGATAATGCCGCCAGGCTTTAAAGGCCGATCTGATAGCTAAAAGTTCCTTGTCTGTAATTGAATAGTTGATCTCGGAAGCCGAGAATTTGCGGGACCAAAAGGCTACTGGATGTAATTGGTGTGTGACCGGATCTCTTTGTGATAACACTGCCCCCATAGCAAGACTAGAAGCATCCGTTTCCACGATGTAGGGGAGTTCTGGGCGAGGATGTTTTAGAACAGGAGCAGAAATTAATTTAGCTTTTAAGTCCTGAAAAGCTTGTTCTGCTTCGGTAGACCATTCAAAACGTTTGTTCTTCTTTAACAGAGCGGTGATGGGCTGGACTATCCGAGAGAATTCAGGAATGAATCTGCGGTAAAAGTTAGCGAAGCCTAACATGCTTTGAACTCCTTTTACCGAGGTTGGTGATGGCCACTTGATGATTGCATCAACCTTCTTTGAATCCATATGAACCCCATTAGGTGACAATATGAATCCCAAGAACTCAACTTCAGTTACGTTGAAAACGCATTTTTCAAGCTTGGCAAAAAGGTTATGTTGACGCAGTCTCTCGAGAACCTTTTTAACGTGTCTCCGATGTTCCTCTTCAGATGATGAATAGACAAGGATGTCATCAATGTAGACAACAACACACACATCTATGAGTTCTCTAAGGACATCGTTCATAAAATACTGGAAAGCGGCAGGAGCGTTACAAAGTCCAAAGGGCATCACTTGATATTCGAATAGCCCATACTTGGTGCGAAAGGCCGTCTTCCACTCATCGCCTTCTTTTATTCGTACCAAGTGGTAGGCTCCTCTGAGATCCAACTTAGTATATATGCATGCTTCTTTGTCTTGGTCCAGGAGTTCAGGGATCAAAGGTAACGGGTATCTGTTTTTAACGGTGATTTGATTCAGGGCGCGGTAATCTATACAAGTTCTAAGGTCTCCTTCCTTTTTCGGAACGAAGAACAAAGCCGAGGAAGCTGGAGATTTAGAAGGACGGATAAACCCGTTAGCTAGGTATTGGTCCAGATATTGCCTGAGGTGAAGATTCTCAGGCTCGGTGAGGGCATAAATCCTACTGCAAGGAGGAGTTGTTCCGGGTATCAGGTCTATTTGACAGTCGTACGACCTATGAGGAGGCAGGGTGTTAGCTTGATCCTTCCGAAAGACATCTTGGAATTCTTGGTAGTCGGGAGGTAATGTGGGAACCCCTGAAGAGATCGCCGCCACTGAAACTTCAGGCCAAGGATAACAAGTGGTAAGACATTCTGGAAACTGAACCGTCTTTGCTCGCCAGTTGATCTGAGGATTGTGCTTCTCTAACCAAGGGATTCCCAGAATGATCTGGAACTGAGGGGCCTTGATCACATCGAACACGATTTTCTCCCGGTGTCCATCTTGGCTCACTAGCGTCACTTCTTGGGTGGCGTGCGTTACTGGTCCGGAGGCTATCTCCGTGCCATCCACTGTAGTAATGGCGTCTTTTACTGCCTTAGGGACAAGGGGTAGATTCATCCTTGATGCCATTTCACGGTCCACATAATTGCCGATTGCTCCGCTGTCGATGTAAGCTTCAATTGCATGCAAACGATCCGGACGTGCAGGATTAATGAGGACCATGGGCACCACGAAATGCGAGGTCACGGGACAGATCTTAACGCTCGGCAAGAGGACCTCTACACTTGCCGGGCTAGGTCGTTTCCCTGCTCGGAACTTGAGGTACTGGAATCTGCGGCTCCTACAGCCTTCTTAGCTGGTTTCACTGGACAGTCTCGAAGAAAGGGCCCCGAGTTCCCGCAATAGAGGCATAATTGCAGCTGTCTTCTTCTTTCCCGCTCCTTTTGGGTTAAAGGACCTTTCATCCCCCCTATTTGCATGGGTTCCACAGTGTCAGCTCCCTTAGTAGAAGTCTGTGGTTTAGAAAACACTCGGGTATCAAATTTAGAACGATCAGCCTTCCTGTTCTGTAATCTGTGGTCCAATTGGACGTCTAAGTCAATATAGTCCGAACATTCTTGTGGAGGGTTCGCAACTTGAGCTAACACATCCTTGAGCTCTCCACGCAGGCCTCTGTAGAAAAGCGTTATTCTCTTATCCGCGGGCCATTGAGTTTCCACTATGAGTCTGTTGAATGAGGCTATATAGGTCAAGAGGTCTTGATTACCCTGTCGTAATGAAAGAAGTTCATTGTCCAAGGCCTGCCCTTGTGCATGTCTTGCAAACAGTTTCTCCATGCTGGACTGGAAGGCCTGGAAATCATGTAAAACCGGATCATCCTGGGTGACTAAAGGGATCTACCAATCTGCAGCGCTGCCACTGAGATAAGAAAGCACGAAAGCCACTTTGGTCTGGTCTGTTGGGAATGCAGCTGGTCGACATAAGAAATGTAAGCGGCACTGGTTGAGGAACACTGCAAATTTCTTTGGGTCACCAGAAAAACATTCGGGCGGAGCCAAGGGCACATTACCAGGTAGATTGATTTGCACTGGATTTACAGATGATACAGAAGGATAGCTTCCTCCTGGAGCGGGCAGGGGTGTCTGTCCTGCCTGCGTTTGTAGCAATTGCCTAGCAAGGTCCTCTGTTCGCTCCTTGGAAATTATCAGTTCTCTTCTTAGAGAGCTTGTTTCCTGACGAGCTGCATGTACTTCTGCTCTTAATTCCCCGAGCAACTGGGCTAAGTGATCAGTGTCTGAGGTTTCCATTGCGCCTGGGTAGGAGTTTTGCGGTGGGCTTCGCGTTCTGTAATGCTCACCTGATTCCCACAGAGGCGCTGATCTTGGCAGGAAGGTGTCTGTGACTCGAAAGGTGATGTGCAGAACCCGATGGGCTTCTGGGGTCGAACCTCTTCGCACTGTGTGTCGAACTCGTAGGGTGAGGTTTCTGCAGGTGAAAGAATATGGGGGTTAATGGTCTGGGTTGTTCAATGTCCCTCTTCCTCTCTCTCCCTCTCCGTAGAGCCCCCAGGTCAACGTGCTCACCTTAGATAGGTGAATGCTGGGCTCTCCATCTGCGTCTGGTGCAGGGCGCTGTTCCCAGTTCCTTCACTGGTGAAACATAGGCCTCTTGGACTCAGACACCTTTTTAGTCTTTATAGTCTTTAGGTGCAAGGCACGTTAACATTGAACAGGACTTCGTATAATGCTTTTCTCCCTTTTGTCTTGCAGGACTCTTGAGGAAGATGGAGTGAAGCACCTGGAAATGCGTGAGTAAATGCAAGCGCTCTAACTGTCTTTTCCTTGCAGTGTAGTTCGTGCTGAAGAGCAGGCGTTCTATTGCGAAGAGCGCGATGGGCGTAAGTAAATACCTGTCTAATGTCTCTTCTTTTGTCTTTCAGAAGTTGGTTTGCAGCGCCGGAGTCCGCGGAATGTCCATAAGTAGATACGATGCAGTGTGAAGAAATCCAGAATTCATGGAGTGCCGGTAAGTAGTGACAATGCTTTTGTCTTCGCAGGCGGAGGTGCACCGTGCCGAAAATGACCGCAGCCGGTGGATCAGGTGAGTAGCACTGCGAGTTAAGGCTGCCTTGCTAACCTGCTGTTTCTTGTCTCTGCAGGTGCTGCTGTCGACTGGATGCAGGAATGGTGAGTATGCTTCTTGCAGATTCAGGATGCAGGAATGGTGAGTATGATTCTTGCAGATTCGGGATCGTAAGAAGAAAGGCTGGAACAGACTCGGTGAGCGTTCTGCTGCAGATGCAGAATAACGCGAAGCACGTTTCGTCTATCGGGTGTGGTTTAAATAGCCTTGGAGTGATGAGGCGTCTTCCTCCACGGCCCCGCCTAGGTAAGAAAAGAGTTCCAGTTCCAGAAGCTTTCCAGTGCTGAATCCAGGGAGTGGAGCTTGCCCCACCCAGGTAAGAAAGTAGTTCCTGTTCACAGAGGACTTCTAAGAGGCTGGTAAGTAAGCAGCATGGTCTGCTGCAGGTAAATCCACCCAAGCATCTGCACACATATTATGATCCCGGCGCTTCCAGTGCCGGGACCCATGATTCTGATGAGCCTGGTGCCACCGGAGCCAGGACAAGGTCCAAAAGGTCCCTGTGGGGACCGGCTGGTGCCTAGGATTAGGGTTAGGGGCCTGCTTCCAAGGACGTTGGGCTGGTCCTGGCTCCTTGGAAGCAGTGATCATGACACCTCTGGCCACTGTGCCTCCCTGGCCACTGCCGACCAAGCAACATCTGGCCACTGGGCTTCCCCACCAGCCTCGGGCCACTGTGCCTCCCCACCATCCTCGGGCCACTGAGCCTTCCTCCTGGCCTTGGGCCACTCAGCCTTCCTCCCAGGTTCTGACCACTGTGCCTTCTTCCTGGCATCTGGCCACTGTGCCTTCCTCCTGGCCTCTGGGCACTGTGCCTCCCCCTGGCTTCTGGCCACTGTACCTCCCCCTGGTTTCTGGCCACTGTTCCTCCCCCTGGCTTGTGGCCACAGTGCCTCACCCCCGGCTTCTGGCAACTTGTGCCTCGCACATGGCCTTTGGCAACTGTGCCTCCTCTGGCCACTTTGCCTCCCCACCAGCATCTGGCCACTGTGCCCCCCCACGAGCCTCTGGCCACTGTGCCTCCCCACCAGCCTCTGGCCACTGTGCCTCCCCACCAGGCTCTGGCCACTGTGCTAACCCCCCAGCATCTGGCCATTGTGCCAACCCTCAGACTATCCTCACTGTACTTACCAACAAGCCTCTGGCCACGGTGCCTCCCCACCAGCCTCTGGCCACTGTGCCTCCCCACCAGGCTCTGGTCACTGTGCCACCTCTCCTGGCATCTGGCCACTGTGCCTCCCCCCTGGCCTGTGGCCACTGTGCCTCCCCGTGGCATGTGGACACTGTGCCTCCCACTGGCCTGTGGCCACTGTGCCTACCCCCTGGCCGGTTGCCACTTTGCCTCCTCTCTGGCCTGTGGCCACTCTGCCACACCCCTGGCCTCTGGCCACTGTGCCTCTTCTTCATCCTCTGGCCACTTTGCCTCTACCCCAGCCTCTGGCCACTGTTCCTCCCCCGGCATCTGGCCACTTGTGCCTCCCCCCTGGCCTCTGGTAACTGTGCTTCCTCTGGCCACTGTGCCTCCCCACCAGCCTCTGGCCACTGTGCCAACCCTCAGACTCGGGCCACTGTGCCTCCCCCAGGCCAATGGCCACTGTGCCCCCTGGCCTCTGGCCACTGTGCCTCCCCCTGGCTTCTGGCAACTTGTGCCTCGCACATGGCCTTTGGCAACTGTGCCTCCTCTGGCCACTTTGCCTCCCCACCAGCATCTGGCCACTGTGCCTCCCCACGAGCCTCTGGCCACTGTGCCTCCACACCAGCCTCTGGCCACTGTGCCTCCATACCAGGCTCTGGCCACTGTGCTAACCCCCCAGCATCTGGCCATTGTGCCAACCCTCAGACTATCCTCACTGTACTTACCAACAAGCCTCTGGCCACTGTGCCTCCCCACCAGCCTCTGGCCACTGTGCCTCCCCACCAGGCTCTGGTCACTGTGCCACCTCTCCTGGCATCTGGCCACTGTGCCTCCCCCCTGGCCTGCGGCCACTGTGCCTCCCCCTGGCATGTGGACACTGTGCCTCCCACTGGCCTGTGGCCACTGTGCCTACCCCCTGGCCGGTTGCCACTGTGCCTCCTCTCTGGCCTGTGGCCACTCTGCCAAATCCCTGGCCTCTGACCACTGTGCCTCTTCCTCATCCTCTGGCCACTGTGCCTCTACCCCAGCCTCTGGCCACTGTTCCTCCCCCGGCTTCTGGCCACTTGTGCCTCCCTCCTGGCCTCTGGTAACTGTGCCTCCTCTGGCCACTGTGCCTCCTCTCAGCCTCTGGCCACTGTGCCTCCCCACCAGCCTCTGGCCACTGTGCCAACCCTCAGACTCGGGCCACTGTGCCTCCCCGAGGCCAATGGCCACTGTGCCCCCTGGCCTCTGGCCACTGTGCCTCCCCCGGCTTCTGGCCACTTGTGTCTCCCCCCTGGCCTCTGGTAACTGTGCCTCCTCTGGCCACTGTGCCTCCTCTCAGCCTTTGGCAACTGTGCCTCCCCACCAGCCTCTGGCCACTGTGCCAACCCTCAGACTCGGGCCACTGTGCCTCCCCCAGGCCAATGGCCACTGTGCCCCCTGGCCTCTGGCCACTGTGCCTCCCCTGGCCTCTGGCCACTGTGCCTCCCCTGGCCTCTGGCCACTGTGCCTCCCGCCAACCTCTGGCCACTGTGTCTCCTCCAGCCCCTGGCCACTGTGCCTCCCCCAGCTTCTGGCCACTGTGCCTCTCCCCAGCCTCTGGCCACTGTGGCTCTCCTCAGCCTCTGGCCACTGTGCCACCCCTCCTTGCCTCTGGCCACTGTGCCTCCCCCCTGGCCTGCGGCCACTGTGCCAACCCTCAGACTCGGGCCACTGTGCCTCCCCCAGGCCAATGGCCACTGTGCCCCCTGGCCTCTGGCCACTGTGCATCCCCTGGCCTCTGGCCACTGTGCCTCCCCTGGCCTCTGGCCACTGTGCCTCCCGCCAACCTCTGGCCACTGTGTCTCCTCCAGCCCCTGGCCACTGTGCCTCCCCCAGCTTCTGGCCACTGTGCCTCTCCCCAGCCTCTGGCCGCTGTGGCTCTCCTCAGCCTCTGGCCACTGTGCCACCCCTCCTGGCCTCTGGCCACTGTGCCTCCCCCCTGGCCTGTGGCCACTGTGCCTCCCCTCTGGCCTGTGGCTACTGTGCCCACCCCTGGCCACTGTGCCTTCCTCCTGGCCTCTGGCCACTGGGCCTCCTCCAGCCCCTGGCCACTGTGCCTCCCCCAGCTTCTGGCCACTGTGCCTCTCCCCAGCCTCTGGCCACTGTGACTCTTCTCGGCCTCTGGCCACTGTGCCTCCCCCCCAGCCTCTGGCCACTGTGCCTCCTCCCTGGCCTCTGGCCTCTGTGCCTCCTCCCTGGCCTCTGGCCACTGTCCACTCACCTTCCTTTGGCCACTGTGCCTCCCCCAGCCTCTTGCCACTGTGACTCCCCAGCATCTGGCCACTGTGCCTGCTCTCCTGCCTCTGGCCACTGTGCCTCCTCCCCGGCCTCTGGCCACTGTGCCTCTTCCCCAACCTCTGGCCACTGGGCTTCCCCAATGGCCTCTGGCCACTGTGCCTCCTTGGCCACTGCCGACCAACCAACATCTGGCCACTGGGCTTCCCCACCAGCCTCGGGCCACTGTGCCTCCCCACCATCCTCGGGCCACTGTGCCTTCCTCCTGGCCTCGGGCCACTCTGCCTTCCTCCCCGGTTCTGGCCACTGTGCCTTCCTCCTGGCCTCTGGCCACTGTGCCTTCCTCCCGGCCTCCGGGCACTGTGCCTGCCCTGGCTTCCAGCCACTGTGCCTCCCCCTGGCTTTTGGCCACTGTGCCTCACCCCCGGCTCTGGCCACTTGTGCCTCCCACATGGCCTTTGGCAACTGTGCCTCCTCTGGCCACTGTGCCTCCCCACCATCCTCTGGCCACTGTGCCTCCCCATCAGCCTCTGGCCACTGTCCTCCCCGTCAGGCTCTAGCCACTGTACTAAACCACCGGCATCTGGCCACTGTGCCAACCCTCAGAATATCCTCACTGTACTTCCCAACAAGCCTCTGGGCACTGTGCCTCCCCACCAGCCTCTGGCCACTGTGCCTCCCACCAGGCTCTGGCCACTGTGCCACCCCTCCTGGCATCTGGCCACTGTGCCTCCCCCCAGGCCTGTGGCCACTGTGCCTCCCCCTGGCCTGTGGATGCTGTGCCTCCCCCTGGCCTGTGGACACTGTGCCTCCCCTCTGGCCTGTGGCCACTGTGCCTCCACTCTGGCCTGTGCCCACTGTGCCTCCCCTCTGGCCTGTGGCCACTGTAACACACCCCTGGCCTGTGGCCACTGTTCCACACCCCTGGCCTGTGGACACTGTGCCTCCCCCCTGGCCTGTGGACACTGTGCCTCTCCCATGCCCTCTGGCCACTGTGCCTCCCCTGACCTCTGGCCACTATGCCCCCCTAGCCTCTGGCCAGTGTGCCTCCACCGGCCCCTGGCCACTGTGCTTCCCCTGACCCCTGGCCACTGTGGCTCCCCTGGCTTCTGGCCACTGTGCCTCCACCCAGCCTCTGGCCACTGTGCCTCCTCCCTGGCCTCTGGCCACTGGTCCTCCTCCCTGGCCTCTGGCCACTGTGCCTCCTCCCCGGCCTCTGGCCACTGCCCACCCACCAACCTCTGGCCACTGGGCTTCCCGGCTGGCCTCTGGCCACTGTGTCTCCTCAGCCACTGTGCTTCCCCAGCCTCTGGCCACTGTGCCTCCCCCAGCTTCTGGCCACTGTGCCTCTCCCCAGCCTCTGGCCGCTGTGGCTCTCCTCAGCCTCTGGCCACTGAGCCACCCCTCCTGGCCTCTGGCCACTGTGCCTCCCCCTGGCCTGTGGCCACTGTGCCTCCCCTCTGGCCTGTGGCTACTGTGCCCACCCCTGGCCACTGTGCCTTCCTCCTGGCCTCTGGCCACTGTGCCTCCTCCAGCCCCTGGCCACTGTGCCTCCCCCAGCTTCTGGCCACTGTGCCTCTCCCCAGCCTCTGGCCACTGTGACTCTTCTCGGCCTCTGGCCACTGTGCCTCCCCCCCAGCCTCTGGCCACTGTGCCTCCTCCCTGGCCTCTGGCCTCTGTGCCTCCTCCCTGGCCTCTGGCCACTGTCCACTCACCTTCCTTTGGCCACTGTGCCTCCCCCAGCCTCTTGCCACTGTGACTCCCCAGCATCTGGCCACTGTGCCTGCTCTCCTGCCTCTGGCCACTGTGCCTCCTCCCCGGCCTCTGGCCACTGTGCCTCTTCCCCAACCTCTGGCCACTGGGCTTCCCCAATGGCCTCTGGCCACTGTGCCTCCTTGGCCACTGCCGACCAACCAACATCTGGCCACTGGGCTTCCCCACCAGCCTCGGGCCACTGTGCCTCCCCACCATCCTCGGGCCACTGTGCCTTCCTCCTGGCCTCGGGCCACTCTGCCTTCCTCCCCGGTTCTGGCCACTATGCCTTCCTCCTGGCCTCTGGCCACTGTGCTTTCCTCCCGGCCTCCGGGCACTGTGCCTGCCCTGGCTTCCAGCCACTGTGCCTCCCCCTGGCTTTTGGCCACTGTGCCTCACCCCCGGCTCTGGCCACTTGTGCCTCCCACATGGCCTTTGGCAACTGTGCCTCCTCTGGCCACTGTGCCTCCCCACCATCCTCTGGCCACTGTGCCTCCCCATCAGCCTCTGGCCACTGTCCTCCCTGTCAGGCTCTAGCCACTGTGCTAAACCACAGGCATCTGGCCACTGTGCCAACCCTCAGAATATCCTCACTGTACTTCCCAACAAGCCTCTGGGCACTGTGCCTCCCCACCAGCCTCTGGCCACTGTGCCTCCCAGCAGGCTCTGGCCACTGTGCTACCCCTCCTGGCATCTGGCCACTGTGCCTCCCCCCAGGCCTGTGGCCACTGTGCCTCCCCCTGGTTTGTGGACGCTGTGCCTCCCCCTGGCCTGTGGACACTGTGCCTCCCCTCTGGCCTGTGGCCACTGTGCCTCCACTCTGGCCTGTGCCCAATGTGCCTCCCCTCTGGCCTGTGGCCACTGTAACACACCCCTGGCCTGTGGCCACTGTTCCACACCCCTGGCCTGTGGACACTGTGCCTCCCCCCTGGCCTGTGGACACTGTGCCTCTCCCATGCCCTCTGGCCACTGTGCCTCCCCTGACCTCTGGCCACTATGCCCCCCTAGCCTCTGGCCAGTGTGCCTCCACCGGCCCCTGGCCACTGTGCTTCCCCTGACCCCTGGCCACTGTGGCTCCCCTGGCTTCTGGCCACTGTGCCTCCACCCAGCCTCTGGCCACTGTGCCTCCTCCCTGGCCTCTGGCCACTGGTCCTCCTCCCTGGCCTCTGGCCACTGTGGCTCCTCCCCGGCCTCTGGCCACTGTTCCTCCCCCTGGCTTCTGACCACTTGTGCATCTCACCTGGCCTCTGGTAACTGTGCCTACTCTGGCCACTGTGCCTCCCCCCAGCCTCTGGACACTGTGCCTCCCCACCAGCCTCTGGCCACTGTGCCAAACCTCAGACTCTGCCCACTGTGCCTCCCCAGGCCAATGGCCACTGTGCCCCCTGGCCTCTGGTCACTGTGCCTACCCTGGCCTCTGGCCACTCTGCCTCCCCCTGGCCTCTGGCCACTGTGACTCCTCCAGCCCCTGGGCACTGTGCCTCCCCCTGGCTTCTGGCCACTGTGCCTCCCCCTGCCTTCTGGCCACTGTGCCTCACCCCAGGCTTCTGGCCACTTGTGCCTCCCACATAGCCTTTGGAAACTGTGCCTCCTCTGGCCACTGTGCCTCCCCACCAACCTCTGGCCACTGTGCTAACCCCCAGCATCTGGCCACTGTGCCAACCCTCAGAATATCCTCACTGTACTTCCCAAAACGCCTCTGGCCACTGTGCCTCCGAACCAGCCTCTGGCCCCTGTGCCTCCCCACCAGGCCCTGGCCACTGTGCCACCCCTCCTGGCATCTGGCCACTCTGCCTGCCCCCTGGCCTGTGGCCCTTGTGCCCCCCCCTGGGCCATGGACACTGTGCCTTCCCCTGGCCTGTGGACACTGCGCCTTCCCTCGGCCTGTGGCCACTGTGCCTCCCCCAGCCTGTGGCCACTGTGCCTGCTCCCGAGCCTCTGGCCACTGTGCCTGCTCCCTGGCCTCTGGCCACTGCCCACCCACTAACCTCTGGCCACTGGGCTTCCCCACCGGCCTCTGGCCACTGTGCCTCCCTTGCCACTTAGCCTCCCCCAGCCTCTGGCCACTGTGCCTCCCCCTGGCCTCGGCCACTGTGCCACTGTGCCTCATCTGGATTCTGGCCCCTGTGCCTCCCCCGGCCTCTGGCCACTGTGCCTCCCCCTGTCCCGTGGCCACTGTACCTCCCCCAGGCCAATGGCCACTGTGCCTCTCGCCAGCCTGTGGCCACTGGGCCTCCTCCAGCCCCTGGCCACTGTGCCTCCCCCGGCTTCATGCCACTGTGCCTCACCCCAGCCTCTGGCCACTGTGCCTCCCCTCGGCCTCTAGCCACTGTGCCTCATCCCAGCCTCTGGCCACTGTGCCTCCTCCCTGGCATCTGGCCTCTGTGCCTCCTCCCCGGCCTCTGGCCACTGCCCACTCACCAATCTCTGGCCACTGGGCTTCCCCACTGGCCTCTGGCCACTGTGACTCCCTCTGGCCACTGTGCCTCCCCCCAGCCTCTGGCCACTGTGCCTCCCCAAGCCTCTGGCCACTGTGCCTCTTCCCCAACCCCTGGCCACTGGGCTTCCCCACCGGCCTCTGGCCACTGTGCCTCCCTGGCCACTGCTGACCAAGCAACATCTGGCCGCTGGGCTTCCCCACCAGCCTTGGGCCACTGTGCCTCCCCACCATACTTGGGCCACTGTGCCTTCCTCCTGGCCTCGGGCCACCCTGCCTTCCTCCCAGGTTCTGGCCACTGTGCCTTCCTCCTGGCATTTGGCCACTGTGCTTCCTCCTGGCCTCTGGGCACTGTGCCTCCCCCTGGCTTCTGGACACTGTGCCTCCCGCTGGCGTTTGGCCACTGTGCCTCCCCCTGGCTTCTGGCCACAGTGCCTCACCCCTGGCTTCTGGCAACTTGTGCCTCCCACATGGCCTTTGGCAACTGTGCCTCCTCTGGCCACTTTGCCTCCCCACCAGCATCTGGCCACTGTGCCTCCCCACGAGCCTCTGGCCACTGTCCTTCCCGCCGGGCTCTGGCCACTGTGCTAACCCACCGGCATCTGGCCACTGTGCCAACCCTCAGAATATCCTCACTGTACTTCCCAAAAAGCCTCTGGCCACTGTGCCTCCCAACCAGCCTCTGGCCCCTGTGCCTCCCCACCAGCCTCTGGCCACTGTCCTTCCCCCCATGCTCTGGCCACTGTGCCTCCCCACCATCCTCTGGCCACTGTGCCTCCCCACCAGCCTCTGGCCACTGCCCTTCCCGCCGGGCTCTGGCCACTGTGCTAACCCACCGGCTTCTGGCCACTGTGCCAACCCTCAGAATATCCTCACTGTACTTCCCAAAAAGCCTCTGGCCACTGTGCCTCCCAACCAGCCTCTGGCCCCTGTGCCTCCCCACCAGGCCCTGGCCACTGTGCCACCCCTCCTGGCATCTGGCCACTCTGCCTCCCCCCTGGCCTGTGGCCATTGTGCCTCCCCCTGGGCCATGGACACTGTGCCTTCCCCTGGCCTGTGGACACTGCGCCTTCCCTCGGCCTCTGGCCACTGTATCTCCCCCAGCCTGTGGCCACTGTGCCTGCTCCCGAGCCTCTGGCCACTGTGCCTGCTCCCTGGCCTCTGGCCACTGCCCACCCACTAACCTCTGGCCACTGGGCTTCCCCACCGGCCTCTGGCCACTGTGCCTCCCCACCATACTTTGGCCACTGTGCCTTCCTCTTGGCCTCGGGCCACCCTGCCTTCCTCCCAGGTTCTGGCCACTGTGCCTTCCTCCTGGCATCTGGCCACTGTACTTCCTCCTGGCCTCTGGGCACTGTGCCTCCCCCTGGCTTCTGGCCACTGTGCCTCCCCCTGGCTTCTGGCCACAGTGCCTCACCCCCGGCTTCTGGCAACTTGTGCCTCCCACATGGCCTTTGGCAACTGTGCCTCCTCTGGCCACTTTGCCTCCCCACCAGCATCTGGCCACTGTGCCTCCCCATGAGCCTCTGGCCACTGTGCCCCCCCACCAGCCTCTGGCCACTGTGCCTCCCCACCAGGCTCTGGCCACTGTGCTAACCCCCGGCATCTGGCCATTGTGCCAACCCTCAGACTATCCTCACTGTACTTCCCAACAAGCCTCTGGCCACTGTGCATCCCCACAAGCCTCTGGCCACTGTGCCTCCCCACCAGGCTCTGCCCACTGTGCCACCCCTCCTGGCATCTGGCCACTGTGCCTCCCCCCTGGCTTGTGGCCACTGTGCCTCCCCCTGGCATGTGGACACTGTGCCTCCCCCTGGCCTGTGGCCACTGTGCCTACCCCCTGGCCGGTTGCCACTGTGCTTCCTCTCTGGCCTGTGGCCACTCTGCCACACCCCTGGCCTCTGGCCACTGTGCCTCCTCTTCAGCCTCTGGCCACTGTGCCTCTACCCCAGCCTCTGGCCACTGTTCCTCCCCCGGCTTCTGGCCACTTGTGCCTCCCCCCTGGCCTCTGGTAACTGTGCCTCCTCTGGCCACTGTACCTCCTCTCAGCCTCTGGCCACTGTGCCTCCCCACCAGCGACCTGGCCACTGTGCCAACCCTCAGACTCAGGCCACTGTGCGTCCCCCAGGCCAATGGCCACTGTGCCCCCTGGCCACTATGCCTTCCCTGGCCTCTGGCGACTGTGCCTCCCGCCAACCTCTGGCCACTGTGCCTCCTCCAGCCCCTGGCCACTGTGCCTCCCCCAGCTTCTGGCCACTGTGCCTCCACCCAGCCTCTGGCCACTGTGCCTCCTCCCTGGCCTCTGGCCACTGGTCCTCCTCCCTGGCCTCTGGCCACTGTGCCTCCTCCCCGGCCTCTGGCCACTGCCCACCCACCAACCTCTGGCCACTGGGCTTCCCGGCTGGCCTCTGGCCACTGTGTCTCCCCAGCCACTGTGCTTCCCCAGCCTCTGGCCACTGTGCCTCCCCCAGCTTCTGGCCACTGTGCCTCTCCCCAGCCTCTGGCCGCTGTGGCTCTCCTCAGCCTCTGGCCACTGAGCCACCCCTCCTGGCCTCTGGCCACTTTGCCTCCCCCTGGCCTGTGGCCACTGTGCCTCCCCTCTGGCCTGTGGCTACTGTGCCCACCCCTGGCCACTGTGCCTTCCTCCTGGCCTCTGGCCACTGTGCCTCCTCCAGCCCCTGGCCACTGTGCCTCCCCCAGCTTCTGGCCACTGTGCCTCTCCCCAGCCTCTGGCCACTGTGACTCTTCTCGGCCTCTGGCCACTGTGCCTCCCCCCCAGCCTCTGGCCACTGTGCCTCCTCCCTGGCCTCTGGCCTCTGTGCCTCCTCCCTGGCCTCTGGCCACTGTCCACTCACCTCCCTTTGGCCACTGTGCCTCCCCCAGCCTCTTGCCACTGTGACTCCCCAGCATCTGGCCACTGTGCCTGCTCTCCTGCCTCTGGCCACTGTGCCTCCTCCCTGGCCTCTGGCCACTGTGCCTCTTCCCCAACCTCTGGCCACTGGGCTTCCCCAATGGCCTCTGGCCACTGTGCCTCCTTGGCCACTGCTGACCAACCAACATCTGGCCACTGGGCTTCCCCACCAGCCTCGGGCCACTGTGCCTCCCCACCATCCTCGGGCCACTGTGCCTTCCTCCTGGCCTCGGGCCACTCTGCCTTCCTCCCCGGTTCTGGCCACTGTGCCTTCCTCCTGGCCTCTGGCCACTGTGCCTTCCTCCCGGCCTCCGGGCACTGTGCCTGCCCTGGCTTCCAGCCACTGTGCCTCCCCCTGGCTTTTGGCCACTGTGCCTCACCCCCGGCTCTGGCCACTTGTGCCTCCCACATGGCCTTTGGCAACTGTGCCTCCTCTGGCCACTGTGCCTCCCCACCATCCTCTGGCCACTGTGCCTCCCCATCAGCCTCTGGCCACTGTCCTCCCTGTCAGGCTCTAGCCACTGTGCTAAACCACCGGCATCTGGCCACTGTGCCAACCCTCAGAATATCCTCACTGTACTTCCCAACAAGCCTCTGGGCACTGTGCCTCCCCACCAGCCTCTGGCCACTGTGCCTCCCACCAGGCTCTGGCCACTGTGCCACCCCTCCTGGCATCTGGCCACTGTGCCTCCCCCCAGGCCTGTGGCCACTGTGCCTCCCCCTGGCCTGTGGACGCTGTGCCTCCCCCTGGCCTGTGGACACTGTGCCTCCCCTCTGGCCTGTGGCCACTGTGCCTCCACTCTGGCCTGTGCCCACTGTGCCTCCCCTCTGGCCTGTGGCCACTGTAACACACCCCTTGCCTGTGGCCACTGTTCCACACCCCTGGCCTGTGGACACTGTGCCTCCCCCCTGGCCTGTGGACACTGTGCCTCTCCCATGCCCTCTGGCCACTGTGCCTCCCCTGACCTCTAGCCACTATGCCCCCCTAGCCTCTGGCCAGTGTGCCTCCACCGGCCCCTGGCCACTGTGCTTCCCCTGACCCCTGGCCACTGTGGCTCCCCTGGCTTCTGGCCACTGTGCCTCCACCCAGCCTCTGGCCACTGTGCCTCCTCCCTGGCCTCTGGCCACTGGTCCTCCTCCCTGGCCTCTGGCCACTGTGGCTCCTCCCCGGCCTCTGGCCACTGTTCCTCCCCCTGGCTTCTGACCACTTGTGCATCTCACCTGGCCTCTGGTAACTGTGCCTACTCTGGCCACTGTGCCTCCCCCCAGCCTCTGGACACTGTGCCTCCCCACCAGCCTCTGGCCACTGTGCCAAACCTCAGACTCTGCCCACTGTGCCTCCCCAGGCCAATGGCCACTGTGCCCCCTGGCCTCTGGTCACTGTGCCTACCCTGGCCTCTGGCCACTCTGCCTCCCCCTGGCCTCTGGCCACTGTGACTCCTCCAGCCCCTGGGCACTGTGCCTCCCCCTGGCTTCTGGCCACTGTGCCTCCCCCTGCCTTCTGGCCACTGTGCCTCACCCCAGGCTTCTGGCCACTTGTGCCTCCCACATAGCCTTTGGAAACTGTGCCTCCTCTGGCCACTGTGCCTCCCCACCAACCTCTGGCCACTGTGCTAACCCCCAGCATCTGGCCACTGTGCCAACCCTCAGAATATCCTCACTGTACTTCCCAAAACGCCTCTGGCCACTGTGCCTCCGAACCAGCCTCTGGCCCCTGTGCCTCCCCACCAGGCCCTGGCCACTGTGCCACCCCTCCTGGCATCTGGCCACTCTGCCTGCCCCCTGGCCTGTGGCCATTGTGCCTCCCCCTGGGCCATGGACACTGTGCCTTCCCCTGGCCTGTGGACACTGCGCCTTCCCTCGGCCTCTGGCCACTGTGCCTCCCCCAGCCTGTGGCCACTGTGCCTGCTCCCGAGCCTCTGGCCACTGTGCCTGCTCCCTGGCCTCTGGCCACTGCCCACCCACTAACCTCTGGCCACTGGGCTTCCCCACCGGCCTCTGGCCACTGTGCCTCCCTTGCCACTTAGCCTCCCCCAGCCTCTGGCCACTGTGCCTCCCCCTGGCCTCGGCCACTGTGCCACTGTGCCTCATCTGGATTCTGGCCCCTGTGCCTCCCCCGGCCTCTGGCCACTGTGCCTCCCCCTGTCCCGTGGCCACTGTACCTCCCCCAGGCCAATGGCCACTGTGCCTCTCGCCAGCCTGTGGCCACTGTGCCTCCTCCAGCCCCTGGCCACTGTGCCTCCCCCGGCTTCATGCCACTGTGCCTCACCCCAGCCTCTGGCCACTGTGCCTCCCCTCAGCCTCTAGCCACTGTGCCTCATCCCAGCCTCTGGCCACTGTGCCTCCTCCCTGGCATCTGGCCTCTGTGCCTCCTCCCTGGCCTCTGGCCACTGCCCACTCACCAATCTCTGGCCACTGGGCTTCCCCACTGGCCTCTGGCCACTGTGACTCCCTCTGGCCACTGTGCCTCCCCCCAGCCTCTGGCCACTGTGCCTCCCCGAGCCTCTGGCCACTGTGCCTCTTCCCCAACCCCTGTCCACTGGGCTTCCCCACTGACCTCTTGCCACTGTGCCTCCCTGGCCACTGCTGACCCAGCAACATCTGGCCGCTGGGCTTCCCCACCAGCCTTGGGCCACTGTGCCTCCCCACCATACTTGGGCCACTGCGCCTTCCTCCTGGCCTCTGGCCACCCTGCCTTCCTCCCAGGTTCTGGCCACTGTGCCTTCCTCCTGGCATTTGGCCACTGTGCTTCCTCCTGGCCTCTGGGCACTGTGCCTCCCCCTGGCTTCTGGACACTGTGCCTCCCGCTGGCGTTTGGCCACTGTGCCTCCCCCTGGCTTCTGGCCACAGTGCCTCACCCCTGGCTTCTGGCAACTTGTGCCTCCCACATGGCCTTTGGCAACTGTGCCTCCTCTGGCCACTTTGCCTCCCCACCAGCATCTGGCCACTGTGCCTCCCCACGAGCCTCTGGCCACTGTCCTTCCCGCCGGGCTCTGGCCACTGTGCTAACCCACCGGCATCTGGCCACTGTGCCAACCCTCAGAATATCCTCACTGTACTTCCCAAAAAGCCTCTGGCCACTGTGCCTCCCAACCAGCCTCTGGCCCCTGTGCCTCCCCACCAGCCTCTGGCCACTGTCCTTCCCCCCATGCTCTGGCCACTGTGCCTCCCCACCATCCTCTGGCCACTGTGCCTCCCCACCAGCCTCTGGCCACTGCCCTTCCCGCCGGGCTCTGGCCACTGTGCTAACCCACCGGCTTCTGGCCACTGTGCCAACCCTCAGAATATCCTCACTGTACTTCCCAAAAAGCCTCTGGCCACTGTGCCTCCCAACCAGCCTCTGGCCCCTGTGCCTCCCCACCAGGCCCTGGCCACTGTGCCACCCCTCCTGCATCTGGCCACTCTGCCTCCCCCCTGGCCTGTGGCCATTGTGCCTCCCCCTGGGCCATGGACACTGTGCCTTCCCCTGGCCTGTGGACACTGCGCCTTCCCTCGGCCTCTGGCCACTGTATCTCCCCCAGCCTGTGGCCACTGTGCCTGCTCCCGAGCCTCTGGCCACTGTGCCTGCTCCCTGGCCTCTGGCCACTGCCCACCCACTAACCTCTGGCCACTGGGCTTCCCCACCGGCCTCTGGCCACTGTGCCTCCCCACCATACTTGGGCCACTGTGCCTTCCTCTTGGCCTCGGGCCACCCTGCCTTCCTCCCAGGTTCTGGCCACTGTGCCTTCCTCCTGGCATCTGGCCACTGTACTTCCTCCTGGCCTCTGGGCACTGTGCCTCCCCCTGGCTTCTGGCCACTGTGCCTCCCCCTGGCTTTTGGCCACTGTGCCTCCCCCTGGCTTCTGGCCACAGTGCCTCACCCCCGGCTTCTGGCAACTTGTGCCTCCCACATGGCCTTTGGCAACTGTGCCTCCTCTGGCCACTTTGCCTCCCCACCAGCATCTGGCCACTGTGCCTCCCCACGAGCCTCTGGCCACTGTGCCTCCCCACCAGCCTCTGGCCACTGTGCCTCCCCACCAGGCTCTGGCCACTGTGCTAACCCCCGGCATCTGGCCATTGTGCCAACCCTCAGACTATCCTCACTGTACTTCCCAACAAGCCTCTGGCCACTGTGCATCCCCACAAGCCTCTGGCCACTGTGCCTCCCCACCAGGCTCTGCCCACTGTGCCACCCCTCCTGGCATCTGGCCACTGTGCCTCCCCCCTGGCTTGTGGCCACTGTGCCTCCCCCTGGCATGTGGACACTGTGCCTCCCCCTGGCCTGTGGCCACTGTGCCTACCCCCTGGCCGGTTGCCACTGTGCTTCCTCTCTGGCCTGTGGCCACTCTGCCACACCCCTGGCCTCTGGCCACTGTGCCTCCTCTTCAGCCTCTGGCCACTGTACCTCTACCCCAGCCTCTGGCCACTGTTCCTCCCCCGGCTTCTGGCCACTTGTGCCTCCCCCCTGGCCTCTGGTAACTGTGCCTCCTCTGGCCACTGTACCTCCTCTCAGCCTCTGGCCACTGTGCCTCCCCACCAGCCACCTGGCCACTGTGCCAACCCTCAGACTCAGGCCACTGTGCGTCCCCCAGGCCAATGGCCACTGTGCCCCCTGGCCTCTGGCCACTATGCCTTCCCTGGCCTCTGGCCACTGTGCCTCCCACCAGCCTCTGGCCACTGTGCCTCCTCCAGCCCCTGGCCACTGTGCCTCCCCCAGCTTCTGGCCACTGTGCCTCCACCCAGCCTCTGGCCACTGTGCCTCCTCCCTGGCCTCTGGCCACTGGTCCTCCTCCCTGGCCTCTGGCCACTGTGCCTCCTCCCCGGCCTCTGGCCACTGCCCACCCACCAACCTCTGGCCACTGGGCTTCCCGGCTGGCCTCTGGCCACTGTGTCTCCCCAGCCACTGTGCTTCCCCAGCCTCTGGCCACTGTGCCTCCCCCAGCTTCTGGCCACTGTGCCTCTCCCCAGCCTCTGGCCGCTGTGGCTCTGCTCAGCCTCTGGCCACTGAGCCACCCCTCCTGGCCTCTGGCCACTGTGCCTCCCCCTGGCCTGTGGCCACTGTGCCTCCCCTCTGGCCTGTGGCTACTGTGCCCACCCCTGGCCACTGTGCCTTCCTCCTGGCCTCTGGCCACTGTGCCTCCTCCAGCCCCTGGCCACTGTGCCTCCCCCAGCTTCTGGCCACTGTGCCTCTCACCAGCCTCTGGCCACTGTGACTCTTCTCGGCCTCTGGCCACTGTGCCTCCCCCCCAGCCTCTGGCCACTGTGCCTCCTCCCTGGCCTCTGGCCTCTGTGCCTCCTCCCTGGCCTCTGGCCACTGTCCACTCACCTCCCTTTGGCCACTGTGCCTCCCCCAGCCTCTTGCCACTGTGACTCCCCAGCATCTGGCCACTGTGCCTGCTCTCCTGCCTCTGGCCACTGTGCCTCCTCCCTGGCCTCTGGCCACTGTGCCTCTTCCCCAACCTCTGGCCACTGGGCTTCCCCAATGGCCTCTGGCCACTGTGCCTCCTTGGCCACTGCTGACCAACCAACATCTGGCCACTGGGCTTCCCCACCAGCCTCGGGCCACTGTGCCTCCCCACCATCCTCGGGCCACTGTGCCTTCCTCCTGGCCTCGGGCCACTCTGCCTTCCTCCCCGGTTCTGGCCACTGTGCCTTCCTCCTGGCCTCTGGCCACTGTGCCTTCCTCCCGGCCTCCGGGCACTGTGCCTGCCCTGGCTTCCAGCCACTGTGCCTCCCCCTGGCTTTTGGCCACTGTGCCTCACCCCCGGCTCTGGCCACTTGTGCCTCCCACATGGCCTTTGGCAACTGTGCCTCCTCTGGCCACTGTGCCTCCCCACCATCCTCTGGCCACTGTGCCTCCCCATCAGCCTCTGGCCACTGTCCTCCCTGTCAGGCTCTAGCCACTGTGCTAAACCACCGGCATCTGGCCACTGTGCCAACCCTCAGAATATCCTCACTGTACTTCCCAACAAGCCTCTGGGCACTGTGCCTCCCCACCAGCCTCTGGCCACTGTGCCTCCCACCAGGCTCTGGCCACTGTGCCACCCCTCCTGGCATCTGGCCACTGTGCCTCCCCCCAGGCCTGTGGCCACTGTGCCTCCCCCTGGCCTGTGGACGCTGTGCCTCCCCCTGGCCTGTGGACACTGTGCCTCCCCTCTGGCCTGTGGCCACTGTGCCTCCACTCTGGCCTGTGCCCACTGTGCCTCCCCTCTGGCCTGTGGCCACTGTAACACACCCCTGGCCTGTGGCCACTGTTCCACACCCCTGGCCTGTGGACACTGTGCCTCCCCCCTGGCCTGTGGACACTGTGCCTCTCCCATGCCCTCTGGCCACTGTGCCTCCCCTGACCTCTGGCCACTATGCCCCCCTAGCCTCTGGCCAGTGTGCCTCCACCGGCCCCTGGCCACTGTGCTTCCCCTGACCCCTGGCCACTGTGGCTCGCCTGGCTTCTGGCCACTGTGCCTCCACCCAGCCTCTGGCCACTGTGCCTCCTCCCTGGCCTCTGGCCACTGGTCCTCCTCCCTGGCCTCTGGCCACTGTGGCTCCTCCCCGGCCTCTGGCCACTGTTCCTCCCCCTGGCTTCTGACCACTTGTGCATCTCACCTGGCCTCTGGTAACTGTGCCTACTCTGGCCACTGTGCCTCCCCCCAGCCTCTGGACACTGTGCCTCCCCACCAGCCTCTGGCCACTGTGCCAAACCTCAGACTCTGCCCACTGTGCCTCCCCAGGCCAATGGCCACTGTGCCTACCCTGGCATCTGGCCACTCTGCCTCCCCCTGGCCTCTGGCCACTGTGACTCCTCCAGCCCCTGGGCACTGTGCCTCCCCCTGGCTTCTGGCCACTGTGCCTCCCCCTGCCTTCTGGCCACTGTGCCTCACCCCAGGCTTCTGGCCACTTGTGCCTCCCACATAGCCTTTGGAAACTGTGCCTCCTCTGGCCACTGTGCCTCCCCACCAACCTCTGGCCACTGTGCTAACCCCCAGCATCTGGCCACTGTGCCAACCCTCAGAATATCCTCACTGTACTTCCCAAAATGCCTCTGGCCACTGTGCCTCCGAACCAGCCTCTGGCCCCTGTGCCTCCCCACCAGGCCCTGGCCACTGTGCCACCCCTCCTGGCATCTGGCCACTGTGCCTGCCCCCTGGCCTGTGGCCATTGTGCCTCCCCCTGGGCCATGGACACTGTGCCTTCCCCTGGCCTGTGGACACTGCGCCTTCCCTCGGCCTCTGGCCACTGTGCCTCCCCCAGCCTGTGGCCACTGTGCCTGCTCCCGAGCCTCTGGTCACTGTGCCTGCTCCCTGGCCTCTGGCCACTGCCCACCCACTAACCTCTGGCCACTGGGCTTCCCCACCGGCCTCTGGCCACTGTGCCTCCCTTGCCACTTAGCCTCCCCCAGCCTCTGGCCACTGTGCCTCCCCCTGGCCTCGGCCACTGTGCCACTGTGCCTCATCTGGATTCTGGCCCCTGTGCCTCCCCCGGCCTCTGGCCACTGTGCCTCCCCCTGTCCCGTGGCCACTGTACCTCCCCCAGGCCAATGGCCACTGTGCCTCTCGCCAGCCTGTGGCCACTGTGCCTCCTCCAGCCCCTGGCCACTGTGCCTCCCCCGGCTTCATGCCACTGTGCCTCACCCCAGCCTCTGGCCACTGTGCCTCCCCTCAGCCTCTAGCCACTGTGCCTCATCCCAGCCTCTGGCCACTGTGCCTCCTCCCTGGCATCTGGCCTCTGTGCCTCCTCCCCGGCCTCTGGCCACTGCCCACTCACCAATCTCTGGCCACTGGGCTTCCCCACTGGCCTCTGGCCACTGTGACTCCCTCTGGCCACTGTGCCTCCCCCCAGCCTCTGGCCACTGTGCCTCCCCGAGCCTCTGGCCACTGTGCCTCTTCCCCAACCCCTGGCCACTGGGCTTCCCCACCGGCCTCTGGCCACTGTGCCTCCCTGTCCACTGCTGACCAAGCAACATCTGGCCGCTGGGCTTCCCCACCAGCCTTGGGCCACTGTGCCTCCCCACCATACTTGGGCCACTGCGCCTTCCTCCTGGCCTCTGGCCACCCTGCCTTCCTCCCAGGTTCTGGCCACTGTGCCTTCCTCCTGGCATTTGGCCACTGTGCTTCCTCCTGGCCTCTGGGCACTGTGCCTCCCCCTGGCTTCTGGACACTGTGCCTCCCGCTGGCGTTTGGCCACTGTGCCTCCCCCTGGCTTCTGGCCACAGTGCCTCACCCCTGGCTTCTGGCAACTTGTGCCTCCCACATGGCCTTTGGCAACTGTGCCTCCTCTGGCCACTTTGCCTCCCCACCAGCATCTGGCCACTGTGCCTCCCCACGAGCCTCTGGCCACTGTCCTTCTCGCCGGGCTCTGGCCACTGTGCTAACCCACCGGCATCTGGCCACTGTGCCAACCCTCAGAATATCCTCACTGTACTTCCCAAAAAGCCTCTGGCCACTGTGCCTCCCAACCAGCCTCTGGCCCCTGTGCCTCCCCACCAGCCTCTGGCCACTGTCCTTCCCCCCATGCTCTGGCCACTGTGCCTCCCCACCATCCTCTGGCCACTGTGCCTCCCCACCAGCCTCTGGCCACTGCCCTTCCCGCCGGGCTCTGGCCACTGTGCTAACCCACCGGCTTCTGGCCACTGTGCCAACCCTCAGAATATCCTCACTGTACTTCCCAAAAAGCCTCTGGCCACTGTGCCTCCCAACCAGCCTCTGGCCCCTGTGCCTCCCCACCAGGCCCTGGCCACTGTGCCACCCCTCCTGGCATCTGGCCACTCTGCCTCCCCCCTGGCCTGTGGCCATTGTGCCTCCCCCTGGGCCATGGACACTGTGCCTTCCCCTGGCCTGTGGACACTGCGCCTTCCCTCGGCCTCTGGCCACTGTATCTCCCCCAGCCTGTGGCCACTGTGCCTGCTCCCGAGCCTCTGGCCACTGTGCCTGCTCCCTGGCCTCTGGCCACTGCCCACCCACTAACCTCTGGCCACTGGGCTTCCCCACCGGCCTCTGGCCACTGTGCCTCCCCACCATACTTGGGCCACTGTGCCTTCCTCTTGGCCTCGGGCCACCCTGCCTTCCTCCCAGGTTCTGGCCACTGTGCCTTCCTCCTGGCATCTGGCCACTGTACTTCCTCCTGGCCTCTGGGCACTGTGCCTCCCCCTGGCTTCTGGCCACTGTGCCTCCCCCTGGCTTTTGGCCACTGTGCCTCCCCCTGGCTTCTGGCCACAGTGCCTCCCACATGGCCTTTGGCAACTGTGCCTCCTCTGGCCACTTTGCCTCCCCACCAGCATCTGGCCACTGTGCCTCCCCACGAGCCTCTGGCCACTGTCCTTCCCGCCGGGCTCTGGCCACTGTGCTAACCCACCGGCATCTGGCCACTGTGCCAACCCTCAGAATATCCTCACTGTACTTCCCAAAAAGCCTCTGGCCACTGTGCCTCCCAACCAGCCTCTGGCCCCTGTGCCTCCCCACCAGCCTCTGGCCACTGTCCTTCCCCCCATGCTCTGGCCACTGTGCCTCCCCACCATCCTCTGGCCACTGTGCCTCCCCACCAGCCTCTGGCCACTGCCCTTCCCGCCGGGCTCTGGCCACTGTGCTAACCCACCGGCTTCTGGCCACTGTGCCAACCCTCAGAATATCCTCACTGTACTTCCCAAAAAGCCTCTGGCCACTGTGCCTCCCAACCAGCCTCTGGCCCCTGTGCCTCCCCACCAGGCCCTGGCCACTGTGCCACCCCTCCTGGCATCTGGCCACTCTGCCTCCCCCCTGGCCTGTGGCCATTGTGCCTCCCCCTGGGCCATGGACACTGTGCCTTCCCCTGGCCTGTGGACACTGCGCCTTCCCTCGGCCTCTGGCCACTGTATCTCCCCCAGCCTGTGGCCACTGTGCCTGCTCCCGAGCCTCTGGCCACTGTGCCTGCTCCCTGGCCTCTGGCCACTGCCCACCCACTAACCTCTGGCCACTGGGCTTCCCCACCGGCCTCTGGCCACTGTGCCTCCCCACCATACTTGGGCCACTGTGCCTTCCTCTTGGCCTCGGGCCACCCTGCCTTCCTCCCAGGTTCTGGCCACTGTGCCTTCCTCCTGGCATCTGGCCACTGTACTTCCTCCTGGCCTCTGGGCACTGTGCCTCCCCCTGGCTTCTGGCCACTGTGCCTCCCCCTGGCTTTTGGCCACTGTGCCTCCCCCTGGCTTCTGGCCACAGTGCCTCACCCCCGGCTTCTGGCAACTTGTGCCTCCCACATGGCCTTTGGCAACTGTGCCTCCTCTGGCCACTTTGCCTCCCCACCAGCATCTGGCCACTGTGCCTCCCCACGAGCCTCTGGCCACTGTGCCTCCCCACCAGCCTCTGGCCACTGTGCCTCCCCACCAGGCTCTGGCCACTGTGCTAACCCCCGGCATCTGGCCATTGTGCCAACCCTCAGACTATCCTCACTGTACTTCCCAACAAGCCTCTGGCGACTGTGCATCCCCACAAGCCTCTGGCCACTGTGCCTCCCCACCAGGCTCTGCCCACTGTGCCACCCCTCCTGGCATCTGGCCACTGTGCCTCCCCCCTGGCTTGTGGCCACTGTGCCTCCCCCTGGCATGTGGACACTGTGCCTCCCCCTGGCCTGTGGCCACTGTGCCTACACCCTGGCCGGTTGCCACTGTGCTTCCTCTCTGGCCTGTGGCCACTCTGCCACACCCCTGGCCTCTGGCCACTGTGCCTCCTCTTCAGCCTCTGGCCACTGTACCTCTACCCCAGCCTCTGGCCACTGTTCCTCCCCCGGCTTCTGGCCACTTGTGCCTCCCCCCTGGCCTCTGGTAACTGTGCCTCCTCTGGCCACTGTACCTCCTCTCAGCCTCTGGCCACTGTGCCTCCCCACCAGCCACCTGGCCACTGTGCCAACCCTCAGACTCAGGCCACTGTGCGTCCCCCAGGCCAATGGCCACTGTGCCCCCTGGCCTCTGGCCACTATGCCTTCCCTGGCCTCTGGCCACTGTGCCTCCCACCAGCCTCTGGCCACTGTGCCTCCTCCAGCCCCTGGCCACTGTGCCTCCCCCAGCTTCTGGCCACTGTGCCTCCACCCAGCCTCTGGCCACTGTGCCTCCTCCCTGGCCTCTGGCCACTGGTCCTCCTCCCTGGCCTCTGGCCACTGTGCCTCCTCCCCAGCCTCTGGCCACTGCCCACCCACCAACCTCTGGCCACTGGGCTTCCCGGCTGGCCTCTGGCCACTGTGTCTCCCCAGCCACTGTGCTTCCCCAGCCTCTGGCCACTGTGCCTCCCCCAGCTTCTGGCCACTGTGCCTCTCCCCAGCCTCTGGCCGCTGTGGCTCTCCTCAGCCTCTGGCCACTGAGCCACCCCTCCTGGCCTCTGGCCACTGTGCCTCCCCCTGGCCTGTGGCCACTGTGCCTCCCCTCTGGCCTGTGGCTACTGTGCCCACCCCTGGCCACTGTGCCTTCCTCCTGGCCTCTGGCCACTGTGCCTCCTCCAGCCCCTGGCCACTGTGCTTCCCCCAGCTTCTGGCCACTGTGCCTCTCCCCAGCCTCTGGCCACTGTGACTCTTCTCGGCCTCTGGCCACTGTGCCTCCCCCCCAGCCTCTGGCCACTGTGCCTCCTCCCTGGCCTCTGGCCTCTGTGCCTCCTCCCTGGCCTCTGGCCACTGTCCACTCACCTCCCTTTGGCCACTGTGCCTCCCCCAGCCTCTTGCCACTGTGACTCCCCAGCATCTGGCCACTGTGCCTGCTCTCCTGCCTCTGGCCACTGTGCCTCCTCCCTGGCCTCTGGCCACTGTGCCTCTTCCCCAACCTCTGGCCACTGGGCTTCCCCAATGGCCTCTGGCCACTGTGCCTCCTTGGCCACTGCTGACCAACCAACATCTGGCCACTGGGCTTCCCCACCAGCCTCGGGCCACTGTGCCTCCCCACCATCCTCGGGCCACTGTGCCTTCCTCCTGGCCTCGGGCCACTCTGCCTTCCTCCCCGGTTCTGGCCACTGTGCCTTCCTCCTGGCCTCTGGCCACTGTGCCTTCCTCCCGGCCTCCGGGCACTGTGCCTGCCCTGGCTTCCAGCCACTGTGCCTCCCCCTGGCTTTTGGCCACTGTGCCTCACCCCCGGCTCTGGCCACTTGTGCCTCCCACATGGCCTTTGGCAACTGTGCCTCCTCTGGCCACTGTGCCTCCCCACCATCCTCTGGCCACTGTGCCTCCCCATCAGCCTCTGGCCACTGTCCTCCCTGTCAGGCTCTAGCCACTGTGCTAAACCACCGGCATCTGGCCACTGTGCCAACCCTCAGAATATCCTCACTGTACTTCCCAACAAGCCTCTGGGCACTGTGCCTCCCCACCAGCCTCTGGCCACTGTGCCTCCCACCAGGCTCTGGCCACTGTGCCACCCCTCCTGGCATCTGGCCACTGTGCCTCCCCCCAGGCCTGTGGCCACTGTGCCTCCCCCTGGCCTGTGGACGCTGTGCCTCCCCCTGGCCTGTGGACACTGTGCCTCCCCTCTGGCCTGTGGCCACTGTGCCTCCACTCTGGCCTGTGCCCACTGTGCCTCCCCTCTGGCCTGTGGCCACTGTAACACACCCCTGGCCTGTGGCCACTGTTCCACACCCCTGGCCTGTGGACACTGTGCCTCCCCACGAGCCTCTGGCCACTGTGCCTCCCCACGAGCCTCTGGCCACTGTGCCTCCCCACCAGGCTCTGGCCACTGTGCTAACCCCCGGCATCTGGCCATTGTGCCAACCCTCAGACTATCCTCACTGTACTTCCCAACAAGCCTCTGGCCACTGTGCATCCCCACAAGCCTCTGGCCACAGTGCCTCCCCACCAGGCTCTGCCCACTGTGCCACCCCTCCTGGCATCTGGCCACTGTGCCTCCCCCCTGGCTTGTGGCCACTGTGCCTCCCCCTGGCATGTGGACACTGTGCCTCCCCCTGGCCTGTGGCCACTGTGCCTACCCCCTGGCCGGTTGCCACTGTGCTTCCTCTCTGGCCTGTGGCCACTCTGCCACACCCCTGGCCTCTGGCCACTGTGCCTCCTCTTCAGCCTCTGGCCACTGTACCTCTACCCCAGCCTCTGTCCACTGTTCCTCCCCCGGCTTCTGGCCACTTGTGCCTCCCCCCTGGCCTCTGGTAACTGTGCCTCCTCTGGCCACTGTACCTCCTCTCAGCCTCTGGCCACTGTGCCTCCCTACCAGCCACCTGGCCACTGTGCCAACCCTCAGACTCAGGCCACTGTGCGTCCCCCAGGCCAATGGCCACTGTGCCCCCTGGCCTCTGGCCACTATGCCTTCCCTGGCCTCTGGCCACTGTGCCTCCCACCAGCCTCTGGCCACTTTGCCTCCTCCAGCCCCTGGCCACTGTGCCTCCCCCAGCTTCTGGCCACTGTGCCTCCACCCAGCCTCTGGCCACTGTGCCTCCTCCCTGGCCTCTGGCCACTGGTCCTCCTCCCTGGCCTCTGGCCACTGTGCCTCCTCCCCGGCCTCTGGCCACTGCCCACCCACCAACCTCTGGCCACTGGGCTTCCCGGCTGGCCTCTGGCCACTGTGTCTCCCCAGCCACTGTGCTTCCCCAGCCTCTGGCCACTGTGCCTCCCCCAGCTTCTGGCCACTGTGCCTCTCCCCAGCCTCTGGCCGCTGTGGCTCTCCTCAGCCTCTGGCCACTGAGCCACCCCTCCTGGCCTCTGGCCACTGTGCCTCCCCCTGGCCTGTGGCCACTGTGCCTCCCCTCTGGCCTGTGGCTACTGTGCCCACCCCTGGCCACTGTGCCTTCCTCCTGGCCTCTGGCCACTGTGCCTCCTCCAGCCCCTGGCCACTGTGCCTCCCCCAGCTTCTAGCCACTGTGCCTCTCCCCAGCCTCTGGCCACTGTGACTCTTCTCGGCCTCTGGCCACTGTGCCTCCCCCCCAGCCTCTGGCCACTGTGCCTCCTCCCTGGCCTCTGGCCTCTGTGCCTCCTCCCTGGCCTCTGGCCACTGTCCACTCACCTCCCTTTGGCCACTGTGCCTCCCCCAGCCTCTTGCCACTGTGACTCCCCAGCATCTGGCCACTGTGCCTGCTCTCCTGCCTCTGGCCACTGTGCCTCCTCCCTGGCCTCTGGCCACTGTGCCTCTTCCCCAACCTCTGGCCACTGGGCTTCCCCAATGGCCTCTGGCCACTGTGCCTCCTTGGCCACTGCTGACCAACCAACATCTGGCCACTGGGCTTCCCCACCATCCTCGGGCCACTGTGCCTTCCTCCTGGCCTCGGGCCACTCTGCCTTCCTCCCCGATTCTGGCCACTGTGCCTTCCTCCTGGCCTCTGGCCACTGTGCCTTCCTCCCGGCCTCCGGGCACTGTGCCTGCCCTGGCTTCCAGCCACTGTGCCTCCCCCTGGCTTTTGGCCACTGTGCCTCACCCCCGGCTCTGGCCACTTGTGCCTCCCACATGGCCTTTGGCAACTGTGCCTCCTCTGGCCACTGTGCCTCCCCACCATCCTCTGGCCACTGTGCCTCCCCATCAGCCTCTGGCCACTGTCCTCCCTGTCAGGCTCTAGCCACTGTGCTAAACCACCGGCATCTGGCCACTGTGCCAACCCTCAGAATATCCTCACTGTACTTCCCAACAAGCCTCTGGGCACTGTGCCTCCCCACCAGCCTCTGGCCACTGTGCCTCCCACCAGGCTCTGGCCACTGTGCCACCCCTCCTGGCATCTGGCCACTGTGCCTCCCCCCAGGCCTGTGGCCACTGTGCCTCCCCCTGGCCTGTGGACACTGTGCCTCCCCTCTGGCCTGTGGCCACTGTGCCTCCACTCTGGCCTGTGCCCACTGTGCCTCCCCTCTGGCCTGTGGCCACTGTAACACACCCCTGGCCTGTGGCCACTGTTCCACACCCCTGGCCTGTGGACACTGTGCCTCCCCCCTGGCCTGTGGACACTGTGCCTCTCCCATGCCCTCTGGCCACTGTGCCTCCCCTGACCTCTGGCCACTATGCCCCCCTAGCCTCTGGCCAGTGTGCCTCCACCGGCCCCTGGCCACTGTGCTTCCCCTGACCCCTGGCCACTGTGGCTCGCCTGGCTTCTGGCCACTGTGCCTCCACCCAGCCTCTGGCCACTGTGCCTCCTCCCTGGCCTCTGGCCACTGGTCCTCCTCCCTGGCCTCTGGCCACTGTGGCTCCTCCCCGGCCTCTGGCCACTGTTCCTCCCCCTGGCTTCTGACCACTTGTGCATCTCACCTGGCCTCTGGTAACTGTGCCTACTCTGGCCACTGTGCCTCCCCCCAGCCTCTGGACACTGTGCCTCCCCACCAGCCTCTGGCCACTGTGCCAAACCTCAGACTCTGCCCACTGTGCCACCCCAGGCCAATGGCCACTGTGCCCCCTGGCCTCTGGTCACTGTGCCTACCCTGGCCTCTGGCCACTCTGCCTCCCCCTGGCCTCTGGCCACTGTGACTCCTCCAGCCCCTGGGCACTGTGCCTCCCCCTGGCTTCTGGCCACTGTGCCTCCCCCTGCCTTCTGGCCACTGTGCCTCACCCCAGGCTTCTGGCCACTTGTGCCTCCCACATAGCCTTTGGAAACTGTGCCTCCTCTGGCCACTGTGCCTCCCCACCAACCTCTGGCCACTGTGCTAACCCCCAGCATCTGGCCACTGTGCCAACCCTCAGAATATCCTCACTGTACTTCCCAAAACGCCTCTGGCCACTGTGCCTCCGAACCAGCCTCTGGCCCCTGTGCCTCCCCACCAGGCCCTGGCCACTGTGCCACCCCTCCTGGCATCTGGCCACTCTGCCTGCCCCCTGGCCTGTGGCCATTGTGCCTCCCCCTGGGCCATGGACACTGTGCCTTCCCCTGGCCTGTGGACACTGCGCCTTCCCTCGGCCTCTGGCCACTGTGCCTCCCCCAGCCTGTGGCCACTGTGCCTGCTCCCGAGCCTCTGGTCACTGTGCCTGCTCCCTGGCCTCTGGCCACTGCCCACCCACTAACCTCTGGCCACTGGGCTTCCCCACCGGCCTCTGGCCACTGTGCCTCCCCCTGGCCTCGGCCACTGTGCCACTGTGCCTCATCTGGATTCTGGCCCCTGTGCCTCCCCCGGCCTCTGGCCACTGTGCCTCCCCCTGTCCCGTGGCCACTGTACCTCCCCCAGGCCAATGGCCACTGTGCCTCTCGCCAGCCTGTGGCCACTGTGCCTCCTCCAGCCCCTGGCCACTGTGCCTCCCCCGGCTTCATGCCACTGTGCCTCACCCCAGCCTCTGGCCACTGTGCCTGCCCTCAGCCTCTAGCCACTGTGCCTCATCCCAGCCTCTGGCCACTGTGCCTCCTCCCTGGCATCTGGCCTCTGTGCCTCCTCCCCGGCCTCTGGCCACTGCCCACTCACCAATCTCTGGCCACTGGGCTTCCCCACTGGCCTCTGGCCACTGTGACTCCCTCTGGCCACTGTGCCTCCCCCCAGCCTCTGGCCACTGTGCCTCCCCGAGCCTCTGGCCACTGTGCCTCTTCCCCAACCCCTGGCCACTGGGCTTCCCCACCGGCCTCTGGCCACTGTGCCTCCCTGGCCACTGCTGACCAAGCAACATCTGGCCGCTGGGCTTCCCCACCAGCCTTGGGCCACTGTGCCTCCCCACCATACTTGGGCCACTGCGCCTTCCTCCTGGCCTCTAGCCACCCTGCCTTCCTCCCAGGTTCTGGCCACTGTGCCTTCCTCCTGGCATTTGGCCACTGTGCTTCCTCCTGGCCTCTGGGCACTGTGCCTCCCCCTGGCTTCTGGACACTGTGCCTCCCGCTGGCGTTTGGCCACTGTGCCTCCCCCTGGCTTCTGGCCACAGTGCCTCACCCCTGGCTTCTGGCAACTTGTGCCTCCCACATGGCCTTTGGCAACTGTGCCTCCTCTGGCCACTTTGCCTCCCCACCAGCATCTGGCCACTGTGTCTCCCCACGAGCCTCTGGCCACTGTCCTTCCCGCCGGGCTCTGGCCACTGTGCTAACCCACCGGCATCTGGCCACTGTGCCAACCCTCAGAATATCCTCACTGTACTTCCCAAAAAGCCTCTGGCCACTGTGCCTCCCAACCAGCCTCTGGCCCCTGTGCCTCCCCACCAGCCTCTGGCCACTGTCCTTCCCCCCATGCTCTGGCCACTGTGCCTCCCCACCATCCTCTGGCCACTGTGCCTCCCCACCAGCCTCTGGCCACTGCCCTTCCCGCCGGGCTCTGGCCACTGTGCTAACCCACCGGCTTCTGGCCACTGTGCCAACCCTCAGAATATCCTCACTGTACTTCCCAAAAAGCCTCTGGCCACTGTGCCTCCCAACCAGCCTCTGGCCCCTGTGCCTCCCCACCAGGCCCTGGCCACTGTGCCACCCCTCCTGGCATCTGGCCACTCTGCCTCCCCCCTGGCCTGTGGCCATTGTGCCTCCCCCTGGGCCATGGACACTGTGCCTTCCCCTGGCCTGTGGACACTGCGCCTTCCCTCGGCCTCTGGCCACTGTATCTCCCCCAGCCTGTGGCCACTGTGCCTGCTCCCGAGCCTCTGGCCACTGTGCCTGCTCCCTGGCCTCTGGCCACTGCCCACCCACTAACCTCTGGCCACTGGGCTTCCCCACCGGCCTCTGGCCACTGTGCCTCCCCACCATACTTGGGCCACTGTGCCTTCCTCTTGGCCTCGGGCCACCCTGCCTTCCTCCCAGGTTCTGGCCACTGTGCCTTCCTCCTGTCATCTGGCCACTGTACTTCCTCCTGGCCTCTGGGCACTGTGCCTCCCCCTGGCTTCTGGCCACTGTGCCTCCCCCTGGCTTTTGGCCACTGTGCCTCCCCCTGGCTTCTGGCCACAGTGCCTCACCCCCGGCTTCTGGCAACTTGTGCCTCCCACATGGCCTTTGGCAACTGTGCCTCCTCTGGCCACTTTGCCTCCCCACCAGCATCTGGCCACTGTGCCTCCCCACGAGCCTCTGGCCACTGTGCCTCCCCACCAGCCTCTGGCCACTGTGCCTCCCCACCAGGCTCTGGCCACTGTGCTAACCCCCGGCATCTGGCCATTGTGCCAACCCTCAGACTATCCTCACTGTACTTCCCAACAAGCCTCTGGCCACTGTGCATCCCCACAAGCCTCTGGCCACTGTGCCTCCCCACCAGGCTCTGCCCACTGTGCCACCCCTCCTGGCATCTGGCCACTGTGCCTCCCCCCTGGCTTGTGGCCACTGTGCCTCCCCCTGGCATGTGGACACTGTGCCTCCCCCTGGCCTGTGGCCACTGTGCCTACCCCCTGGCCGGTTGCCACTGTGCTTCCTCTCTGGCCTGTGGCCACTCTGCCACACCCCTGGCCTCTGGCCACTGTGCCTCCTCTTCAGCCTCTGGCCACTGTACCTCTACCCCAGCCTCTGGCCACTGTTCCTCCCCCGGCTTCTGGCCACTTGTGCCTCCCCCCTGGCCTCTGGTAACTGTGCCTCCTCTGGCCACTGTACCTCCTCTCAGCCTCTGGCCACTGTGCCTCCCCACCAGCCACCTGGCCACTGTGCCAACCCTCAGACTCAGGCCACTGTGCGTCCCCCAGGCCAATGGCCACTGTGCCCCCTGGCCTCTGGCCACTATGCCTTCCCTGGCCTCTGGCCACTGTGCCTCCCACCAGCCTCTGGCCACTGTGCCTCCTCCAGCCCCTGGCCACTGTGCCTCCCCCAGCTTCTGGCCACTGTGCCTCTCCCCAGCCTCTGGCCACTGTGGCTCCCCTCGGCCTCTGGCCACTGTGCCTCCCCCCAGCCTCTGGCCACTGTGCCTCCTCCCTGGCCTCTGGCCTCTTTGCCTCCTCCCCATCCTCTGGCCACTGCCCACTCACCTCCCTCTGGCCACTGTGCCTCCCCCAGTCTCTGGCCACTGTGACTCCCCCAGCATCTGGCCACTGTGCCTGCCTGCTGCCCTGCCTCTGGCCACTGTGCCTCCTCCCCGGCCTCTGGCCACTGTGCCTCTTCCCCAACCTCTGGCCACTGAGCCTCCCCAATGGCCTCTGGCCACTGTGCCTCCTTGGCCACTGCCGACCAACCAACATCTGGCCACTGGGCTTCCCCCCCAGCCTCGGGCCACTGTGCCTCCCCACCATCCTCGGGCCACTGTGCCTTCCTCCCGGGTTCTGGCCACTGTGTCTTCCTCCTCGCCTCTGGCCACTGTGCCTTCCTCCCGGCCTCTAGGCACTGTGCCTCCCCCTGGCTTCCGGCCACTGTGCCTCCCCCTGGCTTCTGGCCACTGTGCCTCACCCCCGGTTTCTGGCCACTTGTGCCTCCCACATGGCCTTTGGCAACTGTGCCTCCTCTGGCCACTGTGCCTCCCCACCATCCTCTGGCCACTGTGCCTCCCCACCAGCCTCTGGCCACTGTACTTCCCGCCGGGATCTGGCCACTGAGCTAACCCAACGGCATCTGGCCACTGTGCCAACCCTCAGAATATCCTCACTGTATTTCCCAACAAGCCTCTGGCCACTGTGCCTCCCCACCAGCCTCTGGCCACTGTGCCTCCCCACCAGGCTCTGGCCACTGTGCCACCCCTCCTAGCATCTGGCCACTGTGCCTCCCCCCTGGCCTGTGGCCACTGTGCCTCCCCCTGGCCTGTGGATGCTGTGCCTCCCCCTGGCCTGTGGACACTGTGCCTCCCCTCTGGCCTGTGGCCACTGTGCCTCCACTCTGGCCTGTGGTCACTGTGCCTCCCCTCTGGCCTGTGGCCACTGTAACACACCCCTGGCCTGTGGCCACTGTTCCACACCCCTGGCCTGTGGACACTGTGCCTCCCCCCTGGCCTGTGGATACTGTGCCTCTCCCATGGCCTCTGGCCACTGTGCCTCCCCTGGCCTCTGGCCACTATGCCCCCCTAGCCTCTGGCCAGTGTGCCTCCCCCTGGCCAGTGTGCCTCCCCTGGCCCCTGTGCCTCCCCTGACCCCTGGCCACTGTGCCTCCTCCCTGGCCTCTGGCCACTGTTTTGCCTCCCTGGCCTCTGGCCACTGTGCATCCTCCCCGGCCTCTGGCCACTGCCCACCCACCAACCTCTGGCCAATGGGCTTCCCGACCGGCCACTGGCCACTGTGCCTCCCCAAACACTGTGCTTCCCCAGCCTCTGGCCACTGTTCCACTGTGCCTCTGGCCACTGTGCCAACCCTCAGACTCTTCCCCACTGTGCTTCCCAACAAGCCTCTGGCCACTGTGCCACCCCTCCTGCTCTCTGGCCACTGTGCCTCCCCTTCTGGCCTCTGGCCACTGTGCCACCCTCCTGGCCTCTGGCCACTGTGCCACCTCTGCTGGCCTCTGGCCACTGTGCCTCCCTCGCTTCCCTGTGGCCACTGTGCCTCCCTCCCTGGCCTGTGGCCACTGTGCCTACCCCCTGGCCTGTGGCCACTGTGCCTACCCCCTGGCCTGTGGCCACTGTGCCTGCCCTCTGGCCACTCTGCCACACCCCTGGCCTCTGGCCACTGTGCCTCTTCCCCGGCCTCTGGCCACTGTGCCTCTACCCCAGCCTCTGGCCACTGTTCCTCCCCCTGGCTTTTGACCACTTGTACCTCCCACCTGGCCTCTGGTAACAGTGCCTACTCTGGCCACTGTGCCTCCCCCAGCCTCTGGCCAGTGTGCCTCCACACCAGCCTCTGGCCACTGTGCCAACCCTCAGACTCTGGCCACTGTGCCTCCCCAAGGCCAATGGCTACTGTGCCCCCTGGCCTCCTGCCACTCTGCCTGCCCCCAGCCTCTGGCCACTGTGACTCCTCCAGCCCCTGGGCACTGTGCCTCCCCCTGGCTTCTGGCCACTGTGCCTTGCCTTGCCTTCTGGCCACTGTGCCTCACCCCCGGCTTCTGGCCACTTGTGCCTCCCACATATCCTTTGGAAATTGTGCCTCCTCTGGCCACTGTGCCTCCCCACCAACCTCTGGCCACTGTGCTAACCCCCGGCATCTGGCCACTGTGCCAACCCTCAGAATATCTACACTGTACTTCCCAACAAGCCTCTGGCCACTGTGCCTCCCCACAAGCCTCTGGCTCCTGTTCCTCCCCACCAGGCCCTGGCCATTGTGCCACCCCTCCTGGCATCTGGCCACTGTGCCTCCCCCCTGGCCTGTGGCCATTGTGCCTCCCCCTGGCCCGTGGACACTGTGCCTCCCCCTGGCCTGTGGACAATGCGCCTTCCCTCGGCCTCTGGCCACTGTGCCTCCCCCCCAGCCTCTGGCCACAGTGCCTCCTCCCTGGCCTCTGGCCACTGCCCACCCACCAACCTCTGGTCACTGGGCTTCCCCACCGGCCTCTGGCCACTGTGCCTCCCTGGCCACTGTGCCTCCCACTGGCCTCTGGTGACTGTGCCTCCCTTGGCCTCTAGCCACTGTGCAGGCAGCCTCTGGCCACTGTGCCTCCCCCAGCCTCTGGCCACTGTGCCTCCCCCAGCCTCTGGCCACTGTGCCTCCTCCCTGGCCTCTGGCCACTCTGCCTCCTCCCCAGTCTCTGGCCACTGTGCCTCTTCCCTAACCTCTGGCCACTGGGCTTCCCCACCAGCTTCTGGACACTGTGCCTCCCTGGCCACTGGCGACCCACCAACCTCTGGCCACTGGGCTTCCCCACCAGCCTCAGGCCACTGTGCCTCCCCACCAGCCTTGGGATAATGTGTCTTCCTCCTGGCCTCTCTGCCTTCATCCCAGCCTCTGGCCACTGTGCCTTCCTTTCGGGTTCTGGCCACTGTGCCTTCCTCCTGGCCTCTGGCCACTGTGCCTTCCTCCTGGCCTCTGGGCACTGTGCCTCCCTGTGGCTTCTGGCCACTGTGCCTCCCCCTGAACTCTGGCCACTGTGCCTCCCCAATCACTGTGCTTCCCCAGCCTCTGGCCACTGTTCCACTGTGCCTCTGGCCACTGTGCCAACCCTCAGACTCTTCCCCACTGTGCTTCCCAACAAGCCTCTGGCCACTGTGCCACCCTCCTGCCCTCTGGCCACTGTGCCTCCCCTCCTGGCCTCTGGCCACTGTGCCTCCCTCGCTGGCCTGTAGCCACTGTGCCTCCCTCCCTGGCCTGTGGCCACTGTGCCTACCCCCTGGCCTGTGGCCACTGTGCCTGCCCTCTGGCCTCTGGCCACTCTGCCACACCCCCGGCCTCTGGCCACTGTGTCTCCACCCCAGCCTCTGGCCACTGTTCCTCCCCCTGGCTTCTGACCACTTGTGCCTACCACCTGGCCTCTGGTAATGGTGCCTACTCTGGCCACTGTGCCTCCCCTCAGCCTCTGGCCACTGTGCCTCCCCACCAGCCTCTGGCCAGTGTGCCAACCCTCTGACTCTGGCCACTGTGCCTCCCCCAGGCCAATGGCCACTGTGCCCCCTGGCCTCTGGCCACTGTGCCTCCCCTGGCCTCTGGCCATTCTGCCTGCCCTCAGCCTCTGGCCACTGTGACTCCTCCAGCCCCTGGGCACTGTGCCTCCCCCTGGCTTCTGGCCACTGTGCCTCCCCCCGGCTTCTGGCCACTGTGCTAACCCCCGGCATCTGGCCACTGTGCCAACCCTCAGAATATCCTCACTGTACTTCCCAACAAGCCTCTGGCCACTGTGCCTCCCCACCAGCTTCTGGCCCCTGTGCCTCCCCACCAGGCCCTGGTCATTGTGCCACCCCTCCTGGCATCTGGCCACTGTGCCTCCCCCCTGGCCTGTGGCCATTGTGCCTCCCCCTGGCCCGTGGACACTGTGCCTCCCCCTGGCCTGTGGACACAGCACCTTCCCTCGGCCTCTGGCCACTGTGCCTCCCCCCAGCCTCTGGCCACAGTGCCTCCTCCTTAGCCTCTGGCCACTGCCCACCCACCAACCTCTGGCCACTGGGCTTCCCCACCGGCCTCTGGCCACTGTGCCTCCCTGGCCACTGTGCCTCCCACTGCCCTCTGGTGACTGTGCCTCCCCCGGCCTCTAGCCACCGTGCCTCCCCCAACCTCTGCCCACTGTGCCTCCCCCAGCCTCTGGCCACTGTGCCTCCTCCCTGGCCTCTGGCCACTGTGGCTCCTCCCCAGTCTCTGGCCACTCTGCCTCTTCCCCAACCTCTGGCCACTGGGCTTCCCCACCAGCTTCTGGACACTGTGCCTCCCTGGCCACTGCTGACCCACCAACCTCTGGCCACTGGGCTTCCCCACCAGCCTCAGGCCACTGTGCCTCCCCACCAGCCGTGGGCCACTGTGCCTTCCTCCTGGCCACTCTGCCTTCCTCCCAGCCTCTGGCCACTGTGCCTTCCTCCCGGGTTCTGGCCACTGTGCCTTCCTCCCGGCCTCTGGCCACTGTGCCTTCCTCCTGGCCTCTGGGCACTGTGCCTCCCTGTGGCTTCTGGCCACAGTGCCTCCCCCTGACTTCTGGCCACTGTGCCTCACCCCCGGCTTCTGGCCACTTGTGCCTCCGACTGGCCTTTGGCAACTGTGCCTCCTCTGGCCACGATGCCTCCCCACCAGCCTCTGGCCACTGTGCTTCCCCACCAGCCTCTGGCCACTGTGCCAACCCCCTGGCATCTGGCCACTGTGCCAACCCTCAGACTCTCCTCACTGTACTTCCCAACAACCTCTGGCGACTGTGCCCTGCTGGCCTTTGGCCACTGTGCCTCCCCTCCTGGCCTCTGGCCACTGTGCCACCCCTCCTGGCCTCTGCCCATTGTGCCACCCCTCATGGCCTCTGGCCACTATGCTACCCCTCCTGGCATCTGGCCACTGTGCCCCCCTGGCCTGTGCCCACTGTGCCCCCCCTGGCCTCTGGCCACTATGCCTCCCCCTGGCCTGTGGCCATTGTGCCTCCCCTCTGGCCTGTGGCAGCCTGTACCACACCCCTGGCCAGTGGACTGTGCCACATCCCTGGCTGTGGCCACTGTGCCTCCCCCATGGCCTGTGGACACTGTGCCTCTCCCCTGGCCTTTGGCCACTGTGCCTCCCTGGCCTCTGGCCACTATGCCCCCCGGCCTCTGGCCACTGTGCCTCCCCCTAGCCACTGTGCCTCCCACCAGCCTCTGTCCGCTATGCCTCTCCCAGCCTCTGGCCACTGTGCCTCCCGCCAATCTCTGGCCACTGTGCTGCCTCCCCAGCCTCTGGCCACTGTGCCTCCTCCCTGGCCTCTGGCCACTGCCTACCCACCAACCTCTGGCCACTGGGCTATCCCACCGGCCTCTGGCCACTGTACCTCCCTGGCCACTGTGCCTCCCCCCATGCTCTGCCCACTGTGCCTCCCCACCAGCCTCTGGCCACTATGCCCCCCTCCTGGCCTCTGGCCACTGTGCCTCCTCCCCAGCCTCTGGCCACTGTGCCTCCTCCCCGGCCTCTGGCCACTGTGCCTCCCTGCCAATCTCTGGCCACTGTGCCGCCTCCCTAGCCTCTAGCCACTGTGCATCCTCCCTGGCCTCTGGCCACTGCCTACCCACCAACCTCTGGCCACTGGGCCAAAGGACCGACCGAAGCAGAGAAGGGCACACAAAGACAGCATACCCGGTGAATCAAGTGAGGTTGAGTGACTCTGAGACACTGTGGTGCGAGTTGAGTGGCGTAGAAAAGTCAGAGCGCTCACGAGTGAGCGTCAGCGGAGGCAATGTGATTGCCTGAAACACAGATGTTGAATAACCGCGATATGGTGAAGGTTGATGAACGGAACGGTTAGTGAATACCAAACTATACTGAAAATGGGAAGTGGCAGAAGGGCCAGAAAATCAGTAAAGTTGAAATTGAATGCAAGGTGCAAATTCCCAGCAGGAGAGTTAACTGGGAATTTGCAGTTATTTTGTTTTGAAATGAATGAACAGCACTTTGGAATACCGAACCAAAGCAAAGTAATAAGGAGTGAATGCCATGTGAGTGGAAACCAGAGAATAGCGTTCCTTGATATAAAGGAACTGTGAATCATGGAAACTAAACAAAGCAAGCACTGTTGATGAAGTAAAGAACGGTGAGCTGTACAAGTTGAGAAAAAGCATGCTTTGTCAAGAGCGACACGGAAAAGAAGCACTGTCGAAGTTGCAAGTTGAAATTGTGGCAACACTAGGCAAAAGCTTGATAATCCAGCAAGTGAATGGTAGCAAAACAAGTGTTGAAAAGGATTGCTAGAATATAAGTGCAATACCACTGTTGAGCTGAAGCAGTGGTGGTGTAACTGTGGACAATAGGCCAATCAGGTGTGTCAGTTGCGTGACCTGTAATGGGTGGACCGTGTGGTCCAACAACTGCACCTAGACCGACTACATCCTACTAAGGAGAAGCCACTTGGCGCATTTATAAGTTTATGCTTGAATATCCAGATAAACTTGCACGTTGTGAACTTCAAGAGTTGAACTTAATGATAATGATGAAAAGAGCCAATAAGCCTGAAATCTGTGAAAAATCCAGAGGAATTGTATTGTTGTGAAACCAGTGAGTGACTTCAAAGCGTGGAGAAGGGAACAGCTTTTGATTGAAAGTTAATTATTTGGAATAGTGGCAAAGGGAGAACCCTTTTCCAACCAAGAGCTGGAAGAAGGTCTGCACTTTTTTTATAACACTTTTTCGTTTGATGCTGATGTCCCTACACAGTTTGAACAAATAGATGTGAGGGCAAATATAGGTTTTGGACATAGACTGACATTTAATTGGGACTTCCTGGCACACACTATCCTTAGTTTCATTTAGGAGTGCTTAATTTGTGCCAGTGTCTGCCGGTGGGCAACACCAGCACTCTTTTTTGGGCACCGGAACACATGTAATTGTTTTGTTTGTTGAGTTCGGATCACAAATCATTGTGATTTGTGATCTCTATCTCGTGCTCTGCTTGAGTTGCAGCAGGCCATGGCTGGCTGGGCGAGGTGGGACTACTGACAGCCAATGAAAACTAATATTCTGTTGTTACTATGCAGTATTTTCTCAATTCTGTATAGTAACACAGAATATACAGTTGTCATTGGCTGTTACTCTGGGCCAATGACATGGTGAGCGTGGGGGTGGGTCACGTGGGTGTTCTTGTTTTGGCACACAGGCAGCACGGCGCCAACTTCACTTCAGGAACAGTAGCCCGCAGGAAATTCGGAGCCGGGTACGACTGTGGAGAGACGTTAGCAGAGGCCCGTTCCTCTAACAGGAACTAGGGACGGTGGCTCTGATGCAGGGGAGAGGAGACTCTCAGAGAAGGCGGACCCAGGCAGGGCGGAGCAGTGACTGGGTGGAGGGTGCTGGGTTCGAGGAGGAGGAGCGGTCTCTGGAGTCGGATGCAAGGAGTGAAAGTGCTCAGAGGAGGCAGTAAGAATGGGTAAGGGGAAAGGGAAGGTTGGAAAGAAAGGGGGGTGGAGGAGGAGGAGGCAAAGAGGGGGAAGGCATCTTCTGTGAAATTTACACCTGTGGAGGGGGGCAAGGGGGGAAATGAGAGACGGCATCGCAGCAGATCCCCTCAGAGGGATGATGAAGGGGGGCTGGCCCGGGACATCTCAGGATCGGGGGCTCCAGAAAAATGCGTTTTGGAGGGGCTAGAAGTCTCAGTGAGCAGTATGTCTGAAGAGAGGATGCAGTCTGATAGTGTGTGGAAGGTAGTGTTGAAACCTGAAAATCGTGACAAGACGTTTCTGGGGGTGAATCCAACGGAGATTGCTAGATGGTTGAAGGCAGCAGTGGGAGATGTTTCCCGGGTACAAGTGGTGGCTGGGGGTCGGTTGTTGGTGGAGGGGACGGATGCTGATAGCAAAGCAAAGATTCTGGAGGTGCATTGTCTGGGTAGGCATGCGGTAAGAGTGTTTGATCAAAGTGGAGTGTTTTGTAAGGGGGTGCTGTATGGAGTGCCAGTGGTTATGAGTATGTCTGAGGTGGAGGAGCAACTAGCGGGAGTGGGGGTGGTGGAGGCGTGGAGGTTGGGGAGGAGGGATGCACATGGGGATGTGGTGTCTACAACTGTGGCAGTGAGATTTGAGAGAACGGAGTGTCCGGAGGTGGTGGAGATGGCTTATCAGAGATATCGTGTGAAAGCATATGTGGCAATGCCATTAAGGTGTTATAAATGTCAACAATTTGGACATGTGGCGAGAGCATGCAGGAATTAGAGAAATTGTGGGAGGTGTGGTGGAGAGCATGATATAAAGGAATGTAAGGTGGGGACTCCGGAGAAATGTGTGAATTGTGGGGGGAGCATTCTTCCGCGTTTAGGGGATGTGAGAGTTACAGGGTAGCGAGAGAAGTGGTACAGGTGAGGGCGACGGAAGGTCTGTCTTATGCGCAGGCTGTTGCGAAGATGAAACCAGTACGGGTAGTGAGTGAGGGGAGTGAGAAAAAGTTGGTGGTGGATGAGGTTGTGGGAAGAAAGAAAGTGCTGGGTGAAGTGAAAGGTGTGGAAATGGTGGTTGTTCCGAAAACTGAATTTTTGTGTTTTATAGTGAATGTGCTGGATCTGGTTCAGGGGAATACGTCTATCAGTTCATCAGATCTTACAAAAGGAGTAGTGGAAGCTGGGAGGAGGTTTTTGAATGTTGTACATGTATCAGAAGAAGATGCGTTTAAGAAGGTTGCTAAAGTGCGGAAGCTGAGTCGGGTGCCGGCATGAGGATTTTGCAGTGGAATGCGTGGAGTTTGTTGAGGAATGGACTGGAGTTGAAAGCCGTGTTGTGTGAGGAGTTGAATGTTGACGTGGTTTGTATTCAGGAGACGTGGTTGAGGGGTGATTTGAGATTTGTGATACCAGGTTTTGAGTTGTTTCGTAAGGATAGGTTGGAGGGGAGAGGGGGGGTGTGGCTTTAGCAGTTCGAAAGGGGTTGATTGCAAGGGAGATTGTGGTGGATGGAGCAGTAGAGGCGATTGGGGCAGGGATTCGGGTAGGAGGATCGGAAGTATTGGTGCTGAATTATTATAATCTGTGTGAGGTGGTGGAAGTGGGTGTGTTGACTGGAGTGATAAGAGCACATGTGGGACCGTGTGTTTTGTGTGGTGATTTTAACAGTGCCAACACGTTGTGGGGTGGTGATAGGACAGATATGAATGGAGAATTATTGGAAGATATGGCGGATAAATTGAGTCTGGTATTGCTGAATGATGGGACGGGTACGAGGTTGGATGTGAGGACTGGGAAGCTGTCGTGCTTGGATTTGACCTGGGTGACTGCTGCAATTGCAGGTGAATGTGATTGGAAGGTGCGTGAGGATGGAGACATGGGGAGTGATCATTCTGCTATTTTGGTAACTGTGAGGGGTGAGGTAGAGATCAGGTCACGTATGACTGGGAGTCGGTTGAATTTTAGGAAGACTGATTGGGAGGTGTACAAAGGAGTGTGTCAGGATTTGATTGTTGCAAGGGGAAGAGAGGGGGGGTTGGATGAAGGGAATGAGCATCTGGTGCAGGGAATGAAAGCAGCGTCTGTCGCAGCAATTCCGGAGGTTGAGAAGGGGAAGGGTGGGAAGATCGAGGTTCCTTGGTGGTCGGTGGAATGTTCAAGAGCAGTGGCGGCATGAAAGAAGGCTAGAGCAAGAGCGGTGAGAACAAGAATGTTGGTGGATTTGGTGGCATATAAGAAGGCTAAGGCGGTGGTGCAGAGGGTGATTAGGGAAAGAAAGAGATGATATTGGAGGGGCTATTGTGGGTCCCTGGGGAGTGATTCTGGTGTGAGTGAGGTTTGGAAACAGTTCAAGCGGATGTCCGGATTAATGAGGTCGCAGGGTGGTATGTCTGTGTTGTTGAAAGGAGAAGAGGTGATTAGTGAGGATGGGGATAAGGCAAATTTATTGGGGGAATATTTTGCGGGGGTTCACAGTTCAAGGAACTTCCCAGAAGAGGTGAGGATACGAATGGGTGTGGTAGAGGAGGAAACGCGAGAGGTGGTGGCGAATGTTGGGCCTTGGGAGGAGCAATATGAGGTTTCATTTTCGATGGTAGAGTTGAATGGAGCGATTCGGAAGGGGAAGTGGTCTAGCCCTGGGGTGGATGGAATTATGTATGTATTTTTGGAGAAGTTGCCTGAGGAATGTAAGTTCGAGGTATTAGCGTTGTTCAATGAGATCTGGAAGAATGGAGTTTTGCCGAAGATGTGGAAAAGAGCGATTGTAGTGGCGATTTTGAAGGGTGGCAAGGTTCCTACAGAGTGTAAGTCATATAGACCGATTGCGTTGACTGTTGTGTTGTGTAAGGTTATGGAACGGATGGTGGTTGAGCGATTGGGGTTTTATTTGGAGTCGAATGGATGTTTGAGTGACTTTCAGAGTGGGTTCAGGAGGAATCGGTCGGTGGCTGATCCATTAGTGAGATTAGTGACTGGGGTGGAGGAGGCATTATGTGATGGAGAGTTGGTGGGAGCGTTCTTTTTGGATTTGGAGAAGGCGTATGATATGGTGTGGAAGGAAGGGTTGTTAGTGAGACTGTTGGAGATGGGTGTGAAGGGAAGAATGTTTCGGTGGATCAAGGCATTCTTGGCAGATAGGTCATTTCAGGTGAGAGTGAGGGGGGTGCTGTCTGAAGTTTGGAAGATGGAGAATGGGGCACCGCAGGGGAGTGTGATTAGTGCGATGCTGTTTAATGCGATGGTGGATGGGTTGATTCGAGCTTTGGCGGGAATTGGGTGTCAGGTGGATTTCTTCGCGGATGATGGTGTGGTATGGGTAAGAGGGCGGTGTTTGTTGTTGGTACAGAGACGGTTGCAAGCTGCGATTGTACGCATGGAGGAGTGGTGTGGGAAATGGGGTTTCTCGGTGTCTGTGGATAAGAGTGTAAGTATGGTGTTCTCAAGGAAAAGAGTGCAGCAGGAGTTGAATTTGGTTTTGAAAGGTGTGAGGGTGAAGAGCGTGGAAGAGTTTCGGTACTTAGGGGTGATTCTGGATAGAAAGTTGAATTGGAATATGCAAGTGGATGGTGTGGTGGATAAGTGTAAACGCAGGATGAATTTGTTGAGGGCGGTGACTGGGAAAGAATGGGGTGCGCAACAGAAGTGTTTACGAATGTTGTATAAGGGGTTGATTTTGAGTGTGATGGATTTTGGGTGTCAGGTGTCAGTGGGTTATACGTCGAGTCAGAAGTTGCGGTTAGATAGAGTACAGGCGAGGGCATTGAGAGTGTGTTCGGGTGTGATGAGGTCCACCCCAGTGAATGCGGTTCAGGTGCTTGTGGGAGAGATGCCATTGGGGTTGAGGAGGGATGCGTTAAATATGAGATGGTGGGTGAAGTGTAGTGCGAAGAGTGTGGCTCATCCGGTGCGTGAATGTTTGAAGTATAATTGGAGGTTTGACTATTACAGGGATCGGTGGAGGAGGAAGGGGGGCACTTTTGGGTTTCACATGTTGGAGAAGGGAGTGCAGTGGGGCGTGGGTGATTTGATGATTGTGACAGATACGGATTTGGAGAGAAGGCCGAGGTGGATGATGAGATCTCCAAAGGTGTGCTTGGAGTTGGCGAATGTGGTATCAAAGAAGAGAGGTATGCGGGGTGAGAACAAAACTTTGGGTCAGGAGTATGTGGCAGGAAAGGAAGGATACAAGGTGTTTACGGATGGTTCAAAGGATCCTATGTCTGGGAGAGTGGGAATGGCGTATTATCTAGAAAGCATTTGGGAGTATAAAATAGGACGACTGACGAATGATGTGTCTATTTGTACGGCTGAGTTGGTGGCGATTGCATTGGTGATTGACAGGGTGTATGAGTTGGGGTATGAGAAAGTGGTGGTGTTCTCAGATTCATTGAGTGGGTTACAGGCGATTGTGGCAGGGCATGGTGATAGGAAGGATGTGATTTTGGACATTAGGATGAAAATTGATCGGTGTGTGCGCGAGGGTATGGATCTGGAGTTGGCGTGGGTTCCCAGTCACAGTGGCATTTTGGGAAATGAGTTGGTGGATCTGGCGGCGGGTGAGGGTATGAGGAGGGGAGCGATTGATGTGAGGTTGCCTTTGAGTGTGGATGAGGTGAAGGCTGTAATGATGAGTCGGGTCCTGGATGAGTGGCAGGAGACATGGGTGAATGGGGTGAAGGGCAGGTAGATGTTCGGTGTTCGTGGGAAAGTGTCGGTGAAGGTGGATGCAGGGAGTTCAGAATGGAGGAGGGGGGGGAGGTGATCCTGAATCGGTTGAGGATAGGTCATGTGGGGCTGAATGACTGTCTATTTCGAATAGGGAAGCGTGAATCAAGGGACTGTGCGGTGTGTGGGGTGCCTGAAACGGTGGGACATTTTTTGATTAGGTGTGAAAGACATGTTACGGAGAGAGAATTGATGAGGGTTCGGTTGACTGCGTTGGGTGTGGCTGAGCTGAGTGAGAGGATTATACTGGGAGGTGATGGGGAGAGAGGCAGGAGGAGGAATAGTGTGATGTTGGATTTTGTGAGGCAGACGGGGAGGTGGGAGGAGTTGTGAGCTTAAATGGAGCCAAATAATAATTAGTGGGTACGGTGCACATCATCCTATAGGATGGGGAAGCACCTGCGTGGGTCCGCCCACGCTTTCGATAATTAAGAAGAAGAAGAACTTCACTTCAGGAGTTGCTGTTGGGCGTGGGGTCGTGTGAGAGCCTGGAGAGAACCTGCTGCCTAAGCCAGCCCAGCACGAGTGTGGCATAGTTCTTGCAGTCAGCTGGGCTTATTTTTCTTGTACCCCGGGCCCGACCTCTCTGGACCTAGGAGGAGACTGACTCAGTCTCCGGCTCCCCGCCGACTTCAAAGAGAGCAACACTTAAGTGTGAAGCCCCCTGTCTGTCCATACTCTCTGCAGCACTGACACTGCAGCTTCCTTCTCTCAGCGAACCTGCCACCCCCTGCACCAGCTAAATCCTGCCGCCACCACGTGTGTCCGAGACGCCAACTGCGCAAGGGGCTGAGCCCTAGGGAGGGCGACAACGCACGCTGTCTGATTGAAGGCTTCACCAACCAAAAATTGGACACGTCCAAGCCAGAACTCTTGGGATGAGAATCTATCCCCCGTGGGATGAGAATCTGTCTCCCGGGCAACCAAGCTTTGCCTTTTAGAAGCCACCTTGCTTCCTTCACTGAGAACAAGAAAGCCCGAAAATGAATGTCCGGGCTTCTAAGACGAGGAAGAACCCTGCACTTTTCTGCAGGGAAACCACAGGGTCCGGAAACAGCAGCAAATATGCCAAAGAGACGTGACTTTGCAAAATAAGGTTTGCATCGAAAGATGTTCAAGAAAAGTCCCCGCACTGGAAGAATGCTGCTGCGTGTGTTCTGTAAATGACAATGTACCAGCTGGTGGAGTTGTCACGCAATACAGAAATACATTTCTGTAGCATGGGAATAGGGTACGCAGCAACCATCTTGCATACAACCACCCTGGCCAGTGCACTCCAGCACCAGGGCACCCAAGAAAAGGGAGCTGGTAGAGTTAAAGGCAGAAAGGAATGAGGAGATATTGGAAGAGTGAGGACAGGTATGAGAGAAAAGAGTAAAGGCAGGGGTGGAATCGGACCCAAAAGAGGCACTGGAAATAATGTTCAAAATGCCCCCATGTTACACATTTGCAGCAAGCCCAACCCTTTGCCTATGAGAGCATTTGGAAATAAAATATATTACCACACAAAAGAGGCCCAGGGTGCAGAGGCCTACCAGGAAATCTCCAGAGTTCCCAAAGGTCTAGTTCACCCTGGGAAGAGGAGGTGGAGCAACAAGAAAGGGGAAGTTATAGAAAGGGGACGATGGGAGAAAGAGGGTGGAAGAAACACAAAGACTGAGATGACTGGTGTTGGTGAAAGGGGAAGACGGATTCAGGAGGTTGGAGAAAAGAGGGAAGAACAGGGAAGATATAGATCTGGGAAAGGGGCAGGGGAAGGGGTGAGAGTGAGGAGAAACAGGGCAATGGAGGGGCGAATTGGAATACCAGAATGGGGAGTGAGTTCAGAGGCGTCAAAGGAGGGGCACATACTACTCCCCCTCCTCCCTCTCCCCTGAACTCTGGCCCGGGATGCATCTGTCCAGCATTCAGGACTCATCTCTTTTGCGGGCAGGCCAATCCTCACATAACTAGTCCCATGCAGGAATGGGCCTGCCTACTGCTTGATTTTCTCAATGCCTTGCTTCTTGCATGGTACCCAACAGGCTGTGTACGGCCATAGTGCCATGAAGAGGGGTACTCCTCTCTAACCTCAATTCACCAGCGTTGACTCACATTATTGCAGGGCGGGCCCCGAAATGACTGCTTCAATTTGTTTCCAGCCTATCATTAACCTTTTGAGTGCCAGCCTGCCCCGGCGATTCCCAGAGTGCCTGGGATTTCCTCGGAGTTGTGGGGGTGCAGCCATACCTACCCATCCACAGTTCTTGGTGCATGTATAGGCATTTTGGCAAAACAAATTGTGGTGGCCTTAAAGGATGACAGGACGTCTGGAGTGCTTTAAACTGTATTTAATGGGAAGTTACAAAAGGCGGATATCTTGTTGTCCTTGCATGGGGCAGAAGCAGTACTCACAGTTGCAGTCAGGGGCCTACCTTACTTCACTGGAGGCAGGGTGTGCACATTGATGGCACGCTGTAGGCTTCCAGGGCACCCATGATGTCTCCTATGGCATTGGATTTACACTCCTGGAAGCCAGGCTCCATAGTCCTTGGTGAGTTGCGGGCGGGCAGAGAGCTGTCTGCATTGGGTGGCTAGTGGGGGAGGATGGAGAAGATCGGGGCAGATAAAGGTGGTGAGGGCAGTTTAGCGTCCATGGGCATCAGCCGCACCTGCATGAGTGCAGTCTTTAAGAGGTGGTCGGCTGAAAAGTAGTTTTGTTTTTTATTCTAATGAAGATTCCCACGATGGAAAACCAGGATTACCAATCAGCAGCTTTTCCTTTTCTGCCCTCCTCCACCTATTGGGGATTGTAGCCTTGCCTTGCTCCACTGTTGCTTGCACTGTCTTGATATCCCCCTTCTAGCCAGAGAACTTCCACAAGTTGCACCAGGGCCATACCCGCATCAGCCATTCCTATAGCTTCATCCAGCCAGGACTGATGCGAGAGGTCATCTCGGGCTGCCTTCAGCTGCTCAGATAATATTGTATTTCGCCATATGCATTTAGACCTGCTCAAGTGATGTTGTATACAAGACTCAATGACACAGTCGGTATGCCGCTTCAATGACTTAATGCTCTCTCGTGCCTCCTTCTATATTCAAGAGCTGTGCTTCTGTAAACCCACACCCTCTTTGTGTACTTGGTGCTTGTAAATATTCCAAACTGATGAATTGACCACACCCCAAATCTTTTTCTGCTTTTAACTTATTACATGTGTAGCAATTGGCAACATAAGACATGTGAAAGTTCAATATTGGTAAAGAAACAGTATCGAAGCTAACGTTGCATTAACCACCATCCACTTGCCTGGACGTGTCCCATTACCCTGCGATGTACAGTAAAGTGGTTGCTCCTTTATGCCAACACCCTCTCTCAGACGCTCACTTTAAGGGAGCAATCAGAAGTAGATTAAATAAGTGTGCCTATAGAACGTGACCCTGTTAAAATATCCAGCCAGGCAAATTATCCTTCAAATTAGTCCCTTAATCTCGGGAGCATAGCTCAGGAGCAACGTCTCGCCTTGGAAGCAAGATGACACGGAACAACACAGGTTCGATTCCAGGGTCGGCGCGTTATAAATAACCAATCATAATCAAATGCACCATTTTCTCACTATGTTATTTTACATGTGTGCCCGCCTTCCTCATCCATCACACTACTAGCCTGTGCCAGCAGTTGCTGCAGCACCAGACACGTGACATGGAACAGCAGTAGTGTGATGGGCTGGTGGTGGGCCGATCTAGGACCTTGGCCCCGGGATCGGCATTATGGGGCCAAGATTTTTGGGCCCTGGCACTTATTTTTTTTTAATTAAGCACTGTCATAGGGCACGATAGGTCTTATCCCAAAATGTTTGTGATTTTAAATAAATGTTTGTAGCCCAAACTGTCCTCAGTTGTCTGTGTCTTCTTCCTTCTGCCTTCACAGGCGTATAACTATCACAGGACCCGCTGGATTTGCAGAGGGCTGTTTTTTCCTCATAGTAACTGTAGCTGTTCATATACAGTTTCCTTGACACAATGCTGACTAGACCCAAAATGTCTGATGAGCGCACGTGTTTTCAAGGCCTTCAAGGCCTACAATAACCGCTATGTATCTGTGTAGTGAGACCCCACCTGTAGTAGTGTCATAGTCTTAGAACAGCCAATAGATATATACCTATTTATATCAAACCCATTAAAGTACTTATCACGGGGGCATACATCGAGACGGGCGGGACCACCTATCAACTGAAATGCTTGATGAAAGGTATCCCACCCTACTACTTATGCCATTCATTTTTTTAACAACCCTTCAGGGCAATCTCACTGGGATAATATAGGTTTAATGTAGCAACGTGTGCATCGAATGAATCTTCATGGCGTTTACCTAATCTACTTTAACCTTTGCGATGATAACTTAATGAGAAGAGTTTTGCCAGAATATTGGCAACCCATATCCCCATTTATTTTATTTGTTGGAGTGGAATTTGGAAGGAGCTTTCACTAGATTCCAGATCCATCTTTGAAGCGTGTATGGGCATTAGTTTAGGTTATGAGAAGTTAGCCCTGACACCCAGTAAAGGCCCCTACACACTCTGGGTCTGAAAAATACATTAGAATATAGTCAGCATACAACTGTGCTGAACTCTCCCTATAGAGATGTAATTCATTCTTTCTCACTGTTGTTATACTGCTGTGAAAAACTCTATCATGGCGACATAAATGAATAGGAAAATGGGACCAATCACCAGTAGCTGGTACAATTTAAATAATGGAAAGAGTAGCCTGTTGGTCAGTACAGTGGGTGTGAATGTTACAACACTACCACCATATGTACAAACAACCCCCCAAAACCAAATGTATGCAGGATTTTAAACATCATAAATCCCATACCAACCAATAAAAGGCCTTTTCAACATCTAATGCCAGGATCACATTGACATCCCATTTCAAGGCTGAGATCAGGTTCAAGAGTATCCTCATACTATCCATTTAATGCCTACTTTTAATTAATCTAGTTTGATCCAAGGGTACTAACCTGTGCACAACATTCTCTAGGCACTGGGCTAGGCATTTAGATAATATTGTGTTCACAATATTTATCAAGGCACTTGGTCTGTATGACCCACATTGCATTTCCTCCTTTTCAGGTTTATGAAAGAGGGCAATTGCCACATCAGTGAAAAAGTCACATGTGTCTCCTTTTGTTGCCATCCCCTTAAGGGATCAACGAGTAAGATGGAAGATGGCTAGTGAGAGCTCAGGCAAGAGAACTTGGGCCATTGCAGTCCAATGGGTGAGCTCTAGATAGCTAAGAAGTTCACTCATGGTGCTGAGGTTGTGGACCACAACATGTTGGCGTTGTACCCTGTGATTCTGCTTCAGAGCCTGCTCCATGGAGCCAGTGGGGCGGATCCCTATTACAGGCAGCCGACGCAGAGCAGGCATCTCATGAAGCACAGTGATGGCGGAGGGAGCATAGAAATTAGCTTATCAAGAGGTCTGATGGACTGGCTAACGATGTAGAGTGGCCTGTCACGTCTCCACAGAGCAAGGCTGAGATGGCACGAACACTTTCAGGCAGACTATTACATGAAAGACACTGTCCACAGGTTTGATCCCAGGAAGATTAGGCAAGAGGCGCTGAGCTGTGGGAAAGCATTGGCTGAAATCATGGCAGCCAACGGACCAGAGAGGAACTTGCGAGGGAACACGCTTAAGTGGCAGGCACCACAGCTGGACCAATCAGAAAGAAATCTGACCTATAAGGAGATTGAAAGAAGAGTCGTAGTGGCAAACATTGAAGGAGACGAAAGAGAATGCCCAGCCAAGAAAAGGATTGAATTAGTCTAGGAGCTGAACACCAGCAGGAGCAGGGAGTTGAAAGACAGAAACAAGAGGAGTCAGTGTAGGAGAAAGGATGGGCCCTAATCAGTGACAGAGGGCTCACAGCAAAGATCGGAATAAAAGTAGAGGAGGGAGAACTGAGAAGTAGAGAAAGGGCTTAACCATAAGGTCCCAAAGAATAAGGGCCCAGGAAAGGACTGGTAAGTAGGGTAGTGTGGGAATCCCCCTGCAGAGAAAAGCAGGTGTGTGCTTAGAAGAGAAGCAGAAGAAATGGGGGCTGGGACACAAGAAGGGGGATCCTCAGGAAAGAGAAGTTGGAGGGAGGTGGACGATAAAGGAGGACAGGAGCCAAAGAGAGCACAGAAAGAGAGGAGAGTTCTGCAATCAGTGGGCAAGGTAAGTAGTCAGAAGAGTTGAAAAGATTTGGGATAAAGAGAAAGAGAGGAAAAGAGGCAGAATTGGTAGTCCAGATCCGATCCACAATTGTGACTGGGAAGGAAATACAAAAAAACAAAGTCAAATGTGTTGAAAAGGGGAGAGCAGGGAAATGAAAGCCCCAGCACTAGCCCAGTAAGAGGATCAGTGGAAAACAGGTTGAAACCATGGCCCACCACAATACACAGAGAGGGGGAAGGTAAGCTCTGAGCAAGTAAAGGTTGAGGGGAAGGGCAACACAAATGCTAGGGGACTGGTCAAGTAAAACCTTGAAGGTTGCTATGGGGAGCGGACAAGTACAGGAAAAGTGAGAGTTTCAGGAAGAGGATGAGTCACAAGGAAAACAGTCAGGAGAAACTTGAGGTTCAGAAAGACAAGAGAAATATGGACACAGAAGAAAGGGTGGTGAGGGAAAACACCATACCCACGTCCTACAATAAATTGGTGAGCCACACCAAGCAAGGCCAACCTTTCGAATCAAGAAAATGCCAGGCAATAGGGTCAGCAGATCTAAGTTATAATACCAGGAGAGGAATTTCAATAGCAAGTGGCCAAGACACACTCTCAGGAAGTGGCCCCGAACCAAAGGGTGAAAAAGAAGAAATTGGTTCTGTTGAGAGCCACACTAAAAACTCTGTTTAACCAAAGAGCCATCATGACGCACCAAATAAGCTATGTTAAAACAAGTACAAGTCTATTGGGATCCTGAGTCGTTTTCCTATGTAACCTTCTTATTGCTGCTATAATTTCCTATTTTTGCAACTGGCATATTTAGATTAAACAAGTCTCCTTTGATTATCTTCGGCAATGTAATACCAGGAAAATATTCGGGTGCCTGGAAATCGCTGTATTTGGGATTCTGCAGAGATTTCTTTATAATGTTGAAGAACCTAATTTGAGATTTCTAGCGGCTTGCATACTATGTAGTCAGTTTGTATCACTTATATTGTACTCATCTGTTGCCAACATCTAAGAGAAAACCTCTGCTCCCTCGAGGACCAATTTGCATACTCAAAAAGTGTTTGTTTGCATTTCAAGAAATATATGGCAACACAAGAGGTTGTGACCGCTCTCTGGAGACCTCTAGCTCTGATTACGCCTTGAGAACCTTAAACCCACTCACATCATTGATCACTTGTAAAATTGTAACCTTCTGTTCTTGTAAGGTTTTTATATTCTCTGTCCATGTTGATAAACCATTCGTTACTCAATCATCCATCCAGTTGTGGAAAAAAAGAGGTGTACAAACCAAAATAACTGAATGTAGAATGGCGAAAAGGAATCTTTACCATGAACTCAAAAAGAGGAAGGTAAGAGAGAATCTTCCATTAATTTGGCAGCGGCCTATAAAGAAATGATAAAGCAAAAATTGAGGATGGTAGTCAGAAGTCATGGTTGGCTCTGCTAAAGGCTTAACAATTAAGTAATAAGAAACATTTTGGGAATTACTATACAAGGGTATCACTGAGGGGAATACTGTGCGACTGAGGGGGATACTGTGCTAGAGAATGGTATGGCTGGAAGGCAGTGGTTGCAATATTATGGAATTTTGTATAGCTGTGATGTTTTTAATGAATATAGTTTTAGTACTTTCCACAGCATAATATCCGTAAACTAAGTTCGTTCCATCTATGACATTTTAGGTCTCGCTAGCACTATCTGCCCAGAAATTAAGGAAGGACCAGGATCATATTTTTTTTCCAACTTATATTTTTAAAGAGCCTTCAAAAATATGGACTCCTTTTTTAACAAAGTTTTATAATAAGATTCTTTTTTTTGGAACGGTGCCATGTAGTTGGCATTGATCGATTTTAGCCTCAATTCTTAAAAAAGGTGAACGCAATTTTCCACAAAATTACTGTGCAATTTTATTGCTACACTCCCTGGGGAAGATCTTTAGTAAGGTAATCCAGATTCAGCTGTAGGAATAGTGTGGTGTGGTATTTATAAGCTGTTATCCCCTATGCAGGCCGGTTTAGGAACGATAGCTCTATCATTGACCAATCATTCAGGCTATTATTCATTTTATAAGAAGGTGCGTTACTTATAAGGCAGCCAATTTATTTAGCCTTTATAGATTTACAAACTACTTTCGATCTGGTTCCATGCTCTAAGCTATGGTGTGTGCTTCAGCAGCTGTTGATTCTGGAGGATCTAGTTACATAGATCAGACTATTATATACTAATCAGTTCATTATGTTTATTCGGATATAGGAAACATCCATCAAACATAAGCAATACAAAACATAAAAGTCATTAAAATACAGCATGTAAATAAAACAATTGCCTTAACAAGTTCAATACCCCTAGACAAGAACATTAGAACCATAGAACTCGGAATAATAAAACAAATTGTTTCCTTAAAAAAATCCCCTTTCTTCTATACATAGCACCCTTCAGATAGGTCAAAAGGGCCCAAGCAGTCAATTCTGTTTCTGCCGTCAAACGCCACAGCAAAGCGGGCCTATAACAGCGAATGTCAGTGAGCTTAAAAATCTGCAGGATAGTACGTTTTCTTATGTCCCCATACCCGGGACAGAACAATATAAAATGTTTCAGATCCTCTCTTGGTGCCCCACACGCTGGGCAACTAGGATCATTAGAGTATCCTGACCACTTTTCAGTGTTTCCCCCTTAAGAAAAGTCAGTCAAATCTAGCCCTCGTTATGAGCCATCTATGTTGCTTTTTCGTGGCCCAGACAAGATAAGGCTGTATATCGGTTACCCTACTGATAAACCTATGTTGACCTTCATGATAAGTGACCCATGCTGTAAGGGCCCGCTTATCTGAGATACCCCGACACACAGCCTGCTTATAAACTCTCATTTGCAGGGAAGATAACACTGCAGTGGGAGGAGACTGAACCTGACTATCACTTGTACACAGGGACTCCTTTACATACCTCAGCCAGGGAATTTTGAACCAAGTTTCCTTGTTCAGCGTGCTTCTAATAACAGCACAGGAGGATGATCGGGAAGTTCCAGGAGTTGTTTGAAAAAATGATTCTCTTTTCCCTGTAATTCACTAGGCTTAGTATGGCCTCACAAGGTTGCTCCATACTGGCTGGCTTCCTTCGTTTGAGTTGTATAGACCTTGAGGACCGAATGCATGCTAGAAAATGGGATATACTAGCCATATATTGACTAATTTTCAGTGACTGTTTTTTTACTTGAGCTTTTCCTGTCACCGTCTCTGAAAACCTGACCACCAAACAATCAAATTCTGGTACCCTTGGGATGATTTGCCCATTGCAGAATATAGGACGCATCTTGGCGGGCCTCTACCTTCCTGTGCACACCATCACTGCTGAGTTAATCCTCAACCCCAGACCCATCATGAAAGTTGCATAAGCATCAACCAGGGCCTCCAGGGCCCTTGGCGTTCTGGCCATGAGGACCGTATCATCAGCATAGGCCAGGACTGGGAAGGCCCTGCCCCTCAGGCTCAGATAGTACATGCCTGTTCCCACCAAGGCTTTCAGCAGCCAATTGATGTACAGTGTAAATAATATGCGGGCAAGCACACACTCCTGCCTGACCTCCAACCCTACAATAAAACACTATGTACACCTACCCCCTGGTCCAATACGAACACTGGCCCTGTTGTCCGTATGGATCTCCCGAAGCATCATCAGTATTGCCTCTGCAATAGAGGCGGTCAAGGGAAGACTCTGATGGGTTTAAAATGGCAAATCACAACCTTTTCTAATTCAGTAACAGATAGAGGTCTCAAATAAAATATCTCTAAGATGAAGGTTATGGGCTGCCACCCGCAGAGGAAAAGGAGGGTTCCCCTATCTCAAATTAATGTCGCTAGGAAAATCATAGTGACTTAGTCCCTCGTAAATACTTTACAAGTAACTGAATCACTGGTGCCAAGGACCATGCATCTGTACAGATGAACATTACAGAGGCAAGGTTGAAGAAATGCAACATGCAGTCACTCTTCTACAAAAGGTAAATACAAGGTCTACAGAGCTCGGCTGGTTCCTTGTTTCAAGGTTAGGGTCATGCTAAGCGAAATGACCTCTGAAACAACGCTGAATACTTTTGATGCTGGTGTTGCCATGCAGGTCTGCTACCTTCTCATTTCTTCCCTGCGACCATGGCACCTATGTCAGTGGGGTTTATTTTTGGTTTGCTCTTTTTGGGGACCTGCTCCCCACCCCACAGTAGCAGTACAATAGGTTTTGTGCAACATCATGTTGTGCTGCCCACATCTGTGCGGCGTAATCTCTTCTAGCGTGTATCCTGTTATTCTATCTGTGGTATTTTACGACTTTTTATGGGTGGGTGCTATATACATAGCACACATAATAATATGCTGTCCATATTGCAATGGTTGTGGTAACTTTAGGTGACCTCTGCTGCAGGTGGGTATATATTTCTTTACCATAGCTTATAATTAAATTAATGAAATCTTGGAAAATGTTTCAGGATTTGTAAGTTTTCATAATGCAGTTGCTGCTAATAGATGTTTAAGAGTTATAGTAGTGGCCTGTACCCTTTAGCTTTCGGGATTCTTGGACTGCCACTTCTATGAGCCCCAGGCAATGGTGAAGGGATCATGGGAGTCAGTCCAAAACATCTAGCGGGCTGCAGGTTTCAGACTCCTGAGCTAGAGGGATCATGTTGAGATGTTGGCTTGTATTTATATTGCTTTGCTGGGGACATTTGGGTGGCAGCAAAGAATTGTGTATTTTCCTAGCACCTGCACTTAGTATAATGCAGCAAGTATTTAAAACCAGCCAACTAAACTCAGTGGAAAATGTAGCATATTTGGCCTAGACTTTGGAATTATCTGACACATGCTTGCTTCAACACAGAGGTTTGTGCCTCAACTGTTGCCCTGGTCCTGTGCAGTTGACAGCAGTCGTGGGGGCCTTTGTTTTTGCTGCTTTTTAACTTAGGTTTGTGGAGTTTGAGATTGGCATGCTTCTTGACTGACATTCTTGCTGACTGCGCTGTCAGCTTGTCGTCAATAGGATTTCTATGAATGGCTCAGTATTTGTCTGAAAATCTCTCCAGCGCACTTGGCCTGAAACCTATTTGAAACGCTGCAGGGCAGTTCAGATCTTGCTTTTGGTTTTCATTTTCAGATCTGATGACTATCACACTGGGCCACACGCCGTACTCCTTGTTTATACGTACACAATCTGTAAGAACCTGTTTCAGTGCAACAGTGTTTTGCGTTGATGTTAGCTGTTCTATTTGTTCTCTCGCTTGTTTGGTGTTAACTGTCCCTATGGGTTGGGTGAAGAGTTTTACTGTCTTGTGTAGCTATCCCTTTTAAAAATATGCTGCTTTTAGCTGTGACACAAGTAAGAAAACCCTCTGAGCTACAAAGGGGCCAGATAGATTGTAAACTCCAGATTGCTGTCTTTTTGGAAACTACATAATTTCCCTCAGTCCCATAACCCTGTCTGAAACTGTCAACACACTGCTTTTAATCATCTTGCATCTGTCACTCCTCTCTGTCCCCTTTTTATACCAAGGTGTAGCACTATTTTAAGGATTCTACACTCCACCCTCCATCTTTTCTCTCTGTGTTTCATCATGAAGAATCCCCTGCAGGGCTTCAGCATCACTCTGATACCAAAGGCGTGGTGCCATATCAAAACCTGGTGAGTTTGTGTCTGTTGGTGGCGGTGGATTTTCATTTTGGCACTGTGTGAGAAGAGTTTGGGGCTTGAGTGAGACATCAGGGTAGACCTCTAGGCCAAATGAGCAGTGGTTCTAGCCCCTGCCCCGATGGATGCCTGACAATCGCCTTTTTGCCCTGCCCTGCCTTTCCAAGACAGCCAGAATTGCCATCAGCCCACTGGGCACAGCACCTCAGCATGGCAGAGTGAGCTTTGAGGCATCTCTTAGCTTGCAAACCAGCATGTTAAACAAGGCAAAATGGGTGACTGCAGACCCTCATTTCAATAGATCTTTTTCTGAACCAAAGGTTGTTGCCTCCCACTACCTTTAGAGTTAGCTTATGGTAATTGACTGGAAGTACACAGACTGCCTCTTTCCGTTCCCCCAACTAACCATCGTCCCCTCTAAGATCTCCTTGTACCTTACACTACACAAACAACCCCCCCACACAAACAACCACTACATGCCTAGCTGTGAGCACATCTACACCGAGCCAAGAGTATGCACTCCTCCTTGGCCCTGTCACACTCTCTGACATCAACTGCTAACCAGACCCAAAGCACTGTAGTCCATCAGATCATGGGCTCTTTTCTATAGATAACATACTACCAGGTTTCTCTGCCAAACCCATAGAAAGCATATTGGCATTCAGGAATAAGGTATGTCCGCTCTGCACCCATCAACACAGCTGGTTTCACATCTGCCTTTCCCACTGTCCCACTAATGAACAACACCCACCGCCCCTTCCGTCTTACAGAGTCTAGCGCAGAGGAGCCACCAATAGTAGCAGAGTGGTGCTTTACAAGACTATTTACATTACATTACATAATACCTATACAAAAGCCATAACCTTTGCCTTTGTTATTACTTATTTTTGGCAATGCCATGGCACACAACTGTCTTATTTTAATTACAACAGGAACTGGTTTACATGGCAGTTCAGGCATTACATTTCAGAAGACTGCTTTAAAATAACACTGGCAGGACAAATACAACACAATCCTAGATGTTTCTATATGATAGAAGTAGCTAGACATCAACGAATATACATTTCCAAGTACTTGTTCATCTGACTTATTTTAATTGCAACAGGAACTCATTTACCTGCTCAATTAAGAGACTGAATCCCAGAAAACTGATTAAAAATAACTCTGGCAGATTCTGTACATAACACACGTTGATGCTTTTACATGATACTCTATGCTTTATACTGGTGAGCTTGCCACCCATATATCCTCATTTATATGTTACACTTTGATTTTTAAGTACGAGATGGGCTTCATACGATGTTTCAGAAAGATGTTTCAGGATACTATTAGTTTGTCATTCCCACAGATATATTGCCATTTATATATATCCTCATATGAAACTGATTTGTCTACTGAGCACACCTGTGTGTCCACCCGATGAGTGGATGTGCATTGCAATGTGTCAAGGATGTGAATGCCAAGTGTGCAAGTTGATCTCATGTTGCCATTGTGCTTGTGGTTTAGCGTTACGCTTGTAGTGGTCCAAGCAGGATTTCAGATCCCCACCTGGAGCATAATACTTCACTAGAATTCCCACTAGCTCAACGTCAGGCACACAGGACTGCTCCCGGCAGGTACATTGACATTCAGGGACTCCCGGAGGGGGGAGTGGGTGGTTTTCCTCTAGAGCTCCGGGAGACTTGGAGGTTTGTGAGTGTATGGAGAACAATGCAGTATTTTTCTTTATAGTTGAGTATCCAATATAAAACATTTGTACTGCAATGACATTACTATAGAGAACCTTAGACCTCTCCTAACTCCAATTTCCAATCATGCTCTGAACGCTAATCCAACTGCCCTCGTAGAACTCTACAACGATACTCTGGAACAAGCCCTCAATCATATAGCTCCCCTCAAACCTAGAAAGGCCAAACCAACTGCTCACATGAATAAATGGTTCACAGCAGAATTGAAAGATCTTCGCAATATTAAAAGAGAAGCGGAAACCAACTGGAGACAAGCCCCGTCTGTTACATCCAAAGACACATTCTCGTCTGCCGCTACCACCTATAAAACTGCCATTACAAATGCCAAAAAAGAGGTCTTCAACTCAAGAATACATAACGCCAAATCTAGCACAAAAGGGTTATTCTCTATTCTAAGAGAACTGGAATCACCAGTGCCTCCTACAAATGACTGTATCAAGGATAAGGCCTGGTGCAATAACATTCAACAAGCACTTTCGAATAAAATAGCTCTTTCAAGCTAAGATAGAGTAAAAAAAAAAGCTATCCTTTCCGCCAAAGACCACTCAAGTAATATAAAAAACTCTGCCATCCCCGACTGCCCTCCATTCTATTTCTCCCCGGTTACCGAGCACAAAGTAGTTAATATAATTGCTAGCCTCAAACCCTCAAACTGCCAAGGTGACTTGTGCCGTGCTTCAGTCATTATGGACGGGGCTAAAGACCTAGCCCCCTTCATCACCTCGCTGATCAACTCCTCATTCAAAAACACGTCTGTACCTAACAACCTTAAAGAGGCTTGGGTCCTACCTCTCCTCAAAAAGCCCAACTTAGACCCTAACATACCCACTAATTATAGGCCCATCACAACCGTTCCCTTTCTCCTTAAAATATTAGACAGAGTAGCCTACCTCCAAATACAACGACATTTGGAAGACAATAATTTCCTAGGCTTGCGACAATCCGTCTTTAGACCTAGGCATGGGACCGAAACTGCCCTCCTGGATCTAAAAATCCAAATGGATCAAGCCAAAGACAAGGGCAGACTGGCCATCTTGCTCCTGTTGGATCGTTCCGTAGCTTTCAATTTAGTTGACCACCAAATTCTCACCCAACACCTCTCCTCGGGAGCCGCATTCTCACAGAATGCCACCAATTGGATTCGGTCCTTCATCTCCAACAGGTCGACTAGGGTCTTTGCACCTTCGGCTGCAGCTGACCCTATCCTACTCCAATGTGGAGTACCCCAAGTTTCTTGTATTTCACCCACACATTACAACATCTTTACCAAGCTCCTCTTTGACCGACTCGACAAACTGGGTGTCATATGTACCAATTACTCAGACGACACCCAGGTCCTCATCACACCCACTGGGAGCTATGAAAAAGATGCTGCAAAACTTAATGAAATTTACCTTGAAATCAAGCATGGATGGCCACCCACAGCCTCTGCTTGAACGATGATAAGACAGAACTACTCATCGTAGGATCCCAGGCCCGCCTTAACAAATTGCACACTAGGTACCAATCAGTTACCATATTTGGCAATATCATAAAAGTCTCAAAAGAAGTCAAAACATTGGGTGTGTATCTCGACTGCACACTATCGCTCAAAAAACAAATAAACACCACTATCTCATCAACGGCCTACACTAATAAACTCATCAATGCCTATAGACCATTTCTCTCAACCACTATCTGCCTTACACTGTCTAGAGCTCTGATACTATCCATACTGGACTACTGTAATACACTTTTCCTAGGCTCCACTAATCACAATTTGAATAGACTTCAGGTCCTACAGAACAATGCACTGAGATGCACCCTTAACCTTTCTCGCAAGGCCCGCATCTCCACCATCATTAAGGAAGTCTGCTGGCTCCCTATCCGGGACAGAATCAAGCTAAAATCGCTCGTCATTACACACAAATGCCTCTCACTGACTGCCCCACGATATTTATCTGACAAATTCTCCAGACATAGCACTACCAGACCCACTTGAACCCCTTACATGTACCAAATGAACATTCCCAAATTCAATCTGAAAACAATAGGGGGATCTAGCTTCCCTGTGCTAGCAGCAAAATGTTGGAACACTCTTCCCATGATGTTCAGATCTGAAGAATCATTCTGGTCATTTAGAGCGAAGGTGAAAACATGGCTCACTTCTCTGTAAGAATATGATACCTGCATACTTGTACAGCATTCTGCAACCCAGCCAGCATGTAATCGTGTCACAGACCATTTTGTAACCCGGTGCTCATTCTACCTATTGTATTATCCTTTATGTATCTTGCATGTGCAACTTTTTCTGTAACCTATGCTGCTCCTCAAAACCAATGCACCCAGTTACCCTAGGGTTTGGCTGCGCTATATAAATAAACAAACTAAACTAAACCTGATGGTACAGACAAGAGGACATGCGTTGAATCTATCTTTGATATATCTGACATTTGGGCATGTAATTTGCATGTGACTGCATTTTATTCAGTGTGCATGTAATTTGCTTGTGCTACAACCCATAGAATACAGCCGAGTCCCTCGAAAAAAATGTGGTCCAGCTGTCACATAGTCACTGAGATAGCAGTCATCTCGGCACCGAAACACAATGCTGTGCATGATTCTTAGAATGTTTTAAACTAGTCATGTCTGCGAGTAATTGAATAGTCACCTAATTCTAATTAGTCTTCACATGCAATGTAATGCTTGCTTTATTTTCATGTTTGCACAAACTATGGTCTTCCAAATGGCTTTCCACCCCATAGGGCTTTGAAGCCACAACCATGGCAGTAGGCGCTATACAAATATCAAATAACATAAGAGAATTGGCAGTACAATCAACTGGAAAGCCCAACTCGATAAAAGTAGCAACATTCTAAACCGATAGGGAGAAGCAGTGATAAAGTTCTCTAAACAAGATGATTACAGGGTATTATCTAGTACCCTGGTGGTTTACGGGGCCCAGGTAATATCTGCCACTTCATATGGCTCAGGACCTTGGGGGCAACAGCAAGATTAAAATCTTGGAAGTAAAAGAAAAGAAAATCATAAAGCGGTTGCTGGGCCTCCATATTGATCCCTGTCGCTGCAAACAAGGATGGAGTTGGGCATTAATGGCATTGCTTATACTTTGAGTTTAAAATCCGTTTTCCTATTAGGTTAAGATTTGCAACTGTATCAATCATAAGAAGCATATTGCGAATCCCTATAGGATCTTCTGTCAACAGCTGGTGCAGGAGATTTACCATGGTTCAATTAGCTCAAAGCCATGTGATGTACGCTGCGATTGCCAGAGTAATGGGGTAATCCTTGTTGTTGTGATGTGCATGCTAAGCTTCTAGGGAAAGAGGCTTATAATGATTGGGCATTGCAAGCAACCTGGATAATAGGGGCTGGTGCTCATATGCCAAGAGACTATCTGGAGTTCATACGTTCAGCTGGCTTTGAGAATTTCCTGGACCTTTTGGAGGTTAAGGAATGCACCCTCCTATTGAAGCTAAGGCTAGGGATAGTTCCTGTCCAAGCCTTTACTTCAAGGTGGGAGGGAAGTCGGTCTGCCAAGTGTCCGTTTACTGTAATACCTGATGAAACAGCAGCCCACTTCCTACTGTATGCGCCCTTTATAGAAAGCCAGATAAGCAATGGTTTAAGCCTCTGTTTAAGGGCAGAGGGATAAGAGGGAGAAGAAGCAGTATGCTTTTGTAAAGCTATGGAAAATGGGGACCAATTAAAGAATACCTGCATCTAGTAGTAGCTTGGCAGAAGAGATCAAGATTTGTAGTAGCAGATTTTTGGAAGGGCTCCCTTAAATTTAAAATCCACATGGTAAATTTAAACTCTTGATACAGGGATAATTATATGGATTTACGAGTGGCTTCAGATGCAGTTAGCATTAGATTACAGATTGGAAAATAAAAAGTGGACCAATTGTGTTGCCTGAAAGGTGTGATATGTGTGGGCTGGATTCATGTATACTATAGTGGGTCTAGGTTTAACAGTATTGGTGTTACATATTATTGTATAGGAATAAGGTTCATGGCAGTGGATCTAGCTGTATTGGTTTTCGTGTTTAATTCATTAGTGTATAGTATCTTCTCTAAATGATTAATTTAATAAAGTTAAAAAATGTATTGGTAATTGTTGAGTGAAAATAACTGTGCATTCTTTGCGAAAATATATTTGTTAACTGTTCATATATTGCTCTGCACTTTTCACTTTATATAAATTTGTCATGCCGCCTTATTACCGACCCTTCTGGGTTGCTCGGAGGGGCCGTCGCGTCATTGCGGTGGCCGTTTTTCCACCCAAGATGGCCGACGCAAGCCTGTGCACAATGCGGATATGCAGTCTAGTCGCCACAGCAATACTGGCTGCAGTTATTTATGCGCTGGAGAAGCCCGCGGCTTTGCGTCTCAACGCTTGGTTGCTCTCACCGTCTGGTTTGTGCATTCCTGGGTCAGTGCACCTTTAGTCCTTGGTTCCCTGTTCACCTATCCTTCCTCTTTCTGCCTTCCCTTCCTTCCTTCCTCCTCCCTTCTGGCTGACAGCCTGTTAGGCAGAATTGCATGCAATACCCCCTGGGACCACCACACACAATTAGGACTACAGGTGTAAGCAAGACCAACCTTTGGCATAAGTCTGTACCACACAGTTTGTTAGTAGCGAGCTGAGCAGCTAGGCTTATCTCAAGAGTGAATGTGAGCAGTACAAGTAGTTACACAAAGGACTTTCAATCACAGTGGTTCAAGTAGACACTTATACTCAAGGTTTCTTGGTAGAACACTGATTAATTTATTTACACAATCATTTATAAAACATTTCACTAGACAAAGGCAACTTAATATTATAGACAATACACTTCAATACAAAACTCTAAGTTTTTGAGACAGTTTGAGCTCCCTTGAAAAGGGATCCAAATGGCAGTTCAGTTACTTAGTAGTGAGCAAAAAGGACAAAAGTAAGTAGAATAGATTATATATACTTTCTAGGCAGTGCAAATAGTTTAGATTCACCAGAATAGTTCAATTCAAGTCAATAGGCCAGGCCAAAGTCAATGGGCTAGTGTTCTGGATAGAAAAGAGCAGTTCTGGTATCAAACGGTGAAGTCTTTGCAAGAATCATTTGTGGGATCACAAGCTCATTAGGCCTGCAAGTTGGGAAAGTTTCATGAACTTTCACCATGGGAATGGCGTTCCCCAAATCGGGTTGGCACAGTACATTTGTATGAAGAAAACAAATGTTGCTGAAATCTTGGTTCCTGGCACAAGAGGGAGGACGTCGGGGGACTCCTGCACTGCACGGGATCGTTGAAGAAAGCAAGCAAAATGGAGTAACTTCAATTTCCAGTAGCTGTAGATTCAAGAACACAAACTGGTGTCCCTCTCCCTGGTTAATCCTAACCAGCCTTGAGAATGGTATCCAGGTGTCTTATGAGTTGATTGGTCCCACCAACTCAAAGGAAGAAGCCGTCCTTGAAGGAGCTTCTCTGTCCAATAGAGTTTGGCAATTTGGACCTGCAGCAGGGCTTCACCGGGCAAACCGACGGTCCAGTGGTTGCAGCAGCCATCACTTCCAGCTTGTCTTTGATTCTTTTGTTCCAGAAATCGACTCTGCCTTCAGTCCTGGAGACTCGCCTTTTAAACAGTTTCTCCCTTTCATTCCAGCATAGCTGTCACTCATACAGCAGGCTGGCTGTCCTTGCCGGACAGTCAGCCGGACAATCACGCCAGAGTGCATTTGGGTCTCCTAGGAGACTAAGCACAGGGAGTTTCTGGCACCTTCCTCACTTCCTGCCCACCCCAGACACTCAGACGCCAAGGGCAGACTTCAGTCCTGAAACCCGCCAAAGGCACATGAACAAAGGGACCAAACCTGGTTTGGCGCTCAGCGACAAACGCTAGAAGGACCTTTCCAAAAAGAAATGGTGAAAAAAGAAGACCAGGAACCGTTTAAACAAAGGGGCTTAAGGCACCATCTTGAAAAACATGGCTCCCTTGACATTTAGGTACCGGTGTTCGCGGTCGGGAAAAATCATGGTAGTTCATTGTAAAACCACTGCCACCAGCCTTTTAAATAGGAAAAGGTTGCATTTGACTGCTACATGAGTGTTTAGACAAAGGGAATACTATGTAACCTCTCCAGCACTTCATCGTAAGATGGTGTGTGCTGGGTCTATGAATTTGGAAAAGACTAGTAAAGTCAATTTCACTTTACATTCTCTGGGAAACAGTAGTTCATCCCAGAGAAGGTTTCTAAAGCTTTGGGAAGTCTAAAAGACACCCCTGTGTCACTGCACTGAGGGTGCTGTGTAACACGCATGAAAAGATGATGCCTATGGAGTTATCTAAAACTCCATAATCAGAGAAAACAAATGTAAAACACACATCAAAACACATGAAAGTGTGGGAAAAAAGGCTCACACTCTTTCCAGGTAAAAAAATCAAGTCCTTAAAATCCAGCAAAGTTGCTGGGGGTCTATAAGGTGAACGGAATCAGCACATTTCTGAGAATTCTCCCTAACACACAGCCTTCCGGTGGAGTTCCTGTCCTCTGAATGGTCTCCTGGTTGCTTCTTCCGGATTGATGTTCGCTCAGAACCTGGTTATTACCCTGTATTTGGATGCCTTCAACCCTTTGCTGCCTGCTGCATCTCGCCTACATCATCTACCGGTTTGTCTTCCCCTTTTTGGGGTTTTCCTGTATTGGGCATGTCCCCGGTGTCAGAATGCTTGGGCAATTGATCACTAAGCAGGGTGGCATCAGAGGAACTTTGCCCCTTTCTTCATGAGACCTGCACAGCAAAAAGATGACCAAGTTGCCTTCTAAGAAGAAGTTTTCCTTGAAATCTCCTCAGGTGAGCCCTGGCTCTTTGTCTACAAAGTCTGACAGTTTGAGACGCCAACAAACCTTTACACCTGAGGACATGAATCTTTCGCTCCAGGACCTGTTGCGGGGTATGCAGGAACAGTCTACCGAGGTACAGAAACTAAAGGCTGAGAATTTAGCCTTAAGACAATTGGTACTATCCAGGGATTCCGTTATGCAGGAAAGTGCATCCTTAGGGGGAGTCGTGGAAAAGTATGACGGATCACCCAAAACCTTATGTTCCTTTCTGGATTCCTGTTTGGTGCATTTTACCTTGAAGCCCTACTTCTATTCTACCAACAGGGCTAAGGCGGGGTTTATTATTTCCCACCTTGTAGCCAATGCCCTTACTTGGGCCACCCCTATGGTTGCCTCGGGGACCCTATATTGGATAACTACAACGGATCCATCACGTCCCTTAAAGCTATGTTCTACCGACCCGACTTGGCTTTCTCTGCACAAGAAAAATTGCTCGGGTTCCAGACATCTAATCAGGATATGATTACCTACATTACCGGGTTTAAGCAATTGACAAGAGGCAGATTGGTCAGCCGATGCTTGTTTTACCCTGTTCAAAAAAGACTTAAACGAAAAAAAAGGATGAACTGGCGCGTGTCGCCGGCCCAAGATCTTTTCAAGCTTTTCTGGACATGGCCTTGCAAATTGACTTCCGCCTTAAGGAGGGAAGGCTGAAAAGTGGAAGAACGCTCCCTCTATCAGAAGCCTATTCCCATCTACCTGATTCCTTGAGAAGCCCCACAATCCCCTTAGCGAACCTGAACCCATGCAGATGGGTTCCTTGCCAGGGCCTCTCACCCCGGAGGAAAGGAACCGACGAGTAGAGAATGGCTTATGCCGCTATTGTGCTTCTCCGAAACATATGGTTCTTAATTGCCCCATTGTCCCTCATAGGCATTCGGGAAACGCCAGCTCCCGTTCCTGAATGGAGCCCAGCTTCGGAAGGTTGATACCTGCTCCTTTTTCTCTGCTTCGATGGGTCCTGCCTTTTTCTCTTCCTTGATGGTTCTTCAAGTTTCCTTGTCATCAACCTTAGGGGAACATCATGCTGCCCTGGCCTTGGTCAATTGTGGTGCCATGGGAGTTTTTCTTGACAATGATTGGGCTTGACAACACCAGATCCCCAGAGGATAACAAACAATTACACGCAGTGAAAGGTGTTGATGGACGACCATTATCCTCCGGACCCATCACTCAACAGACCTTGTCAATAAACAACCATCGGGAATACCTCAGCTTCAACATTAGCAAGACTGCACATTACCCTGTGGTATTGGGCATGCCCTGGCTCCATTGCCACAATCCTTACATTAACTGGGCTGCTGGGTATCTGTTCTTGGGATCGGAGTACTGACTGTCTCACTGTTTATCAGGAAAACCTGAGCTTGAGAATACATCCTTACCAGCCCAATCCAGGAATCAGCTTGTCTCCGTGTCAAACATCAATCAGGTACCTCAGGAAAATCAAGAATTTGCAGATGTCTTTTCCAGTGCCATTGTTCAGTCCTTACCCCCTCATCGTCCTGACGACTGTGCAATCAATACGGCAGAGGACGCCATCATTCCATTTGGGAGGATGTTTATATTATCCACTCCAGAAAAGAAGGCTCTCAAGGCTTACCTGACTACTAACTTGGAGAATGGTACCATCAAAATCTCCAGCCGGGGCTTCCTTGTTTTTTGTGCCCAAGAAAGACACTGAAAAATTGCGCTTATGTCTTGACCACAGAGGGCTCAATCAAGTTACTCAGAAGGATCAATAACTATTGCCTCTCATATCCGACACTTTGGAGGCGCTCCAAGGAGTAGTTCTCTTTTCAAAGCTGGATCTTGGTGGGCCTATCACCTCATTCGCATCCGGGCTGGTAACATATGGAAAATCACCTTCCGGACTCCCTTTGGCCATTTTGAGTATTTGGTTATGCCATTTTGGTTGTCTAATGCACCTGCAATCTTCCAACGATTTATGGATCTGTTTTTTTCCGATATACCGTCCCTCTTTGTAATAGTGTACTTTGGCAACATTCTGATTTACTCCAAGGACCCTGTCTTGTATCAAGATCATGTAACAAGAGTGTTACAACGACTTCGAGAGAACAGCTTGTTGGCTAAACCAGAGAAATGGCAGTTCCATATTACCACTATAAGAGATCTAGGGTTTGTACTCAGCCCTATGGATCCCTCTAAAACATCAGCTATCATGTCTTGGCCAGTACCCACTACAGTGAAACAAGTGCAATCCTTTCTTGGGCTGGCTAACTTTTATAGGAAATACATTCCTAATGTTTCCTCAATTGAGCAACCAATTACTTCTCTCCTCAAAAAGAACACACCTTTTGTCTGGTCCTCTTTTCAAGATACCGCCTTTAAACTGCTGAAAAGAAGGTTCACGGAGGAGCCGGTGCTCTGCCAACCTGATGGGTCTAAACCTTTTTTGGTCGAAACCGATGCTTTGGAGTGCACAATTGGTGCAGTTCTTAAACTGGCTGCGAAAACCCTATAGCCTACCTATCCAGAACTCTTTTGGTTAGTGAAACACATTATTCAATCCTGGAGAAAGAATTACTGGCCATCCGTCAAGCCTTTGTGGAATGGCGTCATCTTCTGTTGGTGCGATATTTTCAGTTCAGGTCAGAACCGACCACCAGGATCTTACATTCCTTGGAAGGCAGGAACAGCAGACAGGCGCATTGGGCTTATTTCTTTGCTCAATATCGGTTCCAAATCTGCTATCTTCCAGGATCCTCTAATGTTCTTGCTGATGCCCTTTCACGGCGTCCGGACTACTCCAAAGACTAACCTACTTCGTTGCCCAGAATGTGTCCGGAATTGGTGTTTATCAGTCATGTTGATGACTTTCTAGACAACGTACAATAAGAGACACAAGTCTGTGAACAATGGAAGAACCTCATCCACAGTAACCCATAGGGTCTTGTGGCTAAGGATGGAAGACTCATCAGGGGTACCGCTTTGTACATACCTTCTCAGGAATTAAAGGAAAAGGTCTTAAGCCTTTGTCACGATTCTACTTTCTCCAGACATCGGGAGTTAGTCACCTTGCAGAATCTCAAGAGACCTTTTTGGTGGCTTAAGATGTCAAGTGAATTTTGAAACTATATACATGCGTGTTCCATTTGTGCACAAAACAAGCATGCCAATAGACAACCATCAGGTCTACTGCATCAGCCAGCCCTTCCTTCTCGTCCCTGGCAAGTCATTGCCACAGACTTCAGCATGGAATTACCACCATCCAAAGGATGTACTACTATAATGGTGACCATCGACTTGTTCTCCAACGTGGCTCATTTCACTCTGCTTCCTAAACTACCCACCGCCAGTGAAATGGCAAATATTTTTCTTTCTGAGATATTTCGCCTTCATGGATTACCGTCTACTATCATCTCAGATCGAGGGACCCAATATACTTCCCAATTTTGGTCTCAGCTGTTCCGTCTACCTGGTGTTGAATGAGCATTGTTCTCCGGTTATCATCCTCAGAGCAACAGAACAACCAAAAGGGTAAACAAGACCCTGGAACAATATCTACGTTGCTTCTCTTCCGAAGTACAGGACGATTGGGTCACCTTGCTTCCTGTGGCTGAATACGCATATAACAATTCCGATCACACCTCGATGAAGATCAGCCCATTCCTTTGTAATCACAGGTTTCATTCCTCTGTCTTACTTGTGGACTTTACTGGTACCAGTCCTGTACCTTCAATGGATGCCTGGATCAGCGACCTTGTCACTGCCCATAGGAAGGTCACAGAGAACCTGCAAATAGCCAGGGAGACAACTCAAAAATATGCTGATTTAAACCACCAACCTTCGCCTGTATACAAAGTCGGAGATATGGTCTGGTTATCCTCCTGGTAGCTCCCCAGACATCTAAGACCTAACAAGCTGTCTCCACTGTATTATGGCCCATTTTCTGTAGTCACAGTAATTAACCATGTTGTCTTCAGACTTGACTTACCAGCCACCTGGAAAAGAATCCATCCTATCTTTCATACATCACTCCTCAAACTCTTCCACCCGTCAACTGGGACTGCTGTACGTCCTCCACCAGTCATCACAACTAACCAACAAGTGGAGTTTGAAGTTTCCAGGATATGTGATTCCAGATACGGGTGAGGTCATCTGCAGTATCTCGTGGACTGGAAAGGTTACCCTCCCAGTGAATGGTCTTGGGAGCTGGTCTCCAACTTGCATGCCCCTAGTCTGACGCTTTCATCTCCTTCAACCAGACAAACCCGGTGGGCGGATCATTCAGAGGGGGCATACTGTCATGCTGCGCTATTCCCGACCCATCTGGGTTGCTTGGAGGGGCTGTCGCGTCGTCGTGTTGGGCATTTATCTGCCCAAGATGGCCAACGTGAGCCTGTGCAGAAAACAGCGATGCAGTCTAGTCGCTGCAGCAACACGGCTTAGTTATTTATGTGCCAGAGAAGCCCGCAGCTTTGTGTCTCAATGGAGGTTGCTCTCACCATCTGGTTTGTGCATTCCTGCCTCAGTGCACCTTTAGACCTTAGTTCCCTGCTCTCCTATCCTTCTCCTTCTGCCTTCCCTTCCTTACTCTTCCATTCTGGCTGCCAGCATTCCGTTGGAGTTCCTGTCCCCTGAATCCTTTCATGGTTCCTTCTTCTGGATTGATGTTCTCTCAGAACCTGGTTATTACCCTGTATTCGGATGCCTTGAACCCTTCGCTGCCTGCTACATCTCGCCTGCATCATCTACATGTTTTTCTCCCCTTTTTGGTGTGTTCCTGTATTGGGCATGTCCACGGTGTCAGAATGCTTGGGAAATTGAGCAATTAGCCGGGTGGCGTCAGAGGAAGCTCGCCCATTTCTTCATGAGACCCGCACAGCAAAGAAGACCAAGTTGCCTTCTAAGAAGAAGTCTTCCTTGAAGTCTCCTCAGGTGAGCCCTGGCTCTTTGTCTACAAAGTCTGACACATTTTTAAGTGTTCATATAATGAACTACATTCTGCACATTTCAAATCAGGAATCTATGTAATTATGTAATTAACTGCTTTAACTGTGACCTTCTAACTGTTTTATCAATTCTTGTTCATGGTTCTAAGACAATGACTAAATAAAAATAAATATGGTGATGATGGTGACAGATATTGGCTTTTCAAGTGTGCCTTGAAAGGCTCCAAAGAGGTCACTACTTATGTTTCTCCGGTGCAGCTAATATTCCATAATTACTTGATTTCTTAGGATAGTCTGTCTTTGATGTCTTTGTACCCGGAAATATTTGACCACCAAGGTGTTAGGTTTTGAGATTGTGGGAAGCATTATCTGGATCCAAACCTGTTTATGTTAAAAAATAAACTATAGATTTAGATATGAACAACTAATTGTGAGGTTGTAGGTGTTGGGTGCATGTGCCTCCACGCTCCAAGTCTCAAACTCTCCGTTACGTCAGCTAATGCTTTGGCTGAAGGCAATTCTCTTAGATATTAGATATAAAGTATTGTAGCCTCTCCTGGTAAAGGATAAATGGGTGTATGGAGGTGCACCTTTCTTCGTGAGATGGAAAAACAAGTCCTGTTTACCTTGAACTTTGCCTTATATATTAAGTTATATTACACTATGATATGTTATTGGGTTTAATATAATGTTCAGGAGCAATATCACTCTGTGATACAGGGGGCTCCTTACTACTTCATACGTCCCACCGTTGCTCACAAGAGCATGTGTGAGTGAGTAAGGGGCATGCTTTGCTATCAACACATAAACCTCCCTTTATATGAGGAGAAACTGACACTAGCCACCTACCCTAACCAGTTTTTTTGAACTTTCAGTGCTTGTGGTTCAGATACATTTGTCTCTTTTATACCATCTTCAGAAACCCCTTAGATACATGAGGACTCTTGTGTAGTTGTATTGGCTTCCCTACCACTTTGAAATGTAATATCAGTTGTCGAGCTGGTGCAGGTGGATCTAGGCCATGTGACCTAGGTCCCACCCACCTGTCACTCACTGCTAATATTTTGGTGCCATCTTGTTTTGTCACTCTTTTTCTTTATGAAAGCAACCCTCCTGCCTCTTTTCTTTTGAGTTGGTGAGCTGGAGCAAGTGGATCTAGGTCATGTGACCTAACCTCCAACCACTTGTCAATCACTGCTAATATCTTGGAGTCTTCTTGTTTTGCCGGTCTTTTTCCCCGCTAAAGCAGTCTTCAAGCCTCTTTTCTTTTGAAATCGGTGAGCTGGTGCAAGTGGATCTAGGTCACATGACCTAACCTCAAACCACTTGTCAATCACTGCTAATATCTTGGAGTCTTCTTGTTTTGCCGATCTTTTTCCCTGCTAAAGCAGTCCTCAAGCCTCTTTTCTTTTGAAGTTGGTGAGCTGGTGCAAATGGATCTAGGTCACATGACCTAATCCCCACGATCTATCAATCACTGCTAAACCTTTGGTGTCTTATTTTTTGCCACTCTTTTCTCCTACTTAAATAGCCCTCCAGCCTCCATTCTTTTGCAGTTGGTGAGCTGGTGCAAGCAGATCTAGATCACGCGGCCTAAGCCCCACTTACCTGATTAGCTCTGCCTCTTCCTTTCCTTTCTTAACTGTTAGATCAAAGGGGCGTCTCTCACCAGGGTGCCCAAAGCGAAGGGCAGACAAAGGAAAGGGCAATTCCTGTTTGGACCTGTTCAGACCAGAATGACCCAGGACCAGAATCCTGCTTGTCTAACATCAATTAGGAGCCCTCAAAAATCTGTTTTACCCCTCACTCTCTACAGACCATCCCCACCGTCACCACTCATTGCCAACCACAGTGCTCACCAGCAACATCATGGAAACCACATGGCAGCAACCTCAACCATGTCACCATAGACCCAATCAGCACTCCATCATTCAACATACACGAAAACGGATGCTCAGCAACATGCGTTCAGCAATCAACCAGGCAGCAGACATCACCACACATGGCTGGAACACTATTTACATTGCTGAGACTTGGATGCCATCCACCTCCACCCACATCCTAGATGCCCCCCCAATGATTTAAGAATTCTACATAGAGAAAGTACAAACAAAATGGGTAGAGGCCTCATGGCATTATGGCTATGCACCCAAATTGATGTTGTCACCATCAAATCCTTCGAAAATCTTTCCTACCACTCCCTGCTCTCCCCAACGGACAGAGTCATATTCCACCTCATCTACAACCCACCCAAGCCCAACACCTCCTTCATTGAAGACTTCACAGACCATGTCTCTCACGCATGCCAACAAAATCTTCTTTGGCAACATCAACATCCTGGATCCAGCAACCAAGTCAATGAAAGAAGATTTTCACTGCTTTCGTGACACTCTCAGCCTCACACAGCACACAACCTCATCGTCACTCCCCCTGCCCACCCTCAGTGGCAGCTCTCCAATCCTTCTCAATTGGCCAGACCATCTCGCGATCCCCTTTGACATTAGTCACAACACAGCCCCAGTCATGCACACCCTTCGGAAACCCAACAAACAAGCCTTCAGATCAATCAAGAACTTCTCAGTGGAGGCTCTCACTTAAGGCCTGGCCAACCTCCATTTTACATGGGCCAATCTACCCCAGACGAGCCAGGACTGTGACTCACTTCTCCACGAACTCAATACCACCCTCACAACCACATCAATATCTGCCACCATGCCCATGTGAAATGAGGCACCCTCAAGTCTAAACCTTCCACATCCTGTTACACCAAACCAAGGAGCTCAACATCAATAAAAGAACCATCAGAAAACAAGAAAACACTTGATGAAAGCTCTGCAGTGCATCCGACGGTACTCTGCTCAAGGAACTGCGTACTACATGCAAATGGCCGATCACCACTGCCAAGGCCAACTACTATTGAAATACCATAGTGAAGGCCAACAATGAAAGCAGGGCCCTCTTCAAAGCCATCAAGCCTTACAACAACCCTCTGCCAGCCAGCCATACTGAACTTCATCGAAAAATCCACCACTGTCATCTATTTCTTCATCAACAAGAGCAGCATGATTTGTGAGCACATACATGCCAACGTTACAAGTGACAACACACTACACATCCCGTCTTGTAAAACCACCTCTACCTGGACAACTTTCAAGACACTAACCATGAAAGACCTCACTGCCATCCTAACATCTCTCAAGGCCACATCATACATGGAAGAAAACCTCCCTTCCTCCGTACTCAAGACCCTTCTGACTGAAGCACTCCTCCCTTACCTGACAATCAACAGCTCCCTCCATCAAGGCACTTCCCCATCATCCCTCAAAACCAGATACATCCTTCTGTTTCTCAAGAAACCAGCACTGGACCACGACCACCTCAGCAACTACCACGCCACCACCCATCATCCTTTCCTAGGTTTGATCCTTGTGGAAGCAGTTGCCACAAATCTCCTCCAACACATTGAGGCCAACCGCCTCTTTCAGTCTTACCAAAGTGGCTTAAGATCCAGATGCAGCACTGAAACAGCTACCAACAAGGTGATCAATGGTGCCCTTAACGTCCTCGATGATAGCCATCGTTGCCTCTTGGTTCTTCTCGATGTCTCAGCAGCATTCGACACAGAACACCAGATACTCACTGACATTGTACATAATCTCATGGGGATCAGTAAGATCGTCTTCAGCTAGTTCAAATCCTACCTTGCTACCTGCCACCAATTTGTCCAAAAGGATTCCTCATGATCACGAACTCTACCCGTCACATACGTGTGGAGTACTGCAAGGATCTATCCTCTCCCCTGTATGTTTAACCCTTATATGGAACCGCTCAGAACACTCGTGGCTCCATACCAAATCCACCAGGTGCTATACAAAATTATGAAATGAAATATGGAGATTACAGAAAGCTCTACCTTAAGATATTCTCCATTAAATTATAATTGGTTATTTATAACGTACTTAATACCCAGAGGTCTCTAAGGGTTGCTCCGCATAGTCTTGCTTCCAAGGCGAGCATGTTGCCCCTGAGCTATCCTCCCAAGACAACCACAGACTAAAGGCCTGTCTCACAATGATCCAGTCCTGAATGTCCAGTGCTTACCTGAATCTCCACCCCTTCATGACCCAATTTCTACAGCGAACCAACAACACCAAACACCCTGTCATCCTGTCCTGGGTGATCTGCTCACTGTTGGTTCCTCCCCTGGTTGCTTGAAGATCCCTTTGTGCCTAATTGCTTGCTCTCCCCGTTGTTAGCTCCCAGCTGCCTTACATCTCTGCTTTACTCGCCAGGTCTTTCCCCCATGACTTATAAAGTTCTCTCTTGCTTCGAAGTTAGGTCCATGCTCAATAAATACCCTAAAATAGTAATAATAATATAACCAATTCTAGCATGGCTGTTGTTGGTTGGTAGTTCTCCTTGCCATGTCTGTCACCACATAAGTTTCTGGAACAATCATCTCCTGAAACTAAAATGGTTGTATAATGGGAGTAGCAAGATTACCATATCATGTTCATACCCTGTGGCCACAACACACTCAGACCAAACGTTCAGACCCCCAGGCAGAGGATCTGCAAGTACATCGACCCATGACCAACAAACTGTCACAAATAACCTGTTCAACGATGAAAAATGCTAACGGCTAACAATTTTTATAAAGCTACAAAATATGTTTATTTCTTGGGCTGGCCCACATTTTAAAGGCTACTTGTTAGATGGTATCTCCCAGCCCTGATATTAACCCAGTTAAACAGGTGGCTCACCCAAGCAACCATGTCCAAAAAGATTGATTATGTAAGAGTCTCTGGGGAACAAAGAGATACATTAGGGTGCCATCCATCCAAAGATAGCCACGTCTCTACATCTCCCTTCTTCGCAAGGCAGATTTAGTTGGGTTATTCTCCATATGATGAAGGGAGTTCCTGACCACCTGGGACACATTCCAAAGCCGAACTAGGCCCTTTTGTGAGGTGCGCAGTGGGTCTAGGTCATATTTAAATCCCATGGAAAGTGAATAATGCAATTCGTTTGGAGATATCCACTGAGTCACCTGGTGGGAAATTGTTTATCAATAACCTTTGAAACATTTGAGGCACCTTTTGGTCTTTGGTGTTGCCTCCTTTATTTGCAAGTCTTTGATTTCCCTTTGTTGTCGTTTTCTTTTGACCCACTGGAGCACTGGTGATCCCCCACTTCAGAAACATGTTGGTGCTGTGAGCTGTCTGCCAGTGCTCGATCCTCTGGCTTAATTTAATCATGTGGCTGAATATAATTGACTGCCTCTTGGTGTGTCTCGTTTGTCCCAGGTGGCATTATGCTGCAGGTGGAACACCATTAGAATCATTTGATAGTATTGGATCGATGAACTTTAAAGGACCTTGTATACTAGCGTGAATTCTCTACTATGCAGCAGAAGCAAAACTGAGATAGCCTCTTCTTTAATTTCGGTGAGTGCTTTATATGCGTCTCAGCCTCTGCCTGATGATCGTTTCAGGATTATTAAAAGATTCACTCTCTTTAACGTAAGGTCTGCAAAGTCAGTCATAAGTTGGCTATCCCTGAAGAATACCCTTAAGGTGCCAGTGAAGACCATGCTATAGATCCCCTCTTTGAGGCCCACAAGTCACACGTTTTTCTTGAGGGTTCTGGTTAATGATCTTCCCCCTTGGCAAGCAGTGTATGAATTTCCTTCACTGCCATGTCAAGCTTTGAAACTTACGTTTGGTAATTATCTTCCACAGTACTTTTATTATCCTTTCGTTATCTTGTAACTGGTCATCTTGCTGCATGATGCAATGTTTGATTTCCTTCAGCATATCTCAAATTACTGACTGCGCTAAGGAGAAGACAATTGGAGTTAATGATTTTTCCACAAACCTTTGTCGGGGTGGTATCAGATACAACAATGCAGTGGCATAGTCATGAAGAGAAAGGCCCACAACACGTATTGCTCTAGGGTCCAACCTATGATTCTGGCCACAGTTGAACTGTGTTCAGAGCTGCTCATGACAGCTGGTGGAGTATCCTTGTTTGATGCCCGAACATGTGTTAAATGTGTTGGTGGAACTGAAAATGTTATGCATGTATCACACATCCTCTTCTAGGTTGTGCCTAAATCTTGAAAGTAATAGAAACAATTTGGAAGGATCTTAATTTGTCCCATAACAGATATTGATTAATCAACCAGTCTTGGCCCTTAGGCTAGCGTTCTGTTACATTCTGGTACTTGTATTAAAAATTATGTATACAGGAAGTATCACGAGAACTGTACAGGAATACACAGTGCTATGTGATAGGTACTCCAGAACATATAGAACATTATTTAAATGCTTTATTCCAGTATATGTGTACAAAACAAGCATGTTAATGAAGTTGGTGGGTTCAAAATGTTTTAGGGGCCTGCCTGATTTCGAATTAGCAGTATTTGAATGTTCACTTTCAGCAATTAGCTTTCACACAGATTAATGTCCTCTGGAAGAAGAGTACACATGTTCTTATGCTTGTATGTGTTTGCTTAGGAAGGTGAGGGGTACATTCTGGTTCCCAGTTCAAATCGCGGGACCTTGTATGCCCATTTGCTAACGGTTTCTGGTGGAACACCATTAGAGGGTTTTGGCGCGATAAGCTAGTACGGCCCTCGTACACTAGCTTGGACTCTCTACTGTGCTGCATAAGCAAAGCTAACAAGTCATTAAATGGCATCACAGAAGATTACACTTAGTTAACTTTGGTGTGTGCCCAATATGCCACAGCCTCGGCCTGAAGACAATGTTGGGATGATAAAACAATGCACTCACTGTAATGTAGGGGGTCTGCAAATTCAGTCACACATTGGCTACCCCTGAAGAATATCCTTAGGAAGCAAGCCAAGCCCTTGCCATCAGACGCCTCTTTCAGGCCCACACGTCATACCTTTTTCCTGCAGGATCTAACAATCTCCCATGTTTGTATTCATTCTATGAATTTCCTTCCCTGCGATTCCAAGCTTTGAAGCTAGTTTCATACTTCCCTTTCACAGTACTTAATCCCCTTTCGTTAGCTTCAACCTGCTCATATTGTCGTTTACTGCAAAATGTGATGTTCTTCAGACACATCTCAAACTAAAGACGGTGCTGAGGCTAAAAAATTAGGGGTTAATGATTTTTCCCCGATACCATTTTCAGAGTGGTATCGGAGAAAATAATGCAGTGGCGTTGTCATGAAGGGCAAAGCCCACCCTGATTTCGCTAGCGCCCAACCTACGATTCTGGCCACAATTCAGCTGTTCTCAGAGCTTTGCATGTCAGCCGATGGTGTATGTTTGCTTGTCTGATGCACACAAATTTGTTAAATGTGTTTGTGTAACTGAACATGTTATGCATGATATGTGATACAACAAGTAGCATTTCTGTGTAAAAAGATTGCTATAAACATGCGGCTTTATCACACAGCCTCTTTTAGGCAGTGTCTAAATCTTGCAAGTAGTACAAACTGTTTGGAAAAATCTCAATTTGTCCCATACCAGATTTTGAATAGTTAATCAGCCTTGGCTCATAAGCTACCATTATATTACATTCGGGTACTTCTAATTTCGTATTACTAAAACTGTACAGAAATAGACAGTGATATGTGCTAGCAATTCCATAATTTACAGAATATTATTTGAACACTCTGTTTCAGCATATTTGCACAAAAGAAGAGCGTGAATAAAGTTGCTGGGTTCAAAATGTTGGTAGTAGTCTGTCTGAATTAATAGCTTTGGAATTTCTTTATTTTATTTATTTGTTTGCATTTTTAAAGCGCCCGAGGGCATCATGGCGCTGTTTCCAACCGGTTACATTGATCTTGACAATAACAGAACATAAACATGAGGGGGACACCCAGGACAGGGGGGCTGGGAAGCCTTCGGACATATCAAAGCAGTTTGATTATAGTTCCAATATGGTGTGGGTACCTGGAGGCACCCTACACAAAAAGCCAGGGTTTTAGGGCCTTACGAAAGGGCCGGTAGGAAGTTTCTGCTCTCAGGTCAGGAAGGAGGTGTTCCACCGGGTTGCAGCTACTGTGGGGAAGCTAACCCCTCCTGCTCTCATTCTTTCCACCTTTGGTAAGGCCAGGCAGTGTGCTGGGCGGCTCTTACTGGTATGATGGATTTGAATCTCTCCATTTTCCGGGATAGGTATTGGAGGGCTGTGTTTGAGAGACACTTGTGCATGATGGAAAGCGTTTTGAAGATGATGCTTTCTCGAATGGGGAGCCAATGGTCTTTTCTTCTGGCGGCTAAGATATGGTCTCTTTCAGAGATGTTCCGGGCCGCTCGTAGGGCATTGTTTTTAATTCCCTGTAATTTGGCCAGGTTCTGCAAATAGGGCATTACAAAAGTCTAGTATTTTTCCAATGATGGCTGTGGTGATGGTTAGGCAGTTGGTCAGAGAGAGGAAGTGTCTAGCTGCATTGATAAGCATCGTTGTGTAAGCAGAAGAGAAAGCAATTGCTTTCATTTCTTTGGTCAGAGAGAGAGAGAGAGTGGCATCCAGATGGACACCTAGTGTTTTTACAGATGAGGAGACGGGAATCTGGATTCCATCTATGGCTAATGAGGAGAATTCTGCACTGTGTTTCTTGAGCATGGTCGGTGAGCCGACTAGTAGGACCTCTGTTTTATTGTCATTCAGGCATAGGTGGTTCAAAGCCATCCACGTCTGTATGGTGGCGTAGAATTTGTTGATGGTGATGCAGTCTTCATGGAAGGAGGTGGATGTTGGTGTCGTCGGCGTAATTGGTGTAGGAGATGCTGAGAGTGTCAAGGAGGTCGAAAAGAGTTTTAGTGAATATATTGTAGAGTGAAGGAGAGGGTTGTATAGGAATTGTTCAAACTACAATTGTTATAATACCAAGGAGAGGCACAGGAGCCTTGGGGCACGCCGCAGGTTATAGGGTCGGCCAGGGCATTGGCAGTATCAGAGAAGATTCTCATGGAGCTATTTTCTAGGGAGGAGGCTATCCATGAGGTGGCTTTGTGGGAGAAGCTGGCTGAGGCTGTGAGGTGGTGGCATAGTGTGTTATAGTCTAGCAGGTCAAAGGCGGCCGAATGGTCGAGGAGGACGACAACTGCCGGCTTGCCCTCGTCTTTAAAAGAGTCGACTTGGATATGAGGTCTAAAAGAGCTGATTCTGTGCCATGATCCGGGCGAAAGACAGATTGACGGATTCCTAGGATATGATAGGTTTCTAGATAGGCTTGTATTTGTAGGTATGCTGCCCTGTCGAGAATCTTTAGGAGGAATGGAACTGTGGTGATGGGTCTGTAGTTGTTGGGTACCATGGGGTCTAAGGTGGGTTTTTTTTTTAGCTATGGGAGTAACCATGCTTCTTTTAGACTGGTAGGGACCAGACTGGATGAGAAGGAGGCGTTGATAGATCTTGTTATGAATGGAGTTACTGTTTCAGTTTGACAATAGATGCTGGGCAAATGTCACCTCTGCATTTGGAAGGTTTTAAGTTTTTCTCCTTCAGAAACGTCTTTGAAGTTAAATACTGACGTGGGGTGGGTTATTAATGAGTTGACTGGCAGGCTGGTGGGGTTAATTGCTGCTCGTTTCTTTTCAATTTTGTGCTGCAGGGAGATGATTTTCACCCGCATAGCATTTTGAATGCTGATACACTAAGCCTCGTCCTAGGAGATGGTGTTTGGTGACTGGGATGGGGCCTGTAGTTCTCTGAGGATTTTGAATAACTCATGTAAGTTGGTATTAACTATCCTAGAGTTGTAAACTGCTGCTTTTGCACAGATAATGGCATGTTTATATTTATTTGCTAGAGTGATGAATGTGGTTTTGGTGAGGTGGGTAGGGTCTTTCTTCCACATGTTTTCTGCCTGTCTTTTTTTGGCACGCAGGGCCGACAGTTCAGGGGAGAACCATGAGTAATTGTGAGCTTTAAGTTTGGCCTTTCTACGGCGGAGTGGGGCTACCAAGTTCACTGCTTTGGTTAGAGTATTGGAGTAGAGGTCTGCGAGGATCGTTGGGTCAACTGAACTCGGGTGTTCAAGGTCCAAGGGTGAGAGAAGTGGGGAGATAGATTCTTTAGTGAAGTTCCTGGTGCTGCAGGCAAGCAAGGGCGTAGGATTGGGCTGTCAGATGGGTATGATTTATGTGAGGGGAATGTGAAGCCAACAATGTGATGGTCTGACCAAGGGCAGGGGGTGTTGGAGATAATCGTGATTTGACTGTTAAAGTATGATACCCAATCCAAGGATCTTCCTTTGATGTGAGTTGTTTCTGTAACTCAGTGTGTAAAGCCAAGATCTGTGAGGGCATTTGCTACTGTCACTGAAGTTATGTCCAGCGGGCCGTGTAGTCCAAGATTAAGGTCTCCCAAGTGTGTAACTCTAGAGGAAGGTTTGATGTTGTCTGTTATTAAGTGTGTGATTTCTTTTTCAAAGGTCGTGGAGGGGCCTGGATGCCTATACAAGATGTGAAGTGTAACCGAGTCTGTAGGGGCCGACGTGAGTTTAGTTCACAGGACCTCACAATTGCATTTCATAGAGCTATCCATTGTAATTTGTAATGATTCTCTATAAATGACGGCAACACCACCACCTCTGAAATCAATTCTGTCACACAAGTATGGTGAAACTCTCCGGTAAGGCTAGGATAGTGCTGGGTCTGAGGCTTGGTGGAGCCAAGTTTCAGAGATTGACAGTAGGTCAAGTTGATTGGAGATGCTTAGGTCATTCATCTCTAATGCATATGTAGGGAGGGATCTGGTGTTAATGAGGGCTCCACGGAGGAAGATGGGGTTAGGGGCACTAGAGGAAGGAATGATTGCATCTGGTTTAGTTGTAGGTGGGGTGGGTTTCTGCCTTCTGTGAATCCTGCTGTTTGTGGGGGCCGCCTTGGTGCTAGCCGGTGGTGTGCGGTGGTCAGAACTCTTCGCTGTATTTGTTGAATGGTGTTTTGCCTAGTAGGAGGACTGTGGGTGATGATGTCTGGTAGGTGTTAAATGGGCGAGTTCTTAGGTTGAACGACTTGCGAATATCTGCTATTCAGTGTGAGCATGGTGCTGGGACCAGATTGAGGGCACGTGATATGAGTTCTGGTTCTAAGATGAAGGTACCCTATAGTGGTGCAGGCAGAACGGTATTGTATTCTGGTTCTCAGTAACCTCATACCCAATCTATTGTTTCTGTGCGTTGTCGCTACGGGGGTAGAGCACATGAGAGACTTTTGCTGGTTGGTGACATGTGGGGCTGTGCATGTGGGAGCTTGACGATGCAATAGAATACGTGGCTGTTGTCTGAATGGAGCTCTGGTGCTGAGGTATTGGGGGGTTGTACTTGAGATTTGGGTTGACAATTGTTAGATCTGCTGATGGTTACTCTCTGAACTGGGTGCATTGATGGCGCACACCGGGGACGGCTATCCAGGTGATGATCTTGGTAAGTGGTATATCGTGGATGGGTTATGACTGAGTAGGTCAATGATATCTTAGCAGCATTCACAGTATTGGGGTTTGGGGACTAGGGGCATACCTAGTTTTGGCAGAACGCTGCTATCTGACATGTGACTGGATGGCTGCCAGACACATTGCCACATTGCCAGCCTGAATGTTCCATTCGGTAGCTACTTTGCACACAGGTTACTTCTGTTCTGTGGAATAAGAGAAAACATTTACCTTTGTGTTTGCCTTGGGAGGTAAGGAGCACACTCAAGTTCCTCGTTGAAATCACTTGCCCATTCATGTACTCCTCCTAATGCTTTCATGTCTCTTGCACTCTTCAGGGAGGCAGTCCAGATGTGAATGTTTAGTACCTTTGCGTGTTGGATTGCTGGTTAATGTAGTCTTAACAGGGAAACAGAAACCAACTCTTCCCCTAATTCCGTTAGTAGATTGACCCTCAGTGGGGTGACTGGGTGAGTGTTGTTTTCACCAGGATCTAGACTTTGCCAGAGAAGTGCAGCCTTCTGCCGCACTCCTCTGGGCTTTCGCTCCATTCTTACAGGGAAACTGACATGCCCTTAAGACAGTCAGTACCGGGAAACGTTGTTTTCCGTAGTTTCTTTATCATGTTGCAGCTTTCGCACAACATGGCACAAGAGGGCACTGTAAGCTAAGTTACTGCTCTCTTGGGTCTCTAGTCTTCTACAGGCCCTAGATACTCTCTTTGGATTGTAAATGAACGGTGCAAGTGAATCACGGACGGGATTGGTGGCAGCGATCGTTTCTTGTGTTTTTGAGCTCCTTTTGGTGTTTTAAGCGCGTTTCTTGCGCTTAGCCCAAAATGGTGGCCTGGCTACCAAAATGGCCAGACCACGAGGCTCTTTGTCCTGTCCGCTGACCGTCTTGCCCCCTTCACCTCCCCCAGGTCGAGCCGACCCGGGGCCTTCCTTATTTGGGCATGTACTTTCCTGCGAAACACAGATGCTTTCGCGGGATTCTACAGGCCTTGTGTGTGCCTCCAGGATGGGGGCTGGGATGTCTGGTCCCAATACACATCCTGGGAGCCAGAGAGTCTAGGATGGTGTGAATGCCTGGGACCCCCGTGGTCCGTGATAAGGTCCACATATGGTGTGAGTGTTTTATGAGCGGATCTCCCATTGGGTCCCCTCCGTTTTGGCGCGAAGGGAACCGTGGATAAGAGGGGGCTGGAAACGCCACTACCATGTCGATCTCCTGTGTTCTCACGAACGAAGGAATACAGGAGCCAAGTATCCTGCAACTACGAGGCTGAACCGAGGAATCGCTGGTTACCCGCTGAAGGACTGCTCCTCTGCACTGCTATTGCATTGTGAAACCCTTTTTACCTCTGATCGAACGAGAAGGCCTGTACTGGTACTTTGACCCCTTGGAATAGTGGGAACAACTATTCTCGGCATCTTCACCATCTCCTGCACGTAAGCCTTCGGAAGTTTCTCTGGGCCATCCAGCAGACTGACCAGCCTACCCAGGAGTCTTGCTCTCTAACCGCCGTCAGGTTGTGTTGTATTACGAGTCCTTGTCACTCTCACACGATTTGTACACTTGGCATTCCCAGGTCTGAAGTGAGTAGTGTACCTTGGGCTGAAATACACACGGCCGCTCCGTTGCCCTGCTGTGGTAACAAACTGTGCGGGTTCACTGAGTTTGGGACATCCTCAACTCAACTTCTGCTGCTGCAGAATCTACACGACGCCGAGACGTCCCCTGCTCGTATCTGAACCTGCCAGCACTGAAACTGACACGGAGAAGCCCGGGTCTGCTTGCATCGGGGACCAGTGAGTAGCATCGCTAGGAACTGGTCGCCCTCCTGCAGGAGCCCATAGCTTTTCCCCGCTGTGTCTAACAGCATGCCTTTCCGTACTCGCCCTCTGCTTCTGCCCACAGTGGAGGCTGCGCTTGAGTCATGGAGCTCTGTTCATCTTTATTTGTTCACCGAACTAAACTGTCTGATTCCCTCGAAGAGACTCCCCTTTTTGCCCGTTGGCACCAGCGTGTGCAGGTACTTTTGAGCACAAGGTTCCACTCTTCGTAGGGCTTGGACTTCCTTTTAGTTAGGTGCCTCTGAAGGCGGACTGGGTCTAATTATTATTCGCACTGCCTGTTTTCCTCCCCATCTAGGTGGTCTACACATTTCGTGCGTCTAACTCGCTAGACTCGTTTGTATTTGCATTTATATTGTATTGGTTTACTTGAGTTTTATTGTGATTTCTCGCTACGGTCAATGTTACAAAGGCCTTGTAATAAATGTGTATATATTTTTAATATAACACCTGCTTGGAGTAATTTGTAAGTGTCCTTGCTTTGTGTGCTCATTGCGGGCTTTCAGTCAAATTCACTCCTCTTGAGACCTAGTCTTGACCGCCGCGATTGCTACCCTGATTGGTCTGGCTTGTCCAGAGGTTACCCTGTTCCAAGAAACTAGGCTGGCCTTCTGAACCTCTGCCCCTCCAGGAGAGAGTTCAGAAATCCGTCTTAACAGTCGGTCACTCCACAGTGGGGTAAGTGTCACCACGGTACAGTTCCTCTGAGGTCCAGAACTTTTAAGTGTAAAGAGTTTGCCTTGTGGGTTGAGGGGCGCACACTGGTCCCCAGTTCAACTCACCTGCCCAGTCATGTCCTACTCCTAATGGTTTTGTGCCTCTTGTACTCTTCATGGAGGCAGTCTAGGCATGGATGGTTAATACCTGTGCTTTGAAATGCTGGTCACTGCAGCCTTAAAAGGGAAACAGGGACTAACTCTCTTCCCATTCCTTTAGCAGAAAGCCTTGAGTTGGGAGGAGCGGAGGCACCAGGAGTCTGGCATTCCATAGTGGGGTATGTGTCCAACCCCGATGCAGTCCCTCTGCAGTCTGGAGCTCCAAAGTGATATGCTTGCCTCAGTGGACGAGGGTTTGGGGGGCACTCTGGTATACTGTTCAAATCGCCTGCCCAAAGGCAGTCTCTTCCTTACATTGTTGTGCCACTTCCACTCTTCATGGAGGCAGTTTGGGTGTGGATGATTAGGGTTGTATGTCTATTTATAGGCCACCAAGTGGTCGACTTTCCTGCTGGTCAACCACAACTGTTCTACCTCCAACTGTTTGCCCCATTTACTGCCTCTAAGCAGTTCCATATTGGTCAATCTTAGGTGGTCATCAAATGCAACTACTCAACCCTTTTCACTTAAACTAATATCTACACCTCTCCTTATGTGATTTTCCCTCTCCCTGAATACCCTCCTTGTTTTCTTCCTTTCAGAGGGGTACTCCCCATACCTCTTCTTCCCCTCTCACGCCACCCTACCTCTGTTACCTACTACCCCTATGCTGCACCACCTTCTTCCAATCCCTGCCCATTTCATTCATGTATCAAATATCCCCTTTACCACCACTGTTACCCCCAGCTGCCCTGCCCTTGTGCCTTGGCCTCCTTCCCACATTACCAGCCGACCCATACCATGCATTGCCCCACCCCACCTACCCTAGTCCACTCCCAACTGACAATTATACTCCTGAAATGCATTCCCCCATCCTAATCCCCATCCCATATTACACTAATACCTCCACCATGCATTTCTCCACCTCTCCTACCCCAGTCCCCCCCTCAACTTGAAAGTTGGGGTCCCTGCTTGCCACTAAGTAGTCGATCAGTTGGACCGATCAACCTGTTTAAAAGGTCTGCTAGTCCAAACTGGAGACCACTTGCTGACAATCAGTGCCAGCAAGGAGCAGTAACTGTCAAGCAATATACCTGGCACGGATGGTTAGTTCCCTTGCTGCTAGGACCATTGGTCACTGTAGTCTTAACAAGGAACATGGAACCAACTCTCCCAAACCATTCTTTTAGTAGGTTGCCCTCTTCAGAGAGTCAGCTACGGGGATTGCACTGAGGTGATCCATGCTCCACTTAGGAGTGCCACACTGTTGGATTTGCCCCACCCTACCACGCTGTAGTTGCAACATTGTGTAATGCGCAGAGTTGGTTCCTTGTTGCAAGTATCAGATAACAGTGACCAAAATTCCTTGCAGTAACAAAAGTAACCAAGTACACCTATATTTATCTGCCTCCCTCATGAGTGCAAGTGGTACTGAAGTACTTTAGGAGAAGATCAGTGGACCATAATGCTGCAAAAGCTAGGAACCAGAAGGCATCCATCAAGCCCCACAGAATGTTATGTTATGATAAAGGTTCTTATTCCATGTACTGTTACTGCCTGCGTGGTATCTTGGCGCTCTGGTGGATCTGTAAAGCAAAGAGGGAGGTGGGTAAGTTAGTAGGACTGAGCGGGGGAAAAAGAGCAAGAGAGATGTGATGTGCTGTTGGCAGCTTCAATTCGATGACACTGTTCACTAAGCATAGATGTGTTTTTCGGTTGATAGCCGCCACGTGGTGTTGGGCAAGACTATGTGTGGTTTGTTTCGTTGTTGTGGTGTTGTGAAGTGCATGCAGTTTTGTTGTGCTTTAGAGGTATGGTTGTGTTTAGTTCAAAGTTTGAGAAGGTGTATGCAGAAGGATGAGTTTTTAGTAAGGTTAGTTAGTGGCAGTACCTTTCATACCACCACTGTTCTGACTAAATGTGGCCCATAACCCTTCCCCTGTCGTACATTCTGGTGTGCAGCAATTACCATCCCCACATGTTCCCCCAGGAGTGATGTGTTCCCTGTTCCCCACGGTCCATCCATGCAAGATATGGCCCACTAGAACAAATAGGCTAAATCTGAAATATTGCTCCCTAAAATAGATGGGTTAAAAACAAGATTTGGCTCACTGACACAAATGGGTTAAATGCGGCATATTGCTCACTAACACATATGGGCTGAATGAAAGATTGTCTCACTAATACAAATGGGCTAAATGCGAGGTATGGCTCGCTAACAGATTGGTTAAATGCAAGCTATGGCTCACCAACATAGATGGGCTAGATGCAAGATTTGGCTCAGTGACACAAATGGGCTAAATGTGAGCTATTGCTCACCAACAGAGATGGACCAAAGGCGAGACATGGCTCACCAACACAGATGGGCTAAATGCAAGATATGGCTCACTAAAACAGTTGCGCCAAATGCAGGATATGGCTCACTAACACAGATGGGCTAAAGGCAAGATATTGCTCACTAACACAGATGTGTGAAATGCAGGATTTGGCTCAGTAACACAAAGGGGCTAAATGTGAGATATGGTTCACCAACACAGATGGGCCAAATGTGAGACATGGCTCACCAATACAGATGGGCTAAATGCAAGCTATGGCTCATCAACATAGATGGGCTAAAGGGCTAAATGCAAGATTTGACTGAGTGACACAAATGGGCAAATTTGAGATATGGCTCACCAACACAGATGGGCTAAATGCAAGATTTGGCTCAGTGACACAAATGGGCTAAATGAGAGATATGACAGACTGACAGATATTATGTTCTAGGAGGTAATAAGCGTGGTGGGGATTTACTGGAGTACAGTAATGGCTGTACTCCCCGTCCAGACCACACTTACATTATCAGCCGCTGCTGGTTGACTGGGGAAGGCTTCGCAGGTAAACACGGACTAGAGCTGCATCTTCCGGAGCTGCCCTTTGCCTTGGGGCCCTTAGTCCGAGCTGCCTGGGCAATAGGCTGTCCTGAGTGATAGTCTTAAAAGGACTCTTGCAATCCAGTGGGCAGGAGGGGAGGCAGGAAGCGGAAGGAAAGAGGGTACGGCAGAGGCCTCGAGCATGGTAGAGCGCCTAAGCAAACACACAAAAAATTGTGGGCCAAAGAGAGGGTGGTTACAGTCAGGCAAAGGCCTGGCAAGGGAGTTAACCTACACTGAAATCAAACGGAGCAAAAGGGTCTCACAGCACCCTGTGGGGGGGCTAGATCCTCGTTTGCAAATGTTGGGACCTTGCAGTCCACGGTGGGAACCAGGAAGCAGGAGTGAAGAGGGGATGGCAGAGGTCTTGAGCGTGGGAGAGCACTGAGGTACACACACAACAAATTCAATATGGGTCAAAGAGAGGGTGGGTGTGGTGGGGCAAAGGTCTGGCAAGGGAGTTGACTTACCCTGAAATCACATGGAGCAAAAGTGGCTCACGTAGCACTGTGGAGGGGATAGACCCTTGTGTGCAAATGTTGGGACTGCACAGTCCAATTTGAAGGGGGGTAGTGGGAAAATGGAAGGGGAAGCAAAGAGGGGATGGCAAAAGCCTCAAATGCAGTAGAGCGCCAAGGTACAAACAAACAATGTATTTCAATATGGGCCAAAGAGCGGTTGGGTGCAGTTGGGTAAAGACCTGGCAAGGGAGTTGACTTACCCTGAAATCAAACAGAGCAAAAGTGGCTCACAGAGCACTGTGGAGGGGCTATACCCTTGTGTGCAAATGTTAGGACCTTGCAGTCCAATGGGAAGGGGGATGGGTAGGTGGGGAGGCAGGAACCAGGAAGCAGGAAGTGCAAGGAAAGAGGGGACAGCAGAGGCCTCGAGTGTGGTAGAGCACTGTGGTACACACAAAAAATAATAACATTTAAAAAAAATGACAACATGGGCCAAAGAGAGGGTGGATGCGCTCAGGCAAATGATTGCCAAGGGAGTTGACTTAACCTGAATTCACACAGAGCAAAAGTGGCTCACGGTGCACTGTGGAGGGGATAGACCCGTGTGTGCAAATGTTGGGACCTCACACTCCAATGTGAAAGGCTGAAGCAGGAACCAGGCAATGGGAGGGAAGAGGGGGGAATAGCAGAGGCCTCAAGCGCAGTAGAGCAACGAGGTACACAATAAAAATACAACGAAACAATTCAACATGGGCCAAAGAGAGGGTGAATGCAGTCGGTCAAAGGCCTTGTATGGTAGTTGATTTATCCTGAAATCACAGAGAGCAAAAGTGGCTCGGGGCAGTGTGGAGGGGCTAGGCCTTGTGTGCAAATGTTGGGACCTCGCAATTCAATGGGAAGGGGGGTTGGCAGGTGAGGAGGTGGGAACCAGGAAGCAGGAAGGAAGAGGGGACGTCAGAGGCCTCGAGTATGGTAGAGCACAGAGTTGCACACAAAACAATTAAAATTGTATATGACCCAACGATAGGGTGGATGCGGTCAGGCAAAGGCCTGGCGAGGACGTTGCCTAGCCCGGAAATCACATGCAGCAAAAGTGGCTCACCAAGCACCGCAGAGGGCTTAGACCCTTGTGTGTTGCAGTCCAATGGGAAGGGTGAGGCGGGAACCAGGAAGCGGGAGGGGAGAGCAGCGGCCTCAAGCGTGGTAGAGCGCTGAGGTACATACACAAAATAATAAAATAAAACAAATTTAATATGCGCCAAAGAGAGGGTGGATGCGGTCGGGCAAATGCCTGGCTAGGGAGTTGGCTACACTGAATTCACACAGAGTAAAAGTTGCTCTCCGAGCACTGTGGAGGGGCTAGAGTGTTGTGTGCAGGCAACATTGTTAGAGATCTTTGGACTCCGAACAGGCTGCACTAGGCATTCCATGCCACACTTTTGGGTCTCCCACCCCCAAATGTGCTTGTAACATTTTCTAGTGAGGGAATGTTGGTTCCTGACTCCCTGTGAACGACTACAGTAGCCAAAGTTCTTTGCAGTAATGACAGATTTAACAAAGCACACCCAAATTGAACAGCATCTCTGATGAGTGAAAGAAGCAGAAAAGCACTTGGAGGAGAAGGTGTTATGCTTGAGCTAAAACATGGCTCTGATGTGCAGTGCATTCTGTGGGCAATCAGAGCTATAAGGGATATTTATTCCATGCCTCAGTAAAAACTGCACTTGCTTTGCTAAAAAACATGCTTTCAATGTTATTTTATTCCATTCCTCAGTGAAAACTGCACTTGCTTTGCTAAAAGACATACTTTCAATGTTATTCGATGCTGAACCTGGTATGCAGACTTCAGTCAAGGACATTGTGCTGTGAAAGCTGGTTTTGTCATGTCTTGCTATGAGTTATGGAATAGTTTTCCGTGGCGTTTTAGAAGAGGGAAGCTTTGCTCCTTGGGGGTTACTGTCGGTTGATCCGGCCGGCAACAGTCACTCAGCAATGCGAAAGCGCTAATGCCAGAAGGTTCTAGAAATTGCCACCCCTTTTTGAGGAGGGCATGTATAAGAAGCTCTGGAAAGGTCAGGTGGAAAAAACACAAAGAACTCAGTTGGGGGGGGGGGGGACTTCCTGCTTCCTGGTTCCTTACCTTCCTGTGGGCTGTTGTGCTCTCTGCCTGGCTGTTACCGGGTCTTCCAGCCGCTTCTGGCGAGATGAGGGATTCAGTTACGCCCATAGTGATGTATTTTCTTTTGAATTTTCTATCTTTTCTGTGATTTATTTCTGTTTTATCACTTGTTGCTTCTTAGCTATGAATAGATAGCCATATAAGTGCTCATTATTTTGCTAACTGCGTATCTGGTTGTGAGTTATTACTCTGTCTACCTGCGTTCAAAGTATTTTCTTTGCTCTGCAAATGTACTGGTGATAAATAATTGTCTGTGCACTCTTGGTGAGCAATATAGAAGGCCGAGAAAGCTGGCAACCAGAGTGCGCCCCTCACCCCCTATAAAAAAAAATATTCTTTGGAAGTTCCAGACTCCACACATGATGCAATGGGGTGATCCCTGCCCCACGTAAGAGTGCCACACTATTGGAGATAGATCCCCCCACATTGTGATTTCAACATTTTGTAATCGGGGAATTGGTTCTTGGCTGCCTGTGATAGACTACAGTAACCAGAATGCCTTGCAGCAATGCAGTTGGATTTAACCAAGAATACATGTAAGGAACTTCCTCCTTGATGGGGGCAAGAGTCATGAAATTGCAGGGAGTAGAATACCACTGGAATTACTTTTTTCTTTTCTTTCATTGTTTAAGTCATGGACCTAGCTGGAGAGCAGTGGAGCGCTGTAGAGTGTGTGGGTATCCGGCATTTGGCCTGGCATCTTTTAACAGTAGCGCAGTACAGTGAGGTATGTGCCTCTGTATGTGCATCTATTGTATAATGTCGGGAAATGTAGTTTGTAACTAGGAGGGAAGGGACAAGGGAGCTGGAAGGGCGGGCAGACGAGGTAAGGAGGAGGTGAATACAGACGTGGAGTTGTTGGCATCGTCTCTGCCTTATTATTTTGCACATTGCAAAGCATGCACTCAGGCTGCCTGATCCCGGAGGTCCAGGCGATGCAAGGTGCATCCAGACTCTACATTGGCGGCGAGGGACAGCTATAATCACGGCGGTTCGCCCATGTACATGGCAAGGGGTGTCTGCGGCATCCACCTGTTAAGGAGAGGAAGCCAGGAGGCTACAATCGGCCTGGAGAAGTGGACCAGAGCACAGGGCTGCAGCAGTGAGTGCTGGAAGATTGGTTGGGCCCAGGGGAGGGGTCCAGTGTCAGCGGTGCTTGTGCCTCACGGAGGCGGCTTGCACACAGTGTGACCAAAGACCAGAGGGGCCATTTAAGACCCAGAAAGGGCAGTGGAGACCTCAAGAAGGAGCCTGAAGGGGATTCTGGTGTGGTGCTCGCGCCTGTCCCAGGTGGCCGCAACATGTGGGATAAGTACACTGGAAAAGACCCATCAAATCGGCCTCAGGGAGAGGGAATCCAAGGAACACTGCACAGAGTCAAACAGTGAGACCACAGCATTTTGGACCAGGACATTCCAGCTATGGTCCCAGTGACTCCACAACCTCAAAGCCATTAGAGGGTATCAGAATCCCTGGCAGTACAATTACCAGTCTTCTTCAATGTGACGGACACTAGCAACATGAGACCTAGATGGGCTAGGTGTGTCTGGGATTTTGATTTATATGTAGGGGCAATTAGACCAGTGGAGGATGATCATCAACAATGCCTTCTGAAGCTGGCAGCAGGTCCAGCCACAAGAGACATTATAGACGAGTTCCCTGACGACTCCATTGACACGATTCAGGACCTCAAAGCGGCTCTACGCACCTATTTTACTCTTCACACAAATGTGGATTACGAAAGACATCTGTTCCACAACACGAAGCAAGCGAAAGGGGAAACAATGGATGCATTTGTAATGAGACTACGCAGCAAAATGAAGCACTGTGATTTTGTCAACTATTCCAACACAGAGGCACTACGATCTCAGATCATCGCATGGTGTGAGTCCAAAACATTCAGGAGAAAACTAGTGCAAAAGGCACAGTCACTGGAGGAGATTCTTATGCTTGCAAGGGCAGAAATGGCGATTGACTCGCAAGTGGAGTGCTTTGGCGGCCCAAAAGGACACGGGCCACATCGGGAAGGTGTACACAAGCTAGTAGGGGCATCCAGATCTTCAGGTGAACCATTCTGCTATTGGTGCGGATATGAGTACCTGCATGAAGACACATGCCCGGCAAGTGAACAGCGGTACACTGACTGTGGAGAAGAGAACCATTTCAAGACGGTATGCCGTCTGGCCAGAGGGCTGGGGCGAGAAAATGAATGTGGTACGAACAGTAGGCCGCACAGGCGGCCCAACACCACAGCAACAGAAATCTCTCAGGTGGCAGCACAAGCTCTTCAGCGAGGAAGAGATGGGGAGAGGAAAGATCACAGATCTGGAGAAGAGAGGCAAAGAAGAGAACAGAAGGAAGATAGGTCTGGGAAAGAAGGCAGACGTTATCAGAAGTCCACGACATGACCGGAACGCTGTGCTTGGTACCATATACGTTACCTAATTGAACAATCCCCAAAAAACACTGAACAGAGTTCCTCAAAAGGAGATCAAAGATGGAAAGGCTACCTCTACGCACTGGGAAACCAAAACGCAACCAAGCATAGCCCAACTGTACTAATGCATCTAAACAAAACACAAATAGAATTTCATATAGACACGGGCGCCACCGTCGATGTAATCAGTGAACAGGTCTACCAGGCCACACCGCAGGTACGTTAGTCACAACTAAAGTCGCCGGGTTAGCAATCCTGTCTCAACCCATTCATGGTTATAACACATAAGAGACAGAACACATTTATTTAATTGGCACCCCATCTGCACCCAGCAGAAGTGGACCTCTACCTGTATGGCTTGAAAACTCAGATAAAATGTTTGGTACAACATGAAGCATGCTGTCGCTACAATACACAAACAATGAGCATACCAATACATGTGATCTCCACTCCCACTGAATCAGTGTGCATCATGAGTTGCAAGATGGCTGTTGAAATGGGACTCATTCATGTACTCTATAAACTAATGGTCCACAAATACATTGATACAGTTGAGAGAAATAAACATTTATTCCCAGCCTCATTCAAAGGAATATGAAAGCTCTGGAATCGTCAAATCACACTTCACATTGACGAAGTTTGGCACGTGGTCCAACGCTATAGAAGAATCCCAGTGAATATCCAACATCAGGTGGTAGAAGAATTGCACAAGCTGTTGAGTCTGGATATCATAGAACCGGCAACGGGACCCATGCCATGGGTGTCTCCCATCGTGCCTGTGCCAAAGAAAGGGTCTGATGCCATTCGGCTATGTATGGACATGAGGAGACCAAATGAGGCCATCAAAAGGGAGAGACATTGGGCTCCCTGCATCACGGACATGGTTCATCTTCTCAACGGAGCCAAAGTCTTTTCAAAATTGGACCTCAACAAAGGGGTTCTAAACCCGGAGAGCAGGTACATTATCACATTTGTGACTCATCTAAGCCTATATAGGTATCAGAGACTGAGCTTCAGTCTTTCTTCTGAGGCAGAAATATTTCAAGATGAAATACACAATGTAATAAAACATATTCCAAACTTTATAAACTACAGCAACGACATTCTAGTCTTTAGCACAAAAACAGAGAATCACAATGACACGTTAGCTTGGGTGTGCATGGTGCTGGATGCGGCCAACCTCACGTTGAATTGTGACAAATGCGAATTCAGGAAAGGCACCCTCTGTTTCTTCGGTCACATCTTTTTGGCAAATGGAATGACACCCGACCCAGATAAGGTACATGCACTAAACGAAACGTCACCAGCCACTAATGTTTCGGAACTCAGATCCTTCTTGGGTCTGGCGAGTTATTGCACCCGGTACATCAAGGACTTTTCCACTATAAGTGAGTTGACCAAACAACACACACCTTTCGAATGGTCAACAGACTGTCAGACAGCATTCGCATCCATTCGCAATAGAATCGCAAACGCGGAGAAATGGCCTACTTTGACAGAGACAAAATTGACAGTTGATGCTAGCCTAGTGGCCTTGGGGGCCATACTTGTGCAGAAAGGCCCAGATTGCTCAGGTCAGTGACACATCATCTCATACGCAAGCAGAAGCTTGTCAAAGACGGAGCAGGCCTACTCATAGGTGGAAAAAGAAAGCCTGGTGGTTGTTTGGGCCTACAAACATTTTTACTTGTTCCTTTATGGCAAGCCTTTCACAATCATAACAGACCATCAGACGTTGCTGTTTCTCTATGGCAACCCACAAGCAAAGATGCTAACCCGTATTGCAAGATTGGGTATGTGTCTCAAAGACTATGCATTTAATATCATTCACAGACCAGGAAAGGAGGCCAACCCTGCCGGCTTCTTATCCCATCGCCCCAGGCAAGAGAACACTCCTGAACAGTGGCGAATAAATACATTAGATATCTCATTCAGCAGACCGTACTGCAGGGCAAAGATCCCCTGAAGCTGGCAAAGTAAGCTAAGAGCGACATTGCATTCCAGACAGTGAAGGAGGGACTGCTGATGGGGAAATGGCTAACTGCAAAGGAAAGGAGCCGAGGGGAGTCTGTAAAAACGAGGAAGGACATGGATAGTCTACTGACGGTCAAGGAAGAACTAGCAATGTCAGAAGACAATCTACTACTAAAGGGAAACAAAATAGTCATACAGAGCCGGTTCAGGCACCAGGTGCTACTCTTAGTACACGAGGGACCCAGAGGGATCGTTTCTACAAAAAGAATGCTGCAACAAAAAATATTTTTTCCGAAACTCAACCGGATGTCCCGCATGCTGCCTAATCACCCCACCGACATCCTGAACCACTAAATATGTCACCACTGCCAGGAGGAGTATGGGAGGAGGTTGCAGTGGACTTCTTTGGTCCGATGGAAGGGGGAAAATACGTTTTAGCAGTAATGGACGAATACTCCAGATATCCGTAGGCGCAAGTGATCCCATCCACGGCGGCTCACCATGTCATTCCTGTGTTAGGCGGAATCTTTATGGCATATGGCATTCCCAAGCAGGTGAAATCCGACAATGGGCCACCTTTCAGGAGTCAAGATTTTTGGGTTTTTACGGAATACATGGGATTCAAACACAGGAAGGTGACCCCATTTTGGCCTCAAGCTAATGGCCTGATTGAGCGCTTTATAACACACTTTATAACCAACCTGAAGCAGACACTACAGATCTCCCAGTTAACAGGACAGCCATATGAACAGGTGCTGCATCAACTTCTGAAGGATTACAGGAGTACCTAGCACAACTCAACGGTGAAGGGCCCAGCCGAAGTCATGTTCGGTCGGAGTTTCTGCACCAGATTACCCCACCACGAGAATGACTCAGGGGACCAGGAGATAAGGGACAGAGATGCTGAAGCAAAAGAGAAGATGAAATTCTATGCAGATCGCAGGAGGCAAGCACAACCATCCACCTTGGCGCTAGGGGCTGTGGTGGTGGTGAAACAAACCGGACCAATAAAGGTGACGCTTTTTTCCATGAGGATCCCCTCGTCATCACCATGAAAAAAGGCTCCTTCGTCACAGCTGAAGGGGTCCGGTGCCAAATGACCAGGAACTTGCTGCACTTTAAAAGACTATCCGAAACATGTCAGGGGCGATGAAAAACACAGGATGAGGAAGGAGCCTACGCTTGGGACTAATCATACCATGGAGATGGAGAAGATTCTGAGGCATCAGGGCCGGATGAAATGGAGCAGGATGGCCAGCAGGAGAGGCCAGAGTTGGGGGACCTTCGTCCACAAAGGGCCCGAACCAGACACTGCAGACGCATTGAAGAAATGGAGTAAAGTTGTGTTGTCAGTGTTTAAATTGGGGGGGGTGGGGTGGTGTAATGTCAGGAAATGTAGTTTGTATCCAGGAGGGCGGGATAGTGGTGCGGGAAGGGAAATGACGTGGGAGCCGGAAAGGGCAGGCAGACGGGGTAAGGAGGAGGTGAATAAAGATGTGGAGTTGTTAGCTCCGTCTCTGCCTCGTTATTTTGCGCACTGCGAAGCACACGCTCAGGCTGCCTGATCCCGGAGGTCCCGCTGATGCAGGGTGCAGCCAGATTGTACACCTTGGAATTAGTCCTTGGTTAGGTATTGTTGAAAGAGCCATGTTTTGAGAGATTTGCGAAATTGGAGTAATGTAAGGTTGATAAAGCTCAGAACAAGGGTCAGCCCCCACAGAAGAAAACTTTGCATGCATGCATGTATTTATTTTTAAGTTTGTTTATTGGCATTTATCATAACATAATGAGATTTGGCGAGTTGACAGTACCATTTTATGCAATACTTTTGATGTTATACATTGAGCCGTAAAAAGCTGAGCCAAAAAGAAAGAAAGAAGAGAGAAAGAAAAAAAAAAAAAAAGAAAAAGAAGAAAAAAGGTTAGGAATAAGACAATGAAAAGGGGAGAACTTTCCCAACAGTAACATAACAACATAACCGTCTCCTTGTTTAGGCTCCGATGTCCATTTACGAGGCCCCCGACAGGGCGTGGTGCAGGGGGAGTGGGGGGGTCTAGAGTGCGGCAGTTTCCTTGGGTATTGAGGGGCCTCCCTTGTGGGTTTCCGAGATCCTGCTGTATTACACAGTCCAGATTATGTTTGCTCATGGGGGTTTGTCGTCTGAGGGGTAGATTATAGTTCTGGTTATCTCCTTCCATGCTTCTAGGGTGGCGCTTGCCCTGTCAGTAGATCTGGTAACACTGTCTTCCCATGCACTCGTTTCTGCATTAATCCATCGCACAAGTTCCTTGAGCCAGGCGGTGTGTCTGGGTCCCGCTGGCTTTTTCCAGGACATGGCGATATGTCTCTTTGCCATCATGCACATTAAGTCCATTAGTTTCACCCGATGCTTGAGTTTAGCCGGTCTGGGGTAGGTTCCCAAGAGGCATTCTCCAGGGGTCCAACTGTAGTTGGAGGTGCTCGCCTTCTCATAGGTCTGTTTAACTTTTGCCCATAAGGATTGCACTGTGGTGCATTCCCAGAACATGTGTATGAGATCTGCTCTGTCAGCTGTGCACCATGGGCAGTTAGGGCTTGCGTTCTTGTTGAATGTTCTCAGTTTATGTGGGGTGAGGTAAGTCCGATGTAGAACGTTTAGCTGTATGAAGCGAAATCTATGATTTCTGGACACGGCTTTAGGTAACACTAACGCTCTGCTCCATTCTCCTTCCAACATCTCCTGGCCAATGTCCATTTCTCATTTGCTCTTCAGGGTCTCCCATTTTGGGTTAGGGTTGTCATTGAGATGTCCGTATAACTGGGATACCAGTTTTTGTCCCTCGCCTAGGTTATATAGTAGGGTTGTGAGAGGGTCTGGTTCGGGTTCTTCTGGCCAAGTGTCCCATTTATGTCTTGCTATTTCACGTATCTTACGGTACCACAGATATTGGCCGGCGGGCAGCCCATCTACGTTCTGCAGTGAGCTGAACTCTCTGAAGGTGCCTCCATCATGTGTAGACTCCCTTCTTCTCCCAGGTTCTGAGGTGTAGCAGGTCTGAATCTGATTTGCATAGGTCCCAGATCATAGGTATTTCTGGGGAATACAAGTGTATTTGGTGTCTGAGTGCAATTGTTCTTTGCCAGATTCATTTCCCCAGGGTAGCTATGTAGGGTGTGTTTACCAGCATGTAACGTGGCGCCCAGAGTAGTTCCTTCAATTGCAGTGGGGGGATCAGAGACTGCAGCAGGGGGGTCTCCGATGTGATCTCGTCCGCTAACCATTTGGACACAAAGCTGAGTTGGGCGGATAAATAATATTTTTCGAAGTGCGGGTGTTGAATTCCTCCTTGAGTATGCTGTAGGACTAGTGTGGAGTGTGCTATTCTTTGTCTGCCCTGCCCCCATACGAAATCTTGAATTATTGATTCCAGTAAGCGGAAGAACGGGTTTCTAATGTAATACTGTACATTTGGGAACTTGTACAGAAACCTAGGGAGGACAATCATTTTGGTTATCAATATTCTCCCCATTGCTGACAGCGGGAGTTTTGCCCAGAAGGACATCGATTTGCGCAGTGCGGGTATTACTGCACTTGTATTGTGCTCGTGCATCAGTTGGGGAGTGTGCATGATCTGGATGCCTAAGTAGCGAAACTTAGTGGTTTCCCACCTTATCCCCAGTTGTGGGAGCTCTGCCGGGTCACTATCTTTAAGGCCTGCTATCGGAAATAAGCAGGACTTTGCCCTGTCGAATTGTATGCCAGAGACTTTGGAGAAATTATCAAGGACGTCCAACATGGTTGGGACGTTAAGGTGCGGATCTTTGACGTATAAGAGTACATCATCCGCATAAAGCGAGATGATGTGGTCTACCCTTCCCAGCCGTATTCCAGCATCAAAGAATTGCTTCCGGAAATAAATGGCTATGGGCTCTAATCCCAGTATATAGAGCACGGGGGAGAGCGGTTAGCCTTGCCGAGTACCCCTGCATATCTCCCAGACTTCTGAGACATGTCTCCCGGTTTTTACCCGCGCTCTCGGGTCAGTGTAGAGTATTCGGATCCACCTAATGAACCGTGGGCCGAATCCAAACTCCTTTAGGACTGCTAACAGCCATTCCCAGAAAATGGAATCAAATGCCTTGATGGCATCGAGCGATAGTAGGGCATAGGATTCTATGGCCGTATCTGTTTGATTGATGATGTGCTGTAGCCTGCGCAAGTTCATGGACGTGTTCTGGGCTGGGACAAACCTGTTCCGATCTGGGTGTACAATGTCCCCTATCAGCCTGGACAGCCTCTGAGCTAGGATTGTGGTTAGCAATTTAATGTCATAATTGAGCATGGCTAGCGGACGATAAGAATCGCAGTGTTCCGCCGGCTTGTTTGGTTTAAGGACTGGGATCACTAGGGTCTCCCTCATGGTGTCTGGTAAGGTGCCTCGTTCAAATATTTCCTGGAAGACCTCATGTAAGAGTGGTGTCAGGGAGGAGCTATAAGCTTTGTAGAATTCTGAGGGTAACCCGTCGCTCCCGGGGGCCTTACAAGTGGCTTGTGTCTTAATCGCTTCAGCAATGTCTTCTGGTTTGATGTCAGCTTCTAGGATCTCGGCCTGTGCCGAAGAGAGCTTGGGCAGCCCTATCTCTTCCAGGGTATCCGCTATCTGGTCCCCAGGTACTTCTGTCTTGTGAGCGTATAAGTGTTTGTAGTAGCCCTTGAAGGTGTCATTAATATCTTGTTGGGTCTGGTGCGTGTTACCCTGCTCATCATGTATCAGGGTGATGGTGTGTCTGGGGTGTTCCTTCCCGCAGAGCCAGGCCAGGAGCCTACCAGATCTATCTGCCTCCGTGTGGGTCCTATTTGTCCTGGTGACAAAATCGAACTTGGCAAGTCTGCTCCAAGCGTTCGAGCATTCCTCGCGGAGTGACCTGAGCCTGTCTTCGTATCGCTGTGGGTCTGTGGGGTCAGTGCTAAGTCTTTCAATCTCTGCTTCACCCTGTGTCAGTTCATCACGCAGCACTCTTCTAATGCCACCTGCTTTTGCCATGATCTCTCCTCTAATCACTACCTTTAGGGCCTCACATACCGTGCTCACATAGTCTACGCTGCCCTTATTTAGTTCAATGTAGTCGTCAATCCTGTCGTGCAGCTCCTCTCTAAATGCTTGGTCTTTCAGGGCCTCTGTTGGCATTCGCCACATGGGAATAGGAGGTTTGGGCCCAGTGTGGTTCCAATTTACTAACAATGGGGAGTGGTCTGAAATCGTTCTGCCCAGGTACTCCGCTGCTTCCATCTGGGATAGGTGTTCCCTGCCTACAAAAATATAGTCAAGTCTCGTGTGGAGGCCGTGTGGGGATGAGAAGTACGAATAATTCTGAGTATGGGGATGGAGTTCTCTCCATGTGTCGGCCAAGTCCAATCTGTCCGTCAGTGTGTTCAGTGCTGTGGTGGCAGCCATTATGGTGGTGGGCAGTGGTAACGACCTGTCGAGCATGAGATCGCACACACAATTAAAATCCCCACCCCAGATGAAAAGGCTGTCCCTGTGTGGAGCAATTATGTCGTACATCGAGGTCAAGTAGGCTGGGATGTTATTGTTGGGTAGGTAAGAGTTCACTATGCATACTTCTTATTGTTCAATGTGCCCCGATAAAATCACGTACTCCGGGTCACTGGAAAATTTGGTTAAACGAAAAGGTAGTTGGGGATGAATGCATGTGTACACCCCTGTAGCATACTTCGAGTAGGCAGATCCAAAGCCCTGGCCACCCCAGTGTTCCTGTAATTTGGCCATGGATGTCACCGTGCAATGCGTTTCTTGTAGAAGCGCTATCCCCACTTTTTTCCTGTGTAAATATGACTTGATTCTGTTCCTTCGGGGATGAGTGCCGAGGCCTCGCACATTCCACATCATGATTTTTATGTTCCCCGCCATATTATTTTGGGGTGGGTACTTCTGTCTTGTAGGGAGGCTGCCCACAATGAATCACCCCCCCCCGCCTGCACTCCCTCCGCCATGTCATTATATTCTGGAGACTTACCAACTGTTGAAACTTTCATTCGAGTGAATGAATAAACAAAATGTTAAACTGTGAACTGGCCCCAGCAGTTGCTTCCAACTTGCAGCGCTCGGGGGCTCCCGAGCCTTCTGGGCCTCTCCAGGCCTTTCGGTGCGGGTTGTGTGTAGGCATTTGGCCTGCTCTGTCCCTGAGGGGGTGGGTCAGCGGTGTATTTGCTCGTGGTTCTTTGTTTTCCTGCCCGGCATTGCTGTATTCTCAGTGCAGTCCTTTTCAGCGTCTAGATAAACGGCTTGTCTGCAGTGCGGGACCTTCCATTGGTGTTCGTGTTTCTGTTTTTCGTTTCGCTTTTTTCAACTCTTCCGTGGGTCGTCTCCGTTTTCCGCCAAGTTATTGTGCTCAAGCCACATGTTTGCCACGGCGGGGGTCTCTAGGAAGATTGCTCTTCCTTTATGCAAGATTGTAAGGCGAGACGGGTAGAGCAGCATGTATCTGATGTTGAGCGCTCGTAGCCTGGCTTTCACTGGTATGAAGGAGATCCTGGCCCGCTGGACCATGGGAGTGTAGTCGGGGTATATGACTATTCTGGAGTCCTGTCTTTTAATCTCTTTGCCTTCTCTGGAGTGTCGTAATATCGTCTCTCTGTCGCGGAAATTCAAAATCTTGGCTATTATTGGGCGTGGGTGCGATCCCGGCAGAGGGCACTTCTGGAGTGAACGGTGGGCGCGTTCTACCGAGAACCCCTGGGAGAGCTTCGCCGCCCCTATTTCTTCTAAGAGCAATGTCTCTATGAAGTCCGTTGGGTCCGAGCTTTCCATGTCTTCTGGGACCCCCAGAATCCTGACGTTGTTGCGCTGTGCGCGCCCTTCCGCGTCCTCAGATCTGGCCTCCAATCTCGCTACCTTCAGCTCCAAGTCCAGCACCTTTGCCTTCAAGTCTGTGGTGTTTGCAACGTTGTCTTGCAGGGTAGCTTCGTTCGCGTTGACTCTCTCAGTCAGATTGCGGGCATCTTGGCGCATAAGCTGCATATCCTCCCTCATTTCTCCTATCTTGGTCTCAATAGAAGTGCGCAACGCTGCGATAGCTTGGAGGACCGATGTGTTATCAGGTTCTGCTTCCCGTTGCGGTGGCGTTGCATCGGCCGTGGGCTCCCGCTGCGGCAACTGCTTAGGCTTGACCATTGTGTAGGAGTCCATGGTCGCGGTTGGTCTTGCCTTTGACTTGGGTGGGGACATCTCTGTCCTTTTCTCACTTTTTCTCCCCCCAGCAGGTGGTTTCTGTGCTGCGTATGTCACTGGGTGAACGGGGTGCTGTCTTAGTCTGTTGGTGTTCCTCTTTGTCCGGCTAATGTGCAGGCCTGGCGGTGTATGGGGTCGCGGGGCTCACAAGGCACCTTATTCCATGTGGGTGTGATGGCGTCCGGGCCCTGTTCAGGGCTCTGGTCGTATGCTATTCTTGGTTTGCAGGGTACTTGCGAGGTTCCCGAAGCCGTGTCCCCATGTGGCGCAGCGCTAGGTTCTCTGTTGTTGAGCCCTGGTAGAGTGGGCTGCTCGGGTTTTGTAGCCCCAAGGTTCGCTATTGGAATGGTCGTGAAGGGCTCTGCTCTGGGGCTCACCGTCTGCCACGGCAGGTCTGCATGCAAGTTTTAGGCCAGACCTCCTCTTTCTCGTGTAGACGTGTCAGCTCCCCGGGCTCCGTCTGGGGTGTGTTCTCGCAATGTACCGGGTCTGGGCAGTCGCAGCAGGGCCCCCCGGGTGCACGTAACTCTCCAAGTCAGTCAGCCTGGCTTCGAGTGTGGCTGTCGGTCGCCCGTCTGCAGCTTTCAGGGTGTTATCATGGAGTTTTTCAGGGGTCGTGCCCCGGTATGGTTCCGTGCCCGGTCCTCTGTTCCTGGGCGGAGTGGGCCTGTCGTGTGTTGCGGAGCGGCCGCGCACGGGACAAGGGCCTCGCCCAGAGACTCACTCTCTGCCGCGGCTGGCCCTCGCAGTAGGATTCGGGGCCGCGCCCGCTCCGTTCCGCGCTAATCCTCCTCCCGTCGCCAGTTTCACTGATTCTCCGTCTCGACCGGGGGCTTCTCCAGGCGGTGTCCTCTCGTATCGGGGGCCCGCCTCCTTCTCCAGCGCAGGCTGTCTTCCGACCCCAGTCCCTAGCAAACCGCAGGGTTCCTCCGGCTAACTGCATGAAGGGTGGGGGCAAGCCAGCGCACCATCCAAGAGTGCTCGGGAAAGTGGCTATCGCGGATGATTTCGGACACGCCTGTTAGGATCTCGGCATCCGAGTCGCTTCTCCCGTAGTGGGCGCCGCCATCTTGTGAGGCCAGGGGGGCACCACTTCGTCGGTCTCAATCGGGGCTTGGCGGTTCCGGATATTCATGGGAGTGCCACCGAATCATGGAGAAGAGGTTTCACTTTCCGTGGACTGCAGCGGCAGTGTGAAGTAATTGGTTTTTGTGGCTCGATTCCACCATTTGCAAGATCGCGGGCAGGAGCTCCTCGAGCACACGTCTTCACGGCATGCGTGCTGGCCACGCCCCCCCTTGCATGCATGCATTCATGCATGCGTGTATTTACATACATGGATGCATGTGTGAAATTTACACAGCACAAAGTTACCAAGTCACAGAGCGTTATATTGTACACCGATCAGTGACTACAGAGTGAGAGTGACCCGGTGTAACAGAGAAGGGGAGGAGGGGGGTAAATTGTTGGGGAAATCCCATCGGCCCACGTTCTTGTATTGTAGATCACCCAGGATCTTTCTGGAATCTGTATGCATATGGTCCACTTGCAGGAGTGGATTGTCATTCATCCTTACCAGTCGATACACTGAACTGACTACCATTTATGTGGATAATCGTAACTTCTGTTATTACAAAGCAGAGAAGAAAAAAAACACAAACGTCGTTTGGCCTTTTATGGGGAATCGTAAAAGAAATCACTCCAGATAAATATGAATTAGTTAATAATGTATGTGTGGGTACCTGATCTCTGGAGCAAAGTGTAAACGTACGGGCCGCCCTTTAGTGAAGCATGGAACGGTGTAAAACCCGGAACAGGCCGGAACGGGCCGGAACGGTACCCTAATATATAAAATGGCAGCAAAACTCACCTGAAAATGATGCAAACACACATGAAGAACATTTTGGAAATGGGATAGGTTGAACAATGTGCTGTCATTAACCCATTACTGCCCAAAATCTATATTTTCACACGAAAAAAAACCCGGAACGGGCCTAAACGGTACCCTAACATATAAAATGGCAGCAAAAAGCACCTGAAAATGATGCAAACACACATGAAGAACATTTTGAAATGGCAAAGGATGAACAATGTGCTGTCATTAACCCATTACTGCCCAAAATCTACATTTTAACACGAAAAAGTACCCGGAACGGGCCGGAACGCTACCCTAATATACAAAACGGCAGCAAAACTCACCTGAAAATGATGCAAACACACATGAAGAACATGTTGAAATGAGAAAGGTGCACCAATGTGCTGTCATTAACCCATTATTGCCCAAAATTTACATTTTATCACGAAAAAGTACCCGGAACGGGCCGGAACGGTACCCTAACATATAAAATGGCAGCAAAAATCACCTGAAAATTATGCAAACACACATGAAGTACATTTTGAAATGAGAAAGGTGCACCAATATGCTCTCATTAACCCATTACTGCCCAAAATCTACATTTTCACACGAAAAAGTACCCGGAACGGGCCGGAACGGTACCCTAACATATAAAAAGGCAGCAAAAATCACCTGAAAATTATGCAAACACACATGAAGAACATTTTGAAATGAGAAAGGTGCACCAATATGCTGTCATTAACCCATTACAGCCCAAAATCTACATTTTCACATGAAAAAGTACCCAGAACGGGCCGGAACAGTACCCTAACATATACAAAGGCAGCAAAAATCACCTGAAAATTATGCAAACACACATGAAGAACATTTTGAAATGAGAAAGGTGCACCAATATGTTGTCATTAACCCATTACTGCCCAAAATCTACATTTTATCACGAAAAAGTACCCGGAACGGGCCGGAACGGTACCCTAACATAGAAAAAGGCAGCCAAAATCACCTGAAAATGATGCAAACACACATGAAGAACATTTTGAAATGAGAAAGGTGCACCAATATGCTGTCATTGACCCATTACTGCCCAAAATCTACATTTTCACACGAAAAAGTACCCAGAACGGGCCGGAACGGTACCCTAACATATAAAAAGGCAGCAAAAATCACCTGAAAATAATGCAAACACACATGAAGAACATTTTGAAATGAGAAAGGTGCACCAATATTAACCCATTACTGCCCAAAATCTACATTTTCACATGAAAAAGTACCCGGAACGGGCCGGAACGGTACCCTAATATATAAAATGGCAGCAAAACTCACCTGAAAATAATGCAAACACACATGAAGAACATTTTGCAAATGGGATAGGTTGAACAATGTGCTGTCATTAACCCATTACTGCCCAAAATCTAAATTTTCAGACGAAAAAGTACCCGGAACGGCCCGGAACGGTACCCTAATATATAAAACGGCAGCAAAACTCACATGAAAATGATGCAAACACACATGAAGAACATTTTGAAATGGCAAAGGATGAACAATGTGCTGTCATTAACCCATTACTGCCCAAAATCTATATTTTCACACGAAAAAAAACCCGGAACGGGCCGGAACGGTACCCTAACATATAAAATGGCAGCAAAAAGCACCTGAAAATGATGCAAACACACATGAAGAACATTTTGAAATGGCAAAGGATGAACAATGTGCTGTCATTAACCCATTACTGCCCAAAATCTACATTTTAACACGAAAAAGTACCCGGAACGGGCCGGAACGCTACCCTAATATATAAAACGGCAGCAAAACTCACCTGAAAATGATGCAAACACACATGAAGAACATGTTGAAATGAGAAAGGTGCACCAATATGCTGTCATTAACCCATTATTGCCCAAAATCTACATTTTATCACAAAAAAGTACCCGGAACGGGCCGGAACGGGACCCTAACATATAAAAAGGCAGCAAAAATCACCTGAAAATTATGCAAACACACATGAAGAACATTTTGAAATGAGAAAGGTGCACCAATATGCTGTCATTAACCCATTACAGCCCAAAATCTACATTTTCACATGAAAAAGTACCCGGAACGGGCCGGAACGGTACCCTAATATATAAAACGGCAGCAAAACTCACCTGAAAATGATGCAAACACACATGAAGAACATTTTGAAATGGCAAAGGATGAACAATGTGCTGTCATTAACCGATTACTGCCCAAAATCTACATTTTAACACGAAAAAGTACCCGGAACGGGCCGGAACGCTACCCTAATATATAAAACGGCAGCAAAACTCACCTGAAAATGATGCAAACACACATGAAGAACATGTTGTAATGAGAAAGGTGCACCAATATGCTGTCATTAACCCATTATTGCCCAAAATTTACATTTTATCACGAAAAAGTACCCGGAACGGTACCCTAACATATAAAATGGCAGCAAAAATCACCTGAAAATTATGCAAACACACATGAAGTACATTTTGAAATGAGAAAGGTTCTCCAATATGCTGTCATTAACCCATTACTGCCCAAAATCTACATTTTCACACGAAAAAGTACCCAGAACGGGCCGGAACGGTACCCTAACATATAAAAAGGCAGCAAAAATCACCTGAAAATTATGCAAACACACATGAAGAACATTTTGAAATGAGAAAGGTGCACCAATATGCTGTCATTAACCCATTACAGCCCAAAATCTACATTTTCACATGAAAAAGTACCCGGAACGGGCCGGAACGGTACCCTAATATATAAAATGGCAGCAAAACTCACCTGAAAATGATGCAAACACACATGAAGAACATTTTGGAAATGGGATAGGTTGAACAATGTGCTGTCATTAACCCATTACTGCCCAAAATCTAAATTTTCAGACGAAAAAGTACCCGGAACGTCCCGGAACAGTACCCTAATATATAAAACGGCAGCAAAACTCACATGAAAATGATGCAAACACACATGAAGAACATTTTGAAATGGAAAAGGATGAACAATGTGCTGTCATTAACCCATTACTGCCCAAAATCTACATTTTCACACGAAAAAAAACCCGGAACGGGCCGGAACGGTACCCTAACATATAAAATGGCAGCAAAAAGCACCTGAAAATGATGCAAACACACATGAAGAACATTTTGAAATGAGAAAGGTGCACCAATATGCTGTCATTAACCCATTACTGCCCAAAATCTACATTTTCACACGAAAAAGTACCCGGAACGGGCCGGAACGCTACCCTAATATATAAAACGGCAGCAAAACTCACCTGAAAATGATGCAAACACACATGAAGAACATGTTGAAATGAGAAAGGTGCACCAATATGCTGTCATTAACCCATTATTGCCCAAAATTTACATTTTATCACGAAAAAGTACCAGGAACGGGCCGGAACGGTACCCTAACATATAAAATGGCAGCAAAAATCACCTGAAAATTATGCAAACACACATGAAGTACATTTTGAAATGAGAAAGGTGCACCAATATGCTGTCATTAACCCATTGCTGCCCAAAATCTACATTTTCACATGAAAAAGTACCCGGAACGGGCCGGAACGGTACCCTAATATATAAAACGGCAGCAAAACTCACCTGAAAATGATGCAAACACACATGAAGAACATTTTGAAATGGCAAAGGATGAACAATGTGCTGTCATTGACCCATTACTGCCCAAAATCTACATTTTAACACGAAAAAGTACCCTGAACGGGCCGGAACGGTACCCTAACATATAAAAAGGCAGCAAAAATCACCCGAAAATTATGGAAACACACATGAAGAACATTTTGAAATGAGAAAGGTGCACCAATATGTTGTCATTAACCCATTACTGCCCAAAATCTACATTTTATCACGAAAAAGTACCCGGAACGGGCCGGAACGGTACCCTAACATAGAAAAAGGCAGCCAAAATCACCTGAAAATGATGCAAACACACATGAAGAACATTTTGAAATGAGAAAGGTGCACCAATATTAACCCATTACTGCCCACAATCTACATTTTCACATGAAAAAGTACCGGGAACGGGCCGGAACGGTACCCTAATATATAAAATGGCAGCAAAACTCACCTGAAAATAATGCAAACACACATGAAGAACATTTTGGAAATGGGATAGGTTGAACAATGTGCTGCCATTAACCCATGACTGCCCAAAATCTAAATTTTCAGACGAAAAAGTACCCGGAACGGCCCGGAACGGTACCCTAATACATAAAAAGGCAGCAAAACTCACCTGAAAATGATGCAAACACACATGAAGAACATTTTGGAAATGGGATAGGTTGAACAATGTGCTGTCATTAACCCATTACTGCCCAAAATCTAAATTTTCAGACAAAAAGTACCCGGAACGGCCCGGAACGGTACCTAATATATAAAACGGCAGCAAAACTCACATGAAAATGATGCAAACACACATGAAGAACATTTTGAAATGGCAAAGGATGAACAATGTGCTGTCATTAACCCATTACTGCCCAAAATCTACATTTTAACACGAAAAAGTACCCGGAACGGGCCGGAACGCTACCCTAATATATAAAACGGCAGCAAAACTCACCTGAAAATGATGCAAACACACATGAAGAACATGTTGAAATGAGAAAGGTGCACCAATATGCTGTCATTAACCCATTATTGCCCAAAATTTACATTTTATCACGAAAAAGTACCCGGAACGGGCCTGAACGGTACTCTAACATATAAAATGGCAGCAAAAATCACCTGAAAATTATGCAAACACACATGAAGTACATTTTGAAATGAGAAAGGTGCACCAATATGCTGTCATTAACCCATTACTGCCCAAAATCTACATTTTCAGACGAAAAAGTACCCGGAACGGGCCGGAACGGTACCCTAACATATAAAAAGGCAGCAAAAATCACCTGAAAATTATGCAAACACACATGAAGAACATTTTGAAATGAGAAAGGTGCACCAATATGCTGTCATTAACCCATTACAGCCCAAAATCTACATTTTCACATGAAAAAGTACCCGGAAAGGGCCGGAACGGTACCCTAATATATAAAACGGCAGCAAAACTCACCTGAAAATGATGCAAACACACATGAAGAACATTTTGAAATGGCAAAGGATGAACAATGTGCTGTCATTAACCCATTACTGCCCAAAATCTACATTTTAACACGAAAAAGTACCCGGAACGGGCCGGAACGCTACCCTAATATATAAAACGGCAGAAAAACTCACCTGAAAATGATGCAAACACACATGAAGAACATGTTGAAATGAGAAAGGTGCACCAATATGCTGTCATTAACCCATTATTGCCCAAAATTTACATTTTATCACGAAAAAGTACCCGGAACGGGCCGGAACGGTACCCTAACATATAAAATGGCAGCAAAAATCACCTGAAAATTATGCAAACACACATGAAGTACATTTTGAAATGAGAAAGGTTCTCCAATATGCTGTCATTAACCCATTACTGCCCAAAATCTACATTTTCACACGAAAAAGTACCCAGAACGGGCCGGAACGGTACCCTAACATATAAAAAGGCAGCAAAAATCACCTGAAAATTATGCAAACACACATGAAGAACATTTTGAAATGAGAAAGGTGCACCAATATGCTGTCATTAACCCATTACAGCCCAAAATCTACATTTTCACATGAAAAAGTACCCGGAACGGGCCGGAACGGTACCCTAATATATAAAACGGCAGCAAAACTCACCTGAAAATGATGCAAACACACATGAAGAACATTTTGAAATGGCAAAGGATGAACAATGTGCCGTCATTAACCCATTACTGCCCAAAATCTACATTTTAACACGAAAAAGTACCCGGAACGGGCCGGAACGCTACCCTAATATATAAAACGGCAGCAAAACTCCCCTGAAAATGATGCAAACACACATGAAGAACATGTTGAAATGAGAAAGGTGCACCAATATGCTGTCATTAACCCATTATTGCCCAAAATTTACATTTTATCACGAAAAAGTACCCGGAACGGGCCGGAACGGTACCCTAACATATAAAATGGCAGCAAAAATCACCTGAAAATTATGCAAACACACATGAAGTACATTTTGAAATGAGAAAGGTGCACCAATATGCTGTCATTAACCCATTACTGCCCAAAATCTACATTTTCACACGAAAAAGTACCCGGAACGGGCCGGAACGGTACCCTAACATATAAAAAGGCAGCAAAAATCACCTGAAAATTATGCAAACACACATGAAGAACATTTTGAAATGAGAAAGGTGCACCAATATGCTGTCATTAACCCATTACAGCCCAAAATCTACATTTTCACATGAAAAAGTACCCGGAACGGGCCGGAACGGTACCCTAATATATAAAACGGCAGCAAAACTCACCTGAAAATGATGCAAACACACATGAAGAACATTTTGAAATGAGAAAGGTGCACCAATATGCTGTCATTAACCCATTACTGCCCAAAATCTACATTTTCACACGAAAAAGTACCCGGAACGGGCCGGAACGGTACCCTACATATAAAAAGGCAGCAAAAATCACCTGAAAATTATGCAAACACACATGAAGAACATTTTGAAATGAGAAAGGTGCACCAATATGCTGTCATTAACCCATTACTGCCCAAAATCTACATTTTCACATGAAAAAGTACCCGGAACGGGCCGGAACGGTACCCTAATATATAAAACGGCAGCAAAACTCACCTGAAAATGATGCAAACACACATGAAGAACATTTTGAAATGAGAAAGGTGCACCAATATGCTGTCATTAACCCATTACAGCCCAAAATCTACATTTTCACATGAAAAAGAACCCCGAACGGGCCGGAACGGTACCCTAATATATAAAACGGCAGCAAAACTCACCTGAAAATTATGCAAACACACGTGAAGAACATTTTGGAAATGGGGAAGGTTGAACAATGTGCTTTCATTAACCCATTACTGCCCAAAATTCAGTAAAAAGGCAGCTAATAAGTAAACTCAAAGAGGGACTTTGTGATGACATCTATATTGTACTAGAAAATCATCATCTACCTAAATATACTCTAGTCACATAAAGGTAGAATTGTAACACTTTTGATTTGATTGACATGAAGGGAAATTATATATTTCAAAATATTACGGGAGGGTGACTACACCTTACTGAACACTAGAGGGAGCAGTAACTGTTTAGTTGTGTTCATAGTCAGGTTTTCCTTTATCACTTCCATATCCTTGTTTCAGGAAGTGGTAACATTTCACATGTTTCTTCTTCACTTAAATGTTGCAGCTTCATCTTGTCTGTGCTGATCACCTTGAGTTTAGATACAGGTCAGATTTATATTTGTTTTCTCTCTGCAAGCCTTGAGCATAAGAGTGCAACAATGGATTGCTTCATGCTGACCAGATCATTTCTTATAGAAAAGCTCTGCTGCAGCAACTTTGACAAATGTAGGACCACCCTGCCTTTTCACTACTTGGTTGGAAAGAGGTCTTCAAGTGGACAGGGCCCAGCCTCGTATGTGACACAGCAAGGATCATAAAAGGTCTTCAAGGTGGCTCAGCAGCTTATAAACACATTTCATGCAAACAAGGAAGCTTGAATCCCTAAGAAGGGGCCCTTAAAAATCAGACACATCATCTCTTCCTAGGAGAAACCTAGATGTGCATCATGAAGAAAGCTGTTTCATTGTTTTCTCTGTGTAATGTTTTATGTCTTGCTTTCTCCCCTGTTCCTGTGTTGTGAGCCTGGGTGCTGTGGAATGCTTGTAGAATGCCTGCCTCTGGAATGTTGAGAGAGTGTTTGAGAGCTCCTTGCAGTTTGGAGGCTGGGGCTTGAATGATGGCATTGAGGCTTCAGCGGCCAATCAGAGAGGATGTTGTGACGTGGCTAATGGCTGAGCATGTCGAATGATGTGCCATTGAAGGGGATGGACAGCATCACACACTGTACAACGGTTTGCCGCTGCACGCCTCTAAGGGTTTGAACTGAGTCTCAGAGGAAGAGATGTGTCCTGATGGTAATGCTGCTGAAAAGAAAAAGCGGCAGGTAACATCTAGTGCGGCGCCCAGCATGGAATGCTATCTGAGCCGGAGCTGGGAGTTGTTTCAGGAGAGCCGTGTGTGTGCTGTCAGCATAGTGAACAGCAGGGTTCTGTGTTTGGAGACCCATGTGGGCACAGTCAGCTCAGTGAACAGCTGGTACCTGAAACAGTCAAGTTGGCAGTGATGGAGGTTGGGCCCAACGTGTGTTGGGGTCGGGGTCACAGGTACCAGCTTGACAGCTGCTCCGGGTATGGTGTGGATGGAACTATGCTGTATCCTGACTGCGTCTCTGGGAAGCAGGAATTGACTGTTCGCTGGGAAGAGCTCTGGGGTTTTTGCCTTGGTTGTGGGGCTGACCTGGGTGATTCAAGAAGTCAATATATGGCAGTTTTCCACAAGCTAGATCAGGGCTTTGTCATTTTTCAGGGAGCTGTCCATGCTGAACCGTGAATATTGATCAACAGTGTTATATGAAGTGAAGCCTGTTTGGGTGTAAGTTGTCCATTGGTACGTTGTGGATTGTGGTGGATCTGGGACGTGTCTGGTGTATTTTGGTAAAGACATGTCCTCTGTTAGTTGAAGGAAGTTGAAATTTGGTTTGTTCTTGCATGTTGATTTAACTTTTGCCTCCACAGGTCTGTCAGAATATGGACGTGAGAATAGGGCATGGACTTACTGGGGGTTACTTGTGTATGTGGTGTGTGTTGTGCTCACTGGGTGGCCTGGCAAACCACCTTGTGGGGTTGGACAGTTTTGTTTGTGTTTTGTGTGGCAGGGTAGTGCCAGCCACCTGAGCTGCTAGCTGCCAGCACATGGCACACCACAGCACTTTGGGGAGGTATTATGTGCCCGTGCCATTTGCGTTCATGGTTGTGGCTGGAGAAATGTTGTTGAGTGTAGTTTACCTGATTAGTTTGTTTCTGTGGAGGTGGACCCCGCACTCACATGTTTTTTTGCCATTTGGTCGTGTGCTTTGCCATTGTGTGTTGGGGGGACCCCAGTACCCTTTGTGGGGGTGTCGCTCCCACACCTTGAATGTGGTGGTCTCAACCTATGTGTTGTTCTTGTGGTTGGGGTGCTCCTTGTTGGGGCACTGGTGGTGCATTTTCATGCGCCATCTATTTGCGGTGGTGTAGTGTTGCTTGTCTGTCGAGCAGCCTCAGTGTTGGTTTGGTTAGGTGATAAATTGGTTTTGTTTGGTTGAGATGGGTAGTCAGCAGTCGTTCCGTGGGGTTTGAGGACGGTCCCTTGTGTGAATTCCTGCTGTTTGGTCAACGGTGTGGATGGTGACATGTTTTCAGTTGTGATGTTTTTCTAGCATTTCATTGGTAGGACGGTTGAGGGGATTTTATGTATTTAAAGTTTATTTATTTATTTAAATATGGTGGCGAAGGCCCGCAGGCATTGATTGGGGCTCCAGGTCTGGGGTATGAAGGGGTCTGTGGGCGCACAGGAAGGGTTGGCAGAGCAGAGGATGGGAAGTGTAGAAAATATCTGAGTGAATGGGGGATAGTGGAGAGAAGGTACTGAGGGGTGGGAGGGAAAGGCGGCTAGTGAGATCACAGATTTTTAAGCCTTTTGTAGTGAGAGACGAAAGAATGAAGAGAGGTCGGGGGAAGAAGGGTAAAAACTGATGGTCCTGGATAGTTTGTGACGGTAAAAATGGAGAGAAGAGATGAGGTTGGTGTAGCAGTGTGATGTGACAGAGTGCAGGATGTAACAGAGTATGGGGAGTGATTCCTTGTAGGCGACAAAAAGAACCTGGGAAAGGATTTTACAGCAGCGATGGATGTCCATATAGTATGATGAATCAGTAGTGATTCCCCCCAGAATCTTGACCTGGGACCCTTCTCGTGTGGCCAGGGGAAGGCAGATGCTTCCTGATCCCAACCCTGGGGGTGGTGTTCTGCGGGAGGATCACATGGGGTGGGAACAGGCCAGGAGGAAGGAGAAACTCCCTTGTTTAATTTTCTCTGAACCCCCAATCTTGGAATGGCTTATTGTAAGGTAGAAGAAGTTAGGAAAATTAACTTGGTTGGCAGGGACTTCAAGTCCCATAATTCTTCAGTACTGGGACGAGGAAAAGGGATGCAGAGGAATATTGCTGTGGGAGCAATCAGCTAATTAGTGTAAACGACCTACACCTGAGGGAGACTGAGAGGCATAAAAAGCCCCCTCAGGTGCAGGAAGAGGGAGAACATGAACAGCAGGAGCAGCAGGAGAGGAGAAAGCAGTGCAGGCTGCAGAGGAAAGTGAAGCTGGCACGAGAGAAGACGCCGGGACCATTGTGCAGCCAAGAGCGGTGTCAAGTCCTGTGAGGGTCTTTGCCTCAAGCTATTCCTGTTGCAGAGGTTGCGCAGTGGGAAGCGTAAGAACGGGACGCTTGCCCATTGAAGGCTTATTGTGCAGAGGTTGCGCAGCAGGAAGAGGAAGTAGCAAGGGAAGTGTACCCTCGTTAAAGGCTTTAGGTGGCTGGGTTGCACCTGAGCCTCTGCCGAGTGGAGGAAGCTCCAATTTCGAGTGGCGTGAGCGGAGGTGGACCAGACGAGGCTGTTTGCCTGACCGCGAGGAGCCACAATGACAGAAGACCTGCGAACACCAAGCGGAGCTAGATTGAGCGACTTACCTTGTGAGTTCACAGCTTGCAAGTGACTCCGGATCGCTCTGACACTATCCACGGCAGGCAGTTTCACTCGCGTGTGAGTGAGAGAAGCAGTGATTACAATTCTGAATACTGAACCGTACAAAACCAACAAATGTTTTACTTATTAAACCAAAGTGACTGTGCAAGCAAGCATGTGAGTTGGTGGAAGGGCCAAAATCCCTGTGGTGAAGCTTTAGTCCAAACAAAAGCATACAAACAATACCAAGCAAAAGAGTATTTAAAAACCCGGCAATACCAATATAACAACCATTGCTCAAGATTTCGGGAGGATAGCTCAGTGGCAACGTGCTCGCCTTACAAGCAAGACGACATGAAGCACCACAGGTTTGTCACAATTGTCACATTGTCAATTGTCACAAGCTTTGACACTCTCCTCCCGATGACTGTAAGATCCTCTCCGTGCCTAGATCCAACCGTTCTGGAGGGGGTGTAGCCTTGATCTTCCCAGAGTGGATTCCTGCCTCTGTCATTCCTATGCAGGCCTACTCCTCTTTCAAATGCCTTGTCTGAGGCTTTCTCTCTCTCCTTGCCACTCACTTACCATGGCTACTATCTATCAGCCACCTGGTCAAATCACCTCCTTCCTCTCTGAGTGGGCGGACCTCACTTCCTCCCTCCTGGCCTCAACTACTCAACTCCTCGTTCTTGGAGACTTCAACATCCATCTGGATGCTTTCGCGACCTCTGTGACTCTCTCTCTCTTTCTATTCTCCCCTCTGGCCCAACTCACTCTACTGGGCCCACTCTGGATGCTCTGATCTCTTCAGACCTCCCCCTCTCTATCCCTCTGACCACTCCTCTCTCCTGGAGTGATCACTCTCTCATTTCCTCCCATCTCTCCCTCTCTACCCATCAGGCCAAGCCAACTCCAACACTGCCATGTACCTTCTCGGTCATCCGACCCATGAAGCGTGTCAGTTGAGGCTTCCACTTCCACTTTCTCTCCCCCTCCTCCTCCTCTGGCTGACTCACATCCTGACACAGCCCTTTCCATGCTCTACTCTTCTATCTCTGATACTCTTGATGTTCTTGCCCCTGTCATGAACATCCGCTTGAAGCCCAAAACCAAGTGCAACTCTTGGTATGACTCTGACCTAGTTACCCTTAAACGCAAGTGTAGGGTGGCTGAGAGGAAATGGCGGGCTTCTTGTGCATCCTCTGACAAACTGGCCTGCGCCTGCTACAAAGGCAATACCAGCTCCTTGTCCGCACTAAGAAGGGAGCCCACATCCAAGCCTGCAGCTTTGTGGCATCTAACAACTTGGCCGTACTCTTTAAAATCTGCAAGGAACTGGCCAACCCTGCTGCAGTCTTTACCTCTCCTGTCGCCTCCGAGGCCATCTGCATGGCCTTTGCCTTTCATTTCATCTCAAAACCCAGGACATCCTGTCCACCCTCTCGTCCTCTCCTCCTCCTCCCGCTTCTCTCTCTGCTACCTTTGGCCCCCCTGCAGCCGCCTCTCCTCCTTCTTTCTCATTTTTTCCTCTGTTCTCCCTTGAAGAGATTTCCAGAAAGTCCAATCTATGAAAGTATCGTCAAAACAGGTTATTTCCTGTTCATCCAAAACCATCAAGGACCACATCGACACCCTTGCTCCTGCTCTGGCCGACTTCTGCAACCACTCCTTCGCCTCTGTAGCCTTCCCCTCCTTTCTGAAGCACTCTCTTGTGCACCCTCTTCTCAAGAAACCCAAAGCCGACCCCTATTACCCGGCTAACTATCACCCGATCTCTATCACTCCTTTCCTGGGCAAACTCCTGGAAAAGCTGGCCATCTCCCAGCTTAATCTTCACTCCGATTCTGTTGGTTGTCTCCATGACCATCAGTCTGGCTTCAGAGCTGCCAGAAGCATGGAAAGTGCTCTCCTGAACATCCGTGAAGACCTGCTCTCCACCCTTCATTCTAATATCCCATCTGTCCTCATCCTACTCGATCTTTCTTCTGCCTTTCACATGGTCAACCATGTCATCCTGCTCAATCGCCTCCGTGATAAGCTTGGTATCACTGATCAGGCCCTGGCCTGGCTGACACCCTTTCTCTCCAACCGACCCTCCTAGGTCCAACTTGGGTCCTTCCTTTCCTCTATCTCACTTTCTACCTGTGGCGTTCCCCAGGGGTCTAACCTCTCTCCTTGGCTTTTCAACCAATACCTGGCACCGCTAGCCCACTGCATTTCTGCTCTCTGCTGAAACTTTCAGTGCTATGTTTTCAGGCTCCCCTCTGCCACCTCTTCTCCCTCTCTCATCTCTGACTGTGTGTCTGCAATCCAGGTGTGGTGCGCCGCCAACAACCTCTTCCTTAATGCCAGTAAGACAGAGATCGTCCTCATCGGCACACCTGCACCTTCCTTTCCTGTCACTCTCTGGCCGGCCTCCCTTGGCCCTCTCCCTGCTCCCACTTGCGAGGCTAAGAACCTCTGGGTCATCTTCGACTCCACGCTTTCCTTTTCTCCACACATCTCTGACGTCTCAAAAAAAGTCTAACTACCAACTGCACCTCCTCAGAGGTATTCTTCTTTGCCTCTCCTTCCCCCATTAGCTCACTGTTTCCAGAGCTCTGGTTCTCTCTAGGCTGGACTATTGCAACAGCCTCTTTGTCATTCTGCCTGCAACCACTCTCCGCCCTCTGCAGCTCATCCAGAACAGGACTGTGAGACTTGTCCTTGGCCTCAAGCCCTGCGATCGTATCTCTCCAGCCCTGAAATCCCTTCATTGGCTCCCAGCGTCTGCAAGGATTAAATTCAAGACCCTTTGCATTGTCCACAAGGCTTTCTGGTGCCTGGTTCCGCAATACCTTGAACTCTCCCTCTGTAAATACCTTCCTACTTGAGCTCTTCGCTCCTTCACCTCCAACTCCCTCAGGATCAGTCGCTTCTCCAAGCAACAAGTTGGGGGTAGATCCCTTTCCTCTGCTGGGGCATACATCTGGAACAGCCTCCCTGCCTCTCTGAAACTTGAGGAGAACCATCTCCGGTTCCGGAAGCACCTCAAGACCTTCCTCTTTGCTTCTGCCTTCGCTCTTCCTCTCCCCTGCTAAACTGTCTGCTTTGGCACCGGGCACCTGGTTACCCTCTGATATCGGGCCCAGATCCCTGCCCTCCCAGCCACACACCCGCACTGCCTCCTGACAACCCTTGCACTTGGGTCTGTATCTGCTACCCTACAGTCCCCTTCGAGCACTTATAATACACCCATTGTTTACACCTTATTTTCGCACTTACCACCTACTGGGCACACTACCTGTTGTTCTATCACATGTTCACCACTTTCCACTCTTCCCCTGCCCCTCGCACTTCCCCCTTCCCTCTCCCCTGCACTCGCACGTTCTTAATGTCACTGGGCCTAGTAAGATCGTTGTTCTGTCCTCCCTTGTTTCCCCTCCCTTGCCTCGTTGCGCTCTGAAACAATTGTGTATTGGCGCAATACAAATAAAATATCATATCATGTAAATATCAGCCTCAGAAGGAAGGTGAGTAACAGCAATATTCGATTGAATAGAAATGATTTCATCCATAAAACATGTGGACAAGGAATTACAGAGGGCCTGAGAGGAGGGAAGAGGAACCGGTAAGCTAGTAGAGAGATTACGAACCACTTTGAACAACTCCCTGGGGTGATTCACAGAAGTTTCAATAATAGATGCAACGTAGACACGTTTGGCACATGAAATGGCTAGGTGATACTGGGAGGTGACCAGAGACAAGGCAAACTTTTTCCTGGGGGTATAAGAGTGCCTCCACTTTTGCTTCATCTGCCTGCATTGTAGGCGAAGGGCACGCAGCTTGTCCATGAACCACTGCTGAGAGGGGCGTGAAGATAGCCTAGATGTCTTGAGCTGAGCAAGGCTGCCTGCAACTGCGGTCAGAGTACTAGTTAAAGAATTCATGTCCACAGGGGACAGCCCTGAAAGTCGGGCAAGTATCAAAGAGGTCATATCAGATTTAGATACTGAGCGCCATCCACGCCGCTGGACTAATTTGGCTGGTGGAGCAGATGGCGGGCCCTTAATGCCCCAGGGGAAGGGAACAAAGAAATGATCAGACCACAGGATTTGAAAGGCCACAAAAAGAGTGATCTCAGCATCTGCTGAGAAAATCAGGTCCAAGGTGTTACCTAAGGAATGGGTCTGTTCATAAACCTGCTGGGGGAGGGAGAGTTCTTTCATAGAGGACAGAAAGCTTTGAATCTTAAAGTTCTCCACCTCATTGACCTTAAGATTAAAGTCACCCACAATTGTAATTGTTTATTTATAACATGCTTAATAACCAGAGATTTCTAAGCGCGGACCCGGGCATCGAACCTGTGTTGCTCCGCGTCGTCTTGCTACCAAGGCGAGCACATTGCCCCAGAGCTATCCTCCCGACACAATGGCATATCATCCTGACAAAGACAGTGTTTGTTTACTTGAAGGAGATGAATTTAAATCCTGTTCTTACTCCAGGAGAAGTTGGAACCTATCACTTCTTTTCGTACATTGTTGATACAACTGAACTTTTTATTATCAAGTTTTGAATCCGAAAGAACTGTGTTGGAACTTTGTGGCAAAACAGAATTTCCTGATTTCTTTTGAACTATGGAGCAAATCCTTGCTCAAACCTGGGGAAGGGGAATTAACCCAGGTTATGAGAAGAGGCAGTGGCCACATTGTGATGTGGTTTTATGTTATATATAATTGTTGGATTAAACTGCCATACATTTCCTTATTGATTTATTGAGTATACAAGTGTGAGGGACAGATATCCTTTTGTAAGAGTATTTTCTTTAGTTTATTCTAGGCAGGAAAATCCTTGTCAGGGTAGGGATAGAGTGGCGTTTATCCTACCTTTTTATTTAATAAAATGCTAAAGTTGAAAACTCTTAACAAAGTTGTCGGCCTCACATTTCTTACCCCTCACAATAGGTTCTGAGATGCTGGATGGTTGGGGAAATACAAGGTTCAATGCACAGGCAAGAGGGATAATGGTACTCAACAAGAGCACTAGTGCTAGGTTAAAATCTGGGAAGGCCTTCTCACTGGAGTTGGTAACAGATGGAAAGAGCACCTAAAGGAAGGGCCTGACTTTATTCAGATGAGGAGTTATTTAGTCCAGTGAGTTTCAGAACAATTGGGCCGACTGATTGTGGAGGGTGACCAGAAAATGGTCACAGTATGAGGAGTCAAGGTGAAGACAGTGGCTGTAGTCATGTTTACGGCAGGTTGAATTGACAGGTGTTCAGTGTCAGAAATTTGATTAAGAGGTCTAAGTCATTGGAAAAGAGAGATTGAAGACTCAAAGAGGTCAATAGATGAGAATTATGCAAGAGGAGGTGGAGCAAGGAGCTGAATACAAACATACTCAAAAGAAAATGAGATTAAGTAATTGGGGAGAGAGGTGGATGGCGTGTCTTTACTGATCATAAGACCTCCCATCCTGCCATCCTGCTACCCATTCTGCCATCCTTTTAGGATAATCAGTAAGAGTAGGGAAAGTTAGAGGAATCAGTGTGAAGGGCTTCTAGTGAGGCTGATGAAGATATGGGGCCTCATTACGACCCTGGCGCTAAGTGTTTAACGGCGCCGTAAAAGGCTGCGGCGCCGTTAAACACTTAGCGCCTAATTACGAGGTCCCTTTGCGGGACCCAACCTTAACGGCTGGTTTTTCCAGCCGTTAAAGTAGGCACCCGCAAAGGGACCTTGGTGCTAATTACGGTACCGCAATTTACGGTACTGTAATTAGCGCCTTCCCCATTCCCATTGAGCCCTATGGGTCAAAAATGGGAATGGGAAGGGCCATGGCAGCATGGGGAATTACCGCCCCACCAACCTCGGAATGGGGTGGTAATTCCCCATTCCGCCATGGCGGACACCGGCATGGACCATGGTGCTAATAGCACCATGGTCCTCCGCCTAGGTCGTAATGAGGCCCATGGTGTTTACCCCATTGATACACACAGGTTACTGGTTATCAGCACATAGAGACCCATTTTATGATATAGTGTGGAATTTAGGGCCCAATTCTGCTAGAGGTGTAACACATCCATGGCCCTTAGGGCCATATTCTGCCTGGGTTGTAATTCATGAGTGAATTCCTGGTTCGGAATGTACATTTGCTTTTTACACCAGTTTTCTATCTTTATAATGGGACCTATTCTGCTAGAGGTGGAACAACCCCATGGGGATATTACACCTCTAGCAGAATAGGCCCATTATAAAGATAGGAAACAAGTGTAAAAAACAGGTGTACATTCCGAATGGGGAATTCACCCATGAATTACACCTCTAGCATAATTACACCTCCATCAGAATAGGCCACTCAGTCCAGACATGCTTCCTTTATCACTATGTCCCGACATCATCCCTTATCACTGTGTCCCTTCTTGAGTAACAAACCCACTGCCTGCGTATTTGTAATGATCTTAGGGTGTGAGGGAAACAGTGTTCATTTTTAATTTAATTCATATTTTTACTTTATCCTCCAGAATGTGCAGCATAGTTTATATGAACAAACAAACGCCGCTTTCACCACAAGAAGTATTCAACATTTTAAGGCATCACCTAAAAGGCAATATTTCCACACTTCCGGCAACTAATCCAGAAAATGGTCAGGTGTTCCTATACAGTTATGAAGGACAAAAGCATAGAAAAGATGATTGGAGATGTGATCAGTATAAATGGATTCAGAAAGGAAGGCATGCTCTGCCGAGGGCCAGTCCTCTGGTGTGGAAGACCTACTTCCAAAGATTAATTGGTAGAGAGGAAGTTACATTTTACAGATATGGCTATGAAGTTCTTGATGGAAGTGTTGAAAAAGTGATTGTCCATTATCTAGGTGAAGACAAAACACCTGAGCCATGCATGCCTCATGGAAATATGAGAAAATACCCCTTGAGAGCTCATGTTCGCACAATGCCATCTGTGCTGATAGAAATTGCTGAAAATAAAGATTTAGGTCCAACTTCAATTTACCAGAAAATAATTGCAGAATGCGATGCTTCCCCTACCCACATGAGAGTTACAGTGCCGAAAAATACAGAGCAAATAAAAAATAAACTTAAGTATGGGAAACAGAAATGTAGTATCAGTCATGATGATTAATATAACATCTTCGAGCTTCACTATGCACTGGAAGGGTTTGTATGCCATTACTCTCTGGTTCCCGAACTTATTGTAACTTTGGCTCTTCCAGACATTATCAATATTTTTGAGGAAGTAATGAAGTTGAATTCAAGAACCCTAATTTCATATGACACAACATTTCAATTAGGTGATTTTTACCTCTCTCCACTAATATTTCAATGTTCATTGTTTGAGGAAAATCCTGCAATCCCTGCCTTTGTACTGATTCATGATAAACGCACAACGATTGTCCATGAAACATTTTTTTCTTTTGTAGCAAAGCGTATGCCTCAAATTAACCAGAGTTCCATTGATATAGTAACAGACAGAGAAGCTGCTATTGTGAAATCTGTAGAGAATATTATTCCAAGATGCAAGCATGTGGTTTGTTGGAACCACATACTGAAAGACGTGGAATTCTGGGTTTCAGGTCATGAAGGAGGAAAAGCAGACAGAAAAGTGTACACCAATAATATTCTACAGCTCTTAGACTGCAAAACTGAAGAAAACTTTCTAACATTGTTGGAAAAACTAAGGGCCACATGGAGTTCTTCTTTTGTGAAATATTTTGAGGAAAAACTGAGCAAAGACATCTTGACAAAGGCAGGCAGATGGGTCTTGGAAACAGTTGGCATTTATAGGAAAACCAGTGGAGTTACCAGTGGAGTTACGACTAATGTGTCAGAAAGCATGAATGCAGTGATGAAAAGACTGACTAAGCACAAAGAGGTTCACATGGATGAAATGGTATTGGCAATCTACTTTTTGCAAACATTTTATCTAAAGGAAGTGTTGAGAGGACAGTGTGGTATGGGGAATTATCACCTGTCAAACAGGCATGCTGGCAAAAAACTTAATTCTGGTGATATTGAATTCCCATTTGATTACATACCTGTGGAAAAGATAGTGGACTTTATAAAGAAGGGTCACTATGATGAAGAACCTGTAACAATATCAAAAGGTGATGAGCGCAAATCAAATGCAATGGAAGGCCTAGCAGACTTGATAGTTAAGCAAAACCGAGTATTTCTTCAGGCACAGTCTGGATGTTTCATAGTTACCGGATTACGAGACAAAAAATATGTGGCAAAGTTATTCCCAGTTGAAACATGCTCTTGCAACAGTTCACGAACATGCTACCACATTCTGGCTGCACAGAAGTCAATCGGTAAGAGTTCAAGTAAGAAAAGAATAGTGTATTCTCTGAAAAAGCTCAGGATGAATGTCAGAAAAGGCAAATCTGGAAGGAAAAGAATTAGACAGAAAGATGAGCTGCAGACTGTAGCCGCAATGGATTCTATTCTGATGAGTGAAACTAAATTTGATGACACTCAGGAGGACATTAAAGCAAAAAATAAACATACTAAACAATTGAACCCATATCAGAATGTTCCCAAGAAAGAACATTTTACCTCTTTTCTGGTAGACGAGTATGATCTGGGTGTACCGCAGCGGTCAAGCTCACCTAAACAAACAAATAAAACGGTGCCCCTTCCAGATTATCCACGCATGCAGAGTGTCCTAGTTCAAAATATTTACATCAATGTTGAAGACATGAAATCTCTCTTAGGTGATAACTGGCTGGTTGACACAGTCATTGAAGGCTTCTTGCTTACTAGAGCTTCTCTAAAACATGTCACTGAATGTGATGTACGTGTGAGTGTTTTCAGTCCATTCATAATTCATTCCATTGACTTACGTGGATACTCTTCAAGTGTTCACGAGTTTGGCATCAAATCAGATATTATGGCAAAGGACATCTGGATCATCCCCACAAATGTGCAAAATACTCACTGGGTACTTATGCTGGTGTTCATGAAGTGGAAGATTATTCTATATTTAGACTCCAATAAAACCCTCTACACAAAGTACATAAACATACTACAAACATTCATGGACATGCAGGTGGCATCCACAATTGTCTGGTCTAAGTGGACAATCCATGCTCCTCATGATGTACCAGCTCAGCATGATTCATCCAGTTGTGGACTATTTCTCTGCTTATTTGCACATACTTTGTGTAGTGGGTCACTTGTACCATTCCCTGCAGACATGACTGCTGTGCGGCAGTGGATAGCTATGGAATTAATTAGTGGAAAATCCTTTCTCCCAAAATCACAGTTGAAGAAACAAAAATATTGCAGAGCAAAAAAAGAGATTAAGCAGAATATTAAGAAAGATTTTAATACACCTTTTTCAAGGAATCCTCCAAAAGAGGCAACATCCACTGTTGAATTCTTATCTACAGCATTAGATGACTATTACACAGCAACTTGGTTCCTCTGTTTCATGGGTAAACTCTGTAAAAAACCAACAAAATCAAATATGATACTCTGCCAGGGACTATGCCAGGACTGATATCATTTGTCTTGCCTTGACCTAGCTCATTTCCCTAGTGGTCTGTACAAATGTCCGAAGTGCATTTAGGGAAGCACTATGTATTTGAAAAAACAGAATAAATCTCTTCAAATACACACAGATGTCTACCAAAAGACCAATAAAATATGACACTCACACTGCATCAAAGTTTATGGACAACCTTTGAAAGACATTTTATGTTAAGTTTTATGTGACTTGTTAGCACAACATTTGCCAGATGCAGCTGGTTCAGGCAACACAATCTGCTTGTCTCGTGTGCTAGATTAACAGGAATAGAAGGCAGGTTTTACTGACATTCTACAAGTGAGATGATCTCCCAAGGCTCTCAGGTGGCTTGGTCAAGAGTTTGAAGAAAGGGATGGCATATATTGTGAAAGAGAGCTCATCCATACATGTCTTATTGGTAGCTTGAAACCATGTTATAGTATCTCATTTACAATGTTATTTCATGTATTTACATTTGGTTAAATGTTATAAAATCTATGCTAACATACAAGTACTAATGTCTCTCCCCTTTGCTGATTTATTACACTGAGGGTGGTAAGTGACACTGGTGAATTGTACTTAGTGCCATTGCTGAATTTGGGTATTCATTGCAGTCATACCCAATGCCCCATCTTACAAACTTGTCACACAAAGTTGCACTCCTCTGCCTGTGCCTTCCACTTGTGCAGTGGAATGTATATAAACATAAGCATATCCACAGCACTAGCCAAGTTATACTGAGCGAGTCACTTGTCCCAACAGGTAGCGAAGAGCGGAGAGTCTTCTCCTTTGCATGTGCTCCCCTCATCCACTTGATTCCACTTGCGCAGCCCTACCAGACACTGCTGGTGAGTGCCCCTGCTCTTGTGTTTCCTCTTACTGTCCCCCATCCCTCCACTTTCATTTCATCTTAGTGTTTTTTTGCTTGTTTGGTCCTTTCCCAGTCCCTCCCTGACCTTCACCCCTGCACACCCTGGTCCGCCTGCAACTCCTGGATTGGGCCATGAGCGAATCACGTGTCCCTCATCCTGAAGAACTCCAGGGCAGCCTTGCCTGAACAGCCATCGGCTAATGCTTCTGTGATAAGACTGTGCTCTTCTACCATACAGCATACCCTCATACCTTTAACTGACAAGTTCTACTCCATATATCCAGGTACTGGCAGACAAATCACTATAGACCATGTTTGTGAGTAATGGGTTAATGACAGCATATTGGTGCACCTTTCTCATTTCAAAATGTTCTCCATGTGTGTTTGCATCATTTTCAGGTGAGTTTCGCTGCCATTTTATATATTAGGGTAGCGTTCCGGCCCGTTGCGGGTACTTTTTCGTGATAAAATGTAGATTTTGGGCAGTAATGGGTTAATGACAGCATATTGGTGCACCTTTCTCATTTCAAAATGTTCTTCATGTGTGTTTGCATCATTTTCAGGTGAGTTTCGCTGCCATTTTATATTTTAGGGTAGCGTTCCGGCCCGTTCCGGGTACTTTTTTTCGTGATAAAATGTAGATTTTGGGCAGTAATGGGTTAATGACAGCATATTGGTGCACCTTTCTCATTTCCAAATGTTCTTCATGTGTGCTTGCATCATTTTCAGGTGAGTTTCGCTGCCGTTTTATATATTAGGGTAGCGTTCCGGCCCGTTCCGTGTACTTTTTCGTGATAAAATGTAGATTTTGGGCAGTAATGGGTTAATGACAGCATATTGGTGCACCTTTCTCATTTTAAAATGTTCTTCATGTGTGCTTGCATCCTTTTCAGGTGAGTTTCGCTGCCGTTTTATATATTAGGGTAGCGTTCCGGCCCGTTCCGGGTACTTTTTCGTGATAAAATGTAGATTTTGGGCAGTAATGGGTTCATGACAGCATATTCGTCCACAATTCTCATTTCAAAATGTTCTTCATGTGTGCTTGCATCCTTTTCAGGTGAGTTTCGCTGCTGTTTTATATATTAGGGTAGCGTTCCGACCCGTTCCGGGTACTTTTTCGTGATAAAATGTAGGTTTTGGGCAGTAATGGGTTAATGACAGCATATTGGTGCACCTTTCTCATTTCAAAATGTTCTCCATGTGTGTTTGCATCATTTTCAGGTGAGTTTCACTGCCATTTTATATTTTAGGGCAGCGTTCCGGCCCGTTGCGGGTACTTTTTCGTGATAAAATGTAGATTTTGGGCAGTATTGGGTTAATGACAGCATATTGGTGCACCTTTCTCATTTCAAAATGTTCTTCATGTGTGCTTGCATCCTTTTCAGGTGAGTTTCGCTGCCGTTTTATATATTAGGGTAGCGTTCCGGCCCGTTCCGGGTACTTTTTCGTGATAAAATGTAGATTTTGGGCAGTAATGGGTTAATGACAGCATATTGGTGCACCTTTCTCATTTCAAAATGTTCTTCATGTGTGTTTGCATCATTTTCAGGTGAGTTTCGCTGCCATTTTATATTTTAGGGTAGCGTTCCGGCCCGTTCCGGGTACTTTTTTTCGTGATAAAATGTAGATTTTGGGCAGTAATGGGTTAATGACAGCATATTGGTGCACCTTTCTCATTTCCAAATGTTCTTCATGTGTGCTTGCATCATTTTCAGATGAGTTTCGCTGCCGTTTTATATATTAGGGTAGCGTTCCGGCCCGTTCCGTGTACTTTTTCGTGATAAAATGTAGATTTTGGGCAGTAATGGGTTAATGACAGCATATTGGTGCACCTTTCTCATTTCAAAATGTTCTTCATGTGTGTTTGCATCATTTTCAGGTGAGTTTCGCGGCCGTTTTATATTTTAGGGTAGCGTTCCGTCCCGTTCCGGGTACTTTTTCGTGATAAAATGTAGATTTTGGGCAGTAATGGGTTAATGACAGCATATTGGTGCACCTTTCTCATTTCAAAATGTTCTCCATGTGTGTTTGCATCATTTTCAGGTGAGTTTCGCTGCCATTTTATATTTTAGGGTAGCGTTCCGGCCCGTTCCGGGTACTTTTTCGTGATAAAATGTAGATTTTGGGCAGTAATGGGTTAATGACAGCATATTCGTCCACCTTTCTCATTTCAAAATGTTCTTCATGTGTGTTTGCATCATTTTCAGGTGAGTTTCGCTGCCATTTTATATTTTAGGGCAGCGTTCCGGCCCGTTCCGTGTACTTTTTCGTGATAAAATGTAGATTTTGGGCAGTATTGGGTTAATGACAGCATATTGGTGCACCTTTCTCATTTCAAAATGTTCTTCATGTGTGCTTGCATCCTTTTCAGGTGAGTTTCGCTGCCGTTTTATATTTTAGGGCAGGGTTCCGGCCCGTTCCGGGTACTTTTTCGTGATAAAATGTAGATTTTGGGCAGTAATGGGTTAATGACAGCATATTCGTCCACCTTTCTCATTTCAAAATGTTCTTCATGTGTGCTTGCATCCTTTTCAGGTGAGTTTCGCTGCCGTTTTATATATTAGGGTAGCGTTCCGACCCGTTCCGGGTACTTTTTCGTGATAAAATGTAGGTTTTGGGCAGTAATGGGTTAATGACAGCATATTGGTGCACCTTTCTCATTTCAAAATGTTCTCCATGTGTGTTTGCATCATTTTCAGGTGAGTTTCGCTGCCATTTTATATTTTAGGGTAGCGTTCCGGCCCGTTCCGGGTACTTTTTCGTGATCAATTGTAGATTTTGGGCAGTAATGGGTTAATGACAGCATATTCGTCCACCTTTCTCATTTCAAAATGTTCTTCATGTGTGTTTGCATCATTTTCAGGGGAGTTGCACTGCCATTTTATATTTTAGGGCAGCGTTCCGGCCCGTTCCGGGTACTTTTTCGTGATAAAATGTAGATTTTGGGCAGTATTGGGTTAATGACAGCATATTGGTGCACCTTTCTCATTTCAAAATGTTCTTCATGTGTGCTTGCATCCTTTTCAGGTGAGTTTCGCTGCTGTTTTATATATTAGGGTAGCGTTCCGGCCCGTTCCGGGTACTTTTTCGTGATAAAATGTAGATTTTGGGCAGTAATGGGTTAATGACAGCATATTGGAGCACCTTTCTCATTTAAAAATGTACTTCATGTGTGTTTGCATAATTTTCAGGTGAGTGTCGCTGCCGTTTTATATTTTAGGGTGGCGTTCCGGCCCGTTCCGGGTACTTTTTCGTGATAAAATGTAGATTTTGGGCAGTAATGGGTTAATGACAGCATATTCGTCCACCTTTCTCATTTCAAAATGTTCTTCATGTGTGCTTGCATCATTTTCTGGTGAGTTTCGCTGCCGTTTTATATATTAGGGTAGCGTTCCGGCCCGTTGCGGGTACTTTTTCATGATAAAATGTAGATTTTGGGCAGTAATGGGTTAATGACAGCATATTGGTGCACCTTTCTCATTTCAAAATGTTCTTCATGTGTGTTTGCATCATTTTCAGGTGAGTTTCGCTGCCACTTTATATTTTAGGTTAGTGTTCCGGCCCGTTCCGGGTACTTTTTCGTGATAAAATGTAGATTTTGGGCAGTAATGGGTTAATGACAGCATAATCGTCCACCTTTCTCATTTCAAAATGTTCTTCATGTGTGCTTGCATCCTTTTCAGGTGAGTTTCGCTGCCGTTTTATATATTAGGGTAGCGTTCCGACCCGTTCCGGGTACTTTTCCGTGATAAAATGTAGGTTTTGGGCAGTAATGGGTTAATGACAGCATATTGGTGCACCTTTCTCATTTCAAAATGTTCTCCATGTGTGTTTGCATCATTTTCAGGTGAGTTTCGCTGCCATTTTATATTTTAGGGTAGCGTTCCGACCTGTTCCGGGTACTTTTTCGTGATAAATTGTAGATTTTGGGCAGTAATGGGTTAATGACAGCATATTCGTCCACCTTTCTCATTTCAAAATGTTCTTCATGTGTGTTTGCATCATTTTCAGGTGAGTTGCACTGCCATTTTATATTTTAGGGCAGCGTTCCGGCCCGTTCCGGGTACTTTTTCGTGATAAAATGTAGATTTTGGGCAGTATTGGGTTAATGACAGCATATTGGTGCACCTTTCTCATTTCAAAATGTTCTTCATGTGTGCTTGCATCCTTTTCAGATGAGTTTCGCTGCTGTTTTATATATTAGGGTAGCGTTCCGGCCCGTTCCGGGTACTTTTTCGTGATAAAATGTAGATTTTGGGCAGTAATGGGTTAATGACAGCATATTGGAGCACCTTTCTCATTTCAAAATGTACTTCATGTGTGTTTGCATCATTTTCAGGTGAGTTTCGCTGCCATTTTATATTTTAGGGCAGCGTTCCGGCCCGTTCCGGGTACTTTTTCGTGATAAAATGTAGATTTTGGGCAGTATTGGGTTAATGACAGCATATTGGTGCACCTTTCTCATTTCAAAATGTTCTTCATGTGTGCTTGCATCCTTTTCAGGTGAGTTTCGCTGCCGTTTTATATATTAGGGTAGCGTTCCGACCCGTTCCGGGTACTTTTTCGTGATAAAATGTAGATTTTGGGCAGTAATGGGTTAATGACAGCATATTCGTCCACCTTTCTCATTTCAAAATGTTCTTCATGTGTGCTTGCATCCTTTTCAGGTGAGTTTCGCTGCCGTTTTATATATTAGGGTAGCGTTCCGACCCGTTCCGGGTACTTTTTCGTGATAAAATGTAGGTTTTGGGCAGTAATGGGTTAATGACAGCATATTCGTCCACCTTTCTCATTTCAAAATGTTCTTCATGTGTGTTTGCATCATTTTCAGGTGAGTTGCACTGCCATTTTATATTTTAGGGCAGCGTTCCGGCCCGTTCCGGGTACTTTTTCGTGATAAAATGTAGATTTTGGGCAGTATTGGGTTAATGACAGCATATTGGTGCACCTTTCTCATTTCAAAATGTTCTTCATGTGTGCTTGCATCCTTTTCAGGTGAGTTTCGCTGCTGTTTTATATATTAGGGTAGCGTTCCGGCCCGTTCCGGGTACTTTTTCGTGATAAAATGTAGATTTTGGGCAGTAATGGGTTAATGACAGCATATTGGAGCACCTTTCTCATTTAAAAATGTACTTCATGTGTGTTTGCATAATTTTCAGGTGAGTGTCGCTGCCGTTTTATATTTTAGGGTGGCGTTCCGGCCCGTTCCGGGTACTTTTTCGTGATAAAATGTAGATTTTGGGCAGTAATGGGTTAATGACAGCATATTCGTCCACCTTTCTCATTTCAAAATGTTCTTCATGTGTGCTTGCATCATTTTCTGGTGAGTTTCGCTGCCGTTTTATATATTAGGGTAGCGTTCCGGCCCGTTGCGGGTACTTTTTCATGATAAAATGTAGATTTTGGGCAGTAATGGGTTAATGACAGCATATTGGTGCACCTTTCTCATTTCAAAATGTTCTTCATGTGTGTTTGCATCATTTTCAGGTGAGTTTCGCTGCCACTTTATATTTTAGGTTAGTGTTCCGGCCCGTTCCGGGTACTTTTTCGTGATAAAATGTAGATTTTGGGCAGTAATGGGTTAATGACAGCATAATCGTCCACCTTTCTCATTTCAAAATGTTCTTCATGTGTGCTTGCATCCTTTTCAGGTGAGTTTCGCTGCCGTTTTATATATTAGGGTAGCGTTCCGACCCGTTCCGGGTACTTTTCCGTGATAAAATGTAGGTTTTGGGCAGTAATGGGTTAATGACAGCATATTGGTGCACCTTTCTCATTTCAAAATGTTCTCCATGTGTGTTTGCATCATTTTCAGGTGAGTTTCGCTGCCATTTTATATTTTAGGGTAGCGTTCCGACCCGTTCCGGGTACTTTTTCGTGATAAATTGTAGATTTTGGGCAGTAATGGGTTAATGACAGCATATTCGTCCACCTTTCTCATTTCAAAATGTTCTTCATGTGTGTTTGCATCATTTTCAGGTGAGTTGCACTGCCATTTTATATTTTAGGGCAGCGTTCCGGCCCGTTCCGGGTACTTTTTCGTGATAAAATGTAGATTTTGGGCAGTATTGGGTTAATGACAGCATATTGGTGCACCTTTCTCATTTCAAAATTTTCTTCATGTGTGCTTGCATCCTTTTCAGATGAGTTTCGCTGCTGTTTTATATATTAGGGTAGCGTTCCGGCCCGTTCCGGGTACTTTTTCGTGATAAAATGTAGATTTTGGGCAGTAATGGGTTAATGACAGCATATTGGAGCACCTTTCTCATTTCAAAATGTACTTCATGTGTGTTTGCATCATTTTCAGGTGAGTTTCGCTGCCATTTTATATTTTAGGGCAGCGTTCCGGCCCGTTCCGGGTACTTTTTCGTGATAAAATGTAGATTTTGGGCAGTATTGGGTTAATGACAGCATATTGGTGCACCTTTCTCATTTCAAAATGTTCTTCATGTGTGCTTGCATCCTTTTCAGGTGAGTTTCGCTGCCGTTTTATATATTAGGGTAGCGTTCCGACCCGTTCCGGGTACTTTTTCGTGATAAAATGTAGGTTTTGGGCAGTAATGGGTTAATGACAGCATATTGGTGCACCTTTCTCATTTCAAAATGTTCTCCATGTGTGTTTGCATCATTTTCAGGTGAGTTTCGCTGCCATTTTATATTTTAGGGTAGCGTTCCGACCCGTTCCGGGTACTTTTTCGTGATAAATTGTAGATTTTGGGCAGTAATGGGTTAATGACAGCATATTCGTCCACCTTTCTCATTTCAAAACGTTCTTCATGTGTGTTTACATCATTTTCAGGTGAGTTGCACTGCCATTTTATATTTTAGGGCAGCGTTCCGGCCCGTTCCGGGTACTTTTTCGTGATAAAATGTAGATTTTGGGCAGTATTGGGTTAATGACAGCATATTGGTGCACCTTTCTCATTTCAAAATGTTCTTCATGTGTGCTTGCATCCTTTTCAGGTGAGTTTCGCTGCTGTTTTATATATTAGGGTAGCGTTCCGGCCCGTTCCGGGGACTTTTTCGTGATAAAATGTAGATTTTGGGCAGTAATGGGTTAATGACAGCATATTGGAGCACCTTTCTCATTTCAAAATGTACTTCATGTGTGTTTGCATCATTTTCAGGTGAGTTTCGCTGCCATTTTATATTTTAGGGCAGCGTTCCGGCCCGTTCCGGGTACTTTTTCGTGATAAAATGTAGATTTTGGGCAGTATTGGGTTAATGACAGCATATTGGTGCACCTTTCTCATTTCAAAATGTTCTTCATGTGTGCTTGCATCCTTTTCAGGTGAGTTTCGCTGCCGTTTTATATTTTAGGGCAGCGTTCCGGCCCGTTGCGGGTACTTTTTCGTGATAAAATGTAGATTTTGGGCAGTAATGGGTTAATGACAGCATATTGGTGCACCTTTCTCATTTCCAAATGTTCTTCATGTGTGCTTGCATCATTTTCAGGTGAGTTTCGCTGCCGTTTTATATATTAGGGTAGCGTTCCGGCCCGTTCCGTGTGCTTTTTCGTGATAAAATGTAGATTTTGGGCAGTATTGGGTTAATGACAGCATATTGGTGCACCTTTCTCATTTCAAAATGTTCTTCATGTGTGCTTGCATCCTTTTCAGGTGAGTTTCGCTGCCGTTTTATATTTTAGGGCAGCGTTCCGGCCCGTTGCGGGTACTTTTTCGTGATAAAATGTAGATTTTGGGCAGTAATGGGTTAATGACAGCATATTCGTCCACCTTTCTCATTTCAAAATGTTCTTCATGTGTGCTTGCATCCTTTTCAGGTGAGTTTCGCTGCCGTTTTATATATTAGGGTAGCGTTCCGGCCCGTTACGGGTACTTTTTCGTGATAAAATGTAGATTTTGGGCAGTAATGGGTTAATGACAGCATATTCGTCCACATTTCTCATTTCAAAATGTTCTTCATGTGTGCTTGCATCCTTTTCAGGTGAGTTTCGTTGCCGTTTTATATATTAGGGTAGCGTTCCGACCCGTTCCGGGTACTTTTTCGTGATAAAATGTAGGTTTTGGGCAGTAATGGGTTAATGACAGCATATTGGTGCACCTTTCTCATTTCAAAATGTTTTCCATGTGTGTTTGCATCATTTTCAGGTGAGTTTCGCTGCCATTTTATATTTTAGGGTAGCGTTCCGGGCCGTTCCGGGTACTTTTTCGTGATAAAATGTAGATTTTGGGCAGTAATGGGTTAATGACAGCATATTGGTGCACCTTTCTCATTTCAAAATGTTCTTCATGTGTGTTTGTATCATTTTCAGGTGAGTTTCGCTGCCGTTTTATATTTTAGGGCAGCGTTCCGGCCCGTTGCAGGTACTTTTTCGTGATAAAATGTAGATTTTGGGCAGTATTGGGTTAATGACAGCATATTGGTGCACCTTTCTCATTTCAAAATGTTCTTCATGTGTGCTTGCATCCTTTTCAGGTGAGTTTCCCTGCCGTTTTATATATTAGGGTAGCGTTCCGGCCCGTTCCGTGTACTTTTTCGTGATAAAATGTAGATTTTGGGCAGTAGTGGGTTAATGACAGCATATTGGTGCACCTTTCTCATTTCAAAATGTTCTTCATGTGTGTTTGCATCATTTTCAGGTGAGTTTCGCTGCCATTTTATATTTTAGGGTAGCGTTCCGGCCCGTTCCGGGTACTTTTTTTCGTGATAAAATGTAGATTTTGGGCAGTAATGGGCTAATGACAGCATATTGGTGCACCTTTCTCATTTCCAAATGTTCTTCATGTGTGCTTGCATCATTTTCAGGTGAGTTTCGCTGCCGTTTTATATATTAGGGTAGCGTTCCGGCCCGCTCCGTGTACTTTTTCGTGATAAAATGTAGATTTTGGGCAGTAATGGGTTAATGTCAGCATATTGGTGCACCTTTCTCATTTCAAAATGTTCTTCATGTGTGCTTGCATCATTTTCAGGTGAGTTTCGCTGCCGTTTTATATATTAGGGTAGCGTTCCGGCCCGTTGCGGGTACTTTTTTGTGATAAAATGTAGATTTTGGGCAGTAATGGGTTAATGACAGCATATTGGTGCACCTTTCTCATTTCCAAATGTTCTTCATGTGTGCTTGCATCATTTTCAGGTGAGTTTCGCTGCCGTTTTATATATTAGGGTAGCGTTCCGGCCCGTTCCGTGTACTTTTTCGTGATAAAATGTAGATTTTGGGCAGTATTGGGTTAATGACAGCATATTGGTGCACCTTTCTCATTTCAAAATGTTCTTCATGTGTGCTTGCATCCTTTTCATGTGAGTTTCGCTGCCATTTTATATTTTAGGGCAGCGTTCCGGCCTGTTCCGGGTACTTTTTTTTCGTGATAAAATGAAGATTTTGGGCAGTAATGGGTTAATGACAGCATATTGGTGCACCTTTCTCATTTCCAAATGTTCTTCATGTGTGCTTGCATCATTTTCAGGTGAGTTTTGCTGCCGTTTTATATATTAGGGTAGCGTTCCGTGTACTTTTTCGTGATAAAATGTAGATTTTGGGCAGTAATGGGTTAATGTCAGCATATTGGTGCACCTTTCTCATTTCAAAATGTTCTTCATGTGTGCTTGCATCATTTTCAGGTGAGTTTCGCTGCCGTTTTATATATTAGGATAGCGTTCCGGCCCGTTGCGGGTACTTTTTCGTGATAAAATGTAGATTTTGGGCAGTAATGGGTTAATGACAGCATATTGGTGCACCTTTCTCATTTCAAAATGTTCTTCATGTGTGTTTGCATCATTTTCAGGTGAGTTTCTCTGCCATTTTATATTTTAGGGCAGCGTTCCGGCCCGTTGCGGGTACTTTTTCTTGATAAAATGTAGATTTTGGGCAGTATGTGGTTAATGACAGCATATTGGTGCACCTTTCTCATTTCAAAATGTTCTTCATGTGTGCTTGCATCCTTTTCAGGTGAGTTTCGCTGCCGTTTTATATATTAGGGTAGCGTTCCGGCCCGTTCCGGGTACTTTTTCGTGATAAAATGTAGATTTTGGGCAGTAATGGGTTAATGACAGCATATTGGTGCACCTTTCTCATTTCAAAATGTTCTTCATGTGTGTTTGCATCATTTTCGGGTGAGTTTCGCTGCCATTTTATATTTTAGGGTAGCGTTCCGGCCCGTTCCAGGTACTTTTTTTTTGTGATAAAATGTAGATTTTGGGCAGTAATGGGTTAATGACAGCATATTGGTGCACCTTTCTCATTTCCAAATGTTCTTCATGTGTGCTTGCATCATTTTCAGGTGAGTTTCGCTGCCGTTTTATATATTAGGGTAGCGTTCCGGCCCGTTCCGTGTACTTTTTCGTGATAAAATGTAGATTTTGGGCAGTAATGGGTTAATGTCAGCATATTGGTGCACCTTTCTCATTTCAAAATGTTCTTCATGTGTGCTTGCATCATTTTCAGGTGAGTTTCGCTGCCGTTTTATATATTAGGGTAGCGTTCCGGCCCGTTGTGGGTACTTTACGTGATAAAATGTAGATTTTGGGCAGTAATGGGTTAATGACAGCATATTGGTGCACCTTTCTCATTTCAGAATGTTCTTCATGTGTGTTTGCATCATTTTCAGGTGAGTTTCGCTGCCATTTTATATTTTAGGGCAGCGTTCCGGCCCGTTGCGGGTACTTTTTCGTGATAAAATGTAGATTTTGGGCAGTAATGGGTTAATGACAGCATATTGGTGCACCTTTCTCATTTCAAAATGTTCTTCATGTGTGTTTGCATCATTTTCAGGTGAGTTACGCTGCCATTTTATATTTTAGGGTAGCGTTCCGGCCCGTTCCGGGTACTTTTTTTCGTGATAAAATGTAGATTTTGGGCAGTAATGGGTTAATGACAGCATATTGGTGAACCTTTCTCATTTCCAAATGTTCTTCATGTGTGCTTGCATCATTTTCAGGTGAATTTTGCTGCCATTTTATAGGTTAGGGTACCGTTCTGGCCCGTTCCGGCGCGTTCTGGGTTTTACACACACCGTGAAGCATCACTCTAATATATTAATATATGCTGTCAAACTGTAAAACTAATTGAGAATTATAAATCCCGTAAACCCCTTAAATCCCCCCCCCCCCCCCACCGAAAGCTCATCTTGGATTTACAATGTATTCGCCTGGTTCGAAGCTTCAAAAGCGCGGACTCCGATAAGGTGCCAGGGATGTAAACAGTTAACTTTTCAGAATTTCTCGGGAAGGAAGGGCAGAGTTCGAGTCAAAATGAAAGTGAAAGTGAAAGGAATGAACGTGAGTGTAATAAATTCCTGCTGCAACTTTCGGTCATCTTTGATCAGGGAACGAGTTCGCAGCTGGAAGCAAGGAGACCCGGACTTCAAGCTGCCAAAATGAGTGCAACTCAGCAGGTCATTCTTGTCGGGTTGACTGGTACACCTCATACCATCGATGTGGCTACCAGCGAGGAAGTATTCAAATCCACAACCATCAAGAGATTCAAAGAGCTGGTGGCCAACAAAATAGAGAAGGAGGCACATATAAAAAACTTAGGTACGTAACAGTGGGAAAAGAGGTATTTCCATTTTCGGACTAACGGCTTAATTGCAGTGATGCAGTCCCCGCCCCCTCCCCAATCTACCAGTATATGTGTATCGTTTTCAGTGTTCTTTGCAACGCACACTTTGATAGCCTTTGAGTGGATTATTTCATGTATAACGAAAATGCACTTTCGGTATCGAATTGGCAACCTACAGCACAAAATATGTGGTCCATGGCCGCATACGAGACAAATGCCTTTTTAGTACACAGCAGCAGATGTTCGCTTTAAACATTCCAACATAAATTGAAGTCCGAAGTAAGTAGTTTCTTTTGAATTTGGAGAAAATCAGTGAAACCCTGACGCTCCAAAAAATGTCTTATGGCTCTGATATCGGCTAAACCGTGGGTGGCCAGCAAACATATTTGAGGTTGCTGGCAGTTTTCTTTTCCTGGTGATTTGTATTGACTGTCTTTTTAGGGACATGTTTTAAGTACCTGAAACTCAGGGGTTTGTCCCTGAGAGTGGGACGTTTGCAGAGCCAGAAGCTAATTTCCCAGGACCACACACATCCACAGTCTTGGCACACACGCTCACATTTTAGGGTGGCCCAGATTCACAATACCCGCTATCAGTATTTAAGAACCATGGCTATTTTTTACCAAAGTCTAATTCCTCACTATCGGAAATGGAGGTTTACATTCTATCAAAGACACAGGGTCCAGTCCTATGCATCATCTTTATCTATGTGCACCCAGGAAAGGCCACTCAGGCAATCACGTTACTACATAGCTCCCAACCTTTTTTGTCTCCAAGGCGGGTGAAAACACCCGATTTTCTTTTTGGCGGGTGAGAGGCCCATAGAAGTGAATGGGCGCCTGAGGGACTTGGCGGGTGATTCATCTGCTTTCAAGGCGGGTGACACCCGCCAAAAGCGGGTGAGTTGAGAGCTATGTTACTATGGCGGAGGCCATCTTCTTTTTTCTTCTTTTCACTGGATATTATGCTCGCACAATATGTACGAAGCCTGTCTCCAGTAAAAAAAATAATAAATTGAAATACAAAATAAAACATATTACACCCCCGACGTTGCCCTGGAGCTAGTAGCAATCAGCCCCTTGTCGGTGGTGTGTACATGGCTGTAATCACAAACAAAAATCATTCTATATCGATATGGCAAATTTAAATGGCTGTAATGGTCCTAAATCTTTGCCAAGGCTGTCACTTCGCTGGGGCATGCCCAGGCTCTGGCTGTTACTGGCCATGTACGCCCCCGGACACAGGGGTGATTGTTGCTGAATGAATGTAGTAAAGGAAAATATACCTTTTAGAAACATGTTTTAAGTAAAGTTAATAGTTTTGCGACAAAGCATGAAGCATAGCCATGTAATGAGATGACCCCAGAGCAGCCAATTACTGCAAAATCCATGTGAAACAAATGCAGTGTTAGCCTAGCTTCAATTTCAAAAAGCAGGGCAAGAAGATGGTGCACATCCTTAGCTAGAACAGACCAAAAGCATTGTCCAGAAGCTCTTTCCCATCACATCAGTCACTGCCATATCCTGGATCCAAGACTAAGGGGCTCCCAGAATAACTTTCCACCCTACATCAGCCACTGTCTTCTGTATGAATACACAATTGAGTGGGTGGGTTAATACCTCTGTATCTTTAATCGAATCTTTAGTCCACTCATGATAGTCAGCGATTAGTTAATTCCAGACAACATCCACATCCACCAACATTCAGATGGCACGCAGTTCTAACTCAAGATATCCATCGAAGACCTCCACCGGCTCAAGGCATTTCTCTCATTGATCCAGTCTTAGATGTCCAGTGCTTACCTGAAGCTCAACTCCTAAATGACTAAATTCCTACTCCTGACCTTCAACACTGAACAACCTGACATCCAGACCTGGCTTTTTACAATGCACCTCAAGGACTACACACTCCAGTTGGTGACCTGTACCTTGGGTTTCGACATCGACAGACACCTCACTTCAAACAGTACCTAGCAAGGAAGACACAAACCGCTTGCTACCAACTTTCTCTCCTGTGCAAAATCAAGCCATTGGCCCTCATTACAACCCAGGCGTTAAGGGGTTAACGGCGCCGTAAAAGGTGGCAGCGCCGTTAAACCCTTAACGCCTGATTACGAGGTCCCTTTGCGGGTTGCACTTTAACGCCTGCTTTTAGCAGGCGTTAAAAAACCAACCCGCAAAGGGACCTAGGAGCTAATTACGGCACCGTAATTTACAGTGCCGTAATTAGCGCCTTCCCCAGTCCCATTGAGCCCTATTGGGCAAACATGGGAATGGGGAAGGGCCATGGCGGCATTGGGAATTACCGCCCCGCCAACCTCGGAATGGGGCGGTAATTCCCCATTCCGCCATGGCGGAGTCGGTAAGTTACCGGCATGGACCATGGTGCTATTAGCACCATGGTCCAACGCCTGGGTGGTAATGAGGGCCATTATCTCAGAAAACAACTCAAGATCTGCTGTCAAAGTCTTGATTTTTTTTTACCTGCATTGTGGCCATGCCCTTTTGGAAGACCTTCCGGCATCTACCCTGGCACCCCTGAGATGTGTCATGCATGACTCATTGGCCCTCATTACGACCCTGGCGGAGAACCATGGTGCAATTTGCACCATGGTCCATGGCGCTAAGCTGCCAACTCCGCCATGGTGGTTGGCAGACTTACCGCCCCATTCCGACCTTGGCGGGGCGGTAAGTCCCCAATCCCCATTTACCCTTCCCCATTTTTGCCCCATAGGGTATAATGGGAGTGGGGAAGGCGTTAATTACGCCACCGTGAATTACGGTGGCGTAGTTAACAACAAGTCCCGTAGCGCCATGGATTTTTCCGCCTGCAAAAAGCAGGCGTAAAAATCACCATGGCGCTACGGGAACTCGTAGTCAGGCGGAAAGGTGCGCCATGGTTTACGCTGGCGTAAACCCCTTTCCGCAAGGGTCGTAATGAGGGCCATTGTCTCTTGAGCCCTCTGATCCAACCAAGGGAAGGACATGAGCTGACTTGAACTCTGTCGATGCAGGAAGGAAAGAACCAGAAGTCAGGTCTTCTCTGTCTTCGTCCCTAGACTCTGGAATCTCCTCCCCATCAACATCAACCCCTCCCCACACAACTAGAGTTCAGGAAGGAGCTCAAGACCCTCCTTTTCAAGGAATGGCTCAAACCTAACACCTAGGTCCACAAATGCTCCACTTCCCACCCACCTGACACTGGGTGATTTGATCCCTACTATTTCATCCCTTGGTTGTTCGTAGATTCCCTGCTGGCAAATTGCCCACCTTCCCTCTCCCCTGTTGATAGCTGCCAACTCCCATGATTGTCAAGTTCTCCGTTGCTTCTTGAAGCTAGGTCTGTACTCAATAAATACCCAAATAATAATAATAATAATGTTATGTCAAGACTGCAGGCATCCTATTATGCAAGTTTAAAACATAAATATAAATATTACATGGAACATGATGGGTACATTTATGATGAGACTGCAAAGGAACAACTGTGAATGACAACCATCCTCTGACAATAGGCTTAATATTTCATATGAGGTTAAAACCTTAAAGTTGTAATCTTCCATCCGCAGGAGAAAGAAACACATGACCCTTCAGAGGAAGTGACAAAAGATGAGGCCACTCCAAAACCTGCTGTCCTCATCTTGCATTTTGTCAGGGTTGTTGAAGAGATTGTAATAAGATATTTTGTGTCACCCCAGATTGTACATTTCATTTATTGCCATGAAGTTTGCATATTAGATGCAAACATTTGGAGAAAAGAACAACCCATCATGTTGCCAAGCCCCGGAAAGGAACTAATGTAGGAGTATCCCTTGACAGGGTGCAAGAGACAATATATAGTGAGACATTGTCAGGGTAATTCATAGAATTTTGCACAAAAGTGGCGCACGCGGCTGGCGCACAGTGTCCCCGTGCGATACACTGCGCCAGCCGCGTGCGATAAAATCCATTTCATCGCACAGCGTATTCATGGATTTTAGCCCCCAAAACCAGCCGTGGCGCAGAGTGGCGCAGCGACCCTGCAGCAGCGCCAGTTACACCCCCAAGAACGCCCTCGCGCAAGGAAAATCCATCAAAATCCCCAATTCTTCGCAAATGTCTGTGCTAACCCTGGACCAGTTTACAGGGCTGCCAAACAGCAAACGCCAAGCGGGGTCCGTGTATTACTGGGCTGCGCGGGAAGTTTCACACGCGATTGGCCCTGTGCGAGCGGGGTACGTGTATAACTGGGGAGCGCGGTAAGTTTCACACGCAATTTCAGTAGGGTACGTGTATTACTGGGGTGCGCGGGAAGTTTCACACACGATTTCAGCAGGGTACGTGTATTACTGTGGTGCGCGGGAAGATTTACACGCGATTGGCCCTGTGTGAGCGGGGTACATGTATTACTGGGGTGCGCAGGAAGTTTCACACGTGATTGGCCCTTGTGCGAGCGGGGTACGTGTATTACTGGGGTGCGTGGGAAGTTTCACATGCGATTGGCCCAGTGCGAGCGGGGCACGTGTATTACTGGGGTGCGCGAGAAGTCTCACACGCGATTGGCCTGTGCGAGCGGGGTACGTGTATTACTGGGGTGCGCGGGAAGTTTCACAAACGATTTCAGCTGGGTACGTGTATTACTGGGGTGCGTGGGAAGTTTCACACGTGATTGGGCCTGTGCGAGCAGGGTACGTGTATTACTGGGGTGCGCGGGAAGTTTCACACGCAAATTCAGCAGGGTACGTGTATTTCAGGGGTGCGCGGGAAGTTCCACACGCGATTGTCCTGGGTACGTGTATTCCAGGGGTGCACGGAAAGTATCACACGCAAATTCAGCAGGGTACGTGTATTTCAGGGGTGCGCGGGAATTTTCACACGCGATTCCATCAGGGCATGTGTATTTCAGGGGTGCGCGTGAAGTTTCACATGCAAATTCAGCAGGGTACGTGTCTTTCAGGGGTGCGCGGGAAGTTCCACACGCGATTGTCCTGGGTACGTGTGTTCCAGGGGTGCGCGGGAAGTCTCACACGCGAATTCAGCAGGGTATGTGTATTTCAGGGGTGCGCGGGGAGTACTACATGGGATTTGGCCGTGTGGGTCCTCCCAGGTGTTCCCTCTACACCCTCCCACCACAGGGGACTACCCTGCACCCCTACTCATGTCCCGCAGGCAGCCCATCCACCATGGGCATGCCCCCCAGCCAAGCCACATGTCACCTTGCACTACTGATCAACAACGGATGTCTCCCAGCACCCCCACACCCCAGCACTGTGGGGCACCTGCCAGCAGGCCCCCACTCATGTCCAACTCATGTCCCCCTGCACCCCCACCCCCCAGCAGTCAGGGGCACCCTCCACCAGGCCCCCACTCATGTCTCCCAGCACACCCACCCCCCAGCAGTGCAGGGCACCCCCCACCATGCCCCCACACATGTCTCCCAGCACCCCCACCCCCCAGCATCCAGGGGCACCCTCCACCAGGCCCCGACTCATGTGCCCCAGCCAACACGTCATCACAATCTAGATCCCTGGCCCTTATGGGCTGCCTCCACATGCCAATCACCCACCCAAGTATTGCATCCACCCCCTTAGAAATGGCAATTACATGATACAACCCCAATGGCAAGTATGTAAATGAACACATGTCCCTCACATACACACAATGGGTGTCAGTGAATGTCAAAACCTATATCATGATATGCATGAAACCAATGAGATGATACTACACATTGAAGTTTGATGAAGAACTTGTATTAAAAGCAACATAAATGGAATCAAAAATAAACAAACGACAATGGGAATTAAAAACCAAAAGCAGCATGTCCGTAAAATAAAGTAAAACCACAAATCATAATCCAAAGGAAAGGTGTCCAAAGTCACAGTTCAAAAAAGTAAATCCAATGGAAAATCCAAACCGAAAACCATTGCTCCATGGGTAAATTCCAAATAAAAAAATAAAATCCAACACTCAACTATATACAGATAAACAATCCAGGGTCCATGATCCCAACAGAAGAAATGAAAACTATCTAATAATACTACCTAATAAAAAAACTATATACAAAAATGTGGTCCATTGTCCAAAAGGTAAAAAAAAAATTAAAAAGCAAAGAAAACCTAACACTAACTACATAACTATTTACAAGGGCAGCGGGCTAGTCCGACGGCTCACTGGTTGTTGTTATGGGCCAGGGCATCATCGAACCCCTGTTCAATGGCTTGGAGGCAGGCATGTTCCCTGGCCCCGAGGTCTCGCAGGGATAATGCAGTGTCCAGCTCCAACTCCCTGCGAATACCCTCGAGGCAGCCAGCCCGCCTCAGTGCCCTCCGCATGGAGTTCTCCGCCCTGACCATTGTGAGCCGTTCCTTCTCTGCCCGCTGCCGCTCCGCACCTATCTGCTGGCCCAACCGCTCCCACACGGAAGACACTCCCATTCCAGGGTTCTCCTGCCCTCCGGCCGATGCCTGCACCCCTGATGTTGATGGCCCCGAACCATGATGCCCCCCACGTCGAGCCTGCCGATGCCTCCGACGCAACTGCCTGTGCCAGCACGACGGCATCCAGGCTGATGGAATCCACCGACGCCGTCGTGCACGTGCCCTGCCCGATGATGCCGTCACATCCTCCATCTGCTGGGGTCCAGTTGCTGGTGTGTCCATCCCTGCTGGACCTCCGACTCCCGACTGTGGCAGGGATGGGATCCCCACCGAGTTGGCTGCGTTGGTCGGGGCAGGTCCACAGGGGGCCCTAGTGGCATCTGGGCCGGAAGACGGCATGGAGATCGACTGGCGCAGAGCCTCCACAGAGGAGGAGAGGGTCGCCAGAGTGCCCGACACATGTACGAAACCCCCGACCATGGCCGCTCCCAACTGGGCCACATTGGCACGGTGCTCTTCGTGATGACGTGTGTGCTCCCCCCGGGAAGCACGCACCTCATCACGAATGACACCCGTGCGCAACGCGACACCAATCTGGACCTTCTCCATACGGCCAGGGGTCCCCTCGTCCGCAGGTGGAGGGGAGTCAGATGACATGGACATTCCCCCCACCTGCGGACGGGCCTGGGATGGGGCATCCCTGCTGGTGCATGGTGGTGCAGTCACAGTGTCAGGGACAGTGACATGCACAGGCACCTCCACGGCGACCTGTGCTGCCTCCTGCCCCTGGCCCTGAACTGCACCACTTGCACCAGCAGGGATGCCCCCACCAGGCCCCATGTGCGCTCAGTAGCGGCCTCCTCCTCCTCTGTGGAAACCACCAACCTGGATGGCTCCACCCCGTCTTCTGCTGTTGCAAGCCCCTGTGGGGGCTCACCCACCCCTTCCGCTGCAGCCGTGGGGGCATCCCCGCTGCTTTGCTCCACAGCGCCGTCTCTGCCCTCTTCTTCACTTTGTGCTGTGTAGAGGGAGACATAGAACACAAGCATCAGGGTACTGTACAATGGTCCCCTAGACAGGAAGCAATAGCAGATGATTGGCACTGTCAAAGATCCCTTCCATCATGTCCCTCCACAACACATGGGTCAGTGCAGGCAAAACACATGCAGTAACAGGCATGGCGCATGCTATGGACATTAGCAAACATGTCCAAGGGACTCTTGAAACATACAATGTTGTTTTTGAACTCACATGCATCATGGGTCATGCCTATCACATGCACACACTTCACCGTACTTTCATCCATCTGGACTCGTACACCCCAGACACAGTGGATGCAAGGATAACTAGGCTGCATCAGTGATTCTGAACATTGTCACAGACATGTGTCATGCATCCATGGCATTCACAAGTCACAGACATGCAGGTCAGACACACAGACATGGACACCATACATGCACATGGCATCAGCACCCATCCCTCACCCCCACCCATGTCCAGGAACAGAGACTGGCATGCTCTCATGTGTCCATTCCGCAAAGGGCTCCCCATGTTGCATTTAAACACATACACCAACCGTGTGCTTCACACATTAATGTTCTCAAATGCATGACCATGATGTCCCTGCACACACACACACACACGCGTAAATGGCCTATGTCACACATACAGGCAAGTATCAGACAACCAGCACACTGCAACATACCCTGTCTCACACAGCAATGCTTGGCCACTTAACGCTCGTCTCCAGACGGGTCTGCCTCTCAAGGACCTGGACGTGGAGCGCTGGGGATATGCGTTCCAGGACCCTCATCTGATCTTCCGACAAGTGGCCCCGGCGCCCCTTAGCATCCGCTGCCTTCAAGAGGCGCCGGGCCTTGTTGAGGGTTCTGGACCTGAAGTCCTTCCAGTGCTTCTTGACATGATGGAATAGTCGGACTGCCACCCCCTCCGCGTTGATGGCAGTCACGATGTCCATCCAGATCCGAGTCCGTCCTTCCTTGTTGGCGCGTGATGATCCGAAGAGGGCATCATAATGCCCCAGGACAAGCTCCACCAGGGCACCAACTTCCTTCTGACTGAAGCTGGTGGCCCTCTGCCCCTCTGGCTGGGGGTCGCCAGTGGTCTCGGATGGTGTTTGCCCCGACATGGCGACCCCCGAGGCAGGCGTGGTTGGGCAACTGGGTCCTGGGGCTGGGCTGTGGAGCGATGGTATCCCAGTCGGGAGTCTTCTGCTCCAGCAGGGGTGGACACAGCAACTGGACCCCTGCAGATGGCTGATGGGCAGGCTCCAAATGGCAGGGCACGGTGGCAGCAGGCAGGCAGGCAGCAGCAGATGGCTCGTGGGAGGCTGCTCGGGGCTCTGGTGGGCAGTAATCCGGCCTTTTGGGCAGGAGCGTGGTCTTCCGTGTGCTTACGCGTGGCCAGCTTGATACGGAGTGATTTGGCACGTGAAAATTCTGCACGTCAGCGTGTAATTCGAGGAAAGGCCCTTAGCGCGTAAGCGCATCAGCACGCATACGCGATTCCATTGGACCAAAGGCCCTTAGCGCGTAAGCGCGTCTATGATGTTACGCGCACGTGCGTTTTCCATGGAGCGTAGAGAAAATAAGCATGTCAGAGTGTCATAGCGTGCAATTGGTGGAAAGGGCCTCAGCGCGTATGCACGTCTGTGACGTGCGTGCGCGGGCGTTTCCCTATGACTGCACGTCAGAGTGTCAGCTCGTGTAATTGGAGGATAGGGCCTTAGCGCGTACATGCGGAAGTGACGCTGGATGTGTGGGCATGTTTAAAAGGTACGTGTAGAATGCCATTTCCTTGTACGTGCTTTTCATGGCGAGCGAGTGGGTGAAATCTGTACTTCTTGTCGGTTCACACGCGATTTACTTCATGGCGTTCCAAGTTCGTACTCCCTGTTACCTCTGACAGCTTTTTCTCTTTTTGTCTTTTTCCTGGGCCTGTTTCCTCAAACAGCGTTCACTTCTTCTGTTGTCCTGTCTCCTCAGACAGCGTACAATTCTTCTTTTGGCAGGGGTGTTGCCAACACGCACATGCGCGTATTTTTCACGCGATTTTTCCTGGTAGACGGTGAGTCGCGCATGTATTTAACATCTGTGCTTGCCCGCGTGTGTTGCGTACCCCTTCAGAGGTCAGTCTAGGCTGCGTGTGACACGCATAGGTTCATTTTTGTGTTTCTGGGTGCCACAGCGTAGTGCAGGTTTATTTTTCCACGCACGTGGTCTAGGAGGGGTTGCAGGCACATTATCTCCCTTTTTTGGGGTGCCTGTGCGTTGCGTGACCCGTCATCTTCCCCCAGGGGTCACATACAGCCTTGCTAGAGCACTAAGGTACAAATTCCATCTAGTACCCTACCCATTTGATCCCCAATTGCCCAGGACAATAGTTTACTGCAACTCCCATACGCACAACAACATCAGTGCCATGGTTGGTGTTAAGACGGATTTCTGAACTCTGTCCTGGTGGCGCAGAAGTTCAGAAGGCCAACCTAATTACTTGGAACAGGGTAACCTCTGGACGAGCCAGACCAATCAAGGTAGCGATTGCGGCGGTCAAGACTAGGTCTCAAGAGGGGTGAGGGTGACTGAAAGCCCGCAATGAGCACACAAAGGAAGATCACTTACAAACTACTCCAAACAGTTGTTATATTAAAAATATATACACATTTATTCCAAGGCCTTTAAAACAATGACCGTAGCGAGAAAATCACAATATAACGATAGTAAACCAACACATACCATATCAACACAATATATATACAAATGCGACAGTCTCAAGCGTTAGATGCACGAAATGGGTAGTCCACCTAAAAGGGAAGGAAGACAGGCATTGCGAAATAATGCTTAGACCCAGTTCGCCTTCAGAGGCACCTAACTAGATGGAAGTCCGAGCCCTGCGAAGAGTGGAGCCTTGTGCTCAAAAGTACCTGCACGTGCTGGTGCCAACGGGCAAAAGGAGAAGCTCTTCGAGGGAAATCAGGCAGTTCAGTTTAGTGCACAAAAGAAGAAGAATGAGTTCCGCGACTCAAGCGCAGCCTCCGCAGTGGGCAGAAGCAGAGCGCGAGTACGGAAAAGGGTGCTGTTTTACACAGCGGGGAAAAGCAATGGGCTCCTGCAGGAGGGCGACCAGATCCTAGCTATGCTACTCACCGGTCCCCGATGCAAGCAGACCCAGGCTTCTCCGCGTCAGTTTCAGCAGCTGGCAGGTTCAGAAGAGCAGGGAACGCCTCGTCGTCGTGCTGAGTAAAAAGACGTCCCAATCGAAGAAACCCGCACAGTTTGTTACCACAGCAGGGCAACGGAGCGGCCGTGTGTATCTGAGCCAAATGTACACTACTCACTTCAGACCTGGGAACGCCAAGTGTACGAAGCGTGTGAGAGTGACAAGGACTCGAAATACTACACAACATGGCGGCGGTTACAGAGCAAGACTCCCGTGTAAGCTGGTCAGTCAGCTGGATGGCCCAGAGACGCTTCCGAAGGCTTACTGGCAGGAGATGGTGAAGATGCCGAGAATAGCTGTTCCCGCTATTCCAAGGGTCGAAGTACCAGTACAGGCCTTCTGGTTCGATCAAAGGTGAAAAGGGTTTCACAAGACGACAGCAGTGCAGAGGAGAAGTCCTTCAGCGGGTCACCAGCGATTCCTCGGTTCAGCCTCTTGGTTGCAGGATACTTGGCTCCTGTATTCCTTCGTTCGTGAGAACTCAGGAGATCGACATGGTAGTGGTGTTTCCAGCCCCCTCTTATCCACAGTTCGCTTCGCACCAAAACGGAGGGGACCCAATGGGAGATCCGCTCATCAACACTCACACCATTCGTGGACCAATCACGGACCACGGTGGTCCCAGGCATTCACACCACCCTAGACTCTCTGGCACCCAGGATGTGTATTGGGACCAGACATCCCAGCCCACATCCTGGAGGCACACACAAGACATGTAGAAGCCCGCGAAAGCATCCGTGTTTCGCGGGAAAGTACATGCCCAAATAAGGAAGGCCCCGGGTCGGCTCGACCTGGGGAAGGTGAAGGGAGCAAGACGGTCAGCGGACAGGACAAAGGAGCCTCGTGGTCTGGCCATTTTGGGAGCCAGGCCACCATTTTGGGTTAAGTGCGAGAAACGCGCTTAGAACGCCAAAAGGAGCTCAAAACACAAGAAACGATCGCTGCCACCATTCCCGTCCCTGAATCACTTGCACCGATCAGATACAATCCTAAACGAGTATCTAGGGCCTGTAGATGGCTAGAGACCCAAGAGAGCTGTAACTTAGCTTACAGTGCCCTCTTGTGTCATGTTGCGCGAAAGCCGCAACATGATAAAAGAAACTACGGGAAACAGCGTTCCCCGGTACTGACTGTCTTAAGGGCATGTCAGTTTCCCCGTAAGAAAGGAGCGAAAGCCCAGAGGAGTGCGGCAGAAGGCTGCACTTCTCTGGCAAAGTCAAGAACAAGGTGAAAAACAACAGCAAAAAGTTTAGGGGTTGCCACATGGAAGGAAAATTACCTACAATTACGAAATCTTTCCTAACACTTGCCCCTCCCAGACTATGGACAGGGGGAACTAATCCACCCCTGGATGAGTCTCTTGTTCAGGTCGGTTAAACATTCTGGACAACCCATCAGCATTGCTATGTTGGACACCTGACCTATGCTCAATAGTGAAGTCGAAGCCTTGTAGACTTATGGACCACCTAAGCAACTTTGGATTCTCCCCCTTCATGTTCATTAGCCACTTTAAGGGCTTATGGTCAGTTTGCACAGTGAAGTGGGTCCCATAGAGGTAGGGCTTCAGCTTCCTTAGGGCCCACACAACAGAGAAACATTCTTTCTCTACCGTGGACCATCTGAGCTCTCTGTCCTTAAGCTGTCGGCTAATAAAACCAATATGGTGTTCTTTACCCTTCTCATCTACTTGTGATAGTACAGCTCCTATCCCAGTGTCAGAGGCGTCCGTCTGCATGATAAAAGGTCTTTGATAATCAGGGGCCCTGAGGACAGGGGCCTGGCACAAGGAGTCTTTTAAGCCATTGAAGGCCTTCTCACACTCGTCGGTCCAAGTTACCTTCTTGGGCTTCTTCGGAGTTGTGAGGGCAGTCAGAGGGGCAGCTATGGTGCCATAGTCTGCCATAAAATTGCGGTAATACCCCGTGAGTCCTAAGAAGGCTCTCACTTGAGTTTGCGTAGTGGGGGTAGGCCAGTCTTGTACTGCTTGTACTTTACTGGGAAGAGGCTGTATCCTCCCTCCACCTACTTCATGTCCAAGGTAAACCACTGAGCCTTGTCCAATCTGGCATTTACTAGCCTTTATGGTCAAGTGTGCTTTCTGAAGAGCCTGGAGCACAATCCCGAGGTGTTTCACATGGTCTTCCCAGGTGGCACTGAAAACTGCTATATCGTCCAGATATGCAAGACAGAATTCGTCCAACCCATTCAACGCATGATTCACAAGCCTCTGGAAAGTGGCAGGTGCATTCTTCAACCGGAACGGCATTACCCGGAATTGGTAAAGGCCGTCTGGAGTAGAAAATGCTGTCTTCTCCTTGGCATGCTCTGCTAACGCTATTTGCCAATAGCCAGCAGTGAGGTCAAACGTGCTGAGGTACTTGGAGGCACCCAAAGTATCCACCAGCTCATCTGTTCGAGGCAAGGGGTGTGCATCTGTCTTGGTGACAGCATTCAGAGCCCTGTAATACACGCAGATCCTCAATTCAGAAGTGCCTGCCTTTGGAACCAAAACCACAGGGCTGGACCAAGGACTACTAGAGGGTTCAATCACCCCAAGGTCTAACATCATGTTGACCTCGGTCTTAATATAAGACCGTACTTTGTCTGACATCCTGTATCCCCTACTTTTGGTAGGTACACTGTCTCCTGTGTCTATGTTATGTTTGCACCAAGGTGTCAAACCAGGCGACTGTGAAAACAGGGGGGAAAACTGCCTAAGCAAACTTTACACCTCAGCCTGCTGATCAGAAGTCAGGTGAGGGGCCACTCGGACACCCTCAAAGGAGCTATCTGAAGGACCGCTTTGGAACAGGTCGGTGAGAGGTTCAGACTCCTCTTCCTCAACATCTGAAGCCAGTAGCAGTGCTGCGATTTCGACTCTTGGGACGAAAGCCTTCAGCCTATTAACGTGAAACACTTTTGGAGCCTGTCCAGGCCTTCCAAGGTCCACTAAATAGTTAACCTCACCCAGGGGCTCCACCACTGTGTAAGGGCCTGACCATTTGTCCTGTAAAGCTCGAGGCCTTATGGGATTTATGATCAGGACTTGCTGACCAGGTGTAAAGTTGATGAGGGAAGCTTTCTGGTTGTACCAATGTTTCACCAGCGCTTGTCCTGCCTTCAATTTATCACTAGCCAAGCCCATCAGAAGTACCATCCGTTTTCTGAGCCCTAGCACATAATCAACTACGTTGGTAGTAACAGGGGGAGTGGGCATCTCCCATCCCTCTTTGACGATGGCTAAGGGTCCCCGTACGGGATGACCGAACAGAAGTTCGAAGGGGCTGAAGCCAACACCCTCCTGTGGTACCTCTCGGTAGGCAAACAGTAAGCATGGTAAAAGAAGATCCCATTTTCTTCTCTGAGGTTCCTCCAGAGCCCCAATCATGCTCTTTAATGTTCTGTTGAAACGTTCCACCAGACCATTGGTCTGGGGGTGGTATGCAGAAGAGAACTTGTAGGTGACCCCACATTCTTTCCACATAGCCTGCATATACTTCGACATAAAGTTGCTGCCACGATCCGACACAACTTCTTTAGGGAAGCCAACCCTAGTAAATATGCCAAGTAAAGCTTTTGCAACTGACTTGGCAGTTACAGTTTTCAATGGGATGGCCTCAGGATATCGGGTTGCATGGTCGACCAGCACCAGGATAAACCTATTGCCCGAGGATGTTTGCGGGTCAAGGGGACCAGCGATGTCGATCCCTACCCTTTCAAATGGTACCCCCACAACTGGGAGCGGTACCAACGGAGCTTGGATTGTCGCGCCAACCTTACCAGACAATTGGCAGGAGGCACAACTCCTGCAGTGACTTTCTACTTGCACCCCCATCTTGGGCCAGTAGAAGTGCATGGATAACCTTTGCTTGGTCCTCTTCATACCAAGGTGACCAGCAAGGGGAACTTCATGCACCAACTGCAGGAGGAAGGGCCTAACAGCAAGGGGAACCACCAACCTCCTATGGTCTCCTTCTGTAGACTCTGCGGGCTCACTATACAGGAGTCCACCTTCCCAATAAATCCTATGCGTCCCAGGAGGTTCACCCTCAAGCTGGGAGCAGGCCTGTCTCCTTAGGCCTTCCAGAGATGGGCACTCACGTTGGCCTTTACTGAATTCGTCCCTATCAGGACCTCCTTCAACTAACAAGTCTTTTAGTTCAGGATGATCATTGGGGTCAAATACTTCAGGCATCGCCACCTCCTCGTCAGGCCCGGGCGATTGACCAAATTCCTCCACCGCAGTGGTAGGCGAACTCGGGGGAATATTCTCTTTCCCTCGTCTTGACTTGTCGACTCCTTTCGCCTTGGGTTTCCCCTTCGGCTGGGGCGGCGTATTGGTCTTGGCTAATGCTTCCCGTGCTTGAGACCGTGTGTAGGGTCTTTCAGCAGTGTCTCCTACGAGCCCTAAAGCTCTGAGATCATTACCTAACAAGACCTTTCCCGGGACGTTTCTCTGAATGCTCACTGGAATCCTGACTGCTGTACCATTTAAAGTAAGATTTACAGGTATTACTGGGAACATACGGAGTGGGCCGTCAGCCAACTTAGTGGGCATCAGAGTAGCTCTGGCAACTTCCTCTGAGTCTACCAACGTAGAACCCACTACAGTGCGACTGCACCCACTATCCCTAAGAGCTGGAGTATCTACTCCATTGATCAGCACACTGTCTTTAAAGTAGTGCTTGGTATTATCTGGAATCCTAGCATAAGCCTCTGCGACTTTAGGCTCCCAGGAACCCAGGGAAACTAAAACTACCTCAGCCTCTATCCTGCTGGGAAATGAGTCTGAGGAGAAGGATGCTCCTGTAATCTCTTCTTCCTCGTAGGAGGAGAAGGCCAGATTAGCGGAGTGGACCCCCAAAGGTCTAACCTTACACCGGGGATCCCCCTTCACATGGTCAGTTGCTCCACAAGCAAAACAAGATCCATTGGGTCTGTTTACATAGGGAGGCTTATTGTAACCAGAGTTCTGTTTCGGAGGCTGACCTCCACTACCCTGTGAGTTCTCTTGTGTCTTACCCTTATTTTTCTTTTTGTGGCCCTTATGAGAAGAAGATTTATCAGATGCTCCACCCTCCATATCTTTGGACTTTTTCCCTTCCTCCTGCTTACCAGGATGAGTTTTGTCCTTATGGGACACTCGATGTGACACCCATAAATCGGCTGCAATGGCCAGCTTCTTAGGATCTATCTCCTTCGAATCGGCCAAATGCTGCTTAAGCTCCGGGGAAGAAGATGCAAAAATGTGTTCCAGCATGACAAGATTTATCATGCCTTCGAAGGTAGAAACCTGATAAGCTTCGACCCAGCCAGTTAAGTTTTTCAAGGATTCAGTGACATAAGATACCCAAGTACCACCTTCCTTTTTCTTATACTCTCTGAAACGTTTCAAATATTGGGCCGGAGTCTTCCCAAACTTTAAAATGAGAGTTTGCTTTAACATTGCGAAATCAGCTCGCTCAGCCTTCGACATTTCCATAATGGCACTACAGCCAGAATGGGGCAGTCTGCTGAGTAACCAGGCAATCTTATCAGCATTGTCAACTTGTTGAACTTTGCATGCATACTCAAACGCATTCAGCCAGTCCATAATGTCATTCCTTTCCTCATATACACTGAGCAGATCTTTCGGAAACCGTGGATGAGAGGAAGCCCCAGACCCATGTCCAGGACCCTTGGACCCATTTGCAAACTGAAGCTTGGCCAGTTCCAACTGGTGATCCCTGTCTTTTTGTTTTTCTGCCTGTTCGATTTTTAGTTTGGCTATGCTGAATTCAAGCTCCTGCTGCCTAAACCGCAGCTCTTGCTTCTTGAATTCAAGCATAGCCTCCCCATCAGCACTGGCAGAGGAAACATTAGACATCTCATCCTCCCTGTCCTCGTGGTCGCGATGGATCATTGCAGCGGCAGAACCGTCGGTTCTACCAGTGAGAGCAGCCCCACCACCTTCCGCACTGTCCTCAGAAGTTATAGCGTCAAGCTGCGCTTCTTGCCACGCCACGATTCTTTGTATCATTTCCAATTTCGTGCTTTGAGAGGAAACACCTCTCTCCGCACACATCTTTTTCAATGTTTCTGATTTGGAAGCATTTAAAGTTAACAAGGTATTTGTTTCCATACTGTTAGATAGGACTATGACCTTTTTAAAGTTATACTACAACAATTCACTACGTGTCCTGGTTGGAATAACCTGAAATGCCTTAGTTCGTGCGCAACACTGGATACCTTCAGTCGTATCCCACCGCTGTACACCAATTTGTTAAGACGGATTTCTGAACTCTGTCCTGGTGGCGCAGAAGTTCAGAAGGGCAACCTAATTACTTGGAACAGGGTAACCTCTGGACGAGCCAGACCAATCAAGGTAGCGATCGCGGCGGTCAAGACTAGGTCTCAAGAGGGGTGAGGGTGACTGAAAGCCCGCAATGAGCACACAAAGCAAGATCACTTACAAACTACTCCACACAGTTGTTATATTAAAAAATATATACACATTTATTCCAAGGCCTTTAAAACAATGACCGTAGCGAGAAAATCACAATATAACGATAGTAAACCAACACATACCATATCAACACAATATATATACAAATACGACAGTCTCAAGCGTTAGATGCACGAAATGGGTAGTCCACCTAAAAGGGAAGGAAGACAGGCAGTGCGAAATAATGCTTAGACCCAGTTCGCCTTCAGAGGCACCTAACTAGATGGAAGTCCGAGCCCTGCGAAGAGTGGAGCCTTGTGCTCAAAAGTACCTGCACGTGCTGGTGCCAACGGGCAAAAGGAGAAGCTCTTCGAGGGAAATCAGGCAGTTCAGTTTAGTGCACAAAAGAAGAAGAACAAGTTCCGCGACTCAAGCGCAGCCTCCGCAGTGGGCAGAAGCAGAGCGCGAGTACGGAAAAGGGTGCTGTTTTACACAGCGGGGAAAAGCAATGGGCTCCTGCAGGAGGGCGACCAGATCCTAGCTATGCTACTCACCGGTCCCCGATGCAAGCAGACCCAGGCTTCTCCGCGTCAGTTTCAGCAGCTGGCAGGTTCAGAAGAGCAGGGAACGCCTCGTCGTCGTGTTGAGTAAAAAGACGTCCCAATCGAAGAAACCCGCACAGTTTGTTACCACAGCAGGGCAACGGAGCGGCCGTGTGTATCTGAGCCAAATGTACACTACTCACTTCAGACCTGGGAACGCCAAGTGTACGAAGCGTGTGAGAGTGACAAGGACTCGAAATACTACACAACCTGGCGGCGGTTACAGAACAAGACTCCCGTGTAAGCTGGTCAGTCAGCTGGATGGCCCAGAGACGCTTCCGAAGGCTTACTGGCAGGAGATGGTGAAGATGCTGAGAATAGCTGTTCCCGCTATTCCAAGGGTCGAAGTACCAGTACAGGCCTTCTGGTTCGATCAAAGGTGAAAAGGGTTTCACAAGACGACAGCAGTGCAGAGGAGAAGTCCTTCAGCGGGTCACCAGCGATTCCTCGGTTCAGCCTCTTGGTTGCAGGATACTTGGCTCCTATATTCCTTCGTTCGTGAGAACTCAGGAGATCGACATGGTAGTGGTGTTTCCAGCCCCCTCCTATCCACGGTTCCCTTCGCGCCAAAACGGAGGGGACCCAATGGGAGATCCGCTCATCAACACTCACACCATTCGTGGACCAATCACGGACCACGGTGGTCCCAGGCATTCACACCACCCTAGACTCTCTGGCACCCAGGATGTGTATTGGGACCAGACATCCCAGCCCACATCCTGGAGGCACACACAAGACATGTAGAAGCCCGCGAAAGCATCCGTGTTTCGCGGGAAAGTACATGCCCAAATAAGGAAGGCCCCAGGTCGGCTCGACCTGGGGAAGGTGAAGGGAGCAAGACGGTCAGCGGACAGGACAAAGGAGCCTCGTGGTCTGGCCATTTTGGGAGCCAGGCCACCATTTTGGGTTAAGCGCGAGAAACGCGCTTAGAACGCCAAAAGGAGCTCAAAACACAAGAAACGATCGCTGCCACCATTCCCGTCCCTGAATCACTTGCACTGATCAGATACAATCCTAAACGAGTATCTAGGGCCTGTAGAAGGCTAGAGACCCAAGAGAGCTGTAACTTAGCTTACAGTGCCCTCTTGGGTCATGTTGCGCGAAAGCCGCAACATGATAAAAGAAACTACGGGAAACAGCGTTCCCCGGTACTGACTGTCTTAAGGGCATGTCAGTTTCCCCGTAAGAAAGGAGCGAAAGCCCAGAGGAGTGCGGCAGAAGGCTGCACTTCTCTGGCAAAGTCAAGAACAAGGTGAAAAAGAACAGCAAAAAGTTTATGGGTTGCAACACGGAAGGAAAATTACCTACAATTACGAAATCTTTCCTAACATTTGGGAGGCGAGCACGCAGTAAGGGTGGCAAAGGTGGCCGAGCCACAAGAGGTGGCCGTGGTGGATACGGTACGGGACGTGGCCGGGACTTGCAGGGTGCCCCTAGCCCCCCCATGTGTGGGTGACCAGTCAGGGACACCCATGCCCCCCCCCTGGTTGAGGGTAACGTGGCTGACACCATCCCTGCTCAGCCCTTGTTGGACCAGCCCATTGTGGCACCAGACCTGGCACAGGGTGACTCCATGGCTGACTTCCAGGTCAGCAGGTCTAAGCCACGTGTGGCGGTGCACGTTGGTGTCACCAGGCCACGTGGATCAGGGACAGCTATGTGACCTGCTGCCCCGAGTAGGCAGGGTGGGGAGGCTGCAGGGGCAGCTGCGGCTCCATCCACCCCAGCTCTGAGTCTCCCAGCCAGGACAGTGTCGGTCCCAGTCCATCCTGCTGACGTTCCCCCTGACTACATCACACTTCAGCTAATGCCTGCACCAAGTCCCATGGTGAGTGTTCATTCCCACACTCCTAGTCCACAGTCCACCGGGGCTCCTGCCCCTAGTGTCCGGAGCGGCGTAGGACACTTAGGATCCCCACCACCTTCCAAGAGGAAGAGTGCTCGTCCAGTACAGGCTGATGCCCCAGACACGGCTACACATTCCGGCCCACCAAGGAAGCCCAGCTTCAATCAGGCCGAACTTGATGCACTTGTGGAGTATGTGTCCGCACATGACAGCGAAATGGTGATTACTGCAGGATGCAAGACCACACCTGCACAACGTCAGGCACACTGGCAGACCATCGCGGACATCATAAGTGCCCTTGGATTCGTGAGGCGCACAGCTAATGATTGCTACAAGCGCTGAAATGACCTGAAGCGCAGGGCAAAGAAAAAGCTGGCCTCAAGTCATGCCGCAACTCTAGTGACTGGGGTTGGGTCTCTAGCAGAGGACATAGAATTCAGTCCACATGAGTATGTTGCTGGGACCAACGTCACGGAGGAACAGATCCAAGGCGTGGGAGACCTGCCAGATTACGAGGCATTGTCCGGTGAGTGCACATGCATGTGTGTGTCATCCATGTGCATGGTGTGTGTGTGAGGGCTTCTGATTGAGTGCCAGGTGAGGGTGTGTGTGCCTGAGTGGTTTGGGTCACCCATGTGCTTCATCCAATACATTCTGCGCACAAGGATTTGGGGATTGCAGTATCCCTTCTGGCAACAGTAGACATTCAGCCCAACCTCACGCCAGTTGCCCTTGAAGTGTCATCTTGCCACAACATAGTTGCGTATTATCTGTGTTCATTCAGGCTGATTGTTTGCATTCCACCACTTTCACTAGGCATTTCTCAGTCCTATTGTCACATGTGTGACATGGCTATGGTACATGCCATCTGTGTGATGGCACATGTCATGTATGTGTATTGGACATGCCAATCACAGGCCAATGTGTGATGGCACTGCTAGCCAGCATGCAGCAAATGTGTTGGTCTTCCATCTTGGTGTCATCAATGTGTGCCATTTGCCTCCCTTTCATACGCAGTGACGGTGCATGCATGGGAGGGTTATAGTCATGTGGGACATGTGTCAATGAAGTACTGTTTCTGTTGATTCTCAGCCCTAATTGTGTGCCATGGTGCTAGTGCCTGTTCCCATTTCTTTTCTTTCATGTCTTTGCAGGGGATGACGCACTTGATACTCCTGGGGTTGTGGAGATGGTGCAGACCCAGGAGGGGTCTCAGGCCCGACCGGGCACCAGTGAGGGACGTGGTGTGGTGGTGGGTGAGAACCCACACTTGCTGCAGACCATCATCTCAAGGGGTGTCTCTGGGTGCACCTCCCCCGAGCTCTATTCAGGTGTCGATTCGGATGATGAGACCTATGTGCGGTCGCAGGTAAGTGTTTCTGGGAGGGATTCTGTACTGTCCAACCCACCTGCACCAGGGGTAGAACCCTCAATGGGGATGTCAGTGTTGGTAGGTCCGCCTTTGGTGGTTACGGATGCAGGGTCACACTCTGCAACATCTGATCCTGTTCCTGGGCCAGCAGATCAGAGGGGGAATGCAGTCCTGCAGCCTCAGGCAGTGCCGGCACAGCAAGGCGCAGTTCGCCTTGCCCCAGACAGGTGTGGTGCCCGCTGACGCAGTGGCCGTACGCCACCTGGCAATACCGCATGTGAGCAATCCATATACGGTATGGCAAACCAACAGGTAGCATCATCTGAGATGATGGCTCAGGCCATGGATAGGGTGGCCACTTCCATTGTCCCCCAAGAAAGGCTGATGGAACAACTACAGCAGGCAACAGACTCCATTTGCCAGTCACACAGGGAGGACATGTTGGCATCCAACAGGGACAGGCGGGCAGCACTGGAGACTCTGCAGGAAGAAATTTCTATTGAGTCCCAGGGCCACAGGGAAGCCCTGAGGGTGGAACTCCGTCAGCTCAGGGTGACTCTTGTTGAGCTTGAGGCTTCAACTGACACGAGTACCGAACAGCAGCTGGAGCGGCTCACACGTACGCTCTCAGCTGAGAGGCAGGCAACTAGGGAGGAGGTCCGGGCATCCCGTGAGTTGTTGCATGGGGACCTCCGCACGATTATCCTCCAGAACCAGACCTTCCACACCCGCATGCTTGCTGCCATGGAGGACCAGACTAGGGCTTTGCGTGGGCTGCCTCCCATAGTGCCACCACCTCCTGATGCAGCTGCAGAGGGTGAGGAGAGCGACAGCAGCAAATCTCTCACAATAGGGTAGCCGTGCAGGCCATGAGCCCATGGAGGTGTTTTTTTTCCGCAAGATCCACACAGGTGGGTTTTGGTGTGCACCCTGTCCTCAGACCTCCTGGGTGGCCTCCCCCACCCCCCTGGCCCATTCATGGCCATTTTTATTTTTTGATTTTTTTGACAGTGTGTTGCCTTGTGTGGCTCCCGTGGGCATACGCTGTATTGTGGCTGGGCACATGCAGGCTTGTCCTGAATTTGGGTTAGATGCTTGGGTTTGGGTGACACACACCCCTCCTGCTTCCCGTTTCCATGGGCTTGCAAAGGGTGTGCCCAAGTGACATTGACTTACACAGTGACGTTGGACTCCCATTTGATGTTTGGGCAGTCTGTAGTCAATACTGTGTATACATTCCTAGTGCATATTGTTGTTGTATTGTACACTGCATGGTGTATTGATATGTGCCTCGGCATCCATATCATCCTCCTAATTTGCAGGTCCATTTCTCATGTCTTCACAAGGCGGTCTACTTTGGAAATGGAGTCCAGTCGCGAGTGAATATTCCCGCCCACCCCAGGAATACACGTAACACGCTCTCCCAGGCCCAGTCGAGTCTGGAAGTTCACGCGAACCCGTATTACAGAACCCTGCTAATATCGCGTGTGTCACCCAAACCCAAGTATCTAACCCAAATTCAGGACAAGCCTGCATGTGCCCAGCCACAATACAGCGTAGACTGTTTGTGGAAATATGTTGGAAGTTAACGTGGACACATAATACACATACCCTGATGATATCACGTGTGGAAGTTCACGCGAACCCCGTAATACACGTACCCTGCTGATATCGCGTGTGGAAGTTCACGCGGACCCATAATACACGTACCCTGATGAAATCGTGTTGCTGGGGGGTGGGGGTGCAGGGAGACATGAGCGGGGGCCTGGTGGAGGGTGCCCCTGGATGCGGGGGGGTGGGGGTGCAGGGGGACATGGGTTGGACATGAGTGGGGCCTGGTGGAGGGTGCCCCTGACTGCTGGGGGGTGGGGGTGCAGGGGGACATGAGTTGGACATGAGTGGGGGCCTGGTGGAGGGTGCCCCTGGATGCTGGGGGGTGGGGGTGCAGGGAGACATGAGTGGGGGCCTGGTGGAGGGTGCTCCTGGATGCTGGGGGGTGGGGGTGCTGGGAGACATGAGTGGGGGCCTGGTGGAGGGTGCCCCTGGATGCTGGGGGGTGGGGGTTCAGGGGGACATGAGTTGGACATGAGTGGGGCCTGGTGGAGGGTGCCCCTGGATGCTGGGGGGTGGGGGTGCAGGGGGACATGAGTGGGGGCCTGGTGGAGGGTGCCCCTGGATGCAGGGGGTTGGGGGTGCTGGGAGACATGAGTGGGGGCCTGGTGGAGGGTGCCCCTGGATGCTGGGGGGTAGGGGTGCGGGGGACATGAGTTGGACATGAGTGGGGGCCTGGTGGAGGGTGCCCCTGGATGCTGGGGGGTGGGGGTGCAGGGAGACATGAGTGGGGGCCTGGTGGAGGGTGCCCCTGGATGCTGGGGGGTGGGGGTGCTGGGAGACATGAGTTGGGGCCTGGTGGAGGGTGCCCCTGACTGCTAGGGGGGTGGGGGTGCAGGGGGACATGAGTTGGACATGAGTGGGGGCCTGGTGGAGGGTGCCCCTGGTTGCTGGGGGTGCAGGGAGACATGAGTGGGGGCCTAGTGGAGGGTGCCTCTGGGGGGTGGGGGTGCTGGGAGACATGAGTGGGGGCCTGGTGGAGGGTGCCCCTGGATGCTGGGGGGGTGGGGGTGCAAGGAGACATGAGTGGGGGCCTGGTGGAGGGTGCCCCTGGATGCTGGGAGGTGGGGGTGCTGGGAGACATGAGTGGGGGCCTGGTGGAGGGTTCCCCTGACTGCTGGGGGGTGGGGGTTCAGGGGGACATGAGTTGGACATGAGCGGGGGCCTGGTGGAGGGTGCCCCTGGATGCTGGGGGGTGGGGGTGCAGGGAGACATGAGTGGGGGCCTGGTGGAGGGTGCCCCTGGATGCTGGGGGGTGGGGGTGCTGGGAGACATGAGTGGGGGCCTGGTGGCGGGTGCCCCTGGATGCTGGGGGTGGGGGCGCTGGGAGACATGAGTGGGGGCCTGGTGGAGGGTGCCCCTGGATGCTGGGGGGTGGGGGTTCTGGGAGACATGAGTGGGGGCCTGGTGGAGCATGCCCCTGACTGCTGGGGGGTGGGGAGTGTGGGAGACATGAGTGGGGGCCTGGTGGAGGGTGCCCCTGACTGCTGGGGGGAGGGGGTGCAGGGGGACATGAGTTGGAAATGAGTGGGCCTGGTGGAGGGTGCCCCTGACTGCTGGGGCGTGCGGGTGCAGGGGGACATGAGTGGGGGCCTGGTGGAGGCTGCCCCTGGATGCTGGGAGGTGGGGGTGCTGGGAGACATGAGTGGGGGCCTGGTGGAGGGTGCCCCTGGATGCTGGGGGGGTAGGGGTGCAAGGAGACATGAGTGGGGGCCTGGTGGAGGGTGCCCCTGGATGCTGGGAGACATGAGTGGGAGCCTGGTGGAGGGTGCCCCTGACTGCTGGGGGGTGGGGGTTCAGGGGGACATAAGTTGGACATGAGTGGGGGCCTGGTGGAGGGTGCCCCTGGATGCTGGGGGGTGGGGGTGCTGGGAGACATGAGTGGGGGCCTGGTGGAGGGTGCCCCTGGATGCTGGGGGCTGGGGGTGCAGGGGGACATGAGTTGGACATGAGTGGGGCCTGGTGGAGGGTGCCCCTGGATGCTGGGGGTGGGGGTGAAGGGGGACATGAGTGGGGGCCTGGTGGAGGGTGCCCCTGGATGCTGGGGGGTGGGGGTGCTGGGAGACATGAGTGGGGGCCTGGTGGAGGGTGCCCCTGGATGCTGGGGGGTGGGGGTACGGGGGCCATGAGTTGGACATGAGTGGGGGCCTGGTGGAGGGTGCCCCTGGATGCTGGGGGGTGGGGGTGCAAGGAGACATGAGTGGGGGCCTGGTGGAGGGTGCCCCTGGATGCTGGGGGGTGGGGGTGCTGGGAGACATGATTGGGGGCCTGGTGGAGGGTGCCCCTGACTGCTGGGGGGTGGGGGTGCAGGGGGACATGAGTTGGACATGAGTGGGGGCCTGGTGGAGGGTGCCCCTGGATGCTGGGGGCTGGGGGTGCAGGGAGACATGAGTGGGGGCCTGGTGGAGGTTGCCCCTGGATGCTGGGGGGTGGAGGTGCTGGGAGACATGAGTGGGGGCCTGGTGGAGGGTGCCCCTGGATTCTGGGGGATGGGGGTGCTGGTAGACATGAGTGGGGGCCTGGTGGAGGGTGCCCCTGGATGCTGGGGGGTGGGGGTGCTGGGAGACATGAGTGGGGGCCTGGTGGAGCATGCCCCTGACTGCTGGGGGGTGGGGGGTGTGGGAGACATGAGTGGGGGCCTGGTGGAGGGTGCCCCTGACTGCTGGGGGGTGGGGGTGGAGGGGGACATGAGTTGGACATGAGTGGGGCCTGGTGGAGGGTGCCCTGACTGCTGGGGCGTGGGGGTGCAGGGGGACATGAGTGGGGGCCTGGTGGAGGGTGCCCCTGGATTCTGGGGGCTGGGGGTGCTGGTAGACATGAGTGGGGGCCTGGTGGAGGGTGCCCCTGGATGCTGGGGGGTGGGGGTGCTGGGAGACATGAGTGGGGGCCTGGTGGAGCATGCCCCTGACTGCTGGGGGGTGGGGGGTGTGGGAGACATGAGTGGGGGCCTGGTGGAGGGTGCCCCTGACTGCTGGGGGGTGGGGGTGGAGGGGGACATGAGTTGGACATGAGTGGGGCCTGGTGGAGGGTGCCCTGACTGCTGGGGCGTGGGGGTGCAGGGGGACATGAGTGGGGGCCTGGTGGAGGGTGCCCCTGGATGCTGGGGGTGGGGGTGCTGGGAGACATGAGTGGGGGCCTGGTGGAGGGTGCCCCTGGATGCTGGGGGGTGGGGGTGCTGGGAGACATGAGTGGAGGCCTGGTGGAGGGTGCCCTGGATGCTGGGGGGTGGGGGTGCAGGGGGGCATGAGTGGGGGCCTGGTGGAGGGTGCCCCTGGATGCTGGGGGGTGGGGGTGCTGGGAGACATGAGTGGGGGCCTGGTGGAGGGTGCCCCTGACTGCTGGGGGGTGGGGGTGCAGGGGGACATGAGTTGGACATGAGTGGGGCCTCGTGGAGGGTGCCCCTGACTGCTGGGGGGTGGGGGTGCAGGGGGACATGAGTTGGACATGAGTGGGGGCCTGGTGGAGGGTGCCCCTGGATGCTGGGGGTGGGGGTGCAGGGAGACATGAGTGGGGGCCTGGTGGAGGGTGCCCCTGGATGCTGGGGGGTGGGGTTGCTGGGAGACATGAGTGGGGGCCTGGTGGAGGGTGCCCCTGGATGCTGGGGGTGGGGGTGCAGGGGGACATGAGTTGGACATGAGTGGGGGCCCGGTGGAGGGCGCCCCTGACTGCTGGGGGGTGGGGGTGTGGGGAGACATGAGTTGGACATGAGTGGGGCCTGGTGGAGGGTGCCCCTGACTGCTGGGGGGTGGGGGTGCAGGGGGACATGCGTGGGGCCTGGTGGAGGGTGCCCCTGGATGCTGGGGGGTGGGGGTGCAGGGAGACATGAGTGGGGCCTGGTGGAGGGTGCCCCTGACTGCTGGGGGGTGGGGGTGCAGGGGGACATGAGTTGGACATGTGTGGGGCCTGGTGGAGGGTGCCCCTGACTGCTGGGGGGTGGGGTGCAGGGGGACATGAGTTGGACATGAGTGGGGCCTGGTGGAGGGTGCCCCTGGATGCTGGGGGGTGGGGGTGCTGGGAGACATGAGTGGGGCCTGGTGGAGGCTGCCCCTGTATGCTGAGGGGTGGGGGTGCAGGGAGACATGAGTGGGGGCCTGGTGGAGGGTGCTCCTGGATGCTGTGGGGTGGGGGTGCTGGGAGACATGAGTGGGGGCCTGGTGGAGGGTGCCCCTGGATGCTGGGGGGTGCTGGGAGACATGAGTGGGGGCTTGGTGGAGGGTGCCCCTGGATGCTGGGGGGTGGGGGTGCTGGGAGACATGAGTGGGGGCCTGGTGGAGGGTGCCCCTGACTGCTGGGGGGTAGGGGGGTGGGAGACATGAGTGGGGGCCTGGTGGAGGGTGCCCCTGACTGCTGGGGGGTGGGGGTGCAGAGGGACATGAGTTGGACATGAGTGGGGCCTGGTGGAGGGTGCCCCTGGATGCTGGGGGGTGGGGGTGCAGGGAGACATGAGTGGGGGCCTGGTGGAGGGTGCCCCTGACTTCTGGGGGGTGGGGGTGCTGGGAGACATTTGTGGGGGCATGGTGGAGTGTACCCTGCACTGCTGGGGGGTGGGGGTGCTGGGAGACATGAGTGGGGGCCTGGTGGACGGTGCCCCTGACTGTTGGGGTGTGGGGGTGCAGGGGGACATGAGTTGGACATGAGTGGGGCCTGGTGGAGGGTGCCCCTGGATGCTGGGGGGTGGGCGTGCTGGGAGACATGCGTTGGTGGGCAGTAGTGCAAGGTGACATGTGGGTTGGCTTGGGGGCATGGCCAAGGTGGATGGGCTGCCTGCGGGACACGTGCAGGGGTGCAGGGAAGTCCCCTGTGGTGTGGGCCGTCTTCAGGGGCCGTGGAGGGTGTAGAGGGAACAGCTGTGAGGACCCACATGGCCAAATCACGTGTAGGACTCCCCGGCACCCCTGAAATACACGTAGGCTGCTGGATTCGCGTGTGGATTTTCCCACGCACCCTGAGTACGCGTACCCTGCTGGAATCGCGTGTGGAACTTCACGCGCACACCGAAATACACGTACCCTGCAAATTTGCGTGTAAAACTTCCCGCGCACCTTGGAATACACGTACCCTGCTGAAATCGCGTGTGAAACTTCACGCGCACCCCGAAATACACGTACCACGGACAATCGCGTGTGGAACTTCCCGCGCACCCCGAAATACACGTACCCAGGCCAATCGCTTGTGGAACTTCCCGCACACCCCGAAATACACGCACATGCTATTTTTCACACAGCTGGTGTCCGTGTTTTTCGGTTCCCCAGTATGGATCATTCATCATAGCTGTATATAGGTGCTTTTTGTAAGCGCACATTTTGGCGCACATTTATTTCAGGCGCAGGGACGCTACCGCCTGCTTTCTTGTGGCGGACTTGTTTGGCCCTGTGCGCATCTTTGACTGTGCGCTGGTATGCCCTATTCGATTCCATGAATACGAGTTGTAGGCGAGCGTGTGGGCGTTCTGCGCACTTGCCTCCTGTACTTCCCCCGTGATGCCCATATTTTCACGCATTGTTCCCCATTCCGAGTGTTACGCCCCGTGTTCCGCCTACTTTTGTTATGTGCGCCGCGCTATGTGCGATTTCGCTGTGGCCATGGCGCACGCTGTTGGATGACCTGTGCGCCGGCGTGCGCCGCGCACCTTTTCAGCGCACATCCAATATTTTTCTCGTGCACGGACTTCCATGAATCGATGTGCGCTGGTTCCCCTGCGATTTTCGCACTTGCACTGCGATTCGCACGTTTTGGCACCTCGGCGCCGGAATTTTCGGCGCACATTAATTCCATGAATTAGCCTGTGTATTGGGGAAAAAACGTCTGTAGAAACTTAAATCATTGATATTCAAAATTCATTTGAGGATATGCTGGCAAGAAAGTACAATTTTCCCTATTTACCTTCAATCGCTGTAAAGAAAGCCGGGACAAGGATGTGTATCAATTTCCTTAAAGTAATAAAGCACAGGCAGTCATGTACAATCATGCAACAGTAAAAAGTTAAATTGTTCCAATACTAATTCATGATGAACAACATAGCTAGTTTAGCTAGTTTGCACATAGACAAAAAGTGTATGCATAAGCACAGAAATCCATTTAGCCCTTCTAGTGAGACCATGTAAATTCATATACAGAGCACCCACCAGCTATCCAAGGTTTTCATCCTAGCAGATAGGGCCACACAGAAGAAAGTAGCAAGCTCATGGCAAATGGGATATTAGATAGTTTTAGTTATCCATAAAAGTGCCAACCTCCAGGAATGCCCATATTCTTCCAAAATGTTGATATTGTGGATCTGCTAATATCGATCTATAGTGTACAAAAAATAAAAAAGTGGAACTAAATTGCTGTAAGGGCAGCATTAGTCGTCATTATTTCTAGGTTCCCGTTTTGCAACATAATCCTTTAACCGTAACATACTGAACCGTAAGCAACAGAGTTGGAAACCGTGTATCTTATCCGGGATCCAAAGGAGACAGTTAGGCAGTCCTTGAGATGCTGCAGTGAGTAGCTAGGATTTTACCATACGTTTTGAAGAAGATGCTTGTTCATGCTTCACTGTGTTAGGCTAAGTAGGATTTGAAAGTCCAGTTCCTTCGCCAATTTCATCAGCTTATCAAAATTCTCTTTGAAATTATTAATTAAGGGAAATGTATGGGTCGAGTAGTTCTCTAACAGATCCTTAATCAAGACCTGTCAGTCAATTATGCTTTATTCAAATAAATTCACTAACATTTGGACACTCCACCCTTTCCCCGGATTTCAGGAAAAGTAAACATTTGTTTGTGGGTTTATGGCTTGGCGAAGCGTTATACAATTCCACACCGTTTCACCAACCTGCACCAAATTTTGCATAGTTACCTGTTGGGACCCTCCCGGACATTACTGGCTACATGATATTTGGACACCTCACCACTTTCCCCAGATTTCAGCACCTTCACACATGAGACGGTTGCCTGAAATTGGTGAAACATCAATGTGGTCGTAGAAGGACTGGTCCCGACATGAGGAACAAAACTCGAGGTCCAGGCCCTAGGATCAGATTCAGGATATGCTTCGGAGCACAGTTACTGAGTACAACTCAATCGATACGGTGGTGGATGCTGATGAAGCTGTAAACTATCCAACAGAATTCCTCAACTCACTCGACCCTCCGGGAATGCCACCACATCACCTTCGACTGAAAGTTGGGTCGCCCATCATGCTGCTTCGCAATCTCGACCAACCTAAGCTGTGTAATGGCACCAAGGCTATGCAATAAAGAATTGCTCACCACGTAATTGAAACAACAGTGTTCACCAGGAAGGGAAACAAAAAAAAGTTGTTTATAAACAAGCCTTACAATGAACATGTACTGTAGTAATATTGAACTTCAGGTCCATAGTTGTTGGCACCGTCAGTATCATGTTACCCTTCATGCTGCTCAGGAATCTCCATGTTGTTCTCATGTGAATTTGTATGTTTCAGAATAACTTTTTAAGAAGCACAATAAATTGTGTTGTGTAGTCTTTATGAGAAAACATTTTTTAAATGAGAAATAATCGAAACATTTCGTGAATTTTTCTTTTCACCTTCTTATGGAGCCTTTACAAAAAGCATAAAGCTACCTTACAGTATTTCTAACAAATAGTAATCGTAATAAAGTAAAATCCCAGGCAACGCCGGGTATATCAGCTAGTATACAATTTTTTTTTTAAAACCTTTATTTTTGCTATTTTACACACCGAACAAATACACACCCACATTACGGTGGATTATTAACTTTGCGCCGTCAACTTGGACCCTTTCCATCCCCCTCCCCGTGCTCTCTGCCCGCCCCCCCGCCGCCACAAGGCAGATATGCTGGTGAGCAACAGTTCGCCCCACTGAGTCCTCGTACCAGGGGTTATTGGCCTGACTTCAGACTGTATCAGGGTGCGTTGCCTGACTCCGAAGTGCCTGTTGAAGAGGTTTCTTCTTCATTTATCAGAAAAGTTATCAGCGGGCCCCAGATGTCAGGCGGGCGCGCGTGCTGAGGGAGAAGTTTAATGAAGTCTGCCTCTACATCTTGGTAGTAGAGTAGGTCCTTTCGCCAGGCTGGGTAGGAAGGAGGGGGGCCGCGGCTCCATGCCAGGGCGACTCTCCTGCGGGCCAGTGTTAGTAGGACTCCGGCCAGTTTCCTCGAAGGAGCGGATAGCAGTCTAGTCATCCCCAGCAGGGTTGTCGTGCATCTCGGTTGTATTGCTTCTCCCACAATTGCCGTTGACGTATCTAGCACCCTGTTCCAGAAGGGGGCTACCTCAAGGCATTCCCATGCAAGTGTATAAAGCTCGCGGATATGGTTCCGCATCTCTTGCACTCTGCCTGGATGTCGGGATGGTGTTTGATAGCTTTTTCCGGTGTGTGATATGTTTGGTGGAGGAAATTGAAATGAATAAGTTTGAGCCGGGAATTAAGTGCAGTTTTCTGAGTCTGATTCAATGTGTAGCTCCGATCTGCGTCTGTTATATTTGTATTTTGCGCTTTTTCCCATATGGTTTTCGCCCCAGTGTTGACGGGGGTGTTCCAGCGGTTAGAGTTTTGTATATTTGAGACTCCAACCTGCCATATCCTTGTGCTTGAATGACATCGTGCAGCAATTGCAACGTAGGTGGTTGACGCGGGAAGTCTGGCAGATGGGTCTGCAGGGTGTAGCGAGTTCGGAAGTAGAGGAACACGTCTAGCGCAGTGTTGCCTCCTTTCTGTTTGGCTTGGTCTGGTGTCATGAAACCCTCTTCTGTGAATAGATCCCCTAGGGATTGTATGTGCAGTTTATCAACCCACTGGTGAAACACTTTCTCTGATGTAAGAGGGATTCCAGGGATAAATTTGACTGGCAAGAGGGGAGAATACCTTGTGTGCACCCCCAGCTTCTTTGCCACAGTCCTCCAGACTTTGTATGTTGTGAGCATCACGTTCATCGTGCGATTGGGAACGGGGAGCTGGGCGAAGACCACTGCAGTCAGGAAGTTAGGAGTTGCCAGGGCTCGTTCCACCTCTATATGAGGGCAGATTATTTGCGTTGCATACCAGTGGCTGAGGTACTGTGCTCGGGCTGCCCAGAAATATTTTTCAAGGTCAGGAAGGGCCAGTCCGCCGCTGGACACGGGGAGTGTCAGTATTGTATACGCCACTCTAGCTGGTTTGCCAGCCCAGAGTAACTCAAGGACTAAGCTTTTCAGCCTTTTCAAGAAGTATTGTGGTAGTAAGAGCGGTATATTGTTGAAGAGATACAGTAATTTCTGGCAACACTACCATTTTGACTAATGAGGTTCTGCCCCAGAGTGTCAGTGGGAGCGTCTTCCAGCGAGAAACCTTGTCGTGCAGGGACTTGAGCACCTCTTCATAGTTATCCCGGAACACTACTTGATGGTCAAGCGACAGCTGGATCCCCAGATATCGAACCCCGGTGGTTCTCCACGTGAGTCCGAAGTCATCGGCAAACTGTTTTGTGTCTCAGGTCAGTGGGAAGATGACTGATTTTGAATGGTTGATTTTCAATCCGGAGGCCGCCCCAAATTTGATGACTTCCCGCATGACCGGGTTCAGATTAACCTCCGGGTCACGTATATATAGGGCCACGTCATTGGCGTATAAGGACACTATGAGCTTGTGTGGGCCGATGATGAGACCCCTCTGTTGACAGAGTTCCCGCAGATTGGAGGCTAGTGGTTCCATCACCAGAGCGAATATTAGTCCCGAAAGAGGGCACCCTTGTCTTGTACCACGCTGTAGGTTTATTGGGGATGATTTTGCCGTGCCCATGACAATATTAGCTTGTGGATTGGTGTATAGGAGGGAGAAGAGCTTGATGAAGCGGGCCTCCAACCCCATCCTGGTGAGAACCAGGAACATAAACGGCCACTCCACCGAATCGAACGCCTTTTCTGCGTCTAACAGGACTGCAATTGCTTGGTCTTCTGGGTACAGAGCCTCGATGATTCCAAACATTCTTCGAATGCCGAAAGGTCGTATTGCAGCCTGGTATAAAGCCTGCTTGGTCAGCTAGCACCAGGGCAGGCATCAGGGGCATCAATCTATTCGCTAGGATCTTGGCAAGAATTTTATTGTCCAGGTTAAGAAAGAGATTGGGCGATACAAGGCGCATTCTTCCGGTGGTTTTCCTGATTTGTGTAGTAGAATGACATTGGCTTCGCGGGAGGAGTGAGGAAGGGACCCACGCTCCAACGCTTCCTCATATACTGCTGCCAACAGGGGAGCCAGGGTTTCTGCAAAGGCTTTATAAAATTCACCCGTTAGGCCGTCAGGGTCTGGTGCCTTGGAGGATGGTAGGGTTTTTATAGCTGCTCTGATCTCTTCCTGTGAAATCAGTTCGTTCAGAGGTTCGCGTAACTGATGCTCGACCCAATAGAGTTCAGTGTCTTCTAAGTATTTCAGAGGGAGGTTCGAGTCTTTCGGGAGCCTGGCGCTGTAGAGATCTTGGTAAAAAAGCCTAAATTCTTCTGCTATCTTTTCATCCGTGTGGACTTCCTCTCCGTGCTTGGTTCTGATCTTTTCAATTTGGGACTGCTTGTTGTCGGCTCTGATTAGATTTGCCAGTAGAGCACCTGGTTTCTGGCCCTCACCATATTGACACACTTGGCTGGTGCGGTATAGAAACTTAACCTCACGTTCCGCTGCTGCGTTGAATTTCTGCAGTTCCGTTTTTAAAGCGACTGCAGACTGCGGGTTGGTTTTGTTCGGATTCTGGATCTCGAGGTGCTTCCATTTTTTTTCGCTGGTTGCAAGCTCGCTCCTAATAAGCTTGAGAATGCCATTGTCTTTGGCGAGGCAGATTCCTCTGATGAAGCATTTTAAGGATTCCCAGATTGTACCTGCTGAGGGGACCGACCCCAGGTTGGCCTCCAGGAACACGTCGATCTCCTCTCTTAGTTCGGATGCAAAGACCTCGTCCCGAAGTGATCCCTGTTTAAAGCGTCAACGCTGTAGTGGCGGAGCGGGGTTGGCTGGTTTGAGCTTAAGGAGGATTGGTGAGTGGTCTGAGAGTGTTCTCGGGTGGATGCAGCACCGGCCGCATGACAGGGGGGCGTTTGTTGAGGTGAAGAAGTAGTCAATCCTGGAGCTTGTATTGTGGACCGTCGAATGAAAGGTGTATTCACGCTGTTCCCCATTGGAGACTCTCCACGTGTCTTGTAAATCAAATGCTCTACAAATTTCTTTTATCTGGAGACTGGCCTTGGAGGGTGGATATTGAGCGGTCGTCGATCTGTCTCTTACAGGATCTATCGCCGTGTTCATGTCTCCGCCCCAGACAATTGTTGCCGGCTTGAGCGACGAGAGCTGTGTTAACACCCAGCCAAAGTTGTCGGGGCCATCTATATTCGGAGCATAAGAATTAACAAACGTCACTTTCTGACCTGCGATGATGCCGCTCACCAATAATGCTCTGTCTTCATCGTCTTTTGCCATGTGTAGTAGCCGGAAACTGAGCCGCCTGTGTATGAGGATGGCGACTCCTCTCGAGTATGTGGAGTAAGATGAAACGTATCTGTGGCAGCCCCAGCTTCTGTCCCACTGGTGGTCCTTCCCTTGAGTAAAATGAGTCTCTTGAATCAATGCTACGTCCACTTCGTGGTGTCTTAGGTATTGCAGAATTTTCCTAGATTTAGCCGGAATGTTGCCGCCTCTTATATTCCACGTTAGAACATTGAATGGGGCAACTTAAATTTTATATCGAGCCGTGTTTCTAGTTTCATGGGTTGCGAAGGTCTGGCCGTATTTGAGCTTACGTCGGGGTCTTCGCTCCCGGGCTGTGGGCCCCAGTGCGGCGACGGGTTCGGAAGCGGGCAGGGAGCTGGCGAGGAGCAGGACAGTCGTGACCCGGTGGCGCTTAACTTTCCCCTTGACATCGAGGGGCTCGAACTACGGGCTAACCTCAACAGGCCCGAGACGCAACTCTCCTCTGGGCGGGCAACCCCAAACTGGCCCGCCGGGAGTTTCTGAATTACCCAACACAAAACCAAGAAGGCCCATGGAGTCGCCATGCCGAGGCGTTAGATCACACCTCGAATGTACCGACTAAACGTAGGCAAACAGTAACTGAACAGTAGCTGTGCTGGGGGCACCTGGGGCCTCCCAAGTGACCTTGCCCTGACTCGTACTGCTGTAAATGAACTGGTTTACTTTGCGCTGCTGTGCCGCATTTTGTGCGTAGCTTTGAAGTGCCTTTTAAGGAGGATTCCTGGGGTTCCTGTCTCTTGGAGGTCTGGAGCGGGCCTGGTTCTGATCTGGGAGACCTAAGCGATCCAGGAACAGATTTGCTTCGTCTGGGGTTTGGAAGAACTGGACCCTCCCCTCGTGCTGGATTCTCAAGCGTGCTGGATAGAGCCTTGAATACAGCAGTTGGTTGTTACGGAGTCTCTGTTTGACACTAGAAAATGTTTTCCTTTGCAACTGTACTGCTGGGGAAAAGTCGGGATAGAGGTGGATTGTGTCCCCGTCGTGGCGTAGCTCGCCCTTTTCCCTGGCGAGACGGAGCAGGGCGTTGCGATCTCTGTAATTCAGCAACCTCGCTATTATTGGCCTGGGAGGAGCGCCTGGAGCTGGTCTCGTCGCGGGAATCCTGTGTGCTTTCTCAATTATGAATAGGTGGGACAAGGCCTCACGGCCAAATAGATTGGTGCATAGAGATTCCACAAAGTCTTCCATTTTCTCCTGCGTTTGCTGTTCTCTCACTCCGACTATCCGCAGGTTGTTCCGCCTCGATCGACCCTCTAAGTCCTCACACTTGGCAGTGGTTAGTTTCATCTGTGTTTCCAGCTGAGAGACTCTGTTGGTTAGGGTTGCCGAACTATCATCGTGACCCGACACCCTTTGCTCCATCTCGTTCATGCGTTCGGCATGGGAATCCATGCGATGTTGTAGGAGATCGACCTTGGACGCGAGACCGTCCATTTTGTTACTCAAACTGCCAATGCCTGCTTTCAGGTCCAGAAGGATTTCTTTTATTTCAAAGGGGTTCTCCGCGACTGCTTCCTGCTGGGGGCAGACAGACGAAGAAGCTTGGTCTTGGTGCGATTTATCGTATTTCCCCATCGTGGCTGCGGGATCGAAACAGCTTAAATTTGGGATGCGGGAGGTCTTGCTGTGCCCTTTCACCCCTCTTGGGTCCACCTTCGAGTTTGGTTGAGCGTAGCCCGCCGTAATAGGAGATTTAGCGGCCGTACAGGAGTAGGGTGGGGGGGTCGTTTCTCGTCGTAAATGTGGCCCTCCTCAGATAGCGCAGATTCCACGATAAGGTTCCTTGCGGGACTGATGTGTGATGAGGGATACCCGTCCTATGGGCTTCTTAGAATGAGGAGCCGACTGTAATCGGGCGCCTTTGATAGATGTCCGGGATGTTTAACATTGGGCCTTTCGGGCAAATCTAAAGCAGGAGGAGGAGGGGGGATAGTCTGATGTCCTTACACCTGTGTAGTAGTACAGGGTTCCTCAAGCGCTCCGCGCGCCCAGGTGAGTCAACAATCCTTGACTGGCGGGGGCTGGTGTGTGAGTTTAGCTGGGGGAGTGGGTCCCCACCCCTCGGGGCAGCTCCTGGGGAGAGTCACAGTCTCTCCACCCCTCCTTACCTCCCGGCAGCCCTGGGACGCCACCAGCTGCGCTCGATTCGCACAGGGCACTCTCTCCTAATGCTTCTCCTGATCGTGCTCCGATCGCCGGGGGGGCTCGGTGGAGGAGGCTGGGCTCAGATGACGAGGCCGCTGGAGGCGCAGCCGCACACCGGCTCCTCGTGTCGCTGCTGCTCCCTCTGGTTCCTCACTGCCTTCTTCAGCGGGGGGGGTGAGACAGCGCTCTACGGCCCACGGCTGGGAAGCCGGCTGCCGGAGCAGATGGGGCGGATGCAGGCCGCGGGGGGGGGGGCGGGAGAGGGGTCGGTGAAGCAGCCCAATCCACCGACTGCTGTCTCCGCTGCACGGGGGAGAGAGAGGGGAGTCAGGATCACCCAATGGTTCGTCACCGGCCGGGGCGCGTTCTTCGGGACGCTGCTGATCTTTCTCCCTCACTCTGGGCACACTCTCCGTAGACAGCACAGGAGGTGCTCGATGTCTTGTAGTTAGACTGGCCGGCCCTGGGAGCGTGGAGTCAGGTGGGTCGGCCCTGCGCTGTTTGGCAGTCGGGCCGCTTGGGCTGGTTTTCGGGCAGGGAGCGCCGATTTTCCTCCAAATTTCGGGAGAGTGTTGTTAAGGAGGCTAGCACTTCAGGGACAGGGGTTCCGGGACACAGCAACGCCAGGAACCGCAGGATCAGGCAGGATTGATGCGGGGCTACACGGGAGCTGAGACATAAGCGGCCATCTTGGATGGCCCTCTAGCGCCCTCTCATCAGCTAGTATACAATACAAATAAAAACAATAAATACATTTTTAAATCTGCTGCCAACAAGAGAGATCATAACGATTATAGGAGTCGAAACGGATAAGCGCTGTCGACTATGCAACAAGGAAGGATCAATTGAAACATTGAAGCACATGGTCATGGAATGTGAAAATGAACGAAAACGGAAGCATCTACCTCCCCTCGCTGGCAGAGAATCTGTGGATATTCCAAACAGACGACCTTTGAAACAGATTAATCGCCGGTAACAATACGAAATGGACCCAAGCCCTGGGCAAATTAATTGAACTTGCATTTGAACAGATCAACCATCCGAGGCTGGATGGCAATTCTCCACAGGCTGTTCTTGACGCAGCCTAAAGTAAGGAAGAATTTAGAAATAAGAATACTTCCTTACAAGAAAGTGAAAGTGGTCAGTGCTGCCGGCCTAGGGGAGGCGTGATGCTATTTTATTTTATTTTATCTAATGCGCTGAAGACACATAATTTTGACAAAACTTAGTTTGTAACTGAGTAAAGTAAAAAAAAGTTTTTTAAAAAAAAATACATTTTTAGAACAAAATCTTAAATACATTATTTATAAACTTATTTATAACCTCTTCAAACTAATCAGTAGACTAAAATGTGTGTACAATCATAAGAGTAACATTACATTAAAACATTTCATCCTAATATCAGCATTCCTGAATAAAACATTATTTATAATGATGAAAATATGCTTCTAATCCTGACAGATGCGACAAAGTAGCATTCCAAACACCAACACACTTCATAATCCTTTGTCTGAAGTAAACCAAACAAGGCAGCTTGACATTAGACCACTTAGGTAACCACTGCACAAAGCGTCACATAAATCTCATGAAAATATATGAAACATGAATACAATATTGAAAGAAAATGATATACCCGACACCTCATCCTGTGGCAATGTTGGTGACTCTAACTGAATACCAATTTAAACCAAAAATACCAAGTAATGAATGAAGCGCAGTATGATGGACTATATCCTACTGCTTTACACAACCCTGTCATGTTTTTGTTCTATTGGATTCGAAAATTCATCAAGGGGAACTCTTTCACTACAAGAAAAATCCTTCCATTGGTAGAAAGAGATTAAATCTTGATGTGCAGAGTTGTGGGCGTGCACTTTTTAGTCTTGAACAAATGCTTAAATTAGTTTGGGTAGCAGCATGTAGCCAAATAACTGTTTTGCTTGCTGTGGTGCGTGCAATTCCTGTGGTCAAAAGTATGTAAAAATGCTGAGGAGTTCATTGGTAGAAAGAATTGCCATGTTAATTATTTCTGTATTTCCAGTTCACTACTTGCTGGCTTTTCATACTGATAAAAATAAAAACGATGACAAACCCAAATATCATTTTGCTCCATATGTCAACCTTCTATTGATTATCTATAGGCCGGTATGATGGGGTCACAGTCATGACCCTGCAAAGGGGCAAAAGAGACCCCTCTGACCTGGGGTCTGAGGGAGACATGGGGGGTGGGAGGAAGTCCCTACCCCCCTGAGTGGGCATTGTATATGCCTGCTGGTACCGCTGTACTGTCCACAATGCGTATTAGTCTCTTTTCTGGCCAGAGTTCCCTTGTGTCTTTTTCAGGAAACTAACCCCCAAAATGCACCTGGGCACTTCCAAAAAACCGGGAAATGGAATCGAGTGGGAATTTTTCCAACCCAACAGGGGAGACACCCTACACCCCCACCTGCCAACTCCAGATGGAACCCAAGGGAGTGGCAATGCAATGGAAAACGAACTGAGAGAGAGTAGGTACCAGAGACATAGAAATCCTCCCCAAATCGAATAGGAAGTAAAATGCACAAGCATCTTAATAAAACTACAAGGAACACGAGTAGCCTGAGCACATAGCTTCTATCCTGCAAAGGTTGACTGAAAAGGTTGTGAGGCTAAGCTCCCTTTTGAAGCTTTGCATGGATAGTTTTGCCACACATTTGCAATGGGAGCACATGACCAGGAGGACCAATCGGAGCCAGGGTCAATGTTGGAAGGTGGCAGGCTGGGCTATAAAACCCTAGCCAGCACAAAGGTGAAAGGTGTTCAGGTAACTGAAGATGGTGCTGTGGTGGATCAGGAGACCAAACAGAGGGTGGACGGTGGAGTGAAGCGCTTAGGCGGTACTTGCAGTATTCTAAGCTAGGTATGGTGTAGTAGGAGAGGGTGGTACCAGTTGAGTGTTGTGTGGTGATTGGGGGTGTTCAAGTTGAGTTCATCTGTGTATTTGCTTTACAGTGGGGGGATTGGTTAGTGTTTCTAATCAATTGTCTGTCTGTGTTTTAGTGAAATACATATATCTTATAAGAGCCCTGTGTGAACACTTGTTTTATTTTAGTGCCACAGATCTATATTTATTTGGATGCTCCAGTATTGGTTTGTACAACTCCCAATCTCTATGCAATGCCTTATCAGAACACTTCCACAACATCGCTATTGACAGACACTCTGCCATCATCTTTAAATTAGAAATAATGCCCCCGCCCATTACTCACCCACTGCCCATTCCCCCTCCAAACTCCATCCCGATGTAAACCTTTGCCTCTTTCTCTCCAGTCTCACACCAGGAGTTCCTCTCGCCCATCAGGTTCCCCTGAACACCCTTGCCTGCCCACGCTCCTCAAAAACATCCTAGCCTCAACCTGTGCAGGAAGTATTGCATGCTCAATCCTTAACGACTTAGCCACTCCCTAATATCGGGAACTTTCCTGGAAGCCTTAAAATCCTCCTATATCAAACCCCTCCTGAAAAAACCCACACTCAACCTATTACTCCCCAAAGCTACCGGCCCATTTCCAACACCTGCTTCATGGCCAAACCGATAGACCGGCCATTTCACTGAAGCCAACAACCTCCTTGGCCCTTCCCAATCCAGTTTCAGACCGCTCAGAGGAACAGAGTCCTCCCTAGTGTTCGTTTGGGGCGACCTAAAAAGAACAGCGGATGTGGAAGGATGCCCTGTACTCATTCTCCTTGACTGCTGTGCCGCCTTCAATACCATTGACCACACCATTCTCCTAGACAGGCTATACCCTCTAGAAATGACAGACACTGCCCTCACTTGGATCACCTGTTTCATCTCTAAACACTGGAAAATGATGCTCCTCCACCATTTCACCTCTACATCCAGATCAGTACCATAGGGGTCCCACCGGGAGCATTCCTGTCTCCCCTCCTCTTCAATATCTATCTGAAACCTCTCCCTGCACTCATCCGCTTCCACAGTGTCACCTGCTTCAACTATGGAGATGATACCCAGATCATGGTTAAAAATCCCAAAATCGCCAAGCACCAGCTATCCAGATCTTTTATCATGCCTCTCAGATATTGACTACTGGATGACGACCAACCACCTCATCCTCAATCCTGAGAAAACAGCGCTCCTTCATCAACATATTCCCTGGCCTCACTATCTAGAGCCCCCGGCAACCTCTACCTCAGTGAAAAACCTTGGATGCACATTGGAAATGGATTTGTCCCTCTCTCAACCCATCAACTCTGTATCCAGAACTCCAGAATTTCGGTCTAGCTGGGCACACATCGAATCTGCGACACTAGCACTCTATCCTAAACCACCATCAACACCCACCCTCAAGTACTTGACCTCTGGGCTGCTTACTGGAGCTTATCCACCCCACCTAAATCCTAACCTGGCAAAATGCACAGATGCAGCTTATAAATCAACTCTTAGAATCTCCTACAGATGGACTGCAGTCCTGAGGGTGTTCCAACCACAAAGCGCACTGGGGCCTTAAAATGGGGAAAGGGTGCTACATAAATGACAAATACAATATAATACCCAGAGTGTATAGTCTGTCCTCAAGCCATTCTGGAACACTGTTCCGTGTAGACAAGTGTGGGAAATGGGCACCATACCAAGTGTGCATTGCTTGCTCATAAGGAATCAACGTTTAAATTACTAGCACAGGCAGATTTGATGAATTGGTGGTCATTCTTATGTTCCCCAAAATGCACTTTGTTTTTATGCAAAGCAGCCAGCATTTTATATACAGGGCACGCACATCATTTGACAGTTGGCTCCGCCACCAGTCCCTCCCACACCACAGACATTCTGGCCCCAGTCCCGCTCCACACCTCAGATAACTGCGCCCTCCCCCCCACCTCCTCTTGGACGGGGTAGGGGGGAGTTCCCCCCAGTAAATTGTGGCACTGAGTATAAGCAATAATGACACAGGACAGTCTGAGCAAATATGGTTCCCCAGAAAGTATGAGTAAATCGGATGTGCACTCGCTTAATACAGCCGTTGTTATTGCCCTTTCGAGAAACAGATCCAGGTTATTAAACTGTTTAGGGAAAACAGAGTGCATTTTCTGGAACAAGCTGCCCTGATCGTTATTATTGAATCAAATCACCTGTCTTTTAGGAAAATGGTGAATACTACCTATTCAAACATGACATGTAAGTCACTTGGAGACGCAAAGTAGACACGACTTTCAGGATGTTTCAGTTCCTTTCAATGTACCTAATAAACGTGGGTACAAGGCGCCTAAGAAGCATATATGACCATTGGAAAGCCTTAACCCCCTCACTCTTTAGTATTGCCCTTGTGCATTAGGGAAGGAAAGAACAACCTATTCTCTATTCTGTGGGGGTTTGCTGATGGGGTGGAGTTAGGGTATTAAGGGATTTGTTTGCTTTCCTGGCAATTTCACAGTATTTGTGCTCTATAGAAAGCAGTGTTTTTTTAATTGGCCTTGTGAGACACTTTGGGAAATGAAGAGTGCAGGAAAGGCATAGGGTGAAGACATGGACACATCCCTTTTTTGATGGGTAATATTTCAAAAACACTTGCGTGCAAGGGCACAGACATATATGCATAAATGTAGATGTACACATCGAGATGCTTTGATTTTAATAAATGCGTTGAGAACAATTCACATCCTGCTGTATGAGGAGTTTACAATTCATTACATAGCTTTGGAGCATGCCCCATTTGGAAAATCCAATATTAGTAGTAATGGAAAAAGCCAAATGTAGCTATAACGAGACTCAGAATCAAAAAGTTTGTTGGTGCCCGAAGTCTGCCCATTTCCCTACCTTTAATAGCCTAAGTGTACCCTACTTAATCTCTGGTTTTGCCCTTTTAACAATATGCTGCCCTTTGGTAGTTAAAATCATTTTCTTAATTCAGTTTAATTGAATCCACAGCTTTTACAGGCAGAGATGTTACTCTGTGCCCTTTTAAGGGGGTGCTCTCTGGTATGTTTATTTTAATTCAGCCTACCCCTTCTGACCTCTGAAGAACTACCCTTTGTATTTTTTAGCCCATTGCAAAAGCAACCTATTTTAGAAGGATGTTGGCAGTGACCTGCCTCTCATCTCCCATTGCCCTCCTCCTGAAGATCCTTTCCTTGGTAACTGCCAATGTATACCCTGTAAATACGTATTTTCTTGATATGGGCAACAAAAGCTTCCTATCGCATAACATACAAGGTATTTTCCAGGAGGTTTATTTAAATGTCAAGATGGAGCGAGAGATTCTACATGTTTAAGTGTTCTCTCCACACTGCACAGGGATACTTGTACTTGGTTCAAAGTCTCTGCGTGCAAACAAAGGTCTCTGGGGTTCAAACAATTCTGCGGTCCCTGCCTGGCAAGTCTCCCTTCTCTTTGTTTACTCTCCAATTGTTCTTCTTGTCTCTCCGATAAGTATATTCAACTCCTTGGCTTTACATGCTCATCTGTTTGGAGATCACCTTGCCTGGGTCTCTACCCTACACACCCTTGCACGGTCTGTCTTGGCAAATGGTTGTTGTGAGCACTGTAAGAGTGTCTTACACAAAGAGACTGGCATCCAAAGGTGCTTTCTTTTTTTTAAAACTTATTTTTATTGTTTTTCCAAGTGGTTACATATGAACATAAAAGGAAATCCAACAGTTTCCCCCAACTCCCCCCCTCCCCCACCCGGAAGAGTTCTCTGTGTTTCATTGTTCTCTTGATCGACTAAGAGGTTAAAATGTTGGTAACTCTGATGTTATGTGGGCAACATTGTTCCATATAATCTGATTGTAGGTATTCTACCACCCCCCAATTCCTTCATGAAGGAGCCCATGGTTCCTTGTAGATTATGTGTGATCTTCTCCATGGTCAAGTGTGACCAAACTTTTTGTAACCATGTGAATGGTAGCAGTGTTTTTTTTTCTTCCAGCTCTGCGCTATTGTGGCTCATGTCGCGATAACCAGGCCCATAAGGCTTCTCCATTGTGCCTTAGTATACTTTCAGGGAAGTTGCCCTTTCAATCCGCAGAGCCAGACTTTGGCCTCAAATTGGTCCGCTTCTGGGAAAAGATTTTTAATTTCCACGATCACTTCTGTCCAAAAGCCTTTGACTCCTTGGCAATCCCGCCAAATGTGCCTCCATGTGCCGGGGTCTGTGCAGCCTCTCCAGCAGCTGTTTGATGTTTGCAGGTACATACTGCTGAGCCTTTCTGGTGTGTAGTGCCATTGAGTGGCTATCTTAATCCACATTTCCCTTGTCTGGGCTGCTCTTGTCAATTTGGGGATGTCAGCCCATAGTGACTTCCACTGTTGGATCGGGATATCTTCTTCCAATGTCTTTTCCCATTTTTTCATGTATGCCCATTTTAGATCCGCATCCTGCGTGTTTATGAAGTTGTATAGAGCGGAGAATAGTTTCTTGTCTCCTGAGTTAGAGAGAAGGAATTTTTCAAAGGCAGTCAGTTCCCTTGTCGCCGCTTGTATTATTTCGGGTGTCGCTAGCCAGTGTCTAAGCTGTTCGTATTTGTACCTGTCTGCATTTGTGAGGTTCCATAGTGTCTTGCATTCAGCGAATGATCTCACTTCCTTGTTCACAAACATTTCCCCTATTTTCCTGCATGCTGCCTCTTCCCATTTCTCGAAAGCGCTGTGTTCTTGTCCTGGTGGAAATTGTGTGTTCCTGCAAATAAGAGTAAAGGGGGCGATAGCTATGGTTAACTTTCCTTTCCGGGTCTGTTCGTCCCATGCGCCTAATGTGGCTTCCATGATCTCACTGATGCACAAGTTTGGGTGCCTTTGGTGCTTAGATTTCCATAAGAGATCCTCCAGAGGAGTTCTTGCAGCCGCCCTATCCTGTGATACCCAGATCGTTCGCTGATCGTCCCCCAGCCATTCTTTCAGGATCCTTAGTTGCGCCGCATGATAGTAGTTTCTAAAGTGCGGAAGTGCTAATCCCCCCTCTCTGATGTGAGATGTGAGGACTGATCTGGAAAGTCTTGGGGGTTTCCCTTTCCAGATGAATATGGAGATTGCTTTTCACAGTCAAAGGTGCTTTATAAGCTGGTTCTGCATTTCCTTGCCACCTCCTTGGCTTAGGGTCTTTACTTTAGTCCTAGCATTCCTTGCTCGCCTCCCTCCTCGTGGAGTTCTAACGATCTTGTGCCAATGGAAACCTCCTCAACTCTGCTCCTCTGTACTCCTCTCTCTCTCCTTTCCACCTCGTCAATGCTCCACCATGTACTCATACCTCTAATCACACCCACTTGGATCAAGGTATGGTTCCCTCTCTTTTTAATTCATCTTCACCTGTGACCACTCTCCAAATTTCCTCCTCAACTCTTCTTTCAACCCGCGGTGCACTCCTCCTCAAGTCTCTGCGTAACCTCCTCCTTAATACACTCTTTATCTCACTCATCTTTTCCTCTGCTTTCACTTCCAACCTCCATCTGACAATCCTTCTCCTGTTTCTTAATGTCTCCAACCTCCTTCTTAATAAAGTCCGTCTCTTGATGTCACTTCTGACTTCCTTCCAAATATACTCCCCCCGCCTCTCTGCAAATGTTAATTTCTGCTGTTCCCCATCCTCCCTCCTTTCGTCCTTTACCTTTCCCTGAAACTGCCCAATTCCTTCTGGCATTCCTTACACCACACCATATTCTCCACTATATCCTTATTCTTTTGCACCTCAGACCTACTCTCCTGCTTTCTATATTCTCCCACCATCCTCATTGCTTCTAGTCCAGCTCCTTCTGATTTCACCACTATCCATATTCAAAGCTCCTTTTCTGTTTCAAAAATCTCAATCTACACTTCCAAAACTCACTTCCATTGCTGTGGTAGGAGTTGACTTTTATATATGGTTTGGCTGCAATGTTCTCATTCTGATTGACTGGGATAGTCACATGACGGGTGTGAGCCTATTCAGTGGCAGAGACTGTAGACCTGCCCCTCTGGAGGAAGTCTTAAGAGACTAGCTGCCATCTTCGATCAAAGTCTAGAATGTTATCCCCACTGGATGGGTGGCAGACGCTGCTTTCTCTGCAGGTCTGATACTGGAAGCTTTCCCATCCTTGGAACATGATGTGGCTAAACCCTGTAGGCCTCAGTGAGTAGATGTGCTGATCCTTCCCCTTGAGGTGTGCATAGGCATATATGATATACTATGTCATTTATAACGCTTATGTACACAAGTGTTTCTAGGCGCAAGAAGACAAGGGAGGGAAAACAGACGGAGGACAAGACACACGATCTTGCTAGGCCTTGTAGCATTCAGATTACACAAGGTCGAGAATGAGAAGTGCAAGGGGGAGGGAGAAGTGCCTGGGAGACGGAAGGGGAACAAGGCAGCAGTGCTCTGAGTAATGCAGCGCGGCTCTGGGTAAGTGCAAGGAGGCAAGGGACTGTAAAGTTACAGTTACAGCACCTGAGTGCGAGGTAGGCCCAGAGGCAGTGCAGGCGAGAGAGAGCCTGTTAACCAGTGAGACTCTATAGCCAAGCAGCCAGCCAGCACAGCAGACGGGTCGGGCAGGTAGGTTAGCAGGGGAGGGAGAGAGAGAGAAAGCAGAGGAGAAGAGGAAAGTTTTGAACTGCTTCTGGAACTTCAGGTGATCCGGCTCAAGTTTGAGAGGGGCAGGAAGGCCATTCCAGAGGGAGGCACCTGCAGAGGAAAGGAATCTACCACCCACTCTCTGTCTGGAGAAGCGTCTGTCCCTTAGAGAGTTGGAGGTAGCTGAGCGAAGGGCTCTAGAAGGAAGGTTTTTAAGAAGAGTGTTGGATGTAGTTTGGGACCAGTACCTAGTAAGCTTTGTGGCCAATGCAAAGAACGACTTCACCTCCCTGTAGCTCACTGGGAAGGTTCCCTCATTAGATGTGCTGTGGGTAGGAATTGCACTTCTTTCTGCTTCTATGGCTATTAACCAGGGACATGGCTTCAATATGAAGGCCCCCTTTGGGACTTTGACGGTACTCCTGTGGGGCAGTTTGATTTTCTCTGTAGTTTTCCTGGGCCAAAGCCAGCAAATGAATCATCCGGGCTTTCCGTCAGTAGAAAAGGGGGACTGTGGGACACATGGTCCCTCTCTTACAGGTCTGTTGTCAAAGTCTGTGAGGGGATTTTTTGCTGGTTTCGTCCTCCCAGATCCACAGACGACTCTCCCAGATCCAGTCCAGATTTTCCTACCAACGAAGCAATGGATTCTTGTATTTGTGGCTTCTAGGTATTGGGCTTTGCAATCTGGGTGGGGGCACTCTGTCTGGCTATACCACTGGGCTCAAGAACCTGAGCATGGCATAACCAGGTCTGTATGACGATGACCGCATGGTCCCTTTTTCAGACACAATCCTTGGCACTGACCTTGCCCGCTGCCTATGCTCCGCTCCTCTCTCAATTTAAGATGGTGGCTGACTTGGTCCACAGGAAAGGTCCCCTACAGCCATAGGAAGATGAGCTGTCAGGGCGCTTTCATGGTGTTAGTCATTTTTAGGAAAGATTTCTGTTTTGGCAACTTTCCTAGTATAGTTCTATGGAACCCAAACGTTTTGCTTTTGTTTTTCAACCTACCCAGACTTTTTACAGTAAAGTGAACCCTTCAGCTTCACTCCCCTGGCCTTCTGCTCATTTTGTTATGGTGAAACTGAACAGCCCTTCAGTCTATCAGTGCAGGGGAAACTATGCTTCCCTTTTGACTTTTAACGTTTTGTAACTTTCAAACACTTCCCTATAGCATTTTAAATGCAGTGTAATGGGGATACCTTTGTATCACCCTCGCTTTGTATACATGGAATGTTTGGTTACTTTCATTTGTAGCTGAAGACAAGCTGGTGGCTGCAGATATATTTTTACAATGTCTGCGTTATTACAAGTGTGCACATTAGCTATTAAACATGGCTACTGCCTAAAAATGGCCACGTCACAAGATGTGTGCTTATTCTTTGGCCATATTGTTGTTTGACCTTCTTCCTGTCTTGCCAGGTGAGGAAACCTCTTATAAGGTCATGCACTGGCCTGGGAAAGCTGCTGCTATCGTTTGCTATTAATGCATTTGTGTGTCTTTGGCTTAGGAAGTGGAAGGGACTGTCTGGTCCCATTCCACATTCCTGGAGCCAGAGAGACTAGGTTTGGGGCATGAATTAAACCAATAGTTGTCCCTGATTGGACAACTACTGGCTATTTAAATTGTGCACATCCTTACCATGGGTGGGCTTGGACTTGCTTCCATGCTGGATTTTGGATAAGAGGACGCCTCCTACAGCCATTTCTTCAGATCAGCATTGGCACCAAGAATCATGTGTAGAAGAACAGCCGACTGAACATTCAAAGTAGAATCATGAAGAGGCCCAGCATCCCTTCCTGCATCTGTCCCGGTGAAGCCCTGTTGAGCTACCAGATCTGCGAAGGCCCTGTGTGGTGCTTGAACCCCTGGACTGGAGGGATGAACCAGTGCCAATGTTTTCTCGAGGACTCAGCCATCCTGAGCCTTCGTAAGTATCCCTGGTCTACACTGTGTACTGACCAACTCTCCAGTGGGATACCTCACTAGAACACCACTGTTCCACGTTGGAACATCGGTGATCACTGGCTTGTGGTGTAAGTCACCTTTCTGACGAATTTCAGGCCAGCTTCAAGGGCTCCTGCTCTGGAAGGTCATCTTCAACCGTGAATGGAAGGACGCCTGCCATCATGTGTATGTGGTAGCTGTCGCTGGAACTCACCTTCCTCCGTTCTGTGAAGTGTCCTGAAGAAGACTGCATTGGTACTTCCAGCATTGCTCCATCACCACGGGTTGCACTCTGCTGCTGGACCCGGCCCGAAGAATCCTTGCACCAGCAGCTTCTGGGCACCTCTCACCGGAGCCAACAGCAAGAAAACCAACCTCCAGTGACCCCCCCAGTCCATCCATCCAGTCATCTGGGAAAATGAGTCAGGGGGTTAAGTAAGCGCGAAGCATTTGTCTCCAGCTTGTCCTCCAAAGTATAACATTGAGAACAAGTCTCTTTGTATCGTTCTAGGCAACTGCTTTTTGGTTGGACTTCTGAAGCTAGAGCATATATCCTGTGAGTTAGTTCCATCTTACTGCATCACTTACCTTATTTTATTGATTTAATCCATTGAATACATTCTAAGAAACTATGGTGACTGTATTAATATGTTTATAATTGAGTTCTGTGTGATATCACCTGCTCATTTGATTCTTTAATAATTCTGAATTATTGTGTGATTCACTGTGTGAACTCATTGTGGACCACTCACACTCTCCTGAGAATAGCCCTGACTGCTCTCCATTGCCACCTTGATTGGGTTTTAGCTAATCTCTAAAAGTCCCCCTGTTCATATAATAATGGTTGCATCCTTAAATCTGTCCACCAGGCCAGATTCTAGAACTACATCTTAAGTCATAACAGACCTCTGCCAGCTTCCAGAATGTGTTTGTTTTATTTTTTCTGGGGACAGAAACCAAAATACGAAGGAAGTCCTGTGGAGTGGTGGTATTCAGTAAAGCTCTGTCATACCTGAGAACACACCTTTCAAGAAGATTGCTACCCACTCAAGAAAATCCTGATTTCTTTCCACCTTGTGCTCTCTTACCGATCCCTCTTTTTTTAGGCATTGTTTATACTAAGGATAAAGTAGTGGACAGCTGACTAGCTACCACATTGTCCAATACAGGAGTGCTTTTTACCTGCTTAGGGTGACATGGATCCTGCACCCATCACCGCCCAAAGATGTCAATCCATGTACTTTATAGTAAGGAATTTAAATAGCGGATTGCAAAGGGCTCTTCCAGGAGGAAAAATGTACATCACCATAAGCAGCCATGTCCTGAGTCTGTGCAACATGTTGACTGGTGGCTTATGTTCACTTCCCATGTCTAAGGTGAGTATCGCCTCAATATGATTTCATACTCATGAATAAAAGATTGTATGTCAATGCAGGTAATTGTGTGTAATAGAAGCATATTGTGAGATCGTTTTTTTGCAGTTCTGCAGAACATCTCCACAGGTAGCTGTGCCATTTACCTTTTCATGAATTATTGCATTGTATGTTCATTTTACTAAAGTTGTTCTTTTCTTATCCATAGGCATTGATGACATCCGGTTAGTATTTGGAAGCAAGCAGCTGGAAGAAACTGAAACCTTTGATCACTATGGTATAATTGCCAAGTCAACCATCTTCATGGTTCTCAAACTGCCAGGGGGCTGGTGTTAGAAGCACACATATATATATATATATATATAATCAATCCGGAAGTGGACTAAAATGTGTGTATACAGCAAAACCATCTTGTACTAGCCCCCCTCTCTCTCTGCTTACTTGAGAAATCAGCCTTTTACTTAAGGTGCCCTGCTCTCATGTTCAACTGCACCTCCTCTCTTCGGGAGAAAGCTACACGTTTCACCACAAATTAGCATTATTCTAAATTGATCACTACCTTTAAAGGTAACATTAAAAACAACAAATACCATGGCTAACATGGTCAGAAGCGCACACCCTCCTCAAATAATGGCACACAGTGACCAGCCTCCACCCAAAGGGTTCATGACAGGATACTCATACATCCATGAAACGAGAAAGCCCTTCTAGAGCTATCCTACAAAACTGCTGCAGTCCATACTTGAAAGGCCATGCCAGAGGATGTAAACACCATCCTGGGTATACATGTGGATTTGAAGCCAATCGAGATGCATGCAAAGCTCAAACCACAGAAATGGTCAGAACCCCTTGTCTAGCATGATCTTCAACACGCATAAAAACAAAGGAGGATGATTTTTACGCAGCAGCAAAAAGAAGTATGGACACAACTTTGAATGACATCAATCTACAGAACCTCAATAGACATATATTATACATACCAAACCTTTACAGATCAGCACAAGACCATGGCCTACTATGTTACACCCCCTGGGATACCTGCACCTGATTATGATTGCCAGCATTTCAAAAACGTATGCTTAATCTGTTTTAGAGGCATCACCATCATGTTCAGTGAGGACTAACCAATAAAACTGTCCAAATCTGAAAGCAATACCTTTGCCTCCATGACTGGATGTGAAAACCTAACATCCATTATATCCTTATAGGCTCATCCATCACTGAAAATTACAGCACACGGTCTCACTTCAGGGAAACAGAATAATTTGACAGCATTTTCGTGGAGAAAAAGATCAACTACAAACAAGGGCATGAACAAAACCAAGAGACATTAGTATTTTCACCCATCTATTAAAATGGGATTTAAGATGACTGATATCATCAACATGGCATTGAAACATGTTTAAATGTAAAGCCATGTTATATTTGTGTAATTGTTGTACTCTAGTTGCATAAATTGAGGCTGTGGATTGGTTCTAGCATTACATTTGATCACTGCTTAAAATCATACAATTTTTTAAATCTTGGTGCATATTAGTATTATGTTTCTAAAATGCTTCAAAGGTTGTGAATGGGTTTAAAAAAGGATTAAGGAGTGGTTGAAATTAGAGGATGGGCTCGCCTTATGCCCAACAGTGAACATTAGCTAATAGATTACTCATGTTGCTACTTTCTAAAGGCTCATTATTGTATGTTCCTTTAATAACCATTGTCATCAGATAGAAAAGAGGTAAGTCATTGAAACAGCCATCCATTATCATCTACACACCATAATGCCACATTCACAAAGTCCAGAACATGTGCTACAAGCCATAGGGAGGGGAGCAAACTATCATGGCATGTATTTCTTTCCTATTGTACCTTGCAGGGGCAGTTTTCTTCTTTTGACGACTTTCCATAACATTGTATCTAATTGGTATTAGCCATTTATTATGCTAAATTTCTCACAAATCATTTCATTGGGCCTCATTACGACCCAGGCGTTAAGGGTTAACGCCGTCGTTAACCCTTAACGCCTATTCTGATTTTAACGGCTGCTTTTAGCAGCCGTTAAAATCCATGGCGCTAACCCGCCATGATGCTAATTACGCCACCGTAATTTACGGTGGCGTAATTAGCGCCTTCCCCACTCCCATTATGCCCTATGGGGCAAAAATGGGAATGGGGAAGGGAAAATGGGAAATGGGGATTTACCGCCCCACTCACCTTGGAATGGGGCGGTAAATCCGCCATCCACCATGGTGTAAACATAGTTTACACCATGGTGGTAAAGTTGGCGTAATTACCGCCTGGGTCGTAATGACCCCCATTGTCTTCCTCAAATAATGTTTATGTTCTATGAAACATTTCAGTATATGCCAAGCTATCATAAGATACGGACAATTCATCATACAATCATTAAAAAGAACAGTAACTGTGATAGTACACCAATAGTAAAACAACAATTAATAAATACAATATTTTCTCTGAAAGCGTTACAGAAACCAAACATGTTTGTAATTGTTGACCATTCCTGAGAGAGATTTTAGCTAACAAAAATATGCCTGAAGGGGCCCTTCTCTTAGATATTATGTTGAGCGTTTGCTTAGAATTGTTCACCCTAACAACAATGCATTTTCTTTAGTGTTTAATCTGTATGCAATACCTTGCATGTGTTTTTGGATAGAGGCTCTTAACGAAGGGGGCTATAATTAGAAATGTTTATACTCTACCTAAGAAATAGCAAAAGATGGCTTGTGGTACCCAGTTGATGCTCGAAAACACAAGTTCAGACTCCAATGAGGAGAGCTACAACATTTATTACGATTCTGCAGCATCACAGTAGTATCTCAGATTCCTTGAGTATTTCATTGGTAGGCTAGGAAAGGCACAACCAAGGGCCAGGTTACAGGATGACTTGACTGTTCTATTCCTCCAAAAGAATAGCAGTGAATGCCTTAGTAGTGTTCATCATTCACTCTAAATGTGTACCTTCTTTTCATCAAAACCTTCATGACATCTGCTAAAATGCACAACTTGTGAGCCCTCATTTTCAATGTCTGCTGCTAGCAATGCCCTCAGGGTTCACTGGCACACTTACATTGTAAATGTGCACCCCCAAACCCCCTTAAACAATCATGAGGAGAGGTTTGGCAGCAGGCTTAACTAATGTTGGAGTTGGCCACAAAGGTATTTTCCACCAATTGTCTTTGTATTGGCAGATCTTAAAATGATAATCTCTTATAAGGATTACTTTTTGATCATCTTGTGAGACTTGACCTACAAATTAATACTTTCAATTGGTATAGCTATAAAATGCTTCTGGACCCCCACTGGGGTAATACAAACGTGCACTAATTACAACGTATTAACATTTGATTTCAGAAAAGACTAGATGCAGCTCACATAGATCCCCTTGTGGAATCCATTGGTGAACTGTATCTTTGACCAGTGGATGCCTCATTAAATGCACAATACCCCACACCATTTAAAACATCCTATATTGTAGTATGGCTTATGATCCCTCTTACTAGTTTAATTTGCTCTTTCTCCTCTTTTCACCATGCGGCTCCCCAGTGGCATGTTTGTGATATTATGGTTGCATATATTGATTATTTTCTATTTTTCCTTGCAAAGCTCAAGGTTTGTGGGTGAAGGTAATCTTTTTTTATAATCTCTCTTGAATACTGCCAAGATTCTATGACAAATGTTCAACTTTTTCTAAATATAAGTTTAGTAATCCATTACATTACTTCAATTCAAAACCTTACGCAACATGGAGCCTCATTAGGAATAAAGAGGTAAGGGAAAAACATGCAGTACAGCATTTTAAATACCTCAACATTTTTAAAATTCTTCCAAATTATGAGTAGGGAACATATACGCTACATAGAAAGTACTGCCAGGGATAAATAACCATAATTGGGTTATTTATCCCTGTCAGTACGTTCTATGAGGTCAATTTTGTAAATATCCCATGTGACCCCATATAACAATTGGGTAGTATTTTAAAAATATAAGGCATATAAAACACTCTTGTTTTCTACCATTACCGCCTGATGTATTTTAGGAACCATACACTGTTCACCAGCATTTTGCAGAGGTGTGTCTATGGTTGTATTTGTTGTCTAATGAAAGCTTGACGTGTTTTTTTGATCTGTATACTGAAATGTAATAAAATATTTTGAAATTGGAATTTGTTTATTATATTTTACTGCCTGAGGGTCTATAATAAAAATAGAGCTCTACAGATGTATAACTATAATGGAAAGAACAGCAGCAGAAGATGTACCTGTGCTATCCTCCATTCATCCAGGTTCCAACAGGCTGGTCTTGGAAGCAAGACCACACCTAGCAACAGAGGTTCAAATCCCGAATCTGCACGTAGAACCAAACTCATGTACGGTATTAGGCGCGTTATAAAAACCCAATAAATAAACCTGTGCACCCTGAGGGTATAGGAATGAGTTAATACTGTACTGAAAATCAGTTGCAGCTTCCATTTGACAGCATACGCTTGCCCCCATTTAAACATATATTGTGCATTAGTACCCGACGAGTGACAATGAGATTGTAACATGCAATCTCATTGGCCCTCACTGGGGCTTTATCCGACCAGGAATCCCTCTCCCCATTATGTTCCTTCCTTCCCCAGCGGTCGGAGTGTTGTAGCCACTCAGCCAATGAGGAGGCTCAGAAAGGGTTAATCCACGCTCCGAGCCACCACATGGCTGGAGGCTGCTATCCTCCCCCGCCGTGGATCGAGGTAAGTGTAGTTCCCTCTCACCCAATCCAAAGAATCCCCTCCACGCCCTCCCAACCCCACTTCTGTTTGGTCCATTTCAGCAGCGGACGCGCTGGGAACACTTCTGTCCCCAGCGCATCCGCTCCCGATCCACGACAAGCAGTCATAGAAAGGAAGAAGGGACTACACATAGTCCCTCCTATCCACTTTCCCTATTTTTTGAATGGCCACCATGGAAAGGGAGCAGGGACTAGTTGTAGTCCCTTCTCCCTTTCCATGGCAGCCATTGTGTTTCTTTACCTTTTTCCTTTAATTTGGAATGGCCACCATGGGAAGAGAAAAAGGACTCCCGTTTTCCCTTCCCTGGCGGCCATGTTTTTTACTTTCTTTTTTCTGTTCCAAAACGCTGGAGCATTTCGGAACAGAAAATAAATGGTATTAGTACCCCGGTCTTACGGCCTAATAGCAATAGGCCCCTAGCAGGGGGGCTTTACCACTTCAGAGAGAACAGTCGATTTTGGAGACATACCCATCGCTCTCCTGCCTAGCAGACCTCGCTGAGGGATCTACTCTGGGAAGGCTGTAAAACGGGAGAAACAGGAGAGCAAAAGTGCCACATCTTGAAGGATCACCTGCCAAAACATGAAACGATTCTGTATTACCACATTGTCCTTCATAACTGGGTTTGTTAGTTCAAATCCTTCTGCTGACAAGGCTCCCCCGATATGAGATGTTTGGGGGCCATACCTCCACAGGTCTCGTAGGCCTTGGATCACAGTGCAGGTTGGTTCCAGAAATACTTCCTACATAAGGGAAAAACACCTGAAGTCTTATGCTGTAATATGCCAGGTACAAGGGATGGTCGAAAGGAAGGGTTGGGCAGAGCACTGGGACCAGGGTACGCAAAACGGTAAGAGGCACAGTATTGAGAAGATACTCAGGCCAGAGGAATCAGGAAATTGCAGAAAGGCAGCAAGAGGACACGCTCAAATGGTTCTAGAGACCGAAATAAATAAACTGGGCATCACTGAGTCACAATGTGGTGTTATGTACCCATTCAATGGGAAACACCGGGGGGGGTCAACGGGTGAGGGCCATTAATGTGGGCCCAGGGCTGTTAGCCCCCGGTGTTGCCCGTGGAGCGGGTACATAATGCAATTAGAATCCTGGTTTGCCACTTTGGCAACCTGGGGTGCTAAAAAGAAAGGATTTTCATTAGTTGAATGCCGCACATGTCCCGTTCAATGAAGGAAAATCCTTTACAAAGATCACTACCATGGAAAGGGAAGGCGGGGCTCTGTATGGAGCCCCGCTCCCCTTTCCCTGGCAGCCGTGGGACGCTGAGGAAGGTGTGGCTGCGGTGGCGAGGGCTGTCCCAGCCGAAATAAGTTAAGTGTGGGGAGGGGAGTGCAAAAGAAAGAAAATTAAATGGGGTTGGGTTGGGGGGAAGATGATGGCGGGGGGAGCCGGCCATCAGGCTGCTTGGAACAGGAGCTTGTAGTGGCGGTTCAAGCCCACGGTCCTAGCCACTTGATTGGCTGGCTCACCCCACCCAGAGACTAATGCTGAGAAGGCACACAGTAGTGCCAACCTGCCCCTAACCACTATGGAACTTGCAAATCACATGGAAACAGGACGAGATTCAGTAGACAGAACGCAGAACAGGGTGAAAGAAGTTGATTGGAGGCAGGAAGAACCGAGCAGCGGTAGGTGAGTCATGGCCAAACTGCACTGCCGAGAGAGATTGGGCGGGGGACATGAAAGGCAAAGGAAACAAGCACACTGTAAGGGGAAACATGGCCACGCCTGGCCACCTACAAATTGCGAAAACAGAGGTTTACACAGGTAACTCAGAATGAAATGACATGGCCAAGAAAACAGTACCTGTCTTCTGAACGCTTTAAACCCCTCCCCTCCTGTCCCCCTCACTTTCTGTCTCTTACTGAGCGAAAAACCCCACCATCATGAAGTGGACTGATACTTTCAGCATCTCCACCTACTGTGCAGTCTCCATTATTATTATTATTATTATTTCCTTGACCTTCCTTCCTTAATCCTGACAAGCACATTGTTTTTCCATTTCTTGACACACAATATTGCTGATTTCTAGAAAATCCCCTTATCAATGAACTTCCTAGCTATGTGTGAACTATAGCATTGGAAACAGAGGTTGTCGACCCCTAGAAAGCTGCTTTTCAGTAAAGGCACACCTTTTAATCCCCCAAATCCCTAGTCCAGAGATTGCTTGGTTTACAGCCTAGTGTATATTTAAGGCTGTGTTTCCAGAGTTTTTCTAATGGAACGCAAAATTGCCCCAATGGTTTGCCTCATCCTCTGTTGTGAAGGATTAGCCTAAATTGACCATTGTAAATTTGGGATAGTCCCATTGGCCTATCATTTATCATGAACTTCAAGTTATGGAAGCATTGCTGACCAACCTCCATCAATCTTGAATAATGTGTGTTTGTCACGAGGCTGTAATCGTCACAAAACTCATCCAAGCGTTGCAATAGCCTTACCACGGCATAGAGTGGAAACCAATGTAAAGGTGTTTTCTGACCCTACATTCTTAGTAAATCTGGAATTTCACTTTCTAACACTAAATCAAGGATGTTAATGTCTAGAATAAATAAAATAGGGTCCAGGACACAGCTTTGTTGCACCCCAGGAGTAACCAGGATGTTTTGGTATGCTGGCCGCTACTACCAAATCTGACCTATACAAGTGTCACTGTTAATAGGGCTATTATACATTTTGAAAAGACCAGTGATAATGCTTAATTTCTCCAAAACGAGCCATAATCTCCAATCAACCAGGTCCGATACACTATTATGATGCATGTAGAACAAGGGGAGCTTTTCTTTCTTCACTTACAACTCTTGGCTATTATGCAAAGTTAAAGAGTGATCAGTGGTGCGCTTTTGCTATTCCAATTGACAGACTGAGGTAATATTGCTTTTCGTCACCCACGCCTGCAGTCTTCCATGCAGCACCTTTCCAGATAGCTTAACATGTGAGCCCAAGAGTGAGATTGGCCAGTGACAGTTTGGGTCACTTCTTGAATAAGGGAATAATATCCCCAGTTTTCCATGAAATGGGAATTACTGGTTAATTCTTAGCATTATTAAACAAAGTAACAGACACCACACATCTGCCCAATGTTTTCACAAGTGTTGCTGGATTCGATCTGGTCCTGCCGTCCTCTGGTGCTGGGATTTTAGTGTGTCAATAATGTCATGTGTGAAGTTTTCTAGTGGAGCAGCACCTTTCACTTGAAGGTTCAAAGCCGACTCGTTTGGTCCCTTCCTATCCATTTGGGGTCCCTGTTAAGCTGAATATTAATACATGTGTTATAATGTTGAGTCCTTGTAAATGAGTACACAAAAGATGCTTGAGTAATTTCTAATTGCTGCGTCATAGAGAAATTCCATTTGATGTTTTCTATTTTTTTGGGCTATGTTTTTTGATAGCACGTACACGCTTTGCTAATTTTGGATACACTCTTGCACTTGCATGTCACTATACCCAATAAATCTGCTTTGGCATATTCCCACGCTGGATCAAACCAACCTTTGGACCTAGAACTATACCTAGAACTATAATAATTTGTGATTTTTTTACAAGACTTTGAACAGTCCTCTTTAGCTGCATTAACTAAAATGTTTATGCTTCCAGTGGAGGAGATCTGTGAGATAATCTCTTTGCAAGGGAGACCCGTAGCAATTATTTCACCAGATTGCTGTACTAAAGATCCCCGGCTACTTTTGATGTTCCTTTTGTAGGGACCTCGCGAGATTACGAGCGGGAGCCTGAGAAAGCTGTGAAAGGCACGACAAAAGGATCCTGAAGGCGCCAGAGCACCGGAGCAGGTCGAGCTACCGGTGCTGCTCCTTACCGGAGACCCAAGACTGCCCCTGTGCCTGAGGGCAGCCCAGGACACTCTTATCCTGCACCATATAAACTTCCTTGCTTATGGAAATTCAAGGAATCCTGATCCCAGTTTATTGCAAGTTACAGCTGACTGACTCCTCATTTATTATACCACATATTTGGTGATGAGGATCAAGACTAAAACCAGCACATCAACATACAAGGAGGGACACTGCTCGCCTTTTCTGCCAACACTAGGTAGGGTTGCAATTTGATGGCCACAGTGGCATCCACTGTTCACAACCTACCTGGAAGCACTAGGAGGGGAGTGGTACATGGCAACAAAGCGCAGAGCTATGTTATTAAACGCGCTGGGTGTTGAAGGTCTAAGAGTGTTTGCAGGCCTTACGCCCGAAGCAGGGGTGGCTGAGAACGACAACGTTTACAAAAAAGCCATCAGAAGAATTATTAATCACTTTGCCAGCAAAGAAAATATTGTGTTGCACAGCATTTGTTTCTATAGTCGCAAGCAAGAGGTGTCAGAACCCGTAGATGACTACATTACCAAGCTGCGTGCACTAGCCGCGCTGTGCAACTTTGGCAATCATTTCAGAGGGATTTATCTGTGACATGTTAACAGTCCACACCAACCTCAGAAAAGTGCAGGACAAATTTATTTTGGAGAAGGAACTAAATCTGGAAAAGGCCATCTAGATTGCGAGGGCCATGAAAGAACCCGCAGGGCGACTGAAGGAATATGCAGGAAGCTCTGGTCCAGCAGAGGTCAAGGCGATCGCCTTTAGGAACAAGAAGGAGAAACAAGAGACTGATGCAAGAGAAGGGAAGTGGGGACGGAAGGAACCACTAAAGTGTCACAGATGCACCAGCACCAAACACTTAGCCAATGGGCCTCATTACGACCCAGGCGGTAAGTTACCGCCTGGGCCGTGACTTTACCACCATGGCGTAAACTACGTTTACGCCATGGTGGTTGGCGGACTTACCGCCCCATTCCGAGGTCGGCGGGGCGGTAAGTCCCCAATCCCCATTTACCCTTCCCCATTCCCATTTTTGCCCCATAGGGCATAATGGGAGTGGGGAAGGCGTTAATTACGCCACCGTAAATTACGGTGGCGTAATTAACATCAAGGTCCCTTACCGCCATGGTTTTTTACACCCGCTAGAAGCAGGTGTAAAATCCGCCATGGCGGAAAGGGAACTCGTGATTGGCGGTAAGGGGTCGGCGCAGCTAACGATGGCGCTAACCCCTTACCGCCAGGGTCGTAATGAGGCCCAATGACAGGGAATGTCCAGCAAGAGACAAGGAATGCTATGTGTGCAAGAAAATCGGAAACTTTTCACCCAGTATGCAGGTGGCAAAATAAGAAGGTTTACTAACGTTAATGCTGAACACAATATTGAAGGGGAATACTCTTCTGAAGAAGGGAGAGCCACAGTGTTAATGGTTAACAGCTCACGAGCCAGGAGGGAAAAGCCCTACTGCGCAATCAAGAGTGAACGGCATCGAGACGAGAGTCATGGCCGATTCAAGCTCTGATCTGACCATACTGCCTCTACGCACCTACAAAGAAATGATGGGCACTGAAACGGTTGAAGTCCTCAGCACACGCCACAAAACCCACCATATTCGGAAGTTCGTCAGTAGACCTACTAGGGTATATCAATGGAACCGTGGAGTTCAAGGGAAGAGAGATCACCAAGAGAGTACACTTCACACATGAAGGCCCAGCAGTCCTAGGGTGGGACGACCAAGCCAAGCTTACGATCAAATGAGTTCCCAGCATTGAAGATCAAGCATTAACAGTCAACCCAGGAGGAGTGCCAGTAGTGAAAGAAGACTTTCCCAAATTGTTTTCAGATAGGCCAGGGAAAATAAAGAACGTTGTGCACAAGATAATGCTAAAGAAAAATTCAGTCCCTGTTAAGCATAAAGTACAGCTGGTGCCAGCGACTGCCAGGGACATACTTGGAACCAGGGGTGTTGGGGGTGTTGCTAGGTCTGGAAAAGATCTGGGGCTACACTAATGTCAGGACTGTCGAAACTCTGGGCTAGTTAGCCTTTTGGTTGTAGCTACTGAGCTTCTATCCGGGGCTACCACCAAAAGACCCTGGGCTAACCCCCCTCAGCCCCCCCCTAGCAACGCCTCTGCTTGGAACCAAGCTCAACAAAATTGTTATGGAGGGCACCATTGAGGAGGTGGAAGCCTCTGAATGGCTGAGGCCCATTGTCCTCATCAAGAAGCAAAACACTCAAGATTTGAGGGTTTGCAAAGACCTGTGCATCCTCAACTTGGAGGTCATTTCAGAAAGCTACCCCCTCCCCAGCATAAATGAACTCATCCTCATGATAAAGGAAGCCAGATTGTTTTCCAAGCTGGATATGAGGGATGCATATCAGATTCATCTTCACAAAGAACCCAAACCACTCACAGCGTTTATCACCCTGTTTGGCACGTACCAGTTCACAAAGATGCCCTTTGGCTTGTCACCCACAGCCCTGACCTTTTAGCGCACGATGGACATACTACTGCACGACATACGAAACGTGTCCTATTTCCAGGACGATATACTGGTCTATGCCGCAGATGAACACACACATGATGTCACCCAAAATGTCCTCACCAAACTACAGGATGCCAGAGTCAAGTTGAGATACGAAAAGTGCATCCTGAGGGCAAAAGAGGTTGAATATCTGGGGTACAAGATTTTCTCCCGGAGTATAAGCCCCAAACAAAACCTGGTGCAAGCCATTGTCAAGGCATTGTCAAGGCTCCGGAGCCAACCAACAAGGAGGAAGTGAGGTTGTTTCTAGGACTTGCAGAATATTACGCCAAGTTCATCCCCAATTTTTCGGAAATCATGACGCCACTGAGAATTCTACAAAAAAAAGCACACTTCACTTGGTTGGAGGTCCAGAAGGAGGCTGTAAAGAACATAAAGGGACGGATAGTGGAAGCACTGTGCCTACAGCCATTCAAACCAGCACAGAACACAGTCATCACCACGGACGCCAGTGCATATGAGTAAGACGCCATACTCACACAGAAGAAAGGTGATACTGAACATGTAGTGGCATTCGCCTCTAAAGTCCTGTCCGTGTCTGAGAAGGATTACTCCATAGTGGAGAGAGAGATGTTAGCCTGCACATGGGCTGTTAAGCACTTTAGGACTTACGTATGGGGCACTAAGTCCAAACTGGTCACCGACCATAAGCCCCTCATTCATATGCCTTGTCCAGGGGAGACAAAGTCATCAACACCCCGGTTGGCACGCATTGCGGCCAAACTCCAAGAATACACATTTGAAATAACCCACAAAGCCGGTTGGAGAAATGCTCAGGCGGACTGCATGTCAAGGTTACCGGGAAACAAAGAGATAGCCACCACATTTCTGCAAGATGAATGCATAGTGGCATGCATTCAAGACCTCAGGGGTCTGGAATTTCTGGACTTCAGTGACGGGCACTGGAATGAGGAGGATGGTAGAGACCTCCCCATGGTGAGACTTAGAGAGTGGTCAGGAGTGGATGGCCAGATGAAAGGGCCATACCGGAAGGCATGAGGCCGTATTGGAAAGTGGTGAAGAAATCGCAGAGGTGGAAGGATTGCTCATCAAGGGAGACCAAGTATTAACACCAGTGGGAATGAGAAGTCATTTTATGGAGGGCCCACTCCGGACATTTAGGAAACACCATAACACAGCGACGCGCAAGAGAGGTGTACTGGTGGCCTGCCATGGAGCAGGAAATATGCTCCATGACTGTCAATATTGAGACACTTGTGGCATCACTCAAACGCTCAAAGACCAGACAAGCCCCGATGATTCCCACAGAGATCCCAGAAGCGCTGTGGAGCAAAATGGGGTTGGACTTCATAGGACTATTGGAGGCAATGGTTCCAGAGCATCGTTATGGTCTAGTGATGGTAGACTACCTGTCAAAATGGGTAGAAGCAGAGTTTGTCCCCAACATTTCTACAGCCACCGTCATAGAAGTCCTCACATCCATTTTTCAGAGGGAAGGCCTCCCCAAAGACTTAGTCACAGACAATGGAGTACAACTAGTTTTACAGGAAATTGAGTAATTCCTGCACAAACATAAAATAAAGCAGAGAAAACCTGGGCTGTACCATCCCCAGGATAATGGTGTAGTGGGGAGGGCAAATAGGTTCATCAAAGGGGCCATTCAGTTGGTAACAGCTTCTGGTATGGACCATCCCAAAACAGTCAAGGAGGCCATCGTGGCCTACAGATGAACCCCCAATGGCATCACCCAAGTTTTGCTGTTTCAAATGCTGAGACGGAGGAGAACAGCATCCACACTGGTACTACCGTGGTTGGCCAGAGTTAAAGAAGATGAAGAAGTAGACATGGCAGAAGTAGTGTGGAGGTTGGAAAACAGCAAAGCACGCATGAAGAGATGGAGCGATCAGAGAAGAACGACCCAAAGTTGTGAAGTCAAAAAAGGCACTGGATCAAAAAACGCCTACTGTGTAAAGATCAAACGACAGGTTCAAAGTTCAGTCAACCCATAAAAGTCACCCAAAAAGGGACGAATCACATTTGCACAGAAGATGGGTGCACATGGAACATAGAGCATGTTTGAGAAGCATCACAGAATGGAAAGAACCCAAGAGGAAAGCACCCCGTTTGGAAGCACTGACAGAAATGCCACTAGAGAGCGAGAACTAGCAACATCTGCCAGAGAAATCCCGGAGAGACAGAAAGAGAGGCATCAGAAACATCCCATGAAGTGAGCCAAGCACAAAACGCTGGTGGTAGGAAGGAAGATCATCTGGGAAGAGAGCACAGAAGACCGGTGAAGAATGATGACTTTGTAATGTGATAAACTCTACTTGGTTATCAAAGGGAGGTGTCTAGGGACTTTGCGAGATTACACAACCGCATAGTCTCGCGAAATTTCGAGCGGGAGCATGAAAGAGCCTGTGAAAGGTGCGGCGAAAGGATCCTGAAGGCACCAGAGCACCGGAGAAGGTTGAGCTCCCGCTGTTCCTCCTTACCGGAGACCCAAGACTGCCCCTGTGCCTGAGGGCAACCCAGAACACCGTTGTCCAGCACCATATAAACTTCCTTGCTTATGGACATTTAAGGAATCCTGATCCCAGTTTATTCAAAGTTATTTCCTTGACAAATAAAGTTGTCAACTACAGCTGGCTGACTCCTTATTTATTATGCCACACTTTTATTATTGGAAATTTCTAATGGATCCAGTATGACTGCATGACCCTCTGGAAAATGCCAGCAGCTTTCCTTTTAGCCAATAAAAAACAATTTCCAAGTGGAATTAAAACTGTATCCATGCCGTAGCAGGGGATGTCCAACTGACTTCGAAGGCCCCCTTAGTCTGACTCCCTCACCCACACAACTGACAAAAAAGCACGTACTTGTATCAAAAATGTCTAGTTTGCTCAGGAAAAGAATCAGGTCCAGCATCGCCTGCTGCAAACTGCTCTGCTCTTTGTTTCAGGCTTCAAACCGCAAGTGTCATTGGGTGGTGGAGCATGAGGAAATGTGGCGCCATGTCTGGTGTGATGGCCAAAATGGCTGAAGGGACCTTGCGTCTGCAGTTTTCCTTTCCCCTCAGCATTTCCAAATTGGAGCTGGAGGTAATGTAGCAGTGCACATGGTGTGTCATCCTCAATGTTTACAGGGTCCCTGTGCCTGCAGTTTTCATGTCCTCTCACAGATACAATGCTGAAGCGTGAGGAAATATGGCAGCGTGTGTAGCGTAGCACACTATGTAAGATGTGAATACTGTCTAGCATTTTAAAAGAGGTCAGGGTGCCTCTCTGCAAGAAAGAACAAGGCATGATAACCTGTTCTGTGGGCATGTACCCACTCAGAGTCCAAAGCCACATGTTTTAGCTCACTGTACATTTCACAAAGGCGGACTGTCCATTTGCATATCAGTCTTTGTCCTGCCCACTTGAGCATCCAGCATTGAAATGCTAGGCAATCCTCCTTTGAACAAGAGTACCAACAGCAACCCCAGACACGTGTTTCGGCCTAGTTTGGTCTCATCAGAGAGGTGGAGCTGTGCCTCTCTGAGCACAATGAGCAACGGAACCACGTCGGGATAACCTTAGGTAACTTAGGGTGACCAACCACAATTTACCTTTACATTTAAAAAGAGGTCAGGGTGCTCCTCTGCAAGAAAGAATAAGGCATGTTAACCTGTTCTTTCGGAATGTACCCACTCAGAGTCTGCAGCCACATGTTTTAGCTCACTGTATCTGTCACGAAGGAGGAATATGAATTTGCATATCAGTCTTTGTCATGCCCACTTGAGCAGTCCAGCACTGAAATGCTAGGCAAATCTACTTTGAACAAGAGTACCAATTGCAACCCCAGACACGTATTTCGGCCAAGTCAGCCCTCATCAGTGAGGTGGAGCTGTGCCTCTCTGAGCACAATGAGAAATGGGTCAACGTCTGGAAAACCCTAGGTAACGTAGGGTGACCTCTCCAAGTCCCTTTTACATTCAAAAAGAGGTCAGGGCCCCCGTCTGCAAGAAGGAACAAAGCATGATAACCTGTTCTGTGGCAAAGTACCCACTCCGTCCGCAGCCACGTGTTTTAACTCACTGTACCTTTCACAAGGGAGGAATATCCATTTGCATATCAGTCTTTGTCCCGCCCACTTGAGCAGTCCATCACCGAAATGCTAGGCAATCCTCCTTTGAACAAGAGTACCAACAGCAACCCCAGGCACGTGTTTCAGCCTAGTCGGGCCTCATCAGTGAGGTGGAGCTATGCCTCTGAAACTTAGGGTGTTGGTCACCCGAGGTTTACTAGGGTTATCCAGACACGGACCCCTTGCTCACTGTGCTCAGAGAGGCACAGCTCCACCTCACAGATGTTTTCATGAATCTACACACATGAATCTACACACCTGTATCCCAAAATGTAGTGTTTGACACCATCGCCAAACTTAAAGCCTCCAATTGCAAAGGCGATTCTGTCCCCGCATCAGTAGTCAAATCCTGCGCTCACACCCTCACCCCCATTATCACCAACTTCGTCAACGCATCCTTCAATGCTAACCTAGTACCAGCTAGCATTAAAGAAGCCTGGGTCACCCCTCTCCTGAAAAAACCTACCCTAGACCCCACTGTGCCCACTAATTACAGGCCAATAACAACTGTCCCATTTCTCCTCAAAATATTGGATAAATTAGCATACAACCAAGTCCAAACTCACCTCGAACAAAACCACCTCCTTGGCACGAGGCAATCAGGCTTCCGCCCCAACCATAGCACAGAAACGGCGCTCCTTGACTTAAAAATCCAGATGGATACCATCAGAGACTCAGGGAAACTCTGCATCCTCCTCCTACTCGATCTCTCCGCAGCGTTTGATTTAGTAGACCATAATAAACTATGCGCCACACTAGCGAAAGACTTCAACTTCTCCACCGAAGCTACTACCTGGATCAAATCCTTTCTTGCTGACCGCACCTCCAGGGTCGCCATAGGTAAACAAGCCGCCAACCCCATCATAGTACCCATTGGTGTCCCCCAAGGTTCCTGTCTCTCACCAACATTATACAATGCATACACCAAACACCTCTTCTCAGCGCTAGACGACATGGGTGTCATCTACACCAACTTTGCAGATGACACCCAGATCCTCATCCCTTTATCGGGAGACTACACTCAAGACACCGACACTATCAACAAAATATATGTCATAATCCAAAATTGGATGGCACTAAATAGCCTCTGTCTCAACGATGAGAAGACTGAGATTCTCATTGTGGGCTCCCAATCCAAAATAGAAGCATTACATCCTGATTACTCATCCATCAACATTGATGGCACAAACATATCAGTACTCAAACAAGTGAAAACACTAGGTGTCTACCTTGATGCCAACCTCACCATGACCAAGCACATCAACGCCCTCTCTTCCTCTACATTCTACACCGCAAAACTTATTGCTCTCAGTCGCCAATTCTTGACACCAACCAATTGTATCACGCTGGCAAGAGCTTTAATCTTATCCATGCTCGACTACTGCAACGTACTCTACCTGGGTACCTCAAAAGCCAATCTAAACAAACTACAGCTCATCCAAAATAAAGCCCTTCGGGCGGCCCTTGGAATAAGGAAGTCAGATCATATCTCAAATATTAGAAGAAACCATCACTGGCTCCCCATCAAAGCCATGGTCACATTCAAAGCTCTGTGCGTCACATTCAAATGCATCCACGCATGTGTCCCCATCTACCTCAACCACGCCATCACCAGAAAAGTATCTAAGAGGCCCCTCAGATCTAACAGTCAATTACTCCTAGCCATCCCCCGCTACAAGACAACCAAGGCAGGAGGCAGTAGTTTCCAATACCTCGCACCCACATATTGGAACACTCTTCCCCTCCACATCAAAAATGAGCAAACATTCTCAGGTTTCAAGAAATCCCTGAAAACGTGGCTATTTAACCAAGACTAAAAAATCCCCCTCCATGCTTCAGGAAATATCAGTGTACTGAAACCCTGCATTTAATGTCTTCGTGTATGATTATTTTTGTATTCACATGTACTGCGCCCGATTGGCAAAGTCCAAGAAATGTTTTAACCAAGCTGTCTGTAACATCGCCGTGGTACCCAAGGGTTTGGGCGAGTAATAAATGCAATAAATAAATAAATAAATATGATCGCTAAGAGTGAACTAGGGATTCCCCATCTACTAAGTTTTTGCCAAAATAGCTGCCTATTGAATGTATTGAAAGCCTTCAAAAAATCAATCATTGCTGCATACATTGAATAGTCCTTATTCAACCCAACTTTATCTCTTATCACTGAGAGAGCTATGCCATTCCTATTAGTGGCCATACCTTTCCTAAAACCAATTTTAACTCTATGGAATTTTCTGTTTTTCAAAGCCGAGGCCTCCAATTTCTCAAGGATCAAAGCAGCGAAGATCTTTCATTCTGCGTCTAACAACGCAATTGCTCTATAATTTGTGGGATCCGAACGATCCCCCCTCTTAAAGATAGGAACTATATGGATTATTTCCAGGTCTCATGCATAGCTTTGCAAATTAAAATATTTTGATATAGCATGTACAACAAAACTGCCTACATTTCTTTGTTCAACTTCAGAAAAGCATTTGTCAAACCATTTGGGGTGGCTGTGTTCGAGAGGAGATTTTCAAGATTAATCGTTCTATATCTGCAACTTCAAATTCTATCTCCCATGGTGTAAACCAGTGCGGCCCAACATAGTTTCCAACATTTCCATTAATATTTAATATGTGCCCCCGCCAGCATGCTTCACTGACTACACTAGTTTGCATCTCTACTTGGGTTTTTGAAATACTGATATGATTGTATGTATTGGAATCATTCTAGTCCACCTGACATCATTGGGTGGTGGGTGAGGTTTTATAGGTTGGTCGTAGTATGATGGTCTCCCAGAAAGGTTCCCCAAGTTACTGTTGGCTTCAGATGATGCTATTTGATGCGAAACTGTTGGGATCCAAACATTTAGTTTGTAAGATGAGGAGGGTGGGGGAATTTAACAGAACATTTTCTCCTTACTGATTCATGTATTTTGCAAGAATATGTTGACCTCGCTGAGGGATCTACTCTGGAAAGGCTGTAAAACGGGAGAAACAGGAGAGCCAAAGTGCCACATTTTTAAGGATCACCTGCCAAAACATGAAACGATTCTGTATTACCACATTGTCCTTCATAACTAGGTTTGTTAGTTCAAATCCTTCTGCTGACAAGGCTCACCCGATATGAGATGTTTGGGGGCCATACCTCCACAGGTCTCGTAGGCCTTGGATCACAGTGCAGGTTTCAGAAATACTTCCTACATAAGGGAAAAACACCTGAAGTCTTATGCTGTAATATGCCAGGTACAAGGGATGGTCGAAAGAAAGGGTTGGGCAGAGCACTGGGACCAGGGTACGCAAAACAGTAAGAGGCAAAGTACTGAGAAGATACTCAGGCCAGAGGAATCAGGAAATTGCAGAAAGCAGGCAGCAAGAGGACACGCTGAAATGGTTCTAGAGACCGAAATAAATAAACTTGGCATCACTGAGTCACAATGTGGTGTTATGTACCCATTCAATGGGCAACACCGGGGGGGGGTCAACGGGTGAGGACCATTAATGTGGGCCCAGGGCCGTTACCCCTCGGTGTTGACCGTGGAGCGGGTACATAATGCAATTAGAATCCTGGTTTGCCACTTTGGCAACCTGGGGTGCTAAAAAAAAGGATTTTCCTTCGTCGAACGCCGCACATGTCCCGTTCAATGAAGGAAAATCCTTTACAAAGATCACTGCCATGGAAAGGGAAGGCGGGGCTCCGTATGGAGCCCCGCTCTCCGTTCCCTGGCAGCCGTGGGAGGCTGAGGAAGGTGTGGCTGCGGTGGCGAGGGCTGCCCCAGCTGAAATAAGTTAAGTGTGGGGAGGGGAGTGCAAAAAAAAGAAAATTAAATGGGGTGGAGTTGGGGGAAAGATGATGGCGGGGGGAGCCGGCCATCAGGCTGCTTGGAACAGGAGCTTGTATTGGCGGTTCAAGCCCACGGTCCTAGCCACTTGATTGGCTGGCTCACCCCACCCAGAGACTAATGCTGAGAAGGCACACAGTAGTGCCAACCTGCCCCTAACCACTATGGAACTTGTAAATCACATGGAAACAGGACGAGATTCAGTAGACAGAACGCAGAACAGGGTGAAAGAAGTTGATTGGAGGCAGGAAGAACCGAGCAGCGGTAGGTGAGTCATGGCCAAACTGCACTGCCGAGAGAGATTGGGCGGGGGACATGAAAGGCAAAGGAAACAAGCACACTATAAGGGGAAACATGGCCACGCCTGGCCACCTACAAATTGCGAAAACAGAAGTTCACACAGGTAACTCAGAATGAAATGACATGGCCAAGAAAACAGTACCTGTCTTCTGAACGCTTTAAACCCCTCCCCTCCTGACCCCCTCACTTTCTGTCTCTTACTGAGCGAAAAACCCCACCATCATGAAGTGGACTGATACTTTCAGCATCTCCACCTACTGTGCAGTCTCCATTATTATTATTATTATTATTATTATTATTATTATTATTATTATTTCCTTGACCGTCCTTCCTTAATCCTGACAAGCACATTGTTTTTCCATTTCTTGACACACAATATTGCTGATTTCTAGAAAATCCCCTTATCAATGAACTTCCTAGCTATGTGTGAACTATAGCATTTGAAACAGAGGTTGTCGACCCCTAGAAAGCTGCTTTTCAGTAAAGGCACACCTTTTAATCCCTCAAATCCCTAGTCCATAGATTGCTCGGTTTACAGCCGAGTGTATATTTAAGGCTGTCTTTCCAGAGTTTTTCTAATGGAACGCAAAATTGCCCCAATGGTTTGCCTCATCCTCTGTTGTGAAGGATTAGCCTAAATTGACCATTGTAAATTTGGGATAGTCCCATTGGCCTATCATTTATCATGAACTTCAAGTTATGGAAGCATTGCTGACCAACCTCCATCAATCTTGAATAATTTGTGTTTGTCACGAGGCTGTAATCGTCACAAAACTCATCCAAGCGTTGCAATAGCTTTACCACGGCATAGAGTGGAAACCAATGTAAAGGTGTTTTCTGACCCTACATTCTTAGTAAATCTGGAATTGCACTTTCTAACACTAAATCAAGGATGTTAATGTCTAGAATAAATAAAATAGGGTCCAGGACACAGCTTTGTTGCACCCCAGGAGTAACCAGGATGTTTTGGTATGTTGGCCGCTACTACCAAATCTGACCCATACACGAGTCACTGTTTATTGTTTCTATAGTCGCAAGCAAGAGGTGTCAGAACCCGTAGATGACATTACCAAGCTGCGTGAACTAGCCGCGCTGTGTAACTTTGGCAATCATTTCAGAGGGATTTATCTGTGACATGTTAACAGTCCACACCAACACCAGAAAAGTGCAGGATAAATTTATTTTGGAGAAGGAACTAAATCTGGAAAAGGCCCTCTAGATTGCGAGGGCCATGAAAGAACCCGCAGGGCGACAGAAGGAATATACAGGAAGCTCTGGCCCAGCAGAGGTCAAGGCGATCGCCTTTAGGAACAAGAAGGAGAAACAAGAGACTGACGCAAGAGAAGGGAAGTGGGGACGGAAGGAACCACTAAAGTGTCACAGATGCACCAGCACCAAACACTTAACCAATGACAGGGAATGTCCAGCAAGAGACAAGGAATGCTATGTGTGCAAGAAAATCGGAGACTTTTCACCCAGTATGCAGGTGGCAAAATAAGAAGGTTTACTAACGTTAATGCTGAGCACAATGTTGAAGGGGAATACTCTTCTGAAGAAGGGAGAGCCACAGTGTTAATGGTTAACAGCTCACGAGCCAGGAGGGAAAAGCCCCACTGCGCAATCAGAGTGAACGGCATGGAGACGAGAGTCATGGCCGATTCAAGCTCTGATCTGACCATACTGCCTCTACGCACCTACAAAGAAATGATGGGCACTGAAACGGTTGAAGTCCTCAGCACACGCCACAAAACCCACCATATTCGGAAGTTCGTCAGTAGACCTACTAGGGTATATCAATGGAACAGTGGAATTCAAGGGAAGAGAGACCACCAAGAGAGTATACTTCACACATGAAGGCCGAGCAGTCCTAGGGTGGGACGACCAAGCCAAGCTTACGATCAAATGAGTTCCCAGCATTGAAGATCAAGTATTAACAGTCAACCCAGGAGGAGTGCCAGTAATGAAAGAAGACTTTCCCAAACTGTTTTCAGAAAGGCCAGGGAAAATAAAGAACTTTGTGCACAAGATAATGCTAAAATAAAATTCAGTCCCTGCTAAGCATAATGTACGGCCGGTGCCAGCGACTGCCAGGGACATACTTGGAACCAGGGGTGTTGCTAGGTCTGGAAAAGATCTGGGGCTACACTAATGTCGGGACTGTCAAAACTCTGGGCTAGTTAGCCTTTTGGTTGTAGCTACTGAGCTTCTATCTGGGGCTACCACCAAAAGACTCTGGGCTAAACCCCTTCAGCCCCCCCACTATCAACGCCTCTGCTTGGAACCAAGCTCAACAAAATTGTTATGGAGGGCACCATTGAGGAGGTGGAAGCCTCTGAATGGCTGAGCCCCATTGTCCTCATCAAGAAGCAAAACACTCAAGATTTGAGGGTTTGCATAGACCTGTGCATCCTCACCTTGGAGGTCATTTCAGATAGCTACCCCCTCCCCAGCATAAATGAACTCATCCTCATGATAAAGGAAGCCAGATTGTTTTCCAAGCTGGATATGACGAATGCATATCAGATTCATCTTCACAAAGAACCCAAACCACTCACAGCGTTTATCACCCTGTTTGGCACGTACCCGTTCACAAAGATGCCCTTTGGCTTGTCACCCGCAGCCCTGACCTTTCAGCGCACGATGGACATACTACTACACGACATACGAAACGTGTCCTACTTCCAGGACGATATACTGGTCTATGCCGCAGATGAACACACACATGATGTCACCCTCCAAAAGGTCCTCACCAAACTACAGGATATTAGAGTCAAATTGAGATACGAAAAGTGCATCCTGAGGTCAAAAGAGGTTGAATATCTGGGGTGCAAGATTTTCTCCCAGAGTATAAGCCCCAAACAAAACCTGGTGCAAGCCATTGTCAAGGCATTGTCAAGGCTCCGGAGCCAACCAACAAGGAGGAAGTGAGGTTGTTTCTAGGACTTGCAGAATATAACGCCAAGTTCATCCCCAATTTTTTGGAAATCATGACGCCACTGAGAATTCTACAAAAAAAAGCACACTTCACTTGGTTCACTTGGTTGGAGGTCCAGAAGGAGGCTGTAGAGAACATAAAGGGACGGATAGTGGAAGCACTGTGCCTACAGCCATTCAAACCAGCACAGAACACAGTCATCACCACGGACGCCAGTGCGTCCGTGGTGATGATGGGTAAGGTGCCATACTGACACAGAAGAAAGGTGATACTGAACATGTAGTGGCATTCGCCTCTAAAGTCCTGTCCGTGTCTGAGAAGGATTACTCCATAGTGGAGAAAGAGATGTTAGCCTGCACATGGGCTGTTAAGCACTTTAGGACTTACGTATGGGGCACTAAGTTCAAACTGGTCACCGACCATAAGCCCCTCATTCATATGCCTTGTCCAGGGGAGACAAAGCCATCAACACCCCGGTTGGCACACAATGTGGCCAAACTCCAAGAATACACATTTGAAATAACCCACAAAGCCGGTTGGAGAAATGCTCAGGCGGACTGCATATCAAGGTTACCGGGAAACAAAGAGATAGCCACCACATTTCTGTAAGATGAATGCATAGTGGCATGCATTCAAGACCTAAGGGGTCTGGAATTTCTGGACTTCAGTGATGGGCACTGGAATGAGGAGGATGGTAGAGACCCCCCCATGGTGAGACTTAGAGAGTGGTCAGGAGCGGATGGCCAGATGAAAGGGCCATACCGGAAGGCATGTGGCCGTATTGGAAAGTGTCGAAGAAATCGCAGAGGTGGAAGGATTGCTCATCAAGGGGGACCAAGTATTAACACCATTGGGAATGAGAAGTCATCCTGTGGAGGGCCCACTCAGGACATTTAGGAAACACCATGACACAGCGACGCGCAAGAGAGGTGTACTGGTGGCCTGCCATGGAGCAGGAAATATGCTCCATGACTGTCAATATTGAGACACTTGTGGCATCACTCAAACGCTCAAAGACCAGACAAGCCCCGATGATTCCCACAGAGATCCCGGAAACGGTGTGGCGCAAAGTGGGGTTGGACTTCATAGGACTATTGGAGGCAATGGTTCCAGAGCAGCGTTATGGTCTAGTGATGGTAGACTACCTGTCAAAATGGGTAGAAGCAGAGTTGGTCCCCAACATTTCTACAGCCACCGCCATAGAAGTCCTCACATCCATTTTTCAGAGGGAAGGCCTCCCCAAAGACTTAGTCACAGACAATGGAGTACAACTAGTTTTACAGGAAATTGAGTAATTCCTGCACAATCATAAAATAAAGCAGAGAAAACCTGGGCTGTACCATCCCCAGGCTAATAGTGTAGTGGGGAGGGCAAATAGGTTCATGAAAGGGGCCATCCAGTTGGTAACAGCTTCTGGTATGGATCCTCTCAAAACAGTCAAGGAGGCCTTCGTGGCCTACAGATGAACCCCCAATGGCATCACCCAAGTTTTGCTGTTTCAAATGCTGAGACGGAGGAGAGCAGCATCCACACTGGTACTACCGTGGTTGGCCAGAGTTAAAGAAGATGAAGAAGTAGACATGGCAGAAGTAGTGTGGAGGTTGGAAAACAGCAAAGCACGCATGAAGAGATGGAGCGATCAGAGAAGAACGACCCAAAGTTGTGAAGTCAAAAAAGGCGACTGGATCAAAATACGCCTACTGTGTAAAGACCAAACGACAGGTTCAAAGTTCAGTCAACCCATAAAAGTCACCCAAAGAGGGACGAATCACATTTGCAAAGAAGATGGGTGCACATGGAACATAGAGCATGTTTGAGAAGCATCACAGAATGGAAAGGACCCAAGAGGAAAGCACCCTGTTTGGAAGCACTGACAGAAATGCCACTAGAGAGCGAGAACTAGCAACATCTGCCAGAGAAATCCCGGAGAGATAGAAAGAGAGGCATCAGAAACATCTCATGAAGTGAGCCAAGCACAGAACGCTGGTCGTAGGAAGGAAGATCATCCCGGAAGAGAGCACAGAAGACCGGTGAAGAATGATGACTTTGGCCCTCATTACAAGTCAGGCGTTAAGGGGTTAACGGCGCCGTAAAGAGCGCCGGCGCCGTTAAACCCTTAACGCCTGATTCACCCTTTAATGCCTGCTTTTTGCAGGCGTTAAAGTCCAAGGTGCTAAGCGACCTTGGTGCTAATTACGGCACCGTAATTTACGGTGCCGTAATTAGCGCCTTCCCCATCCCCATTATGCCCTATGGGGCAAAAATGGGAAGGGCAAATGGGGAATTACCGCCCCACTCACCTTGGAATGGGGCGGTAATTCCGACATCCACCATGGCGGAATCCGGCATGGACCATGGTGCTAATAGCACCATGGTCCACCGCCTGCCTTGTAATGAGGGCCTTTGTAATGTAATAAACTCTACTTGGTTATCAAAGGGAGGTGTCTAGGGACTTTGCGAGATTACACAACCGCATAGTCTCGCGAAAGTTCGAGCGGGAGCATGAAAGAGCCTGTGAAAGGTGCGGCGAAAGGATCCTGAAGGCACCAGAGCACCGGAGAAGGTCGAGCTCCGGCTGTTCCTCCTTACCGGAGACCCAAGACTGCCCCTGTGCCTGAGGGCAACCCAGAACACCGTTGTCCAGCACCATATAAACTTCCTTGCTTATGGACATTTAAGGAATCCTGATCCCAGTTTTTTCAAAGTTATTTCCTTGACAAATAAAGTTGACAACTACAGCTGGCTGACTCCTTATTTATTATACCACACTTTTATCATTGGTCATTTCTAATGGATCCAGTATGACTGCATGACCCTCTGCAAAATGCCAGCAGCTTTCCTTTTAGCCAATAAAAAACAATTTCCAAGTGGAATTAAAACTGTATCCATGCCGTAGCAGGGGATGTCCAACTGACTTCGAAGGCCCCCTTAGTCTGACTCCCTCACCCACACAACTGACAAAAAAGCACGTACTTGTATCAAAAATGTCTAGTTTGCTCAGGAAAAGAATCAGGTCCAACATTGCCTGCTGCAAACTGCTCTGCTCTTTGTTTCGGGCTTCAAACCGCAAGTGTCATTGGGTGGTGGAGCATGAGGAAATGTGGCGCCATGTGTGGTGTGATGGCCAAAATGGCTGAAGGGACCTTGCGTCTGCAGTTTTCCTTTCCCCTCAGCATTTCCAAATTGGAGCTGGAGGTAATGTAGCAGTGCACATGGTGTGTCATCCTCAATGTTTACAGGGTCCCTGTGCCTGCAGTTTTCATGTCCTCTCACAGATACAATGCTGAAGTGTGAGGAAATATGGCAGCGTGTGTAGCGTAGCACACTATGTAAGATGTGAATACTGTCTAGCATTTTAAAAGAGGTCAGGGTGCCTCTCTGCAAGAAAGAACAAGGCATGATAACCTGTTCTGTGGGCATGTACCCACTCAGAGTCCAAAGCCACATGTTTTAGCTCACTGTACCTTTCACAAAGACGGACTGTCCATTTGCATATCAGTCTTTGTCCCGCCCACTTGAGCAGTCCATCACCGAAATGCTAGGCAATCCTCCTTTGAACAAGAATACCAACAGCAACCCCAGACACGTGTTTCAGGCTAGTCGGGCCTCATCAGTGAGGTGGAGCTATGCCTCTGAAACTTAGGGTTTTGGTCACCCGAGGTTTACTAGGGTTATCTAGACACGGACTCCTTGCTCACTGTGCTCAGAGAGGCACAGCTCCACCTCATTGATGTTTTCATGAATCTACACTATGATCGCTAAGAGTGAACTGGGGATTCCCCACCTACTAAGTTTTTGCCAAAATAGCTGCCTATTGAATGTATTGAAAGCCTTCAAAAAATCAATCATTGCTGCATACATTGAATAGTCCTTATTCAACCCAACTTTATCTCTTATCACTGAGAGAGCTATGCCATTCCTATTAGTGGCCATACCTTTCCTAAAACCAATTTTAACTCTATGGAATATTCTGTTTTCCAAAGCCGAGGCCTCAAATTTCTCAAGGATCAAAGCAGCGAAGATCTTTCCATCTGCGTCTAACAACGCAATTGGTCTATAATTTGTGGGATCCGAACGATCCCCCCTCTTAAAGATAGGAACTATATGGATTATTTCCAGGTCTCATGCATAGCTTTGCAAATTAAAATATTTTGATATAGCATGTACAACAAAACTGCCTACATTTCTTTGTTCAACTTCAGAAAAGCATTTGTCAAACCATTTGGGGTGGCTGCGTTCGAGAGGAGATTTTCAAGATTAATCGTTCTATATCTGCCACTTCAAATTCTATCTCCCATGGTGTAAACCAGTGCGGCCCAACATAGTTTCCAACATTTCCATTAATATTTAATATGTGCCCCCGCCAGCGTGCTTCACTGACTACACTAGTTTGCATTTCTACTTGGGTTTTTGAAATACTGATATGATTGTTTGTATTGGAATCATTCTAGTCCACCTGACATCATTGGGTGGTGGGTGAGGTTTTATAGGTTGGTCGTAGTATGATGGTCTCCAGGAAAGGTTCCCCAAGTTACTGTTGGCTTCAGATGATGCTATTTGATGTGAAACTGTTGGGATCCAAACATTTACAGGGTAATTCATAGAATTTCGCAGAAAAGTGTCGCAAGCGGCTGGCGCAGAGTGTCCGCGTGCGATTGACTGCGCCAGGCACGTGCGCTAAAACCGATTTCCGCGCACAGCGTATTCATGGATTTCAGGCTCCCAAACCAGCCGTGGCGCAGAGTATCGCAGCGACCCTGCAGCAGCGCCAGTAACGCCCCCAAGAACGCCCTCGCGCAAGGAAAAGCCATCAAAATCGCTAAATCATCGCAAAGGGCAGCGCTAACCCTGGACCAGTCCACAGGGCTGCCAAACAAGGAACGCAAAGCGGGTAACGTGCATATCAGGGGTACGCGTGAAGTTTTACACGCGATTAGCCAGGGCACGTGTATCACAGGGGTACGCAGGAATTATCACACGCGATTTGGCTGGGTACGTATATTACAGGGGTGCGCGGGAATTATCACACGCGATTTGGCTGGGTACGTGTATTCCAGGGGTGCGCGGGAATTATCACACGCGATTTGGCTGGGTACGTGTATTCCAGGGGTGCGCGGGAATTATCACACGCGATTTGGCTGGGTAGGTGTATTACAGGGGTACACGGGAAGTTCTACACGCGATTCGGCTGGGTACGTGTATTACAGGGGTGCGCGGGAATTCTCACATGCGATTTGGCCAGGTACGTGTATTACAGGGGTGCGTGGGAATTATCACACGCGATTTGGCTGGGTAGGTGTATTACAGGGGTACACGGGAAGTTCTACACACGATTCGGCTGGGTACGTGTATTACAGGGGTGCGCGGGAATTCTCACATGCGATTTGGCCAGGTACGTGTATTACAGGGGTGCGTGGGAATTATCACACGCGATTTGGCTTGGTACGTGTATTACAGGGGTGCGTGGGAAGTTCTACACGCGATTGGCCAGGGTACGTGTATTACAGGGGTATTTGGGAATTATCACACGCGATTTGGCTGGGTACGTGTATTACAGGGGTACACGGGAAGTTCTACACGCGATTCGGCTGGGTACGTGTATTACAGTGGTGCGCGGGAATTTTCACATGCGATTTGGCCAGGTACGTGTATTACAGGGGTGCGTGGGAATTATCACACGCGATTTGGCTTGGTACGTGTATTACAGGGGTGCGTGGGAAGTTCTACACGCGATTGGCCAGGGTACGTGTATTACAGGGGTATGTGGGAATTCTCACATGCGATTTGGCCAGGTACGTGTATTACAGGGGTGTGCGGGAATTATCACACGCAATTAGGCTGGGTGGGTCCTCACAGGTGTTCCCTGTACACCCTCCACAGCCCCTGCAGGCAGCCCACAAAACAGGGGACTACCCTGCACACCTGCTCATGTCCCCCTGCACCCCCACCCCCCAGCAGTGCAGGGGCAGCCTCCACCAGGCCCCCACTCCTGTCACCCACCACCCCCACCCCCCAGCCACCAGGGTCACCCTCCACCAGGCCCCCACTCATGTCTCCCACCACCCCCACCCCCAGCAGTGCAGGGGCAGCCTCCACCAGGCCCCCACTCATGTCCCCTATCACCCCCACCCCCCCGCCACCAGGGGCACCCTCCACCAGGCCCCCACTCATGTCTCCCACCACCCCCACCCCCCAGCAGTGCAGGGGCAGCCTCCACCAGGCCCCCACTCATGTCTCCCACCACCCCCACCCCCCAGCCACCAGGGGCACCCTCCACCAGGCCCCCACTCATGTCTCCCACCACCCCCACCCCCCAGCAGTGCAGGGGCACCCTCCACCAGGCCCCCACTCATGTCTCCCACCACCCCCACCCCCCAGCAGTGCAGGGGCAGCCTCCACCAGGCCCCCACTCATGTCTCCCACCACCCCCATCCCCCAGCAGTGCAGGGGCACCCTCCACCAGGCCCCCACTCATGTCTCCCACCACCCCCACCCCCCAGCAGTGCAGGGGCAGCCTCCACCAGGCCCCCACTTATGTCTCCCACCACCCCCACCCCCCAGCAGTGCAGGGGCAGCCTCCACCAGGCCCCCACTCATGTCTCCCACCACCCCCACCCCCCAGCCACCAGGGTCACCCTCCACCAGGCCCCCACTCATGTCTCCCACCACCCCCACCCCCCAGCAGTGCAGGGGCAGCCTCCACCAGGCCCCCACTCATGTCTCCCACCACCCCCACCCCCCAGCAGTGCAGGGGCAGCCTCCACCAGGCCCCCACTCATGTCCCCTATCACCCCCACCCCCCCGCCACCAGGGGCAGCCTCCACCAGGCCCCCACTCATGTCTCCCACCACCCCCACCCCCCAGCCACCAGGGTCACCCTCCACCAGGCCCCCACTCATGTCTCCCACCACCCCCACCCCCCAGCCACCAGGGTCACCCTCCACCAGGCCCCCACTCATGTCTCCCACCACCCCCACCCCCCAGCAGTGCAGGGGCAGCCTCCACCAGGCCCCCACTCATGTCTCCCACCACCCCCACCCCCCAGCAGTGCAGGGGCAGCCTCCACCAGGCCCCCACTCATGTCTCCCACCACCCCCACCCCCCAGCAGTGCAGGGGCAGCCTCCACCAGGCCCCCACTCATGTCTCCCACCACCCCCACCCCCCAGCCACCAGGGTCACCCTCCACCAGGCCCCCACTCATGTCTCCCACCACCCCCACCCCCCAGCAGTGCAGGGGCAGCCTCCACCAGGCCCCCACTCATGTTTCCCACCACCCCCACCCCCCAGCAGTGCAGGGGCAGCCTCCACCAGGCCCCCACTCATGTCCCCTATCACCCCCACCCCCCCGCCTCCAGGGGCAGCCTCCACCAGGCCCCCACTCATGTCTCCCACCACCCCCACCCCCCAGCCACCAGGGTCACCCTCCACCAGGCCCCCACTCATGTCTCCCACCACCCCCACCCCCCAGCCACCAGGGTCACCCTCCACCAGGCCCCCACTCATGTCTCCCACCACCCCCACCCCCCAGCAGTGCAGGGGCAGCCTCCACCAGGCCCCCACTCATGTCTCCCACCACCCCCACCCCCCAGCAGTGCAGGGGCAGCCTCCACCAGGCCCCCACTCATGTCCCCTATCACCCCCCCGCCACCAGGGGCACCCTCCACCAGGCCCCCACTCATGTCTCCCACCACCCCCACCCCCCAGCAGTGCAGGGGCAGCCTCCACCAGGCCCCCACTCATGTCTCCCACCACCCCCACCCCCCAGCAGTGCAGGGGCAGCCTCCACCAGGCCCCCACTCATGTCTCCCACCACCCCCACCCCCCAGCAGTGCAGGGGCACCCTCCACCAGGCCCCCACTCATGTCTCCCACCACCCCCACCCCCCAGCAGTGCAGGGGCAGCCTCCACCAGGCCCCCACTCATGTCTCCCACCACCCCCACCCCCCAGCAGTGCAGGGGCAGCCTCCACCAGGCCCCCACTCATGTCTCCCACCACCCCCACCCCCCAGCAGTGCAGGGGCAGCCTCCACCAGGCCCCCACTCATGTCCCCTATCACCCCCACCCCCCCGCCACCAGGGGCACCCTCCACCAGGCCCCCACTCATGTCACCCACCACCCCCACCCCCCAGCCACCAGGGTCACCCTCCACCAGGCCCCCACTCATGTCTCCCACCACCCCCACCCCCCAGCCACCAGGGTCACCCTCCACCAGGCCCCCACTCATGTCTCCCACCACCCCCACCCCCCAGCAGTGCAGGGGCAGCCTCCACCAGGCCCCCACTCATGTCCCCTATCACCCCCACCCCCCGCCACCAGGGGCACCCTCCACCAGGCCCCCACTCATGTCTCCCACCACCCCCACCCCCCAGCAGTGCAGGGGCACCCTCCACCAGGCCCCCACTCATGTCACCCACCACCCCCACCCCCCAGCCACCAGGGTCACCCTCCACCAGGCCCCCACTCATGTCACCCACCACCCCCACCCCCCAGCAGTGCAGGGGCAGCCTCCACCAGGCCCCCACTCATGTCCCCTATCACCCCCACCCCCCCGCCACCAGGGTCACCCTCCACCAGGCCCCCACTCATGTCACCCACCACCCCCACCCCCCAGCCACCAGGGTCACCCTCCACCAGGCCCCCACTCATGTCTCCCACCACCCCCACCCCCCAGCCACCAGGGTCACCCTCCACCAGGCCCCCACTCATGTCTCCCACCACACCCACCCCCCAGCAGTGCAGGGGCAGCCTCCACCAGGCCCCCACTCATGTCCCCTATCACCCCCACCCCCCCGCCACCAGGGGCACCCTCCACCAGGCCCCCACTCATGTCTCCCACCACCCCCACCCCCCAGCAGTGCAGGGGCAGCCTCCACCAGGCCCCCACTCATGTCCCCTATCACCCCCACCCCCCCGCCACCAGGGGCACCCTCCACCAGGCCCCCACTCATGTCTCCCACCACCCCCACCCCCCAGCAGTGCAGGGGCACCCTCCACCAGGCCCCCACTCATGTCACCCACCACCCCCACCCCCCAGCCACCAGAGTCACCCTCCACCAGGCCCCCACTCATGTCACCCACCACCCCCACCCCCCAGCAGTGCAGGGGCAGCCTCCACCAGGCCCCCACTCATGTCCCCTATCACCCCCACCCCCCCGCCACCAGGGTCACCCTCCACCAGGCCCCCACTCATGTCACCCACCACCCCCACCCCCCAGCCACCAGGGTCACCCTCCACCAGGCCCCCACTCATGTCTCCCACCACCCCCACCCCCCAGCCACCAGGGTCACCCTCCACCAGGCCCCCACTCATGTCTCCCACCACCCCCACCCCCCAGCAGTGCAGGGGCAGCCTCCACCAGGCCCCCACTCATGTCCCCTATCACCCCCACCCCCCCGCCACCAGGGGCACCCTCCACCAGGCCCCCACTCATGTCTCCCACCACCCCCACCCCCCAGCAGTGCAGGGGCACCCTCCACCAGGCCCCCACTCATGTCTCCCACCACCCCCACCCCCCTGCCACCATGTGCAGCCCCCACCAGGTCCTCACAATGTGCGTAATGGTCAGCCTCCACAGCCAAAAAGCCCTACCAAGTAACCCATTCACCCACATGGAAATGGAAATCACATGTTACACCCCCAATGTTCATGAAGCAAATGAACCCATGTCCGTCACACACATATTTTCCAAATGAATGGGAAAACACACAACATGACATGCATGAAACCAATGAGATGAAACCACACAGTGAACAATGTAAAAAAAAATGTATTAGAAAAAAATACGAATGCTAAAGAAAGAAAACTAACTACAATGTAAATGTGAAAAAAGAAGCTGCATGTCCGCATAAAAACACAAAACTAGAAAATCTAATCCAAAAAATTTTGTCCAAAGTGAAATGTCAAAACTCTCCGTGCAACAAAGAACTATGTACAAAAATAACAAGGGTCCATCATCACAACAGAACTAAGGAAACCTCCTAAAAAACCTACCTAAATATCAACTATATACAAAAAGTGGAGCAGTGTCCGTCGACTCCAAATCATAAGAAAAAACAAAGGAAACCTAAAACTAAAGAACTATATACAAAGGCGGCGGGCAAGTCCAGCGGCTCACTCTGTGGTGTTCCGGGCCAGGGCATCATCGAACTCCTGTTCGATGTCCCGGAGGCGGTCCAGTTCCATGGCCCCGAGGGTCCGCAGGGACGACGCCGTGTCCTCCTCCAACCCCCTGCGGATTGCCTCGAGGCACTCGGCCCGCCTCAGGGCCCTCCGCATGGAGTTCTCCGCCCTGACCATTGTGAGCCGCGCCTCTTCCGCCCGCCGCCGCTCCGCACCTATGGTGTGGCCCAACCGCTGCCACACGGAAGACACTCTCTGTCCTGGGTCCTCCTGCCCTCCGGCCGATGCCTGCCCCTCCGATGTCGAAGGCCCCGAGCCTTCATGGCTCCCACCATCTTGCTGCTGCTGCTGCTCTGCCTCTGCCCGTGCACTGCCTCCTGCTGCCTGCACATCCTCCGCCGGCTGGGGTGCAGTTGTTGATGTGGCCACCCCTGCTGGACGTCCGACTCCCGACTGTGGCAGGGATGCCTCCTCCACCAGCCTGGCCGCACTGTCAGAGGCAGCTCCACAGGGCACCCAGGTGACTGATGGGTGGGAAGATGGCACAGAGGACGACTGGCGCGTAGGGGGTCCAGTTGAGGAGGGGGTCGGAGCAAGCCCCATCAGACGGAGGAATCCGGTCTGGGTGACCTGTCCCAGCAGGCTGACGTGGTCAACGAGCCATTCGAGATGACGTGCAGTCTCTCCATGAAAAGACTGCAGGTCACCTCGCATGCCCCGTTGACGCAACGCCACACCAGCCAGGACAGGCTCAACCCGGACCTGGATGGCCACGTCCGCAGGCAGAGGAAGGCCAGTTGACGTCAGCTCATCCCCTGCCTGAAAACGGGTCTGGACGTAGGCATCCCTGCTGGTGCAAGATGATGCAGGGACAGGATCGGGGACAGGATTGCACACAGGCACCTCCGCGGCCGCCTGTGCTGCCTCCTGTCCCTGGTCCTGCACTGCACCACTAGCACCAGTGGGATCCCCACCTCCAGACCCTGTCTCTGGTGCTTGCGCGGCCCCCTCCTCCACCAAACCCCCCACCAACCTGGATGACTCTGTGCCATCTTCCCCTGTTGGGCCCTGTGGGGTCCCAGCTGCCCCTTCTGCTGCCGAGGAGTCCAACTGCAACCTCCGCCTCTTGGACCTCCCCCCGGCAGCTGCGGCCTGGGACGCGGCACCGGACTCCTCACTCCCCGACGAGATGACAACACGGGAGGCGTTCGGATCCCCGCCGCTGTGCTCCACAGCACCTTCTCCGCCCTCTTCATCAGTTGACGCTGCAGACAGGGAGAAACAAAACACAGGCATCAGGGCACTGTACAATGGACACATACACGCATGACAGTTGCACATGAGTGGCATTGGCAAACCTCAGACATGTCATCACAATCCCCAACACACATGTCATTGCAACTGGCACACATGAGCCATACCACAGCCATATCGCAACTGCCACCACCATCCCTACACATACAACAGCATCAGCAGCCAAAGGGGAGCCATACATCACATGCAACACAGGAAGTGCACCACACATGTACACACACCACCACACTTGCATGCATGTCTACACCTCTGCCAAGTGTCGCACTGTTCAGACGGGCATCCATGTCACATCTGCCAATCAGGCTTCCACATACCGCTGTCACATGCATCCATGTAGCATCACTGTTGCACCTTTGACAAATACACACACATGCACATGTACACAGTGCTCATACATGCAGCCGAAAACAACATACATGCCTGACATCACGGACATGTCTACTTACATACACATTCATCCAAACATGTGTGCACGCACAACTGCATTTGCCATGCAAGCCCACACACACAAGCACCATCCATGTCTCACACATTACAGCCCTCGCATGTGTCAGCCCCACGGCCCTGTACACCCCCACCCATACTCCACCCCATACAAACAGATGTGCAACCGGCACAATGGGGAATGATCACCACACGCCCTGCTCACAACCAGGATGCATGTACACTCACCGCTCGACTCCAGACGGCTCTGCTTCTCTAGGACCTGGACGTGGAGCGCTGGGGATATGCGTTCCAGGACCCCCATCTGTTCTTCCGACAAGTGGCCCCGGCGCCCCTTGGCATCCGCTGCCTTCAAGAGGCGCCGGGCCTTGTTCAGGGTCCTGGACCTGAAGTCCTCCCAGCGCTTCCTGACATGTTGTAAGTCCCGGACTGCCACCCCCTCCGCGTTGATGGCAGTCACGATGTCAGTCCAGATCCGAGTCCGTCCTTCCTTGTCGGCGCGGGAACTTCCAAAGAGGGCATCATACTGCCCCAGGACTTGCTCCACCAGGACACCAACTTCGGTGGCACTGAAGCTGGTGCCCCTCTGCCTCTCTGGCCGGGGGTTGTCAGTGGTCACAGATGGTGTTAGCCCCGACATGACAACCCCAGAGGCAGGAGTGGGTGGGCAACTGGGTCCTGGGGCTGGGCTGTGGAGCGATGGAATTCCAGTCGGGAGTCTTCTGTTCCAGCAGGGGTGGTCACAGCAACAGCACCCCTGGCTGATGTGCAGGCAGCAAATGGCAGTGCACGTGGGCAGCAGGCAGTCAGGCAGCAGCAGATAGCAGGTGGGAGCGTGCTCGGGGCTCTGGGGGGCAGTAATTCGGCCTTCTGGGCAGGAGCGTGGTCTCCCGTGTGCTCACGCGTGGCCAGCTTGGTACGGAGTGAATTGGCACGTGAAAATCCTGCACGTCAGCGTGAAAACCGAGGAAAGGCCCTTAGCGCGTAAGCGCGTCAGCACGCATACGCGATTCCATTGGACCAAAGGCCCTCAGCGCGTAGGCGCGTCTGTGACGTGACCCGCACGGGTGTTTCCCACACAGCACGTGATGACAGAGCACACGTGGAAAGACTGCACGTCAGAGTCTCATCGCGTGTAATTGGACAAAAGTGCGTGTACACGCGATTGGCCTATGTACGTGTATATGAGGTGTGCGCGGACACTTACACACGCAAGTACGTCAGCGCACCTGTATCCCGGTGTACGGCCATTTCCACCAATCACACGCGATGAGACTCTGACGTGCAGTCTTTCCACGTGTGCTCTGTCATCACGTGCTGTGTGGGAAACACCCGTGCGGGTCACGTCACAGACGCGCCTACGCGCTGAGGGCCTTTGGTCCAATGGAATCGCGTATGCGTGCTGACGCGCTTACGCGCTAAGGGCCTTTCCTCGGTTTTCACGCTGACGTGCAGGATTTTCACGTGCCAATTCACTCCGTACCAAGCTGGCCACGCGTGAGCACACGGGAGACCACGCTCCTGCCCAGAAGGCCGAATTACTGCCCCCCAGAGCCCCGAGCACGCTCCCACCTGCTATCTGCTGCTGCCTGACTGCCTGCTGCCCACGTGCACTGCCATTTGCTGCCTGCACATCAGCCAGGGGTGCTGTTGCTGTGACCACCCCTGCTGGAACAGAAGACTCCCGACTGGAATTCCATCGCTCCACAGCCCAGCCCCAGGACCCAGTTGCCCACCCACTCCTGCCTCTGGGGTTGTCATGTCGGGGCTAACACCATCTGTGACCACTGACAACCCCCGGCCAGAGAGGCAGAGGGGCACCAGCTTCAGTGCCACCGAAGTTGGTGTCCTGGTGGAGCAAGTCCTGGGGCAGTATGATGCCCTCTTTGGAAGTTCCCGCGCCGACAAGGAAGGACGGACTCGGATCTGGACTGACATCGTGACTGCCATCAACGCGGAGGGGGTGGCAGTCCGGGACTTACAACATGTCAGGAAGCGCTGGGAGGACTTCAGGTCCAGGACCCTGAGCAAGGCCCGGCGCCTCTTGAAGGCAGCGGATGCCAAGGGGCGCCGGGGCCACTTGTCGGAAGAACAGATGGGGGTCCTGGAACGCATATCCCCAGCGCTCCACGTCCAGGTCCTAGAGAAGCAGAGCCGTCTGGAGTTGAGCGGTGAGTGTACATGCATCCTGGTTGTGAGCAGGGCGTGTGGTGATCATTCCCCATTGTGCCGGTTGCACATCTGTTTGTATGGGGTGGAGTATGGGTGGGGGTGTACAGGGCCGTGGGGCTGACACATGCGAGGGCTGTAATGTGTGAGACATGGATGGTGCTTGTGTGTGTGGGCTTGCATGGCAAATGCAGTTGTGCGTGCACACATGTTTGGATGAATGTGTATGTAAGTAGACATGTCCGTGATGTCAGGCATGTATGTTGTTTTCGGCTGCATGTATGAGCACTGTGTACATGTGCATGTGTGTGTATTTGTCAAAGGTGCAACAGTGATGCTACATGGATGCATGTGACAGCGGTATGTGGAAGCCTGATTGGCAGATGTGACATGGATGCCCGTCTGAACAGTGCGACACTTGGCAGAGGTGTAGACATGCATGCAAGTGTGGTGGTGTGTGTACATGTGTGGTGCACTTCCTGTGTTGCATGTGATGTATGGCTCCCCTTTGGCTGCTGATGCTGTTGTATGTGTAGGGATGGTGGTGGCAGTTGCGATATGGCTGTGGTATGGCTCATGTGTGCCAGTTGCAATGACATGTGTGTTGGGGATTGTGATGACATGTCTGAGGTTTGCCAATGCCACTCATGTGCAACTGTCATGCGTGTATGTGTCCATTGTACAGTGCCCTGATGCCTGTGTTTTGTTTCTCCCTGTCTGCAGCGTCAACTGATGAAGAGGGCGGAGAAGGTGCTGTGGAGCACAGCGGCGGGGATCCGACCGCCAGCCGGAGACGCAAGGCCCGGCTCCCCTCCCGTGTTGTCATCTCGTCGGGGAGTGAGGAGTCCGGTGCCGCGTCCCAGGCCGCAGCTGCCGGGGGGAGGTCCAAGAGGCGGAGGTTGCAGTTGGACTCCTCGACAGCAGAAGGGGCAGCTGGGACCCCACAGGGCCCAACAGGGGAAGATGGCACAGAGTCATCCAGGTTGGTGGGGGGTTTGGTGGAGGAGGGGGCCGCGCAAGCACCAGAGACAGGGTCTGGAGGTGGGGATCCCACTGGTGCTAGTGGTGCAGTGCAGGACCAGGGACAGGAGGCAGCACAGGCGGCCGCGGAGATGCCTGTGTGCAATCCTGTCCCCGATCCTGTCCCTGCATCATCTTGCACCAGCAGGGATGCCTACGTCCAGACCCGTTTTCAGGCAGGGGATGAGCTGACGTCAACTGGCCTTCCTCTGCCTGCGGACGTGGCCATCCAGGTCCGGGTTGAGCCTGTCCTGGCTGGTGTGGCGTTGCGTCAACGGGCCATGCGAGGTGACCTGCAGTCTTTTCATGGAGAGACTGCACGTCATCTCGAATGGCTCGTTGACCACGTCAGCCTGCTGGGACAGGTCACCCAGGCCGGATTCCGCTGTCTGATGGGGCTTGCTCCGACCCCCTCCTCAACTGGACCCCCTACGCGCCAGTCGTCCTCTGTGCCATCTTCCCACCCATCAGTCACCTGGGTGCCCTGTGGAGCTGCCTCTGACAGTGCGGCCAGGCTGGTGGAGGAGGCATCCCTGCCACAGTCGGGAGTCGGACGTCCAGCAGGGGTGGCCACATCAACAGGTGCACCCCAGCCGGCGGAGGATGTGCAGGCAGCAGGAGGCAGTGCACGGGCAGAGGCAGAGCAGCAGCAGCAGCAAGATGGTGGGAGCCATGAAGGCTCGGGGCCTTCGACATCGGAGGGGCAGGCATCGGCCGGAGGGCAGGAGGACCCAGGACAGAGAGTGTCTTCCGTGTGGCAGCGGTTGGGCCACGCCATAGGTGCGGAGCGGCGGCGGGCGGAAGAGGCGCGGCTCACAATGGTCAGGGCGGAGAACTCCATGCGGAGGGCCCTGAGGCGGGCCGAGTGCCTCGAGGCAATCCGCAGGGGGTTGGAGGAGGACACGGCGTCGTCCCTGCGGACCCTCGGGGCCATGGAACTGGACCGCCTCTGGGACATCGAACAGGAGTTCGATGATGCCCTGGCCCGGAACACCACAGAGTGAGCCGCTGGACTTGCCCGCCGCCTTTGTATATAGTTCTTTAGTTTTAGGTTTCCTTTCGTTCTTATTATTATTTAGAGTCGACGGACACTGCTCCACTTTTTGTATATAGTTGATATTTAGGTAGGTTTTTTAGGAGGTTTCCTTAGTTCAGTTGTGATGATGGACCCTTGTTATTTTTGTACATAGTTCTTTGTTGCATGGAGAGTTCTTACATTTCACTTTGGACATAATTTTTTTGATTTGATTTTCTAGTTTTGTGTTTTTATGCGGACATGCAGCTTATTTTTTCACATTTACATTGTAGTTAGTTTTCTTTCTTTGGCATTTGTATTTTTTTCAATACATTTTTTTTTCCATTGTTCACTGTGTGGTTTCATCTCATTGGTTTCATGCATGTCATGTTGTGTGTTTTCCCATTCTATTTGAAAATATGTGTGTGACGGACATGGGTTCATTTGCTTCATGTACATTGGGGGTGTAACATGTGATTTCCATTTCCATGTGGGTGAATGGGTTACTTGGTAGGGCTTTTTGGCTGTGGAGGCTGACCATTACGCACATGATTGGGGATTGTGAGGACCTGGTGGGGGCTGCACATGGTGGCAGGGGGGTGGGGGTGGTGGGAGACATGAGTGGGGGCCTGGTGGAGGCTGCCCCTGCACTGCCGGGGGGTGGGGGTGCAAGGGGACATGAGTGGGGGCCTGGTGGAGGTTGAGCCTGCACTGCTGGGGGGTGGGGGTGGTGGGAGACATGAGTGGGGGCCTGGTGGAGGGTGACCCTGGTGGCTGGGGGGTGGGGGTGGTGGGAGACATGAGTGGGGGCCTGGTGGAGGCTGCCCCTGCACTGCTGGGGGGTGGGGGTGGTGGGAGACATGAGTGGGGGCCTGGTGGAGGGTGACCCTGGTGGCTGGGGGGTGGGGGTGGTGGGAGACATGAGTGGGGGCCTGGTGGAGGGTGACCCTGGTGGCTGGGGGGTGGGGGTGGTGGGTGACATGAGTGGGGGCCTGGTGGAGGCTGCCCCTGGTGGCTGGGGGGTGGGGGTGGTGGGAGACATGAGTGGGGGCCTGGTGGAGGGTGACCCTGGTGGCTGGGGGGTGGGGGTGGTGGGTGACATGAGTGGGGGCCTGGTGGAGGCTGCCCCTGGTGGCTGGGGGGTGGGGGTGGTGGGAGACATGAGTGGGGGCCTGGTGGAGGGTGACCCTGGTGGCTGGGGGGTGGGGGTGGTGGGTGACATGAGTGGGGGCCTGGTGGAGGCTGCCCATGGTGGCTGGGGGGTGGGGGTGGTGGGAGACATGAGTTGGGGCCTGGTGGAGGGTGACCCTGGTGCCTGGGGGGTGGGGGTGGTGGCTGACATGAGTGGGGGCCTGGTGGAGGCTGCCCCTGGTGGCTGGGGGGTGGGGGTGGTGGGTGACATGAGTGGGGGCCTGGTGGAGGGTGCCCCTGGTGGCTGGGGGGTGGGGGTGGTGGGAGACATGAGTGGGGGCCTGGTGGAGGGTGACCCTGCACTGCTGGGGTGTGGGGGTGATGGGAGACATGAGTGGGGGCCTGGTGGAGGGTGACCCTGGTGGCTGGGGGGTGGGGGTGGTGGGAGACATGAGTTGGACATGGGTGGGGGCCTGCTGGCAGGTGCCCCACAGTGCTGGGGGGTGGGGGTGGTGGGGGACATGAGTTGGACATGGGTGGGGGCCTGCTGGCAGGTGCCCCACAGTGCTGGGGGGTGGGGGTGCAAGGGGACATGAGTTGGTGTTCATTAGTTCAAGGAGACATGTGCCTTTGCTGGGGGGCATGCCCATGGTGGGTGGGCTGTCTGCGGGACATGACCAGGGATGCATGGTAGTCCCCTGTGGTGTGGGCTGCCTGCAGGGGCCGTGGAGGGTGTACAGGGTACACCTGGGAGGACCCACACTGTCAAATCACATGTGGAACTTCCCGCGCACCCCTGAAATACACGCGCCCAGGCTATTCGCGTGTGGGACTTCCCGCGCACCCCTGAAATACACGCGCCCAGGCTATTCGCGTGTGCAACTTCCCGCGCTCCCCTGAAATACACGCGGCCAGGGTATTCGCGTGTGGAACTTCCCGCGCACCCCTGATATACACGCGCCACCAGGCTATTCGCGTGTGGAACTTCCCGCGCACCCCTGAAATACACGCGCCCAGGCTATTCGCGTGTGGAACTTCCCGCGCACCCCTGAAATACACGCGCCCAGGCTATTCGCGTGTGGAACTTCGCGCGCACCCCTGAAATACACGCGCCCCCAGGCTATTCGCGTGTGGAACTTCCCGCGCACCCCTGAAATACACGCGCCCAGGCTATTCGCGTGTGCAACTTCCCGCGCTCCCCTGAAATACACGCGCCCAGGCTATTCGCGTGTGGAACTTCCCGCGCACCCCTGATATACACGCGCCACCAGGCTATTCGCGTGTGGAACTTCCCGCGCACCCCTGAAATACACGCGCCCAGGCTATTCGCGTGTGCAACTTCCCGCGCACCCCTGAAATACACGCGCCCAGGCTATTCGCGTGTGGAACTTCACGCGCACCCCTGGAATACATGTAGCCCGCTCCCCCAGGCCCGATCGCGTGAGGAACTTCACGCCAACCCCTGTAATACACGTAGCCCGCTACCCCAGGCCCGATCGCGTGTGGAACTTCCCGCGCACCCCTGAAATACAGGCGCCCAGGCTATTCGCGTGTGGAACTTCCCGCGCACCCCTGAAATACACGCGCCCAGGCTATTCGCGTGTGGAACTTCACGCGCACCCCTGAAATACACGTGCCCCCAGGCTATTCGCGTGTGGAACTTCCCGCGCACCCCTGAAATACACGCGCCCAGGCTATTCGCGTGTGGAACTTCCCGCGCACCCCTGAAATACACGCGCACAGGCTATTCGCGTGTGGAACTTCACGCGCACCCCTGGAATACACGTAGCCCGCTCCCCCAGGCCCGATCGCGTGAGGAACTTCACGCGAACCCCTGTAATACACGTAGCCCGCTACCCCAGGCCCGATCGCGTGAGGAACTTCACGCGAACCCCTGTAATACACGTAGCCCGCTCCCCCAGGCCCGATCGCGTGTGAAACTTCACGCGAACCCCTGAAATACACGTAGCACGCTCCCCCAGGCCCGATCGCGTGAGGAACTTCACGCGAACCCCTGTAATACACGTAGCACGCTCCCCCAGACCCGATCGCGTGTGAAACTTCACGCGAACCCCTGAAATACACATAGCCCGCTCCCCCAGGCCCGATCGCGTGAATAACTTCACGCGAACCCCTGTGATGCACGTACCCTGCTGAAATCGCGTGTTAGACTTCCCGCGCACCCCGGTATACACGCACACGTATTTTTTGTCAGCGGGTGTCCGTGTTTGTGGGTACCCCTTTGCACGTCATTTTTCCTGGAGGGCCACAGTATGGGACATTCATCATGGCAGTATATAGGTGCTATTTGTTGGCGCACCTTTTGGCGCACATTTCTTACAGCCGCAGAGACGCTACCGCCTGCTTTCTTGTGGCGGTCGTGTTTGTGCCTGTGCGCTGGTTTGAGCGTGCGCTTTTTTGCCCTATTCTATTCCATGAATACGTGTTGTAGGCGAGCGTGTGGGCGTTCCGCGCACTTGTGCCCTGTACTTCCCCCGTGACGCCCACGTTTTGACAAGTTGTTCCCCATTCCGAGTGTTACGCCCGTGTTCCGCCTACTTTTGTTGCGTGTGCCGCGCTATGTGCGAATTTCGCTGTGCCCTGTGCGATTTTCGCTGTGACCTGGCGCACGCTGTTAGATGGCCTGTGCGCCAACGTGCGCCGCGCACTTTTTTATCGCACGTCCGCTGGTTTTCTCGCGCACGGCCTTCCATGAATCGACGTGCGCTGCTTTTCGTGCGATTTTCGCAATTGCACTGCGATTTTCGCTATTCCACTGCGATTCGCACGTTTTTGCCCACTTGCGCCGCGCTAATTATTCCATGAATCGGCCTCTTAGTTTGTAAAATGAGGAGGGTGGGGGAATTTAACAGAACATTTTCTCCTTACTGATTCATGTAATTTGCAAGAATATGTTGAAGGTTGGGTTGGTAAATTTTCAAGTGAGATGAAAAATGCATTATTCACAAGCAATCATGGGGAGTATTTGAGAAATCAACAGGGCAGGGCCCATGCTAAATCAAGCCCTTTTACTGGTTGTAATTTTGTCAGCCTGAATGTGCAAAAATTGTCCTCAGAAAAGGTGGGCAGTAAAGCAGAGGTTCATGGACCTTGATCTGGATTTCTCTTTACTCCAGGAGACTCTGCTTCATAAGAACGATGTGAGGTGCTTTCACCATAGGGAGTTCATAGGCCAATGCTTCTCCTCACATTAGGCAAAGTAACATGGGCTAGCTATGGGTACACATACAATGATACCATTTACAGTAACGGCCAAGTGGTTTGAACCTCTAGGAGGTCTGTATCATGATTATAGGTTGGTTTGGAAGGAATATAGTCATAACATTTTTGATTTGAGCACCAAAGGACAACCTGGGGCAATTATTTTATTTTGTGTTGCTAATGATTCCTGAATTTGCTGAGGGAGCTTTCAAGATGGGACCTGGACATTTAATTCATTACAAAATGCGACCCTAGAGAAGTCACGAAATATAGTCCAATAGTTATCCCAGACATTTGTAGACCCCTTACCTTGAACAGGAGCGACACATCATTAAACATACTCATAACAAATCAGACACAATTTAGTATTGGCTAGAGATCAGGTGCACAAGTGGCAACCTAGAATAACGGCTGTCAGATTATAGTGTCGCCTCGCTGTCAATTTTTGTGTTCTAAGCGTGTCATATCCTCACATACCTTTACCCAGAAAGCAGGCTCACTAGAAGCAGAGCAGGATCGGAACATGGACAATCATTACACGGTAGGCGGTAGGGACATACCGTTACCGGTAAGGGATTACCGGTATCGGTAAATCCCCTCCCCAATCACGAACCGGACATACCGCTATTAGCGGCACCGCTAAGTACGGTGGCACTATTAGCGGCAAGTCCGTGAGCGCGCGCCCCCTCAGACCGGAAATAGCGGCATAGCGCTAATATCACGGCATCACGAGCCATGCGTACATGGCAATACCGGCATGTAGTAGACCCAAAGAACCCTTACCGGCAAGGCGCTAATACCAGCATCGCGAACCACACGTTAAAAGAGCACAGCAGAGTTCCCACCTGCCACAGGTGGACAAAATCAGCACAGGTGGAGGCAATGGAGACTGGCAGCACAAAAGAGCACACCACACCCCTCCCCACACCCATTCCCACACCAAGATGGATGCAATACTAGCAGCATTACATGGGCTAGAGGACATGATTGCAGTGCAGCAGCTACAACAACAGGCAGCACAGAGGAGACGCAGGAGGAGGAGGAGGAGGAGGAGGGCAAGACAGGCGCAGCAAGCACCACCAGTTCACCTAGTGATACCACAGAGGCAGCCACCAATTCCCAGGATCAGAGCCAGTCCAGTCAACCTAACCCCTGAGCAGATACACACCCTGTACCGTCTGGACTGGGATACCATCACCACCATAGTAGACATGATATACAACGACATTGTGAGTCTCATTGACATCCGTACTGCCATCCCCCCTCTACTGAAGGTAGTAACAGTGCTCCACTTCTTGGCCACAGGCACCTACCAGCATACGGTAGGTCAGATGCATGGCATATCACAACCAGTATTCTCACGCACACTGAACCAGGTGCTCGATGCCCTCCTGAAGCACACAAGTCAACACATATACATGCCACAGACTGCCCAGGAGATCTCCAACACCAAAGTTGGCTTCCATTCACTGGCAGGCATCCCAAGTTGCATCGGGGCCATCGACTGTACCCATGTAGAACTGGTGGTCCCACATGCCAATGAGGCAGTGTACCGTAACAGAAAGCTATACCACTCCATCAACGTCCAAATGGTATGTGACTCCAACAAGATCATCACACATTGCTGTGCCCGATATCCCGGTTCAACCCATGATGCAATGGTCCTGCGGAACTCGACAATACCACGATACATGGAGCGACATGCTGGACAACGTTCGTGGCTACTTGGTGAGTAGCAGGCCGACCACATGTCAGTGTGATGTGGATTGTGAGTGGGGGGGGAGATGCATACTCCAACTGGGCGTGAACTGGTGTCATGAGAAGAATGGGCATACATATTTGCATCACTGTACAGTGAGGCAGCCCACAATGGACCAGAGACAGAACCACATGCTGGTGAGTGCCACGACAAACATATCAATCCATTACGCCAAACAGGCCATTCCAAACAACATGCACACCGCACAACACACCATTCCCCCCATTACACAAATCAGCAACATGCATATCAAAATCACAACTGAAATGTACGCTGAACAACATCAGAAATGGTCCGCGCACATGAGTGCATACAAATGGATCCCCTGTAGCCATTGTGGTGAGGCACACCCGTACCCCACCACTGAATTGCCATCAAACAGCATGGGGACATCAACTAAGGAATGGCAGTGTACTAGCAGTGTGGCACTAACGTTGCCAGGGCCAGGAAACACAAATCACTTAAACTCAGGCGGGACATGGCAATCCCTGCCGTATGCATGCATGGTGCATGTCCACTTGCAAGGACCACCTCACCTTCCCACATTGCAGTTACCCTGATTGCCATGCGTGCTTGGATCTGTGGATGTCGTTGAATATGCAATGTTTGTTTGTGTGATATGTGCACGCTCCACATTATGTAGACACTTACACATACCCATTTTTGCACCCATGCAGGTGATGCAGGTTATCCCCTGAAGAGGTGGCTCCTTACCCCTGTGCGGAACCCACAGAACAGGCACGAAGAGGACTACAATCATGCACACACCCGTACCCGCGTGGTGATCGAGCAGACATTCGGCCTATTGAAGGAACGCTTCCGGTGCCTCAGCAGGTCGGGCGGGGCACTCCTGTACGGGCATGAGAAGGTGGCCAAGATCACCATGGCATGTGTCATGCTTCACAATATGTGTATCAGACGGAATGTGCCAATGCCCCCTGACATAGAACTGCGACCACCGTCTGAGGATGATGACGGGGATGAGGATGGAGGAGAGGGGGCTGCAGGTCATGCAGGTGGCGATGCCCATTAGGGACGTGCTGTGCGGCAGCACCTGATAGACCATTGTTTCTGATGCACATGGATTAGGAGGGTGCAATTGGTGTTCAGCTCAGGGCACGGGGTGTATGGAGGACATAAACACAGTGCACCCTTCAACAATAAAGCACACATACACAATGATCACTGTCCAGTCATGTGATTATCCATGCCATTACGTGTGTATTGAGCATTATGTCATTCAAACGTGCATGTACCCTCCACCCCAACAACCCTCACCCCCCTCCCCCCACAACTCCCCCAAACACCCTCACCCCCCTCCCCCCACAACTCCACCAAACACCCTCACCCCCCTCCCCCCACAACTCCCCCAAACACCCTCACCCCCCTCCCCCCACAACTCCCCCAAACACCCTCACCCCCCTCCCCCCACAACTCCACCGAACATGGTGTGCACATCAGTGCTGCATTAGTTCCCAAGTGTCAACAGGGACAGGCTGGCCCTACTTCCCTCCTCCACTACCACCATTGGGGGGTTGTGAGTCTGACCGCCGCAAGGACCGGCTGGACCTGCGCAGGATGGTTGTCTGGTCGTAGCTAGTAGACGAGGGGATGGCTGGTTGATCTGCTCCCTGTGAGTGACGCATGCTCTCCATCGCCTCAGCAATGCGCGTTAGGACCTGCCTCACAGCGACCATCTCGTCACATAGGCGCGTCGTTTTGCTGTCCATGGCAGCTTTCATGTCCCTTGACAACACCCGGATCTCCTCCCTGGTCGAGGCAGCCTCGCTCACTTGCCGGGCAACCAGGGCATTGAGCTCCTCCTGGCGCTGGCGTATCAGGCTCATGGTGTCGTCTGCGGCCCTGCCCCTGTTACTCCTCGGCGCAGCTTGCTGCATGTGGCCGACATCAGGTGAGCTCGCCACGGGACTGAATGACCCATCCATTGAATCTCCGGCATGCACCTCATGGATGCTGCCATTGGATGTGTTGCATGGGCTGTGGAGTGGGGACAGCTGGGTGCTGGGTGTACGCTGCCCTTCCGGTGTCGGACATGGGTCGTCCACATCACTCATAGGTGCCGTGGCTGCTGCTTCCCCGATGGAGCTATTGGCTGCGGACGGCGTGCCTTCTGGCACTGGCTCCTGAGTGGTGGGGGTGGGTGGTGGGGGTGCTGCCACAGTGTCGGATGGCATTTCGACCCTTGGTGTGGTCGTTGCGTGTGTGGCTTTTGAACGCTGGGCCACTCCAGATATCCCAGTGCCCCTCGATGTACTGGGCCTGGTGCCTGCATCCTTTCCCTTGGCCTGCTTTTTGGGTGGTGGGGCCTGCGTTGCAGAGTCCAGCTCCTCACTGTCAGAATGTGACCCTGTGGGGGAGCAAGACAGGGATAGCATCAGTGATGGGTCAACGTGCATCATGCATATGTTCTTGTTGCTGCAGTTCTTTGGATTTGGTTTGGGCCTGCAGGTTGTTGGCCAGATGGGTGGGTCATCCGGACATGTGTCAGGGTGACACGTGTGTGAGGTGCTGCATGCATGTGGTTATGTGGGGATGTGCACGGCATATATGCAGGGTTGTGTACATGTGTGTGTGATGACCCCATCCATTAGCTAATTCCCATTTCACATTTGGGGGAGGGACTCATGCTTAGCATTGCTGTGTTTTGCGTGGTCACTCACCTCCGTCTGACGTTGTTGCCACACCACACTCCATTCGGCCCACTCCCTCGATGGATTCTATGCCAATGGTGCTGGCACATGTCTCCTCCCACTCCTGCATCTTCATCGGGGATCCACCTCCGCCTCCTGTGCCCATGGCCAGATTCCTGTTGGCCGATAAAATGCTGCATACACGGAGGCGCAGATCATCCCACCGCTTGCGCACGTCCTTTACGGTGCGGGGGGTGGAGCCCACCGCACTGACTTTCTGCGCCACCTCAGCCCAGATTTCCTTTTTTCTCAGGAGTGCAGGGCGCCGCATGTCGCTAGCGAACACTACGTCTGCATTTGCAGCCAGGGTGTCTGCCAGCATTTTCAATTCCTCGTTTGAGAAGCGTTCTTTGCGCTGGCGCACATCGGCTTTCTTTAGGGCCTTGGGCATTGTTTGTTCTTGTGGGATGTGGTTTTGCCAGTCGTGGTGTTGCTGCAGGTCCTGAGTGCAGGGGATGGCAATGGATTGTGTTTTTAAAGATGGCCGCCGGGCTCTTTCCCGTTCCGGTGCGATGACGCTATTTCCGGTTCCGGTGTTTTACGGTGACCGCTAATAGCAGTGACCGCTAACAGCGGTGACCGCTAATAGCGTGCAGCATGAGGGCGGAGGTGCTATCAGCACTTTGGTCGGAGCCGGAAAGGTGCTTTTGCGCCATGGCGGTAGGGTCATTTACCGGCATGGCCCTATGCACGTGTCCGCTAACTCGTAATGGAACGCTCTCCTACGATGGCGGACACGCTAATAGCGCCATGACGGTAAATCACATTTTTTACCGCCTACCGTGTAATGAGGCCCAATGTGTCTGGGAAGACATTATGGACACTTTGAGATGAAAGCAGGCCATGCACTACAAGAACCAGAAGTCAGCGCAATCCCAGAGTACTTCAAACATCCCTACAGCCATTTAGCCCCAGAATAGGCAGACATGTGTTCTGTGAACAACCGGCATGTTTGCTGTTTTTTTTTTTGGGGAGGAATACTGTTCTCTGCATCACATGTGATCCCTGCAGCCTCGTCCGCTAACAACGAATGCATCTTGAAATACATAAACAAAACAATGAGTCACTCGGGAAGCACAGCTCTCAAAGCACAAATAATGCTGATGCATGTACACATTTAAAAACAAAATACTAAATAAATGATTGTAGAGATCAGAATGTGGGGATTCTTCCGATTGTTTTGAAAACACCTGCATACTTGGTATTTGCTAATATTCTATTTGGCACTAACCTATGTGTTTGAAGGTCTTCGTAGTGATAAACCCTGCTTTGTCGGGCAGGCATAGCCAGTAATGACCCGCCTGGCAGACCCGTCTGCAGAGAGTACCTTCCAAGGGCTCAGGAGCATTATGGCCCTGTCTGCTCCACGTCGCTGCATGTATCGCTATTAGCAACCCTGGACTCCCTTTTGTGGTGCTAATAAGATTTTCTTTCAAGGAAAAGGAGGTCTGATATTCGTGTGTGCCCAGTTTCCTTAAAAAGAAACTACAAACCAAGATGGCTGCCAGTCGTTTCTTCTCTATTTCCATGATTCTGGTGGCATTGCAGAGGGCTTGGAGAAAAGATAAGCATAAACGAGGGTTTGGGGGAAGCACGCTTTGGGAAGGACTTCATTGGGTGCTACTGGGGGAGGAGGTGCAGAGCATAGGGCAGGGAAAGGGGCAAATGTATCTGGGGCATGGGCCAGAACATGGAGACAATGGTAGACACCCGCGGAGGTGCATAGGTTGCTGAGAGAATTGTGGGTGGTTATTGGTGGATTCTGCCTACATTCCCAGATACCCGATTGGATGACCCCAGGAGCTGATATACTGTGCACTTTAAGTGAAGCCCACTTGTGCCAGACCACTGAAATGTCTTTAGCGCTCTAAGGAACCGCACCCACTCACCCACTGAAGGAAATGCATTCCCTCATGCAGAGAAGGAACTGTACCAAGGAAAAAGAAAGGCTTCCAGCCTGAGGCAGCTTCTAACCACACAAAACAGGACCTTATGACTTTCTTAAGCATGACATGTGGAAACGTGAGAGCTCTGTAGCTATCACTCAACAGACAGAGATAATCATTGGTTTCCCTAAGGGGTTGGGGAAAGGGAACGTTGGGGAGAGATACTAGTCAGAGAATCACAAGTGTATCCATCTCATTACAGGGCCCACTATCACTTCAATAAGATTTTAAAAAAAGAGATGCTTTACAAAAACAACTGCAGACTGCAGAACTTCCCAGAATTATCAGTGATTGCGAAGTAATCAAATATGAGAGCACAAACAAGGGCAAAGAGTGACTCTCACAACATGCTGATGAGACCAAGATAAGGTATTGCCTAATGCCAAGCACATGTGAATCAGCTATTCTGGTTATTGTGATGTTAGCGAGTTGAGTCCTCACCGAAGGGCAAGCAGGACAGAGGCTGTTGCACTGCGACAGAATGTAGGAACCACCAGTAAGGGCGCTAACAATTGTGTAGTAGAGATAAATGCCACGCAGGTGAAACCGCTCCCTGGAGATACTGAGTCTTCACCTTTAAATCCTTCAGGAGAAAGGTCTCATGCATCACCATTACTCCTCCCCAGCCAATCCCGGTACACATCCAGGTCTTCACTCCCACTAATGTCCCTCTGGCACTCTTAGGGAGATTCCAGGGGGTTGTCACCAAATTAACTGTCTTCCTGAATCAGTGATGGGTGCATTGTTGTGCCGCCACAGGCTTTTACAAATAACATCGCTAAGGTAGCACTTGCCACGTCCCATCTTGGGGGTAATGCAGCTAACCAGTCCCGCTCCTTGGATGGAAGAAAGGATCTCTTGGTTTTTAGGGAGAGTTAGAAAAGTTATATACATGTGTATGCACACTCAGGTCTTACAAAATGAACTCCTAACCTTAAGGCAAGCAAATAAAGACCCCTAACATGCATCGCCACGTGTAACCAGTTGAACGTAGAGAAGAAGACTTCCATATTTTGGCGGGGGTCTAAAAGGGGAACCTTAGGATGTCCTGTCACTGATGGTAAATCCACTTGAAACTTGTGCTAAGCTGAATCAGTGGTACAAATGAACTCCCTTAGCATACCCCCCAAGATTGAACTGCAATCATCTTGGAACACTGGGTGCTTAAGTGAACCCAGACAACTTAGGATGCATGGAAGCCATCAAGTAAGATGCAACATGACTGTTGTAGTCAACAGTAATTCAGCCTTTATAATGGCGTTTTGGGGCACTTCATCTGTGAAAGCCCGGCAAAGCTAAAAGGGGGAGAATTATCACATACAAACCACTGCAGGGAAATCACTGAAGCAACAATTGAGGCTTACCTGCCAAGTGTCCTGTCTACACAGGCATCCTAAGAAAGCCAGTGGGCCTCATTACAAAATCTTTGATGAGGAAAGAAAAAAGTGGTGGTAATTCCGTTACAGCCACTTTATTTGGCAGTAACAGAATTACTGCCATTTATCCCACAGTGTTGAATTATACATTAGGAGATAAACTGGAGGATTTACCTTCACCAAAAAGCTGGAGGTGAACCCAGTGCTTTACCACCACAAATCGGCAGATCTACCACAGTAATTCCGCCAGCAGTAAATCTGCCAGAAATCCCTATGGAGTCCTATGGACTCCAAACATGGGAAATTATCGCCACTTGGAACCCCGTTGTAACTCCACGGGACAATGTGGTGGTAACAGTCATCGATTTTGGTGGTAATTCAGTGGATTTACCACCGAATTACCACCAAACTCATAATAAGGTCCAATTGTTTGGTACACACAACTGACTATTCGCATGAGAGTTCAGTTTGGACCCTTACCCATTACTGATAATACAGAATTTGGAACAACAGGGAATTACTTAGACATTGTGTAGCATGGTGATGGTGAGTTTTCAGAAGTCCTTATTGTTTCATTTGGGGGAAGCGAGCCACTATGGACTGGGCTGGTTCAGGCGCTACCTGATGTGGCACCATCTTGCTCTCCCCCTAAAGACGTGTTAATAATGACTTAATGCTGATATCTGCAACCTTTGGCTCTCCAAATGTTTTGGACTACAACTTCCAGCAGCCATAGCCAGCAAATGTAAATGGTAAGGGAACAAATTGAGACCTGCAGGTTACAGACCTATGCCTTAAATGATGTTCCACAGTGAAGTACCGGCTAGCAGAACTACGTCTACCAGAGTGCCGTGCAAAGCCAAAGATCATAACCCAGAGAAGCCTACATGCATGGCTAAAGAACTGTGGTTTTGCGAGCCTGTGGAGGTCGCCAACTCTGAAGAAATGAATCAAGAAGCTCCCCAACAGGTGCGTGAAAGCCACCTCACAAACCGGGACCAGAGTCACAGTAGGGCATTTGTTTTGGGTAGCAGTGCAGAGCAACTGTCAACATCAGGGAGTAATCAAATATAGGGCTGGAGGCCGCAGGCGCTTTTAACACTTTACAGGCCCACACCAACAGTCATAACAACCCTGAAGCAAGGGAACAATACTGAGAGTCTATTAATAATATCTTAACAAGGGGTAATAGAGCCTATTCCGCAATTATCCAATCAGCTCTAAGAATGTAAACATCCATGAAGAAAAGCCTTTCGGGGTGATATGTACGATCTATCCCCTAGACAGGGCGGATTAAGGAGCACAGGGAAACACAGAGAGCAATGTACTTACTCCCAGACAAGGCCTACTTGCCTTCCTGCATTCCATTTACTCAAATGGAGATTTCTGATTACCAGACTGAATGGGAGAGGGCACTGTGGAGGTCAATCTGTGCTCATGTGAGTCCTGTGGCCATCAACCACTTCAACATCACAGGCCCTGTTCTGCAATGTCACAACAGGAACATTCTAGTCATCTTGCTCCTATATTTTTATCCAACCTCTCAAAAGAGCCCTAGAAACCTTGCTATTAGTACGATGAAAAGAATTTTATGTTCCTGACAAATCGAATGACGTGTATCATAACACGTCCTCACCACTGTTTACAAACACAGTTCTCACACAGTTTACAAATTCCCCCACCGGCCAATCGGAAAACAGAAAATGTTAGGCCAGTGGGGACGTTACATTAGGTAGGAAACCTTGCAAACCCTAGTAGTCATACTGGTGTGATCAGGGGGCTATTTTGAGTAGATCTATTTTGATGCATTATTCCCCACAGTTTTACGTAATTCTATGTATGCCTTGGCTCATCACCCATAATCTGGCTATAAAATGAGCAGCTTGTTATGTCATGTGGTTCTTCATAGTGCAACAATTCCTGTTACCCGGCCCTGCGTTCCAAAACAAAAGTGGTAGATTCACTCTCCGGCCAGTCCATACAAATTCTAATTGGGATCCCTGGGTTTTCACAGAAATTTGAGAATGTGTTGCTCAAAGACGAGTCTAATATGGTACCTCCTCATAGGTTGTATTATTTTCAAATTGACTTGTGCCAGGTGCCCAGATACCATGTAGCAGAATATACTCCCATATCAGCCCTGATATTAACATTTAAAGAAAATCTTGGACGAATACCTGCTAAGCAGATTTAAATGCCACTTCAATTCACTGGACACGTCATGAAGAAATAAGGGGCTTCAGGACATGTGCTGACTATCAGACGCTCATCAAGATGGCAGCCTAGAAACAATCCCTGTGCCCCTAATGTGAATACTTTTAGACCAAGTAAACAAGACGTGACCCCTGCAGTGCTTACCACTTGTCACAGGTCAGGAATGGAAGGGAGTAGCAAACAGGTTTTTTTGAGGACATATAGACGTTTCTTGTATGAACATACACTCTGTAATGCCCCAGTTGGATTTCTGTGTTTTATGAATGAACTGCTATCTGCATTCTGGATATGTGGGAGGAAGTACATATTGTAAAGGTGCAGAAGAATGACTCTGACACAAAGGTGGCATATTTGGGGCTACAGACTTTTATTAGTAAAATAAAGCAAGAGAAAACCTATCTCCCTATTCCTAAGGGGTGCGGGGGATCCCTGCCTCCCCTAAAGATCTACGATGACTGTCAGGATGTCTGTTAAAGTAAAAGTGTCCAGCGCCCTGTGTCAATAAAATCCTACTTCTGGCTCTTACACTATAAACTAATAAATAAAGCTGAGAATGCCTCCTTTTACCTGGGTTATGGTCAAAGTTCCACACAATGTTTCTTTGGTGGGCTAGGAGAATGCCACCCTTCTCCTGGGGTTCAGTCTCAAGCAACCTGGCGGAATGGCTCCCTTCCCCAGGTCACAAAGGTCCAATAAATACACAATGGGCCCTTGTTGGGCCAGGAGAATGCCTCCTTTCCACTGGCATTCAATCTCAAATAACCTGGCGGAATGGCTCCCTAGCCCAGGTAATAAAGTTCCAAATAAACACATACTTCATAAGCAAGGAGAATGCCTCCCTTCTTCTTGCGTTTGGTCTCATGCTCCAATTAGCCCAGGGGAATGACTCCCTTCCACCAGCTTGTTGGACGTTCCTCTGATCCACGGCACCAGGAGACTGACTCCCTTCTCCTGGTAGTTATGGCACAATCTCTTACAACCAGGGGGAATGACTCCCTTCCCCTAGCCTTCTCCTCATTGCGTTTCATACTTACACCAATCAACTCTGGGTGTTGTGAGGGGCTGCATCCCTGGTTTCTGTCTTCTTCTTCATTTGGCCCTCTTGGTCCAGTTGCCTGGCAAGTACTGCCACAAGGAAGATTACTCATATTACTCTCTGGGTTTGGGATCTACAACCCTTGTTTCTCTTGGCCTTTGGTTTGGCCCAGTTGGTTCACTTCCCTGCCAAGTACTGCCACGAGGAAGATGACTCATATCACTCTCTTGGTTTGGGTCCTTAACCCTTGTTTCTCTTCTTCTTAGGTATACCCACTTGGTTCACTTCCCTGCCAAGTACTGCCACGGGGAAGATGACTCGTATCACTCGCTTGGGTGGAGTATTCAACCCTTGTTTTTCTTCTTTGGTTTTTCCCACTTGGTTCACTTCCCTGCCAAGTACTGGCAAGAGGACGATGACTCGTATCATTCTTTTGCGTGGGGGCCACGACCCTGGTTTTTCTCCCCCTCTTTCTTTATGTCCCCTTGGCTGTCTCGTTTGCCAAGTACTGACACGAGGAAGATAGTCCTGCTTTTAATCTCGGTAAAGGGTTTGTGCCTCTCCCATAACTTTGTCTGCACCAGGGATGTGTGGCCGATTTCTTCTGGGGTCCTTCTGCTTGGTGTGCTGCAGAGGCTTCTCTGTGTCTCAGTTCCATCACCTTACAGATCTCCTACCCAGCCCTTGGAGTGAGGTTATGGACTCTGCTTCTTGCATTCACGTTACAGGCTGCCATCCTCCTGTGGCCTCCTGTAAGCTGCTCTGGTGTAGTAGTCCCATTGTCCTCTTGACTATGGGAGCAGACAGCTCTCGGCTCCGTCCTGGCCTTCTCCGCCTCTCATTCATGGTTCCCGGGCTTCACAGTCTCTCATCCTGGTTGACTGTGTCTTTCCGACAGACAGTCCTTCTTTGGTCTTTATCGCGCAAGCTGCACAATGCCTCTGCAGAAGTCTATACCGCAGCAGTTCCTTCTTAGTGTTATTTTTCATTGCTTCAGTGTCCCACCTCATTCTAGTACTTGGATTACCTATGTTCTTCTACGTCTCAGTACTTTTCAGCACCTTGATGTAGTCTGCTTTACAACAGCACATAGGCCTTGTCTCTACAAAGAGATTAGCAGAGGAAGAAGAGGCTAGAGTAGTTGGGGCTTTGATGGTCTTATATGGGCTATACCCTAGATGGTTGTCCTTCTCCCTAGGGAACCTCCCTAATATACCACCCCCAGGGGGACTATCAGGTAGTGGCCTCACCTCCCTGGCCTCATGAGGAGTTATCCCTCAGGAGAAGTGACGACATCTAATGATTTGTCACAATATAAATGATCATTTATTCAAATTCCTGCCGCAACTCATTCAACGCATGTTAACGGTACTCTTGCAACAGAGGAATAGAGTGTGCTGGAATTCAACGGGTAACATATAGTAAATGCATCCCTATATATAAAACACTTCAGAATGTTTCTGTACTCAGCTGATGCAATTTACCAGTGTTAAATTGCCCTCTTCTGTCCAAATGGCAAAGTGCATCCGCTTCAACAACAGCTGTCATTTCAGCATACGGATGAAATGTATCTGTGTTAGGTTGCCCCCTGCTCTCCAAATGGCAAAGTGCACCCACTTCAACAACAGCTATCATTTCAACAAACAAAATGAGCATGGTTCCATCCCGTCACCTTCACCTTCCACTATCGCAAACATTCGGAACAATTTCAAGTTACTTCTTTGCACCCCCAATTCTCTTCACACAGGGCACGGCTGTTCCAGTGTCAATGAACAGTTGATTACCAGCTCGATGTTTGAGTCTCTAAAGAGCGAAATGCTGTAGGACGAATGCATCCTCACAAGCTAAAACTGAAAGTAGATTCTATAATTAAGCTACTAACAATCTTATGCCATCACAGGGACTATGCATTGGAACCAAGTTGACAATTACGTATCTACAAAGACACATCATAGAGGCCTGTGTGATTGATGGAACTTAGATACTGTTCTTATACCGCATATACTTCTCATCCCATCTGATATGTTTATCGTTTTCAATGACCATTAATTAGTTTTGTTTATTATTTGTAGAGTGCACCTAACCCTTAGGTATCTGGGTGCTTGAACATAGGTAATTGTTACAGGTGTATATACATAGAAAAATGACAAGAGGCTTGTTGACATAGGTTACAAGTTGAATAAGGTGCTGACATCAGGGAAAAAATACAGAAACTGGCAGTTGAAGAGCAGTTGTCTCAGGAGGATAGCTCAGGGACAACGTTCTCACCTTGGAAGCAAGACAACACAGAGCAACATAGGTTCTGCGCTTAGAAACCTCTAGGTATTAAGCGCGTTATAAAAATAACCCATCATATCAATAAGTCACAGGGAACTACGCCCCCTTCCTGGAAGCGATCAGTGGTAATTCTGATATTTAAGAAGGGGGACAGAAGTGACCCTATGAATTACTGACAAATATCGACTTTAAGATATGCTAGAACAGCATATGTTATGCCGGGAACAGCTCGTATAATGTATTCGGCTAGTGAAACAGGGATTCTCTCTTCTGTATTATGCTACCCATTTGAAAAGGAACAGAAGGGCATTGGCGAGAGGAATATTATGGTTTTCGGTTGCATTTTTCAGCCAACAAAAATGTTATGACAACAACTGGTAATTTCTTGTAAATGCCCATAGAAGGAAGGTGGTGGAAGAAGCTTGATTGATGACTTCCTGTAATCTATACATTTCTGCACCTATGGCAACACCCCTGAAAGCAGCCTTGAGCTGTACACACTGCCAAGCTCCTTTGTCCATAGGTCACTCACTGTAGCAGCACATCCATGCTATCGGTTATAAATGTACAGAATGGGACAGATGGACAAAGAATGCACATTTTTGTTGGCATTCTATATGTTGGTACCATCAATTGTGTGAATGCGGAATACATTGTAAATATGTAAGTATCATCTCTGGTTTGACTATTGAATGTGATCTTCGCCGAACGAATGTAAACAAACAACTGACCTGTGGAGTCTGATGCACACCCCAAAGCATTAATAGGGATACAAATAAAACCAAAGCTCTTGTTCAATGGTTATCTGCCACGTGGTTAAAAAAAAGTCAAATGTTTTCTTAGATTCTTTACATTTTAACAGTGAGCCATACATCATTTCTCTGAAATGTTCCATTCCATCACAAGTGTGCTAAGAACATTAATTAATTTTAGTGGAACTGGAAGCAGAAAAGGCTGTCTTTGGTAAACTCTAGCGTTCTTACTGGTGGCCAGACTTTGCCAAAGATGTACAGCAGTACATTGACAGGATGGGACTGCCTCAGTTGGAGTTGCGTGACTCAAGTAATACCATGCTGCACCATTGTCCAAGTAAGAACAGGCACATTTTCTTTGCTTTGTTGGCACGTGGGTTGCTTTGATCTGGTGGCACCTCAGGTCTTCGGGGTCGCTGGCATGAGCAAGAAATGCTGTTGGGTGTGTGGTTCACTCTCTCTTTTCGCTTTCAATGTATTACTTTACGGCACTGGGTGCCTTTTTACAATATACAAGTGCCGCTGATGAGAGGGCGCTAAATTGTTTTGCATGATTTTAAAAGTGTTGTCCGATGTCATATATGGTTATTTCACCATTGTTTATTTTTGACAGATTTTGTCTATACCTGAAAAATGTCTTTTGTAGCCCTGATGAAGGCAGTGTTCACAAAAATGACGACACCTTTAGCCGAAACTCGAGTTGGCCAGTGATAAATGTATTGTGTTATTCAATGTATTATGTGTTTTTGTAATTAGCCTCTCCCGATGTGTTTAGAGTTCATTTTACCACGGGCCTGTATGAGTATAGATTTTTAATTGGCTTTCAAGTGTTTACCTAACAGTAGTAGACACTGTCATTTTTTCTTTATTATATTGTGCTTTTTGAGATGATTTTTATGTGATTGTGTATTATTTGAATAGTTGTGGCTGTGTACAACAGATGTGTGGGAAATGTTTCGGTAGGGATTTCTGTGTGATATTCTTCATTTGATGGTGTTCTCTTTGTGTTTATTGTATACATATATTTGTCTTCATATGATTGTTTATCATTGGATATAATGTGTTTTTCAAAATAATTGTTTTATATTGCAAATTGCCTTTTGACCATTTGACCTAAAAATGAAAGTGGGGGGACAACATACGCAGTGGGATGTGGCGTCACCAGAAATTAGTATATCAAGGTAACATATGCACATTTCATCAATTTGGCTTTGCATAACCACCCAAATTGCACAGGACTAATGGCATTTGCCTTTCATAAAATAAACACACACACAAAACCAAGAGAGGATATTTTCTTCCAATAGTGTTTTGAAAACATTAAAAGGTGTGCTTGTTTTAAACTCCAAGAACCAATAAAAATGTTTTCCCTGAAACTTGCAGTACCGAAATGGGACATCTCACCTTTAGTTGTAAGAATCTTCCTGTCAGAGGAAAAATACTGTGTCTCAGCCCGTGGAATCTCCTCACTAACCTCGGCCCTGTCTCCTCCCAGGTGATCCTCCTGTAGTACACCAGCCCCAGGGTTGGGATCATGAAGCTTCTACCTTCCCCAGGCCACCTGGGAGGAGAGTTTAGTCAGGGTTTCAGTGAGGGATCCATAGGATGCTTCACAAGGGGTAGTGCGATTTCCCAGAGATCCAAGCTCTCAGTAAGTTCCTAGAGCTTCAGTTCGGTCTCAAGCCGCAGTAATGTCCCAGGGTAGCCTCTCTGAGGCAGTGCTGGCTGATCGAATGATCCTTTTACAGTAGATGAGGGTGGCCCTAGGAAAGCAATAACAGAAAGATCTGCTAATGCTGTAACTGATCAAGCTAGAGCCAGAGGAGAGATAGGAGACCCACAGGCAATCATCTGATGTGGTCCAAGTGTCTCAAGCGATGACACCCAAGGTTACACTAGGTGCCATATCCCCTAAGGACTTGGTGCTGCCATATTTGGTGGGAAAAGATATATTTGATGGCTTGAGGCACTCGAATCAGCCTTCCAACTCCAAGAGGTGGTAGAGGATTGTGGGGTGACTCCTCATGATCCGTCTACTGCCGGCTGGAACTGTTGTTATCAATCATTTGGCTCCTGAGGAAAGGCACCTTTAAGTCAAATTAAAGGCTGTCATCCCTCAGAAACTTCTGAAAGATCCCAGAGCAATACCAAAGGCTCTGTAGAGAGTACACAAATAGTGAATCAAACCTTGTATTTATTTACCCATTAGTCCTTGAAATATCTTACTGGGTGGGTGTTAGGGAGAATTCTCAGAAATGTGCTAATTCTCTTCTACCTTAGAGACCCCCATCACCTTTGCTGGACTTTAGGACTTTTAATTTTTAACCTGGAGAGAGTGAGACCTTTTTCCCACACTCTCATGTATTTTCCTGTGATTTGAACTTTGTGTTTCTTTTGGTTGTGGAGTCTGACAAACTCCTTAGGCATCATCTTTTTACATTGTGGCACACAGCACCTTCAGTGCAGTGGCACAGGGAAGTCTCTTAGATTACCCAAAGCTTTAAATACCTTCTCCTGGATAAACTACTCTTTCCAAGAGCAGTGAAGTGAAATTGACTTTACTTACATTTTGTAACTTTGTCGACCCAGCACACACTATCTTACAATAGAGTGCTGGAGGGGTTACTTAGTATCCCTTTTGTCTAGTTTCTCATGTAACATTTTTAGGTTACCCTTTCTACAATTAATGGCTGGTGACAGTGGTTTCCTTTTTACTACCATTGAGTGTTTTTACTGCGGGCTGCATTCGTAGCTGCAGTAAGGCACCCATGGGTGCCCATGTTGTCAAAATGGCCAGAGTCCTCTTTTTTCACCATTTCTTGTTGGAAAGGCCCTCTTGAGATTTACTCTGCACGCCAAACCAGGTTCGGTCCCTTTGTTCATTTTGTGTTTGGCGGGTTTCACTGGTGAAGCCCGCCTCTGTGTTTGAATCCGTCAACTCTTGAACACGTAGAGTAGCCGACAAATTCTTCTATGCAATATATCCCTTTGAGTGGTGAGAAAAGACACCCAAAGCAATCTATTAGCTGGAAGAAGGACACCAGATGAACACCTCTCACGGACCGGACAGCCAAATGGAACAACCAGCAGACAAAGAACAGTACAGTCATCAAAAGTGTTTTTATGCAGGCAAGTACCATAAGCAGAATTCAACAAGCTAATCTGCATTGATGGTAAGGATGCTTCTGTCCTTCTGCTTGAGGAGCTTAGGTTGCTATCTGAGGTGTGATCCCCTGCAAGGCAACGTGTATGGTTGAACTTTACCCCTTTGGCAATGAGACAGATAGTGAGAACAAGGAGTCATGCAAAGGGGCTTACCGGCAGGTGATGTTTCCGAAGACGTGGAGTTGATGACTAAACTGGTACTTGATGAGAAGGAGGCAGTCTGTGCATGATCCCAAAGTTCCAAGTAAGCAAGAAACTGAACCAACGAAACGAGGACGCCTAACCCTAGGGTGGCACATGAGAGAATCTCTAGTTCCAGTTGGCCACCGGACCTGCCAGCACACAGACGCCTAAAGCAGGCAGTCTTGGTAGTCAATGAAGAAATCCAGAAACCAGAAGGAGTCTGCGACTTTTGGGCAATCCGTGGGACAAAACATAAGGCAGAGGCAAAACGAGTCGGGGAATCTAAATTGGTAACTTGCGGGCAGTGAAGTTTGAAAACGGCAAACAAGGGCAGTCTGTGAGACGAGATCCAAGGTCGATAAATTGTGGGCAACAGAGGGCAGGCAAGGCGAAGGCAAGGGAAATCCGTAGACATAGCACAAAGGTCAAAAAGGAGATCAAAGCAGGATGAAGCACAATGGGCCTCATTACACGGACGGCGGTAAGGAAATAACGTTACCGGTAAGTGAATACTGGTAACGCTAAATTTCCTATCCAATTACGACCCACACTTGCCTCTATTAGCGCCATCGTTAAGTACGGTGGCACTAATAGCGGCAAGTCCGTGGGCGCGCGACCCCCAGGTCGGAAATAGCGGCATGTCGATAATAGCATCCCATTACAAGGTAGGCACACACGGTAATAGCGGCATGGAAAAGACCCTAAAACACCCTACCGCCATGGCGCTAATACCGGCATCTTGAACCACCCGTTAAGAGACCTGAGCAGTCCACCTGCCACAGGTGGACACATCCAGCACAGGTGTAGGGGATGGAGACTGTGGCAGCACAAAAGGGCACACCACACCCCTTCCCACACCCCTTCCCACACAAAAATGCCTCCAATACTGCCTGCATTACATGGGCTGGAGGATGTGATTGTAGTGCGGCACCATCAACAGCACGAAGCACAGAGGAGACGCAGGAGGAGTAGGAGTAGGAGTAGGGCAAGACAGGCGCAGCAAGCACCAGCAGGGCATCCAGAAATACCACAGAACCAGCAGGAAAAGGACAAGAAAATTGCACATAGCCGTACCTGCGCTGTGATGGAGCAGGCATCCGGCCTCTACAACACACAGCACCGGTCCCTAAGCGTGCTGGGTGAATCCCTCCTGTACGGCCATGACAAAGTGCCGAAGTAAACCATGGCATGTGTGTTGCGGGACTGAAATTACATGAGGCGGGATGTGACTATGCCACCTGACATGCAAGCACAAGATGAGGATGATGTGGATGGTGATGAGGATGGTGCAAAAGGCCCGCAGGGACATGCAAGTGGCAATGTCCAGGCAGGACACGATGTGCGTCAGCATCTGATGCATCAGATTGCATGTCATACAAGGTATGACTGTAATGGATAAAGATGGGTATTACTGCCCTGATGCATGTGTTCAGTCCCACAAAGAACCATCTCCCCAATACAGTACACACACACAATGATGAATGCCAAGCCAGTGTAAACTTTCAAACAGTGTATTGTGAACAAAAGACAACAATAAGTGCAGGGCCCCAACTGTGAAAACACCCTTACCCCCCTCCCCCCACAACACTCCCAAAATCACCCTTACCCCCCTCCCCCACAACACTCCCAAAATCACCCTTACCCCCCTCCCCCCACAACACTCCCAAAAACACCCTTTCCCCCTTCCCCCCACAACACTCCCAAAATCACCCTTAGCCCCCTCCCCCCACAAAACTCCCAAATTCACCCTTACCCCCCTCCCCCCACAACACCCCCATGTGAGCCTCATGGCGTGAATGTGTCCCTCTCCACATGTGGCACCCAGTCCTTGCTGGCACTAATTGCCAGTGCCTGCTCCGTCATCTGGTGTTTGTGAAGTGGTGCACCGCAGGTTCCGCAGAGACCGGCGTAGGGGGCTACTTTGCCGTGAACTCCCAGAGGAGGTTGGGCCCGGTTCTTCCTGGGTTGGGAGTGGGCATCGGCGCTCAATTGCATCTGCTATGCGGTTCATGGCCCCCCTGAGTTTGGCCATTTCATTGCAGATTCGGTTTGTGCATGACTCCATGGCCTCCCTCGTCTGCTGTGCAAATGTACCAATGTCCTCCCTCAGGCGGCCTGTCTCAGCCACATGCTGCCCTACTAGACCAGTCATCTCGGTCTGCCTCTGAAAGATGGATGATAGGTCATGTCGCATGGTGGGTGCTGGTGGGATGGCCGATGTGCCTGGATCCATGGCACTTGCATCAGGTGAGAACACCTGGGGGCTCCATGGCCCTTCAAGGGTAGGGATGGGTGATTCTCCTTGGCTACCCGGACCTGATGACAGCCTCAGGCTTGACAGTAAGGGGCGTGTTGGTCTGGGGCTCTGGCTTAGATCCTCAATGCCCGGTGCTTCCTCCTAATCCGAAAGTGGGGCAGTGGCCACTGCCTCACCCGTTGAGCTGGTGGCAGCAGAGTGCATTCCCTCAATGCTGCCTTCACTTGCTGGGAGACACACTCCCGTGGGTGCCACGGCGGCAGCAGGCATTGCCTGTGGCTGCGTGCAACTGGTGCTCCTGCTGCCTTTGTCCCTGTGGTCGTGGTCACTCCTCCTGGCTGCCCTTGAGGATGTGGCGGTGTCCCCTGTGGCATCCCTCCTGGGTTTCTTGCTGGATGTGGGAGCAGGTGTGGAAGTGCGTGCCTCCTCAGTTTCTGTGTGTGATCCTGTACGGGCGAGAAATGTGGAAAATCATCAATAATGGGTCGACCTGTCTTATGCTGAATGAATACGTCATGCCGTTCTATGCATTTAGGGCTCTTTAGTGTGGATGCAGGTAATGGGGATGTTGGGTGGGTCATGCATGAATGGCTCTGTGTTGAACGGGTATGTGGTGATGCATGCATGTTTGTTTGTGGCTTGATCCACGGCATTCATATGGACACATGATTGGGGGGACCATCACACTTCACTGTGCATTGTTTGATGCATACACTCACCTCCATCAGACGAAATGGCCACGCCATGCTCCATTTGTCCAACTGCCTCGATGGATTCCACGCCGATTGTCGATGCACAGGTCTCCTTCCACTCACTGAGCTTAATCGGCGATTCGCTGCCTCCTCCTGTGCCCGTAGCCAGGTTGCGGTTTACGGATAGGATGTTCCTTACACGTAGCCAGAGGTCGTCCCACCTCTTTCGGCAGTCTTTAACTGTGCGGGTGGTGGTGCCTACCGCGCTGACCTTGTGGGCTTCCTCTTCCCAGATGGCCTTCTTCTTCAGGATGGTCTCCCGCCGCATGTCGTTGCAGAAGACCACCTGTGCATTTTCTGCTAGTGTCTGAGTGAGCATTATGAGCTCCTCCTTGCTGAACTTCTCCTTGCGTTGCCGCTCTGATGATTTTTTAACGGCCTTGGGCATCTTTACAGTGTCCTGGAAGGATTTCTGAACGTGTTTCCTGGTAAGGTGTCCTGGATAAGGAGGATGGCAATGGATTGTGTTTTTAAAGATGGCCGCCGTGCTGTTTCCCATTCCTGTGCGATGACGCTATTTCCGGTTCCGCAAATTAACGGTCACCACTATTAGCGGTGACCGCTAATGCCGATGTCCGCTAATTGCGGTGACCGCTATTTGCATGTGGCGGCAGGTCGGAAGTGCTAACAGCGCTTTCAAGGATGCCGTTAAGGGACTTTTTGGGGACTATTGCGGCATGGCGGTAGGATCATTACCGGCATGGCGCTATGCTCGTGCCCGCGAACTCGTAATGGCACGGAAATGGTGGCCTCTTGCGAGGGCGGACACGCAAATTACGCCATTCCGGTAAAATCCTATTTTTACCGCACAACGTGTAATGAGGCCCAATGTAACAAAGAGCTCAATCAGAAGCGCTGCCTCCATGTTTGGAACGGCTTAAAAGTCCAAGGTCACTTGACCTGGTGTTGCATGCCATGTGACAAGGCGCATGAAGAGGACGCCATAGTCGCCAGGGTAACTGCCAGCGCTCCAATAATCGGGTTTGTCCTGAGACGGAATGTGCCAGGAACAGCGCTGGGAACGGTGTGGGGAGTCATGGTGAGTCAAAGCTTTATCTGGAAGTTGGTTCTTGTTACTCGTGGCTAGTCCTCTGATTCCTGATACTCTGGCTCCAGTGTTTTTGGCAGGGCAGGAAGCAAGGGAGGATCCTGAAACTCCATGTGCTTAGTCTCCTTGGTTACAGGAATGCACCCAAAGATGATTGGCTAGCTGGCTGGCTGTCCTTGGAGGACAGCCACCCTGCTGTGTGATTGACAGCTAGGCTGCGGATGAATGGGAGAAACCTCATAAAAGTCGAGGTCTTTTGCTTGGAAGGAGAGTCGACCACTGGACAAAGGAATCCGAAGAAGAACTTGGAAGAGACACTTGCTGCAACTCCTGGACCGTTGGTTTTCCCGGTGAAGCCCTGCTGTAGTGCTGAAGCTCCGAATTCGCCTCGACTAGAGAAGCACTGCAAAGGACGACTTCTCCCCTTGGGTTGGTGGGACCAGTCGACCCCAGGACATCAGCTGGAAATCCTCTCGAAGCTAGCTGTACTTCCACTGCTGCTGCAGGAACCAATTACCAGGGGGGAGAAACACCAGAATTGAGTGCATCGTTTTTAAGTCAGACCCAAGCACCAGGAAGATCCTCTGGACTCCCATCAAGCAGGACTAACCAAGCCTGAGCCACCTCAACGGAGTGCTGGACCCCAGAAGCAAGGACAGTTCACCAAGTGTCCGAGAACCGCAGTGGTGTTATTGCGGAGTAGCTGAAACCACGAAGTGCCGCTGATCTGAAGTTTGCCCATTGCTGCTGCAGACCTTAGAATCGTAGTGCAGGAGGCCCCAGACGTCCACCCTCTTGTCCCCACAACTGAAGCCCAGGAACACAAGGATCTGACATACTGCAACAGGAACAGAAGTCAGCTGGAAACTATTTCTTCAGACTTAAGGTATTGTAAACTAAGGGGTACCTACTTCTTGTTGTGTAACTTACTAGTTCTCAGTTGAGACTAGCCTTTGTTACCTCTTGCAGAGTTGCTTGCAGCTTTGCACATCAGAAGCCACCCAGCTTGTGGCCCAACAGGGATTTCTTTTGCAACAAAAACTCTCTATAACATTGTGCAAGAATTTTTACTTACCTGCAAGAAGAACTTCAGCTCCCCTAGACTTTGCTCAATTGACATTGGCTGTCCTGGCTCCCTGTTAGACTCTTCTTTGTGTTTTGACCTGTCTTCCAAAAAGTCACACATTCTTTACTTGTGTAGCTGGGAAAGGGTTAATCTGCATTGCATTGGGGCAGGGGGAGGGGGTTTAAAAGTACTTACCAGTTTGAGAAACTTTTTAACCAATCTTTTCTCCCTCTAACCTTTTCCTTTTGACACCAACCTCAGTATTGCTTTAAATTTACCAGTGATATATCAATGCCCACAGTGTCCTAGATATGTAAGTCACTTCAGGGTGTAGGAAGTGTCTGTGTGCCATCCCCAATGGGTATCTACTGATTTACTGAAACTGAGAATGTGTATTTTTTAAGTATATTTTAAGTGTTACATATTTGCTCCCTTCTCAAGAAGGCTTATTCAAACTGACTGTTAATAAATCATTTTTAATCAAGAAACCTTGAGTATACGTTTTATTTGGATACTTGTCACTGTGAAACTCTATGTTCCAACCCTACCCCTCACATTGACCCCTTTTCAGATATGTCTGGTTGCTCTGCCACACTACCAACCTGTGTAGTACAGACTTATAGCAAAGGTTGGATTAACTATTGCCAGGAGGACAAGGTTGCTGTAGTCTCCCACAGGGTACTGCATATAATCTTGCCTAACATTGGGACACTGGAAACAAAGCTGAAACACATTTGACGGAATGTTTAATTTCATTGCATGTGAGCCCATCCTTAAAGAGTATGGGCCTCATCACGAGTTGGGCAGTATCCCGGCAGTATTGCAGCCGGGATACTGCCCGAGCTAATAGCGTTACTGCCAAACGGTCCAGCGTTATTGGTCCATTGGAACCCAATGGGGCCTTTTCGGCGCAATTAGCGCGCACTAATAGCGCTGCACTAATTGCGCCCGAAAATGGGCGTTAAATTGGCACATATAACCCAGCTTAGAGCTGGGGGTAAATGCTGCAAGGCTTGTGATTGGGCGGACCCTTAAATGTGGCAGTAATAGCGTTACTGCTGCATTTAAGGCTACCGCCCAACTCGTGATGAGGCCCTGTGAGGCAAAGTTACAACAGCATCTAGTGGACATGAACATCACAGACCCTAGGGAGCTTGGAAAGGCTGCCAATAGGTATGTGAGTACCCAAATCCAGAACAAGGCTCAAGTGAATACATCCAAACCAGAAGAAAAGGCATCTGATAAAAGTAAATCAAAGAAGGGCAAGGACAAAGGTTCTCACCTGTTTGCCAAGGAAGGCCCCAAAAGTACAATGGGAAATCCTAGCCACATGGCTCATCAGCACCTACAGAAATTAAGCGTGAAGATACACATAACACTGGGGCACTAGCATGCTCAAAATCCAAAGGATTATTTCTGTTTGGGTAAATGACACACAGAAAAGGAGATTCAGCCTGTAAGATTAGACCTACACAAACTGCAGTCAGTGCTGGCCTCATGGAGGAGTCCATAACCAGTGTGGGCATTTTAGCAGCTTATGTTCCATTGGGCCAGAGAGTGGCCCAATGTTCCCTTATGATTCTAAGTGGGAAGGTACCAAGCCCCCTGAGAAGGCACTGCTTCTGCAAATACTCAGATCTTTGTGGATCACATCTTGATTATCCGTAATTAAGTTCCTGCAATATGTGACATTGCTGATACTGCCACTGCTGTTCGGCAACAGCGAGTACAAGAAGGACAGATAATTCCCGGTTGAGGCAGGTTAGTAGGGGGTTTTGATTGCCTCAGCCAATGCCCTCTGGAGATGGTGGGGTTTAGCTGGAGGGGGGAACCACTCAGCGCTGATTTTCTGTAAAAGACAATTCCTGTTGACCGTGTATTAGGAAATGGCCTTCCTGACCTAGAGATGATCACCATAGTCACTAGATTCAGGACCAAATAGGAAGCCAGGGAAGCAGCACTTGAGGCCATGGGCCCATGGGAACATTCAGCTGGAGAAAGCGAAAGACTGTAGACCACAGTAGCACCAAGTACAGCTCCCAAGTCCACTTTGGAGCCTACTCCTGCAAGAGAGGACCCACTGGCAACTGATGTGTGAACGGCAGTGGCACAGGATGCAGTAATTTTAGGGTTGCCTACTCGCATAGAATCACAGCATGAGATAGAGGGCATGGTTGCTTCAAACCTCAAAGGCCCTCAACAACTGAGTGAGTCTGCCTTGGGTAGGAGGCCCAGATCAGATGACTTTTGCAAGGTGCAGAGGAACTTTTGCAAGGTGCAGAGGAATGGCCACACTCAGACAGGTCTGAGGAAGAGGACAGACAAACAAACTCAGGTCGAGGCCCCTGGGTTGTTCAAGGTAGCAAAGGAGAATGGTCAGGAGTACACTGAGACCAAGAATTCTCTGATAGTGGGACACCAGAGATTGGTTGTGTCCAAATGCCCCAAAATGTTCCTACAGGACTTGGCTCATGGCATTTCTTTGGCAGGTCACTTAGCAATTACTAAGACAACAGACAGATTGTCCATTTGTAATGGCCTCAAATGGACATAAAAATCAAATACGTTGTCCAGTGCTGTCATACTTGCCAAGCTTCTGGTATGTCAGATGGGGAGGGACAAAGCCCACCTTAATTCCTCTAACATTCGCTGGGCAGCCTTTTGAGAGGATTGGCATGGGCATTGCGGGTCCTTTGGATCCCCAAACCACCTCAGGGAACCAATACATTTTGGTTGTGGTAGGCCATGCCACCCAGGACCCTGGAGAAGACCCTTGAGTATCAAAGCCCCTGTGGTGGCAAAGGCTCTTATATATATTTCCTTTCATGTGGAGTTTCCTAAATGAGTAATTCCTGACAGGATGCCCAACTTCATATCTGCATATATCAGGGCAATGTGGGAAATAGTATGGAGTAATTTACAAGCTTACAGCTTTACATCCCCAAAACAAGGGCCTGGATGAGAGCTTTAACAAGACCCTTAAAGGCATGATTGGAGGTCTTGAGGAACATATAAGGAGAAGGTTAGCTATTCCCTTGCCATGCTTGTTGTTCGCTTACACAGAGGGGCCACAGAATGGAGTAAGGTTCCTTCCCTTTGAGCTTCTGCTTGGCCATCTTGTTAGGAGTCCTCTAAGTTTGGTGCTTGAAGGGTAGGAGGAGTATCTCTGAATTATTTCCCATGACTTAGTGTATTAAGTGCTTGGGCATAGGGCCAGAATGTACATACAACAGTCTACAAAGAATCTCAAGGCTAGCCATGAGCAGATGAAGCACTGTCAAAACCAAAAAGCCATTGTGACCAAATTTACATAGGACATATGGTCTTGATTAAGTTAAAAGTCACACCTAATGCCATTCAATATAAGTAGACTGGACCCTACATGGTTCTAGAAAATATTAGTGGGATTAAATACCTAATTGGTACAAAGGCTCCTAGGCAGATGCATAGGGATTTTCATGTCAACTGGCTGAATCGTCATTGCAGCAGGGATGACTTGGTGTTTGCTCTAGTGACTGATGGGGACTCTGAAGAGGAGAAAGATTTCCATCCAGGCATACTACATTCAGGAGCCCTAGGTGACTTTATCGAGGAGGTACACAAAGGACGGCCTGCAGCTGTTGTGCCATTTTGCTAAACTGTTTTCACTGATTCCAGGTCATAAAGACTGGTGTGTCCATGGCATAGACGGAGTAGACAGTAATGCATTGTGATTCCTGTATTTCCATGTTTGAGTTTGGTAGTTGGGGCAATATGCATGACTTTTCTTCTACTGCACAGTCCTGCTGGGCCTAGTCCTTTGTGTTGGTGGATGTCATGTTAGGGGTAAGAGTGCAGGTCCTGCATGTACAGGGCCTTGACAGGGCATGCACGGATCTGTGCTAGTGATGCCCCCTCAACCTACTCTTCACATAACATTCAGCTTGTACTGAAACATCACATTGCGTGATGGCACTTGTACTCACCCAGAATCCATGTGTGTTGGCCTCTGTACCTGTGCATGCACAATGGCAGGCTGCTATTGCACAGGATCATGGTATCATGGTTGGATCCAGGAAAGTGTGTGCAGCAGTGAGTGATGGTCAGGTGTGGGTCTTATGCACTCCTCTTGAGTGGATTGGGTGCCACTGTGACTTGAATTCCATCACCTGTATGCATTTACCTCCACCCTTTAGGAGGTATTAGGTGGCGGTAACTGTCATACAGCCTCTTCTGTTTCTCTTGGCCTCTGTTTTGCAATACCTGTTGGCCAAGGTACCTGATGATTCTTTGGCAGTCTTTCATAGCTTGAACAAACTTCACTGGTTCCCATCCTTGTCCCCTGGCCTCCTTCCTATTCTTCCAGGACATCATGGGCTCGTTCGGTAGGCCAGCCTGGAGCAATAATAACCCGTGGAGGCTTGGGTTGTATTCCTGGCAGCAAAACATTCCCACTGTAGTAGCTCCTCTCAGTTTCTGGTATTCTGTCATACACATTTCCTGCAATTGTTCTTTAAAGTCTGAATAAAATTCTTCACCAGCCAGTCGGTTTGACAGTGCAGAGGATCTCAATTTCTAACAGTCTATTTAGATATTTCATGACTCAGGAGATGAAGGTTCTCTGATAGGTGAGTATTGATGTGGTAATCCCATAGGGTAGAAATATGGTATTACATGTTTAATGATACCCTGGGCACTGTTACTCTTAGTGGAAAATGCTTATGGGTACCAAGTGATGTAAATTGTAAATTTGTAGGATAAATGTTTCCCACCTTGATGGGACTCAGAAGAGCCATACATACTCTGCAAAAAAGTTCTTCAGTTATGGGTAAGAGTTGGAGGAGTGCTCTGTCAATATCATTCCAGCAGGTTCCATGGCAAAAGGGACAGTCCAGGCAATATTTTGGGATTTGCTGAGGGAACACCAGCCAAAAAAATGTTGCTCAGTTTAAGTGACACCTTGATGTCTGGCCAAGAGGTGGGAATCAGCAAGTTATAGGACAGCCATTCAGAACTGGCTAGGGACTAACAGTTTATAAATAGGTTAACCATCTCATTTGACATTGTCAGTGACCTAATACAATAACCACTCCTTCTCCACAAACTCAGCTCCCCAAGGGTTCTATCCTCCACTTCAGTGGCAGCCATATCAAAAGGTGGCCCTACGGAAAAGATGCTGTGCTGTGAGATTAAAGGTTCTGGTTCTCTCTCAGTATCTCTATCACCTCACCCAGAAAGTAGAAGGATCCAAATCTCAAAGTACCCATCGTGGATCTGTCCAACTCCAGGGTTTCTTCTGCATCAGTGGGGTGTACTGTTTGCAGATCAATTGGACAGTTGGGTTTCACTCTTGCACCTGAAATATTTCAGTCCCATAGTTAAAGAGTAAGACCATACTCACTTCTCTATAGTCTCGATAAATGACTCTGGACTCCAGGACTATTCCATATATAACACCCCAATCTTGAATTTTGGCCCAGATATCCGTAGATCCCGTCTGGCAGTGTGACCTTTAAGCCATGGAGAAAAGAGTGCATCCCCTTGGCACTATCTCCACTGTCTCCATACTATAAAAGTCCCATGCTGCAGTGCATTAATTGTCTTAGGTGGATAGTTGAGCAATGGCTGTGGTGCACATTAGTCTCAATTTAGAAGTGGGACTGACCTACATGAGAGTCTCTGCTCCACCCGTTAGGTGACCACCGTAGGATGCACACAGACTCCACTCTGAAGAATAATTCACAAGCTAATTTCCCAGTAGCAATGCATGTTTCCTAAGGGTTTCTTAACCCGTCTAGGTGCAGCCTACAGTAGGATTCACTGGGGTTGTAAAACATTTTCTTACGACCTCATTCTGAAAGAATATAATGCCTCTCAGTCAGTTGGGTTGTCTGTCTGATCAGCTGATGGCATAGCAGCAGCTCCTCTGTTGGATAGAGGAGGACTCATGGTTTACCTATACTGTTGCCTACCACATTGCCTCTTTTCAAGGATGGGCTTCCCACCTTCCCAATATCATGGCTTTCCACAACATTGCCCTGACTGTTCCTCCTCTATCCACCACTCCTCCACGTCTACCACTTCAACCACCTTTAACTCTGACACCCTTCTTTAACAATCACAATGCATTTAGGACACATTCCTACACAATCGAAGGAACAGTTCAGCACTGCACAATGTCAATTTCACACTACCAGACAGTGATGGAACCTATATGTGCATCCACAACGGCAGGAACTTAGACCCCACAAATAAGTACAAAAAGAAGCGATCCCCCAGCAGGGCACTGTCTTGATAGCACAGAGCAGCACCAACACAGGCAACATGTACACTGAAAATCCTTCACAGGCCATGTCTGGAACAAATGGTGTGTCAGCTTTGTGCACAGTGTACCTCAATGTGACAATGCATATGTACCACCGTAGTAAATCTCACTGCATGCAATTTCAGGGAATGAAAAGAATGATGTACAAATGTACCATGACTGCATCTAGAGAGTGTCCATCAACAAGCTGTGTAACATGCATTGTATACTCAATGCACTGTGACTGATACCTGTCTCTTATGCACTTACAGGTGACCCTGGTTTCCCACAGCTCCCATGGATGATGGTGCCTGTGAGAAAACCACATACACCACAGGAGGTGGGCTACAACCAGGCCTATGTCAGGACCAGGCTCAGCAATGAGCAGACATTTGGTCTGCTGAAGGCACATTTCAGGTTTCTGGACCCTACCGGAGGGGCCCTCATGTACAGGCCTGATAAGCTTGGTCAGATATTTGTGGCTTGTGCCATGTTGCACAACATATCCCTCAGGCCCCCTGATCTGGACATGCCGCCGCCAGCAGACGACAAAGCACTGTCTGCTGATGCACTTCTGCCTCACAGTGAGCATTAGGAAGCCAGGGGTAGATGCCTGGTGCATCAGGAACTCAATTAACATTATTACTAGTAACTTCATTTTCCACATGCATCACACGTCTGTATTTATGCACTTTATTAATATATCATCTTCACAAAAAAGCACTGTCCTCGCATTTCTCAAAGTTAACATTTTTTATTGTGACCTTTCATGCATATCCCTCCCCAGCCACCTCGCCCATCCCCAACACACCATCCCCAACACCCTTCACCCAACACTCTCCCCCACCTCCCCATCCCCAACACACCATGGCGAGTTCCCCATCACCTCCCCAATCCCCATCAAACAATCCACAACACCCCTCCCCACCCACCTCCCCTATCCCCAACTCACCATCCACAACACCCATGCCTTCCCACCTCCCTTGTGCCTAGGAAAATAGTGTCATATCATGTCACTTCCACTGCCCCTTGCCAGCCTGCTTGGGCAGGCTTGGGGACCCAGGCAATGACCCCTCTGGGAGGGTGATGGAGGTCGAGGGCTCGGATTCCTGGACCCAGATATGTTGCAATGTGAGGAGCATGCATGAATGCATGGACTCAGCAAAGGTATGCCATTGGTATGCTCCCTCATCCTCTGTCCAACAGTAGTGATGGCAGCAGTCGATATGAAGAGCTGCTGGCACTGGTGGCCCAGGGACCTGGAAATCCTCCTGTATGATCGATGTACACTATCCCTGATGGCCTGTAAGTGCTGCACCTGCAGCTCTGCAAGGTTTTATATGTGACCTGCCACTGCTCCATGGCATCCAGCCTTGCCCAGAGTGCATCCAGTGAGTGCAACAGGCTCTGCACTCTGTAGAGGGCCAGGGCTGAAGTATGGCGCCTTGAAGCCTGTGTATTCCTCCTCCCTATCTGGAGTACCATCAGTACCCGTGGCTTCCCCAGCCTGGTGCTGGTAATGCCTGTCTGACACAGGTGACAAGGGGGTCTTAGGGGGCAGATGGGTGGTTGCGGGTGTGTAAGTGGCACCTTGCCCCTTGGGAATCACCACAGGCACTGGCGCTGGTCTGGCTGTCACAGCTGGCTGGGGTTGCTGTACCTGCAGCAGCATGCACAGTGCCTCCTATGCCATCTGCAGAGCTGGCGGATGTGCCACAGGGCACAGATGTGGGGACAGTGGGTGTCTCCATGCTTAGCACGGAAGACTTGGTGCTGGTGTCATGTGGCTTGGTGCCTCCCTCCTGCTCTTCCTCCCACTACTCCCATGGCCGGGCCATTCAGGGTGGAGGTAGTTATACTGCCAGTGGTGGAAGTCACCTTGGCAGTGGAGGGCCCTTCCTCTTCAGCCTGAGTCGACTGTGAACCAGTAGGGTTGATACTAGTATGCATGATGACTGACAGCATGTCAATAAGTGGGCTAGCAAGACAATCATGCAACATGAAGTATGATCTTCCTACACACATTTTGTATGACGGGCAGGGTCAGTTTCAGGCCAATGATTACAGCTAATGCTAAGCGGGAATAGTGTCTGCTCAGTTTGTGCACGACACATACATGTGCACATTTCCTGTTGGCCTGCCAATATGGCTTGTTGCTGTGGTGATGCAGGAGGTTAACTTTGCAAAATGGACTGTCACAGAACACATAGGTGCTTGTTAAATGACTCCAATCAAGCAATCCCACTAAGTCAGTGCGTGGTCTGGGATGCCCAAGGGAAGCTCTTATTTATATATTTTTATGTCCAGTTCGTGTACTCTGGATGACAACCCTTATATAACACCCCTCTCTTAGAATCCCCCTGACCCCACTGAGCCAAGAAGTAAGTTTGTTTTGCAAATTTAAAAGGTTTATTTGAGAATTAAACAATATATGTATATATATATATCGCACTTTTATAATAAATTAATAATTGATATCACACTTGTGAATATGAGAAGTAATCAGCAATAGGTAATCCTACAATAGCACAGTTCTGGTGACTTATGACTAGGAACAGGGGAATAAGGTATCAGAGAATGCTTTATGGTTTCAAGGAGATGCAAAGATGAATAAAAGGCAGTACAGAAATAAACTTGATATGATTTCAGCAAAAGATAATGTGATCACTTTTTCTTTGACAATTCACTCCCCCCCTATGCAATGTAAGGAGATGGAAGTAACACACACAATTCTCAGGAATACACACCAATGCAATACAAAGTTCCAGTTCCCCCCAGCGAGCTTAGAGGAAAACAGGAATGATTTTAAACACAGGCAAAATCCTTTTAAATGTGGTGGCAATGAAGTGAAAAATATACTTAAATTGCTTTTAATTCCCTATAGGAGGTTCAGGGTGAGTGAGAGATACTTTAAATCAGTTCAGGCCAGCCCTATCAATGATTCAGGGATGGTTATCAAGTTGAAAACAGAATTCCGTGATGGAAGCAAAAGACAAATGTTTTTACACGTGGCTGGAATGTAGCAAAATGTCAAATCGCGGCAATTTAGTCGCATGCGTCAAGCGCAATTACGGAGGAAGTACAAGGAGTAGAAAGACGGTTTTAGGCTCGTTGGAAAGCTTAAATTTCGTTGCTAGGACAAACGGTTCCGGAGATACGGACGATTTTGTGAAGGTAGATTCTCTAAATTAAAATAAAGCTCAGAACGACAAATGACAGTTTTGCAGCTTTAGAATGACACAATTTCTAGGATGCAGTTCTGAATAGGTTAAAATAGTTTGAATTAGATTATATTAAACTAAGAGATTGGGTTTTGCACAGTTCTGGCTGAATACTCACACTATATTTTGGACAGGAATGCGACTTCGTCACAGATCGGGTCAGGATTGGCTGCGGTTCTCTCGCCACTTGGTACTGGTTCTGCGCACAGTGATCTGGGTCAGCTCTGCTCTGCTGGTCTGGTCTGGCACTCGGTACTGTACGGATCTCTGGACCTCTGGTCTCTCTGGATACAGCACTGCTTTCTGGGTCTGCTACCGGTTCTGGCAAAAGTTCTAGGCAAAGAATTCAAACAGCTCGCCCGGCTGTGAATAGTTTGGTTAGGTTTTGAGGCCTGCTGAAGAGACCTCAGCTTGTGTGTTAGGCCTTTGCTTTAAGTTCTGGAGTCAGAGTTCTAAGTTCTGGTCTCTGTCTTGCTGGAGTCAGTTCGGATCTCTGGATGTGAAGTCGTCTGTCAGCGTGCTCCGCAAGGAAATGGAAATTGAATGTCCCTACCTATCCTGCACAGTCTCCTTTTATGTGTTTAGAAAGTGGGTGTGTCGGCTCATTCTGCATGCCCAACCCTCTCAACTTATCATTGGCCAGTTCCTCCTCTCTCCCTTGATTGGGGGAACTGAGTTGTGAGTCAGAGTGATGCTGCCATTTACAATCTATTGAAGAAACGCCCCTTTGCTTTTGCTTTAGAAAATCATTCTCATAACTAAACATATTTCCCAAACGCACAAGTGGTTGACATTACATGTACAGATTGCAGATGACTTAAGGTACATTCTGGCCCAACTCTGATCTTCCTGGGGGCTTGCATTAAAAAATGGCAACTTATTTTCGTTTTTAGTTGGTTTATCAATGTTAAATCTTTACCAAAAATTACCCAAATGTACACCCCCCTTCTACACATATTCCAGTAATTTACCAGGTCTCTAGCATAAGCACAGTGTCTGCAGTATTGATAATTAGCGGGGTTCTGTCCTAGAACACCGCACAAATTGGAGTTTGGTCTCAAATCGTGAGGGCCTTTTCCATTTTGTGGACCCCCAAATTGCACATTTCTGTGAGCTTAATACAAGATTTTATAAGCAATTTAATCAAACATACATTTGCTGCAATATGAATTCACACTCCAGTCTGGCCTGCCCCTAGGAACTGTGAGAGTCAGGGATCACGTGTCTCTCCTACCAGGCAGAGCTCTGTTTATAGTCAACACCCAAATCAGCATATCCTATTCAATGGAAAGAGTCTACTGTGTCGGCTGAGGTCAGCAGGCCAGGGGGCCACTCTGCATTTGGTTAGCATGTCCATGTGATCTCCTGGGCTGTTGCTGGTAAGGGCTGGTGTGAATGCTTCCCATGGACAGAGGCTCTTTGAACTGTTAATTGATTCAGCCTGCCTCCTGGGAACAAACCTTTGAAGTCCCAGTTAGCTCAGGATCCTCTTGCATTCCTGAGATACAGTTCTACTGTCAGAGTTTAGATCGCTAGCGCCAGCTTGTGTACAAAGCTGGTACTGCACCCATTTTTTTAGGAGTTGTCTTGAATTTGACAGGAGGATTTTGCTTGACAGCTCTAATCCTTGCTGCCATTGTTTTGATGGGCATCCTTACAGTAGAGTGGTTATGTGGAACCCCCCACAAGAAGGTTGAATCTTTAGAGTGGTCTTGTGCTCATGATTTTAGCAACTTTTTGACATCAATTAAAAACGGATTTTGAACAAAGGGTCTCCTGTATTAGCTATCTTGCAATGTTTGAAATGGACATTTTGAGCTTGCACTTTAGAGAAACAGAGGTGATTTCAAGGCGCTTTTGATCTAACAGGCGCAACTATTTTTCCTATGGCACCACCTTTCACCCCTGGCGCTTCCGGTTCATCATGCTTGCAATGGTGGGTGGCAGGTTAGGCGACCATTTTGGTGTGCGCAAAACTGCGCGGTTCTCCTGGTTCTGGGATAGAATGATGGGCAGCGACAGCTCAATCCCCACATCTACCCAGTCTATTGATTTAGTTTTGTTCTGGGATAGAATGATGGGCGGCGACAGCTCATCCCCACATCTACCCAGTCCATTGATTCAGTTTTTGTTGTCGCCTAATAATTCAACAGGGGTCAAAACCCTTGACATGCTTCTCATGGCTCCATGGCTTCACATGCACATTTCCCATACAGTGCATGCACATCAAAAGAGTATCCCCTATTCCCGGAAACATGCATGTAGTCAATGTGCCTTTGTACTGATTACCATGTGGTTGCCTATTCCCCTGACCCCCTGACCATTGTGCTCATATATGCTGGGGGACACATGCTTTTGGCTAGTGCATTCACATGGGAGTGGGAACTGAAAGACTCACCACAATCCCCTTGGCTGCTTGCTTCAACTTCTGCGCTGCCGATCCCCTCTAGCCCTTCCATGTGGAGAACGGAGTTGGCCTTTGCCTCCCATGGAGTCAGGGCAAGGGGTTTCAATGGGCTACCTCCTGTGGATGAGGTCTCTCACCTGTGCCCGATGATGAGGCTGCAGACCCTGGCCTTCAGGTCACCCCACCTCTTGCAGCAGTCTACACTGTCCTGTGGGACAATGCCCACTACCATTACATTGTCCCTGATGGTCGCCCAGATGCCCCTCTAGCCAGAGGTCTTTGGTTTCTGCTTCCACACAGCTCTTCAGCATGGCAGACAACCTTATCCACCAGCACTAGCAGATTAACCACTGTAGGTTTATATTTGCGCAGCCTCATCTCTGGAACCTTTCCTTTCCCCTTTTCCTGGGACATGATTCCGACAAGTTTGTCTCTGGATGGCAACAGGAAATGGGAGTGTTAAGACTGGAAGGGGTATCTGTACTTCTGCTTCCTATATCGTAGGCTAAAGGCACATAACAACCCCAGCACAGCTCTTAATTTGGTAGCTATGGACGCGAAGCCAGGCTTAAGCTTTCAGAAGCAGGTTCTTAAGTACAATGAATCCCCAAAGCCCCTACAAAGAAATGTCCACACACTATGGTAAGTGATAACACAGCTTCTTTATATAACAAAAAAAGAGTTCAGGAATATATACACATATCAATCATAACACTTTTTACTTGGAATACTTATTCAGTGAATGGTAAATATATACACTCTATGTGGTACCACACAAGACTTAAATCCAGAAATAGATACACTAACTGCAGACAGTTTTAAGTAGACCACTGGGCAGAAAGCAATACAGAACACAAATGAAAAAGGACTACAGGACAAGGAGGCCCTGTCCCTCCAATGCATTTCCAGCATCACATAGGGAAAGTAGAAGTCTGAGAAATTCAGATTACTGCGAAGCAATCCAGACATTCCCCACTCCCCTGTCACTTTTCCCCATCCCAGTGCTTAACCAAAGAGGATGTAGCAAGTGACTACTGGCACCAACACAGATGGGACATCAGATGAAGAATCTGCACACCAGTGACTTTTTTCATACAAGTAAACGCTGCCTACCATGCAAACATGGTAGGCAGTATTTACTCACTTGCAGGGAGGATTGCAAATATTTTGGGCAAAAGGCACACCACCTTTTGTCCTGCATATGTGCACTTCTCTGAGCAAATTTGTAAATGCTGTCTTACATGCGTGCACGCCGCCTTATACCCTGCACATTTCTACTCCACTGTGCAAATGTCAGGTGTAGCTTGGTCCCCACTGCCACATTTCTGAGTGTAAAAGTACTGAGTCACCACCATCACGAATTGGGGCAACATGAGCTCTAGAGTGGGAGCAAGGGGCAAAGTGACTCTTCCTTAGATTTAACCACCAACAATTGGGCTAGGATCAGGAAGACAGTAGTAAGGCCTCCTTCTGAGAAGGAGAATTGGCTAACCAGCCCTTGCTTGAAGTAAGGACTCACCCAGATACCCTGAGAGTGGCAAATGCCCACTCAGCGGGACAGAGTCTTGGTGAGCACTCTCGACACTGAAAAAGTAGGAATGGGAGAACCCGCAATTGAAAAGGCCTTCTGAGGTGGCAGATCTTAAAAACCTCTGATCACTCTCCCTAATAGGTATGTGGAGATAAGCATCTTCCAGGTCTTTGGAACAAAGGACGTCTTCTGATGCTATAAGTGGGATGATAGATTGAAGAGTTTGCATTCTAAAAGAGGTTTCAATGAGATAGTGATGTACCTCCTCAGATTGATGATCGAACAATTTTCACTGCAATGCTTTGGAAACCACAAACAGGCTGGAGAAAACCCCAAACGCCTGCTCCATACCGCTGAAGAAATTCTCTTCATGGCCTTCTTTAAGAGGAGAATGGAAATCTCTTGTTGAAAAGCCTCCCTTCTCCAAGGTCCCTGGGCAATGGTGTGATCTGTATGCCGGAATTCAGTAGCATGGAGATGAACTCTAAGAAAGCCCATCTAGGGCCTCTGTACACACTCAATCGTCTGAAAACTCTGACCCCAGACTAAGAAAGAATGGTGAAACTGTCACCCAACAAGGAAATCCTGCCTGAGGCATAACAAGAGGTAGGCTTTCCTGAGGGGTGGGCGGCTGGCTAGGTTCAGGTGCTGAGGAATTACTCCTGCCATAACCTCCGCCCCTGAACTCCCCTCATGGGATACAGAGGCGGGTCAGGAGAGCTGATAGCAATATGGCATCCTAGATGTAGCAGTCTTTGACTTGGTGGGTTGGGCTTAGCCTGACTCCTCTCGTGCTTGTCTGGCCAGCTCTACCATTCTTTAACCAAACAGCTTCTATCCTAGGAAGGGAGAGTGGAGATGAGTCTCTTCACAATGCTGTCTTCTGCCTGTAAACAAAGCTATTTCTTCGAACGCAAATACCTGAATCATATTGCAGCTAAAATAATATGTTACTTTTCGAGTATGTCAACCAAGATGGACTACTTTGAACCCCAGAGAAGAGCCTGAAAATCCATAAGGATAGAGTGTGAAACATATGTACAGAAGATCCCAACATCTTCTGTGGGTCTTGGCACCCCGTCATCTGCAAAGGGACTCTGAAGCACACCAGGACACAGCGACTGGACTTCAAAAGACATCAGGTTTATTCTTTTTCAGCAAGGCAGGTCACAGTTTACAGTACACCAAAGACCCCTCTGCAAACTCTCAAATACTCTGACCTCTCCCTCCCTTGTATACACTCTAGGAGGGTGAGGTAATGGCATGATCAATGTACAACCCCTTTTTCAATCCTTGGTTGGTTGCCTTAGTTGTCACTCAGACCCAGTCTAAACAGGTTTTACTTAGCTCATTCTACATCAGTGTCCTATGCATGAACCTCTGTAAAAAAAAGTTATCCATTGATGTCATCATGACTAGCAGAAATCCAACATCTTAGAAATTGCCTGACCATGCCTGGCTTATCTCAAAATGGTAGATCAACCTATTCTTGGTCAGAATTTGATACCTGCTCTGTTTACTTGTACTACTTAACATATGTTCTGCTGTGCATGACATTCTGACCCCATAAAGTAGATCGCCCTTCAAAGCGCTTTCCTGAAAAGCACTATATTTCTGATTTTTGCAACATTTAGAGTCATTGATCAACAGGACAAGTTATCAATATACAGTTTGAGGGGGAGTGGGTCTATCTCCTATACATTCAGTTTGTGGGGTAGGACCAACTTCTGTACACTACCCCCTATGTAGTGTATTTAGTCATCTACTCAATACATACCACTACACCCATGTCCACCCTCCTCAATTTTCAGTGTACCTACACATCTCTGACCTAATCACCCTTCACTATAAGACAATATATTTCAGCCTGCGATGTATCCTAAAACCTTTCTAGAACATCAGTACTAACACATTATACTCTCCAGGTCTAAACATATATGTGTCCCTAAAGAATACCTTTATTTACTTTCATCTGAGTAATATCTCCATTATCCAGTTTACTTTAAACTAACTTTCTGATGTTTGTTAATCTGCTTAGAATCACATGCTGTGCATAGGTCCGACATCCAGTGGTCACTGCGGAGTATTGCATTTTGTTTTTCGTAGTCGAAAAGGGGACGTCGACAAGGCGTGTCTGTAACACTATCCCTATAGTGACGTGCGGTGTACCCACAATCCCTCACGCGTCGTTTTTTTCAGCCCAGCTTTTGGTTGCCTTTACGCGGAGCTCCTTGAGGGACATTGCAAAACATATTTCCTGGAGCTTGGTCCTGATTTATTACATTAACACATAGATCCCTCCCCTCGACGTAGCTGCGAAGCTGTTTCTCCGCCGACCAAGACCTTCGACGGAGGAGATCCTTCAGCGCTGCCGAACACGTGGCCTGGCCTCGCCGGCCAACATACAGTAGGGAGAGTGGGGATGGAACTATCTTGTTTCTCTTTGAGAATGCCTTTCCTTTTCCCCTCCCTTTCCCTCGGGGTTGTTATCACCACAAATTATTGCCTCAGCTATGGAGAGGACACCCTTTAGGTTTTGCCTGCGCTGCAAGGGCAAGTACACCTGGAAGGACAAGCATAAACGCTGTAATCGTTGCTTGCCCCTCAATCATAAAGAAGACGGCTGCGCGGCTTGTCAGCTTATAAAACCCAAAACTCTAAAAGAACGTAGAGCCAAGAGGTGGGCGGCCTACGCCATGTCGAAGTCCGATTCCTCACCCGCCGCCGCCCTCGCGGAAAGTGACGAGGAAGGTGATAACACGACCTCCGTTGTGGAAGTCTTAAACCTCTCGAGGGAGCGCTCACGCTCCTCGACGTCCGTCCCCAGCCCCGACGGGCTCGGCTCACGCCCTGCTTATGGGGATGAACACCCCGGCGACAAGGACGCACAAAAGACTCACTCCCCTAAGCACACAACCCAAGGCTCTTTTTCGTCGAAGACGAAGAAACCATCAGCGCCGAAGGAGACGCAGGGCACCCCGGCGTCTACCTCAGACCGTAAGAGTCTAAAGCCCCACTCGCAAACGCAGCCGCGACCAGCGACTGCGCTTTCTACAGATAAAGGCGCTACCCCCAAACCATCCGACGTAACGCTCCATGTAAGAGCGCCCGTCGCAGTACAACACGCAACGCTCATAACGTCGAGACCAGAAACCTCCACAGACAATTTACTTGTCGAGAGCCTAGCGAGGATTGTTTCTGCCGATACCCATAAGCGGACGATGAAAGACACGTCGAATACCGCGCAAAGGGCTAAAGACACGCCGAAAAAGCCGAAGGGGAGCCAGGAACTGCCCCCTTCATCTAGAGGGACTCCTGGCCTACCGGAAGGCTTTTCAGACGGCGACGGAAACCTTTCTTCGATGTTGTGGGAGAAGTCAAAGCGTTTCCAGGCAGAAGACACTAATTCCCCCCCCGCCCTCTAGACTACTCAGGGGTACTCCATGAAACTCTGGAGAGACTCCATTTCTGTATGGAGAAAATGGAAAGGTTTATGGAAAACCAAAACCTACCCAAAAGGCCAAGACAAGGACCCCAGGAGGACCCCGGGGTCAAATTTCCTATGCTGTTTAATCCTTCACATGAGGAATTAGATGTGTATGACCTCACTGAAGAGGAACAACATTTTCAGGAAGAGGATGATTTTTTGGGTGTAGAGGAAAAACGAAACCTAGAGGAGGAGGGTTTTCAAGAAGATCCAGATGCAGGGGACTTCGGAGAAGAACTAGAGGTGGTTACATCACACCCCTGGCAGTCCCCATCAGCGTACTCTGACCCTGATGCCATAACCCTATCTCCTCCCAAAGACTCGCCTATTAGGAACACATCTCCTATAGATGACCAGCCTACGTTTAATGCACTGTTGCGCAAAGCAGCAGCGCATTTCGAATTAGACACAGGGGAGACCTCTCCTGACATTGACTTTGTGGAAAAAGTAATTAAGGAGAAACCCCCTGTCAGTCAAACCATTCCACTCCTTGCCTCAGTAAAGAGAAGAATCACCCCAACTCCATCCACTCCTGCGTTGGTCAGAGGGGTCAACCCTCGAATAGAAAAACTCTTCAGTCCATCTCCTTCTGACCCTTTGTACATCAGGGGCCACTCTGTACCTGACTCCCTTGTAGTAACTAATACAAGGAAGAGGGCAGGGTGTCACTGTCCACCAGCGCGGCACCACCAGACAAGGAGGGGAAAAAGCTGTATGCCCTGGGGAAAAGAATCACAGCTTCCGCCGCTTTCTCAGCAAGGATCGTTAATAACAACTCCTTACTAGCAAGCTACGCAGACGCACAGTGGAGCAAGCTACGTAGCGACACTGAAGAGGCACCAGAACCCCTGCGTACACGCCTTCTGGCCACAATCACGGAAGGGACACTAGTGAACCAAAGCATTGTTAAAAACACTTTAGATGCTGCAGAGACTTCTGGGCGTTCCCTAGTCCAAGGGATACTCCTCAAACGCCATGTCTGGCTGCGCAATTCAGGGTTTAAACCTGAGACACAGGCTTCCCTGATCAACAAACCTATAGAGGATACCAATCTCTTTGGTAAGGCAGTTGATGAGGCTCTAGAAAATGCTAAAAAGGAGTTTGACACAATCAAGACCCTTGACCAGATTTCTAGGCCCCCTAACAGACGCGGCTATGGCAATAAGTGCTTTTTTCGTGGCCAACGCCAGCAGCAGAATCAACAACAACAATACTCTGCCAACAACTGGTCCTGTAACCAGGGTAATAGTGGCCAGTACAATCAGAGAGGCCAACGCCGTGGCAAGGGGAGAGGTCGGGGCTCTACCCCTAGAGGCTCCCAGGCCAATAACAGCAAATGACCTGAAGATTCGGGTTCCCTCCCATGCATCGCTGGTCGGGGGCCGGTTAACATCGTTTCTTCCAGCATGGGAGGGAATAACATCAGACCGTTGGGTACTATCAACCATAGCCCGCGGCTACTGTATAGAATTCAACAGTTCCCCAACATACAAACCCCCACGGGGACGACGCATGACACCAGAACACCTCTCCATCCTTCTACAGGAAGTGGAACAGCTACTGGAAAAAGGAGCTATAGAGGTTGTGCCTCTATCGCAGGTAACGGAAGGTATTTATTCAGTGTACTTCCTTGTACCCAAAAAGGACCTAACCATGCGCTCTGTATTAGATCTGCGCCCAGCGAACAAATTTGTCAACCCCCAAAAGTTTCGCATGGTAACCTTACAGGAAGTAATCCCCTTGCTATCACAAGGGGATACATGACAACACTGGACATGAAAGATGCATACTTTCATATTTTAATGTTGCCAGTGCACAGAAAATACCTCAGGTTCATGATAGAGAACAAACACTACCAGTTCAGAGTGCTACCCTTCGGGATAGCATCAGCACCAAGGGTATTCACGAAAGTACTGGCAGTGGCAGCAGCCCATCTGCACAGGTTGTCCATCCCAGTATACCCTTACCTCGACGATTGGCTCATAACAGGGGATTCTTACGAAACATGCTTCTCCAATACCCAAAAGACTGTAGACCTTTTGTTCCAACTGGGCTTCTCCATCAATGAGAAGAAGTCCAGCTTAGACCCCAGCCAGATCAAACAATTCCTTGGGGCTCTAATTCGAACAAAGGACGGCCTCGTCTTCCCCTCCAACGAGAGGGTCCAAAACATGCTGTTTCAGATCCCCCAATATGTGGCAGGTCGAGAGGTGACGGTACGCAAAGCAATGCGCTTGCTAGGAATGATGGCGTCATGTATTTATTTGGTATCTCACGCACGCCTGTGCATGCGCCCAATGCAAGAGTGGCTCAACAGCCAGTGGTGTCAGGCCAGCAGACAATGGGACGATCTAGTGGTGGTCTTGCAGGCCTTGGTTCTCTCGCTACGGTGGTGGACAAAGGAAAACCTGTTAATAGGGAAACCTTTTGCCACACCCGCAGTGGAAGCCACTCTAACCACAGACACATCCCTCACAGGATGGGGGGCTCACCTATCCCATCAGACTGCTCACGGAGTGTGGACTCCGAGCGTAGCATCCAAGCACATAAATCTACTGGAGTTACTGGCGATGTTCAAGGCACTGAAAGCCTTCCAGGAACACCTACAAGGAAAGACGGTGATGGTCCTCACGGACAGCACCACAGCCATGCACTACCTCAACAAGCAAGGGGGAACCCACTCTCCAGGACTGTCCAAGCTGTCCCAGAACATCTGGAAGTGGGCTCTCAGACACAACATGTTCCTACTGTCACAACATGTACCAGGGGAACTCAATCTGCTAGCAGACTAACTCAGCAGAGATTTCCCCCTGCCCGCAGAGTACGAATGGCGGTTACACGAAGACATCGTCTTCGACGTCTTCACATAGTGGGGTTTCCCAGAAATAGACCTGTTCGCAACTCTGGAGAACTCACAATGGCAAGATTAAGCCTCCAGGTACCCTCAGAACCAGTTCAAGGGGAACGGTCTATCGATTCCATTGTTAGGAAAATTTGTTTACGCTTTTCCCCCGACTCCTCTTCTCAACAGGATTGTGCACAAGATGCACCGGGAACAAGCCACCATGATACTAGTGGCCCCTATGTGGGCCCGGCAACCATGGTTCGCTCATCTGATGGAGATGTCTCTGTCTCCACCAGTGAAACTGCCCTGCCCGTACAACATGCTGTCACAGGACAAAGGCAAGACACTGGATCCATGCCCTCAAACCATGAACTTAGAAGCCTGGCTCCTGAGGTCATAGAATTTGGACATTTACAACTTCCACAAAGATGCATGGACATCCTCAGGGAAGCTAGAAAACCTAACACTCATCACTGTTATTCTAGCAAATGGAAGAGATTTGTCATCTGGTGTAGAGGAAGAAGCATCAACCCCGTTGATTGCTCTCCCACACAAATTGTTCTGTACCTGACCCATTTGCTGGACTCAGGGCTAGTATTCAATTCTATTAAAGTCCACCTAGCGGCGCTTTCTGCATACACCACTTCCCAACTCAAAGTGTCATGGTGGAAGGTCCCAGTGATCAAAGCCTTCATGGAGGGCGTAAAAAGAATACACCCTCCAATAGCAAACCCAGCTCCCGGCTGGGCCCTAAATGTGGTACTCACCAGGCTCATGGGTTCACCCTTCGAACCCATGCGCAAGGCAACTCTTAAAGACCTCACTCTTAAGACTGCTTTTCTAATAGCTATCACCTCCATTAGGAGAGTAAGTGAACTACAGTCTCTTTCTGTTCTAGACCCCTTTGTAACGGTTCACAGAGATAAGGTGGTTCTACGCACACACCCAAGGTTTGCACCGAAATTCATCTCGAAATTCCATGTCAACCAGTCAATAGAACTACCAACGTTCTTATGATCCACATTTTCTCCGTCACTCCCACCCCACAACATTTTCCCTTGCCCCCATTATGTTACCCATGTCGATTTTCAGTCCTTAACGTTCATTTTTTTCTTTTCATTAGTACATCTTCCACCCGGCTCATCTCGGTTTGGCATCCATGGACTGTCTTGTCCGGTTGAATTTGTCCTTTTTTGGGCTGCCTTGCAGCAAGTCCTTGGGTCCTTTAATTCAAAGGTCAGTCCTTTAACATTTTAGTCTCTCTTTTTTCCACAGAGCACTCAGATTCTTAGTTCATTTTTTATTTCGAAAGTCAACTCCAGGGGCATTTAGCTAGGGAACACAAGGATGTGGGAGTCTTTTACAGAAACATGTTTTGAACCAGGGTGAGTATAACTAGGCATTTGGTTGGGTCACTCAGTGACTTCTCTCTGCTCATAGGCTCGTGTACTGCCAATTTTTAGATGCATATAGATCTCTCCACCTGTAATATAAAACTGAATGATTTTCTTTTGAAAAATAAGTATGTCTCTATCATCACACTTTTTTTTCACCCAACCCTTAAAAATCTATTCTTAGTGTTTGTCACACACTCCTGCCTTCTAAACAAACGCTCTCTTTTCACCTTTTGAACATCCCTGCCTCCTAGAAAAACTTCATTATATCTTGATTCTTTATATATCGAAGCTACTAATCCTCTCCCTTTTTCATACACATTTACTTTTGTCTTACTGTATGCTTGTCTAATTGCTGTGACCTGGTTTGTTTACAATAAACATATTAATTTGCTTTTAGTTTTTTAGGCAATAAATACATTCGCCTGTCTGAATTTCTGCCCTTATTTTCATGGGCTTATTCTTTCATTACACAATTGTATATCCCTTCAGGGGACATACTTATTTTTCCTCCACATCGACATTCTCAGATGTATCAGATGTAGAGATACTTAAAAATATTTAGACAACACATTTTTAAAAACAATAATTTAAAGGGCATGTCATTGTCTTCTCCATCTCCTAGGTGCATCCGTAGCAGAAGAGGACATCTTTAATCAGGATCCCTGTTCTCTGATGAAAATCAAAAATAGAGACAAAAGTAATTCGGGTACTGGCAAGGGGGTCAAGTTTATTTCTGACCAAAACCATTTTTTTTCTCCTTTCTGCTAACAAACAAATATCTACTAGAATCGTTTCAGGGTTTTTTCAGCCCATTTAACTTCAAGGCTTTTGCTTAACTAGTTCATGCACATACAAATGTCAATATTTTTCTTTAGGACTGTACACTATTTGAATCTGTTCTTGGTTTCTTCTCAGCTCAGCTGAATGGTCTTCGTCTGCTCTGCTGTAAATACTACATTCTGCTCTGCTGCAAGTGCTTCCTGCTTTGTTGCAAATGCTTCCTGCTTTTTTTCGCCATCTCCCTTCCAATCACGTTGGACCATGGTCATTTTCCTTCTGTGCTGTACTTTCATCCTTTTTGAGACAAAATAAAATGTGTTGCTGCACATTATCTCCTCCTTAGCCCACTACATTAATCTAGTCTATCCTTATTTTCAAGACTATGGCACCAATTCTTACTACGTGCCTTCAAATCTTAACATAAGACACTCATTGTTTGCCTTTTCTAAACATTTTCTATATGTGTATAAAATCTACCCTTGTTGGTGTCCTGCCGACTATTACATTTTCCAAAAGATTACCCACCTTTTATTTGACGTCTTCTGTGTCCTGTGTTGTCTGAGGTGGCCATGATTACATCTATATGCTACTCTACCCCCACCTATTTGCACCTATCTTGGGAAAAAATGGCTACATAATTGAAGACACTGTGTCTCTATCTGCCTCTTTTTCTGTTACTTACCTGGGTCCTCTTACTCCTAATAAAGATCACCAGTGTGTCATCACCCTGTGGTGTGAACCAGTACTCACCTCTTTTTTCTTTTCTTCCTATTTAAGGCCATGCAGACATTCCTCCTATATTCACGCAAGGTCCATGATTTTCATCTGTAACATAAACCAACATCGTTACATAGACTCACAAAATGATATTTTACTTACCATTTGTATGTTCTCTTGAATTGGCTCTGTACAACATTTTCCTTGTCCGGTTAACCCAATTTTGGTCAGCCATACCCATTTCTGGTTCTCCATTAATCCAATAATTCATTTTTAGTGCACTGTGCAACTTTTTCAATTGTGCCCTTTATTCCTCATTGATGCTGTTTATTTTTAAAATGTAAATGTTTGTTTGTTTTTATGTTCCCTGTTGATTTGATGTCCATTCCTTCATTCATCCAATCATTTCTTCATTCATTTTTTTCCTTTCATTCTTTTTTATTTATTTATTTCATCCAAATGATGTCAATTTTTTAAACTGAGTTCTTTATGCCTATACTGTTTATAGTAAATTATTTATTTTCATCTTCTCCTAATTAATTTTTCTGGACCCATGACAAAAGGGGCCCAAAGTCTACCTGACATTTTGACACTCTCTCCAAATCTTCTTTAATTTATACTGAATGCTGCTATATTATTACCATATGTAATAAAATGTTTCCTTTCTTTTCTTTTTAATGCGTGATGTTCCTAAAGAAACACCACTTCACACTTCATTAAGCCCTATCAAGATATATCACCATCCGTGACGTTAGTCAACCTAGAACTTTTTTATGAGAACCATTACTGTCCTTCATGATCATTTGTATTATTCACTCCTTGATTATTTGCCATGTTGCCTTACACTATGGTTATTTCTAATTTTATGCAGGTCCTCTGTCCCCCCGCTTGCTAGTAAATATCTGTGGTCTGAGACTAAGTTCATCAAATGCTCTCAACACTTTTCCACTAGGTCACACAGCTATCTGTAATACTGTGCTTTTTCTACAACAATAAAAACCTATGTTTTCTACCAGAAACATCTCACAGGGCTCTTACCCTGTTCATGCCACTACGAACTCACCCATATTCAAATGGTGCATTCTCAGAACAAAACACACTTTCCCTTAATCACCTAACCAAACTCATCATGTTTAGGCTTATATCATCTAATCCCTTTCTTCAAACACTGGCCAGTGCTTATTGCAAATATAACAAAAATTTGTCATAACACACTCTCCTCCAAAGGCTACTAAATCATCACTAAACAAGAATACTACATTTATAGTCTTCAATAAACACCCTCAATCTTCTAATATCCATTCACCACCTTTCAGATTTAGACATTGGGACTGTGTGTCCATGCAGCAATCACTAGAACAAAAATTGTTCTCCCTTTGTCATATTAATTATTGGCACTCCTTGAGGCCTAGTGCCACTAACAATTCTGAACACATCAAATCACCCTATGAGGCTGCCCTACTGTGGATGTATGCATTCCTCTGTTTTTGTGAAAGCATTTCTTCTATTTATAATAACACCTTTACTCCTGTGTGTCACTATTTATTCCATGTTTGCAAATTGCTGTGTCTGCATGTGGGCTCATTGTACTGGCCCTCTGCAGTGAATTTGTTTTGCATCTTTCCTATGCTGCTGTACCTGCTGCACTCCTAGTGCTCATGGCTAATACAATGTCTGATCCTGGGCAAAAACCTTCCTTTATTTGTGAGCTATATACTAGGTAGTGTGCTGTCCCCCCTCTTGACAATTGCCAGTTTATGCATGAATCCTTGGTTTCTACACATGCGTGCACAGTGCCCTGACATACCGCATGTCCAACAAACAGGAGGTCTCCTAATTTGTCCCACCTGCAGGTTTTTGACTATCATTCTGCAAGCTTTGAAACCCACTTGGGTTACTCTAGAAATGTCCCTGATTATTCTGGAAGCCTCTACCTCGGAAGTCTCCCCTACCCAGTGGTACGAAGCCAATATTACCCTCATTAAACTGCCTTTGGTTATTCACCTGCGGCACGCTTGCTGTTTGCTGTGAATCCGATCCTTCCCCACTAGTCAACATGGCCTCTTCTTGGCGTATTTTGACTATTTTTCTCCTGCACTCATTTTACCTCTGTACCTTTCCTAGCATCGTCTTTCTGCCGATTCTTTTCTTGCAAAAATCTGCAATAATGTGTGAAGGTCAGCTGTATATCTGACCATGGTGTGGCTTCCATACCCACTCATTTCTTGAGCTACTTCTGTACTAACTCTGGCAACCCTTGGCATCATTATAGCTCCCACATCTGACGTGTCTGGATACAGTACTCTCAGCACTTTCCAGTGCCGCCCTATAATTGTTAAACAGCACTCCATCATGAGAGATGCTCAACGAGGTAATCCGCAAATATCCTGCCTTTAACCAAATGTCATCAGCCCTGTTCCCAAGAATAGCGGCTAGAAGATCTTTACTGTCTTCTGTAGCTAATGTGCCTCTTTCTGTCATTTTTACTAACTCATGTATCCATTTCCCAGCCTCAAAAAATTGGACTCAGGATTTTACACCTTAAATGATCCTTATCCGTCTGTGGTTAAGGTATATCCTGTGACCTCGTCCCTCCCTTCTCTAACAGAGGAAACTGTGAAATCCGAAACTCACATTCACCTCATCTCTCATCTGCTGTCTGTTCATAGCAGGGACAATGGTTCCACACCACCTTCTACCTGGCAGTGACCTTAGCCTGCTCACATATGGTGGCGAGTCCCCCCCCTTAACCATTGGATCGCTCTTTAGGTCGCTTTTAACTGCGTCAATGATTCTGATGCCCGAGATATAGGGAGGTCTAAATCCGATCGTCTTATTTTCCCTATCCATTGAAAAAACACCTTAAGGGCCACATCTGTCACCTTCCTCCTCTCCACAGAAGGTTGCTCTGTCCTGGTCTAACATATCCTGTCCCCAACTCGTGCAACTCTCACCATTTGAATCTCTATTTTAAATCAACTTATGTCCATAGATAAGGGTCTTATGCTTGAGGCAGAACAAGCCTCTCTTATTTTTAAATTTGTCAATCCTGGCACTCTGTCATATCTGCATGGGTGCACACTGTTAATTACAAAGCCTTCTTAATACTTAATTATTTGCCAGTGATGCACTTGTTTGCGATTTGTAACTTTCCCTATTACTCCTGAATATTTTCTCTCTCTGATCAGCTTTGACCTTCGCAAGCTTTTCCTTGTGCCAGCACAGAATGTGCGATATCTGCCGCATTCTTTTCTGGCAACTCATTGCTACTCCCACGTGTTCCCAAACTGCTCTAATATCCTCTTCAAACAGTATTTGCTTATGATTGAGGTAAAATATAATTATTGTTCCGGTTCTTGTATTTTAATTTTGTCTCCTGTGTGTGTGTGTGTGTGTGTGTTTTGTATGTGTGCATGAGTGTATGCGTATGTGTTGGCATTCTCTCCCATGTCAGTGCATCTACATGGATGCCTGCCCATGTCAGTACAGCTTGCTAGCACTTTCTTCAATGCTTTACCATTTTTTCTGTCATTTTCCATGACCATTTACTGTGCCTAGTTCAAGCACAATCTACTTGTACGTTGGTCTGTTTTTGCTGCATTTTGCACACAAAAACACATTTTGAATCTCAGCAACACATGTGTGCTCTTGGACACAGTATTTCCGATTTTGTCTCTAAATGTCCTAAAATTTTGCCGACATAATATAAAGCACTGGAAACATTGCTCCCTCGCTTGACACCTGTCTACTGTAATCCAAATATATTCAATACACTATTTTAACCTTGCATGTCTTTGTACTTCATGCTACCATTGCAGTGCAATATTTCTCTACTCTTATCTCCCAGCCATGGCACAAATAAAAACCTATTTTGTTCACAAAAATGAATGCCTCATCCTCTTCTTTTTTTCACAGCTTATTTGCTACACATAAAACCAAATATCCTATGGGCATTTCTCAAAATGCACCCATCAGAAAACATTAATTGCCAGCTACCTTAACATGGCCAAAGCACTTGTCATGATGCCCACCCCCGGGGAACCAGACCAGGTCCAGCAACCCCGGAAGCAGGCATCAAGTTATTTTTAGCAAGCCCGAAAACCCCTGCTAGGGGCTGTTTGGGTACAGTCCTGGCGCCTATGGTGCCAGACTCATATGGAGAGTCAGTCCTGGCGCCATAGGCATCAGGCTCATAGAGTAGAACTTACCTGATGCAGACCATGCTGCAAGCTTACCTGATGCAGACGATGCTGCAGAGCTCCAAGCCAAATGAGGCTTGGAAGGGACTATTTTACCTAGGGACTATTTTTTACTCGGATGGAGCTGGGGAGGAATACTTACCTGGGACTACTTTGGGGGCTATTTAAACCACGCCCGGAGAGCAGCACACGCTTCGCATTATTCTGCATCCAGCAGCATAACGCTCACTGTTTCTGCAAGCCTGCATCCAGTCTTCTGCCACGCCCACCTCGAGTCTGCAGCTCCTAGAAAAAGGGGGGAACAGAAGGAGAAGAGGTTAGAATAAGAGTAAAACCTTCGATCCTTACCTGAATTCCGGATCCACCACGCCTTCGAGCTGGAAGAAAGAAGCATTTTTACGTGCGCCGCCTCGCCTGCTACAGCGCCGCGCTGAACTCACCAACCTTCGCAGCATCCTCACGATCCACCGCATCCTTCTGCACGTTCCCGCTGCATTCTGGCACCTAAGAGGAACACAAGAACAGCAAAGGTGAGCTAAGGGAATAAACAGAGGAAATAGTAACTACCCCCATAGACTTACCTGATTACCGCCGGGGGTACTATTCCTCTTCACGGGTCGGCGCAGTCTCCATTGCATCCTCGCCGTACCCCGGCCCCTAAGGGGAACAAAAGGACAACACGGTGAGACGAAGGGACTAACAAGGGGAACTCTTCTCACCACAATAGACTTACCTAATTTTACCGCCGGAGGCATTATTCCCCGAACTTCATATTTTCTCTCCACACCTGAATAAGGGAGCAAGCCACAGGTTACATTCTGGCCTTATTTTATTGAACTGTGTAGGATAAGTCAAATCCTTACCTGAATTCGTCAGCTACCACGAGGAACTCTTTGCTGGGGTCAAGCTGCAAACTGCAAAGAATCGGACAAGAGTGAAAGTCAGACATGTGAACTCTTACGAACTACATACTTTTCGGAGTCAATATTGTTCTGGAACTCACCAATTCCTTCGAGCCAGTGAAGCAACTGGTTATCAACGCGCCCCTGCGCTCAATGCAGGATGAAGAGCTCATCTTTTCAAACCATCAGATGAGACTATAAGAGGGGACATCAAAGGTGATCTGTGGGGAGAACAGCGGGGGTGGGGGGATTTACGCTCAACCCCACGGGTGGTTAATTCTCTTTCTCCATTTACAGAAGAATATTCCTATGGGCTAAGCAAACGAAGCTAGGTGGGCCAGTCCAGTCCGTCATCTCTGCCCTACGCGTTACACTGGTGGAGACCGCAGCTGTCCAGTTCAGATCGGCACCTCTGTGGGAGCCAGGTGAGCGTAACAGCACTGCCCTCACAATGAGACACAGTTCATGGAAAAAAAAGTGTTCCAATAACATGAGACTTCCATCATTATTTTACCACATAATCAATCAATCTCTAATGATTTAAAAACAGCTTCTGTAATTCTTAAACACTATGTAAGCATGGCTTTCCCCCACTCCACACATGGCTTTTAACTTCAACTATTCACTTCCCCTCAGTCTAAAAACATCACCTCTTTCAACATGTTAATCACTGAAGAGTCAATTTGCTCCGTGCGTAAAAAAGGACTTCCGTAGCATCTGTTTTTCCATCATTACTCATTGCCAGGTTATTCCGCCCATACTGCCTGAAAAAATGCATTTGACTCAGGAAGACTGCCGCTGTGAACATAAATTATCTGTGTTGGCTGTAACCAAACACTGTCCTTTAGTAGTGTGCACGGTCTTATCTTGGAAAGCCGTCAAGATACGCACTTCATTTTTTCCCCTTTTTAAATTAATATATTTTAGTCTCCACATTTCTCATGTGCTGCAGATTTCTTATCTGTATTTCTTTAAACTAGGAAGGCCTGTGTTAACAGAAATACAGCTCTCTGCTTCCATAGGCTACACCGTCAGGTGCAAAGAAAGACACAATTTTTTCACATTCTATCAAGTTTTTATCCAGCCCTTCGTTTTTATCAAGACTGGTGCAGTTTTTTGCTGTGTAAGGTTAATTAGGTAGATTGAATTGTCTAATTTTACCAAATACAAGAATGAACCCCGTATTTACTGGATTTTGGTTTTTACAAGGGTTCAAAAAATCACCTCTTTTTCAAACCTTTTCTACAGTTTTTCAATTCATATTGTATTTTTCATACTTTTAAATAACGCGCCTCTGTGCACTTTTAGCATAGCTCATATTTATATGCTACTTTATCCATAATTGATCACTTTAATTTCTGGCTTAATGCCAATTTTCTCCAACTCAATAAAAATACATTTCCTTAATTCCATAATATAAACAAATGTACAGTGCACACATATAACACATAATACAACACATAAATACAATTTTTGACAAACATAACTGTCACAACTTGTTTGAAGGCTGACCTGTTTAGGCTTTGTAAGCTTCTTTTTTGTTGGATCTGACTGCCCGCATTTCTTGAAGGTGCAGGACTCGTGGAGGTAAGGACTGGCTCCTTCTGAAGCCACTCTGTCGGTAGCAGCTGACCTGGAGTTCAGTGTTCAACAGATGAATAGTCAGGGCCAGTAAGGCGGTCCGAAGACAACCGCGGAAGTCCTGGAGGGAGTGCTGCAGAAGGCGGAGAGTCGCAGACGCAGTCGAGGTCTGGGAAAGCTCCGGAAATCCTGGGTAAGAGGTAAGGCGGTCCGAGAGCAACTGCAAGGAGCAGTCCTGAATGGTGTGCCGCAAAAGGCGGTGAGTTGCAGCCGCAGTTGCGGTCTGGGAATGCTCCGGAAATCCTGGGTATGAGGTAAGGCGGTCCGAGGGCAACCGCAAGGATCAGTCCTGGGTGAGAGCACCGTGGCAGGTGGAGAGGCACGGCCGCGGAGAACTGGGAAGGCACAAGGAAGCAAGGGAATTCCTAGGAGTGAGCGTGAGGAACAACACTCGAGCAAGGAATTGTGAGCGGATTGACACGCGCCGAACCGCCAGGGCGGGGCGCTTATCTAGGCGAGCTAGAAACTATACCGCTGATCTGAGAGCGGCACCCGCCATGTTAGGAGGGCGTGGGAGCATTCTGGCACGTTGTTGAATGGACCAGGAGGTCCAAAGGGGGCGGTAGTGAGATTTCATGACAGTATACCCCCTCCAAAGCCTCATGCCCCCTGGTTTGCCAGGATGTAACCAATGGAATCGATGTACCAGTCTGGGGGCATTAAGGTTGGAGACTAGTTCCCAGGTACGATCACTGGGTGGATAACCTTTCCATTCCACCAAGTATTGTAATCATCCTCTTCTGTATCTGGAATCGCAAATACGAGAGACTTCATACTCAATTTGACCCTGGACGAGTAGAGGAGGAGGGCGGGAGGTGTTCTTGGTAGAGTGGTGATACAGTTTAAACAGGGAAGTATGGAAGACAGGATGAATTCTGTTCCAAGTTGGAGGCAAACGAAGTTGATAGGCCACTGGATTGATTTTCTTAGATACCGTGAAGGGGCCGTAATAACGGGGTGCCAGCTTGTTCAGTCTCAAGTGTCTGGGCAAATATCGGGAGGACAAGCAGACCTTATCCCCAACATCATAGACTGGAGCAGGGTGTCTTTTGGTATCTGCAAATCTTTTAATGTTTTCCTTAGCCTGAGATAGATGGTTCAGAGCTTCTTGATGAACTGATACCAACTGAGCAGTCCATGAATCAACAGAAGGAACAGGACTGAGAGAAGGCAGCACCGAAGGAAGTACTGAGGGGTGAAAACCCACGTTGCAAAAGAAGGGACTGGTCTTTATTGAGGAATGTTCAGAATTGTTATAAGCGAATTCCGCGACTGGTATAAGAACAGATCAGTCATCCTGAACCTTGGTGGAAAAACAGCGCAGATATTGTTCAAGGGTCTGGTTTACCCTTTCTGCAATACCATTGGTCTGGGGATGTTATCCAGATGAAAGGGCTCATTGGATTCCTAACACCTTACAGAGGTGTTTCCAAAACTTGGAGATGTACTGAGATCCACGATCAGAGATGATTTTAGATGGCAGCCCATGTAGTCGGAACATGTGTTTTACAAAGAGTCCGGCCATTTCAGGGGCAGAAGGCAGTTTTGATAATGGCGTAAAGTGAGCCATGTGAGAAAAGAGATTGATGGTTACCATTATGACTGTATGCCCCCAAGAAGGGGATAGATCAACAATGAAATCCGTTTCTATGGCTTCCCAGGGTCGGGAAGGAGGAGCAGGTTGGAGGAGCAGCCCTGCAGGTTTTTTGCTATCTGTCTTATTCTGGTTGTAGACAGCACATGCCCGGACATACATCTGAACATCTTTCAGCATCTTGGGCCACCAGAAGTTTCTCTGAATGGAAAGAAGGGTACCACTGACCCCACGATGTCCAGAGTAATAGGTGTCATGGCATAGTTGTAATATCCGTTCCTGTAACGACTGGATAGGTATGACCAGTTGGGATCCCTGTAAAAGAAACCCATCCTTGTACTTAAGACCCCAGGGATTGTGTCCTTGGAAATCCTTCCAAAGGTCCGAGGTTGTAGTCATCCGTTCTTAATGGATTCCAAGACATCAGACGCTTGAGCGATGAACACAGTGCTAGGAAACATTTTAGGCACATTGGGCCTTTCCTGAGTAGGGTAGTCAGGACGTCTGGATAAGGAATCTGCAATGACATTTGAGGTTCTTGGAATATGAGATATCTGGAATTGGTATTGAGCAAAGAAGAAAGCCCACTGTGCTATTCGACTGTTCCTGCATTCCATGGATTGAAGGATTTGTAGATTCCTGTGATCTGTTCGCACTTGTACGGGATGAGCAGCACCCAGGAGGAGATGGCGCCAGTCTAAAGGCTTGGCGGATGGCAAGCAGTTCTTTTTCTAGAACTGAATAGTGTGTCTCACATGGGAGCAAGGTCCGGGATAGGTAAGCCACAGGATGTTTGAGCCCATCTTGGGATTGTTGTTTCAAAACCGCGCCTATTGCATATTCAGAGGCATCTGTCTCCACCAGAAAGGGACTTGTAACGTCAGGCTGCATCAAAATAGCTTCTTGAGTGAACATTTCCTTAAGTTTTGTAAAGGCGGCTTCTTGAGAAGAGGTCCATAGAAAGGGCGTGTTCTTCTTGAGTAAACTCACGATTGGTTGAACGATGGCTGAAAAGGAAGCAATGAACTTCCTATGAAAATGTGCAAGGCCCAGGAAGGATTGTACTTGTTTTACAGAGCAGGGGACTGGCCAGAATGTGATAGCTTCGATCTTGGCAGGGTCCATAGCCACCCCTTGGGCGTTCAAAACAAATCCTAAGTAACGTACTGTAGAAACATGGAATGTGCATTTCTCAGGTTTGGCTATTAAGGGATGCTCTCTGAGTTGTTGTAACACGGCAGTGACATGACCTTGATGCTGTGTTGGTTTCCTGGAGTACACCAGAATGTCATCCAAATACACTATAACAGAGAGGAACAACATGTCCAAAAAAACCCGATCCATAAATTGATGGAACACATCCGCGGCGTTGGCAAGTCCAAAGGGCATGACCAGATACTCGAAGTGTCCAAATCCAAATGGTGTTCGAAAGGCGGTCTTCCATTCATCGCCCTCCTTTATTCAGACCAGATGGTAGGCTCCTCACAAGTCCAACTTGGTGAAAATCACAGCACTTCTGAGTGCTTCCAAAATGTCTGATATCAGTGGTAAGGGATATCTGTCCTTCCGGGTACATTGGTTTAGACCCCTGTAATCCAGACAGGGTCGTAGCTCCTTAGTGTCTTTCTTGGGTACAAAAAATAAGGATGCCCCTGCGGGTGTTAGGAATCCCACGGCCTTGACCACGTAGTGTAACCATAGAATTCCTCAAAACAATACTCCCTTTGGGTCAGTACCAAGGTAAAGAAAACACCAATAGGAGTATTGCTCAGAAGAAAGGATATCAGTCGTAGACTCGAACTTGGTATTATCGTCACCGGAAGATTTGCAACTCTCTACGGGGTACAGTCACCAGATGATGTATAACTCTCAAGGGATAGTCACCTAAGACAAAGGTACAATTCAGATATCAGAACAGGCCCCTTAAGACCCTGAAATATACCAGAAAAGACTGCACTGTACAAGGATAGAAAGTCACAGTAGCGAAGCTTGGAAATTCATAGGAGAACAATCAAACATGAAGGAAAAGCAGGCTTACCAAAGTGGAAGTAGAGCACTGGAGCAATTCTGGTCTTGGAAATACCAATAAACAACACCCAACGAAACGAGGACACAGAACTAAGGTGGCGAGTCTCTAGTCCACTGGAACCACCAGACCCGACGGCACGCGGACGCCTTTCCTGAGGTGGTAAGTCTCAAGTCCACAACAGAACCACCAGACCCGACGGCACGAGGACGCCTTAGGTAAGTTGAAACCTAGACCAGAAATTGCCTAGAGAATGTTGTTATTCCGCGTTCTTCCGTTGGGCTGCACAGTTTCCCAGCAAATACTCCCAAGTTGTTCCGTGGATGTCAGAACGTGCTGATTCCTTTAGTAGTTGAACCCGAAGACACAACTGCAGGTCCCGTGATGGAATGCTGGGACGTTGGCACCTCCCGCCGTGATGAAAAAGCCTGTAAACAGCTGAGCAGAGTCCCAAATGCTAGAACAGGAAACAGGCGAAAGTGCAGGCAAGGACAGCAATAAACGGACAAATCCAGGCAAGGGAACAGAGAAAAAACAATCCAAGGACGTAGCCAAAAGGTCGAGGTACCAGAACCAGGAAACCAAAACAAAGGGCAAGGCAAGAGCAATTGTTAGGCAGGCAAGGGTCAAGAAAAAGGATAACGCGCAAGACAAGGTTGGCGAGTAACGAAGCATAAACTTCAATCAGAAGCACCAAGCTGATTCAGCGAGTGGCTTAAGAACCCAAAGTCACGTGACCTGCTGATACGATGCACGTGACCAGTACGTCTTCCAAAATGACCCAGTCTCCAGGGCAACCGCCAACGCTCTGCAAGACGGGTCCTAGCCATCAGAAAAACTCGATGTGCAAAAGGCATTGGGTGTCTTTGTAACGTAACGCCCCTCCTCACCCTGGGATAACGGTTCTCCATAGGATGCACAATGCGAATACCAGGTAGATTAGGGGCTGGCTGATCGCGTATCCTAACAGTTCCCTTCCCCAAAGAGCGCCCCATACTCCGAGAGGCCCAAAACTGCGAAACCAGCCTAGGTGCATGGACATTGCCAACAGGCTCCCATGTGCGATCCTCCGGGCCGTTCCCCTTCCAGTCAATAAGATATTGACGAATGCTCCGTGATACACGGGTATCCAGGATCCGATGGACCTCATACTCATCCAAACCCTGGACTGAAACCGGGAATGGACGAGGCTGTAACCGTGTCGAAGCAGGGCAAAGTTTAACCAAGGAGACATGGAAAACCGGATGGATCTTCCAATGATCAGGCAAACATAAACGAACCACCACCGGATTCATTATCTCCGTCACCTTGTAGGGGACCACAAAACGAGGGTGGAGGACTTTCCTGCATCCACATTTTCTCCGTCACTCCCACCCCACAACATTTTCCCTTGCCCCCATTATGTTACCCATGTCGATTTTCAGTCCTTAACGTTCATTTTTTTCTTTTCATTAGTACATCTTCCACCCGGCTCATCTCGGTTTGGCATCCATGGACTGTCTTGTCCGGTTGAATTTGTCCTTTTTTGGGCTGCCTTGCAGCAAGTCCTTGGGTCCTTTAATTCAAAGGTCAGTCCTTTAACATTTTAGTCTCTCTTTTTTCCACAGAGCACTCAGATTCTTAGTTCATTTTTTATTTCGAAAGTCAACTCCAGGGGCATTTAGCTAGGGAACACAAGGATGTGGGAGTCTTTTACAGAAACATGTTTTGAACCAGGGTGAGTATAACTAGGCATTTGGTTGGGTTACTCAGTGACTTCTCTCTGCTCATAGGCTCGTGTACTGCCAATTTTTAGATGCATATAGATCTCTCCACCTGTAATATAAAACTGAATGATTTTCTTTTGAAAAATAAGTATGTCTCTATCATCACACTTTTTTTTCACCCAACCCTTAAAAATCTATTCTTAGTGTTTGTCACACACTCCTGCCTTCTAAACAAACGCTCTCTTTTCACCTTTTGAACATCCCTGCCTCCTAGAAAAACTTCATTATATCTTGATTCTTTATATATCGAAGCTACTAATCCTCTCCCTTTTTCATACACATTTACTTTTGTCTTACTGTATGCTTGTCTAATTGCTGTGACCTGGTTTGTTTACAATAAACATATTAATTTGCTTTTAGTTTTTTAGGCAATAAATACATTCGCCTGTCTGAATTTCTGCCCTTATTTTCATGGGCTTATTCTTTCATTACACAATTGTATATCCCTTCAGGGGACATACTTATTTTTCCTCCACATCGACATTCTCAGATGTATCAGATGTAGAGATACTTAAAAATATTTAGATAACACATTTTTAAAAACAATAATTTAAAGGGCATGTCATTGTCTTCTCCATCTCCTAGGTGCATCCGTAGCAGAAGAGGACATCTTTAATCAGGATCCCTGTTCTCTGTTGAAAATCAAAAATAGAGACAAAAGTAATTCGGGTACTGGCAAGGGGGTCAAGTTTCTTTCTGACCAAAACCATTTTTTTTCTCCTTTCTGCTAACAAACAAATATCTACTAGAATCGTTTCAGGGTTTTTTCAGCCCATTTAACTTCAAGGCTTTTGCTTAACTAGTTCATGCACATACAAATGTCAATAATTTTCTTTAGGACTGTACACTATTTGAATCTGTTCTTGGTTTCTTCTCAGCTCAGCTGAATGGTCTTCGTCTGCTCTGCTGTAAATACTACATTCTGCTCTGCTGCAAGTGCTTCCTGCTTTGTTGCAAATGCTTCCTGCTTTTTTTCGCCATCTCCCTTCCAATCACGTTGGACCATGGTCATTTTCCTTCTGTGCTGTACTTTCATCCTTTTTGAGACAAAATAAAATGTGTTGCTGCACATTATCTCCTCCTTAGCCCACTACATTAATCTAGTCTACCCTTATTTTCAAGACTATGGCACCAATTCTTACTACGTGCCTTCAAATCTTAACATAAGACACTCATTGTTTGCCTTTTCTAAACATTTTCTATATGTGTATAAAATCTACCCTTGTTGGTGTCCTGCCGACTATTACATTTTCCAAAAGATTACCCACCTTTTATTTGACGTCTTCTGTGTCCTGTGTTGTCTGAGGTGGCCATGATTACATCTATATGCTACTCTACCCCCACCTATTTGCACCTATCTTGGGAAAAAATGGCTACATAATTGAAGACACTGTGTCTCTATCTGCCTCTTTTTCTGTTACTTACCTGGGTCCTCTTACTTCTAATAAAGATCACCAGTGTGTCATCACCCTGTGGTGTGAACCAGTACTCACCTCTTTTTTCTTTTCTTCCTATTTAAGGCCATGCAGACATTCCTCCTATATTCACGCAAGGTCCATGATTTTCATCTGTAACATAAACCAACATCGTTACATACACTCACAAAATGATATTTTACTTACCATTTGTATGTTCTCTTGAATTGGCTCTGTACAACATTTTCCTTGTCCGGTTAACCCAATTTTGGTCAGCCATACCCATTTCTGGTTCTCCATTAATCCAATAATTCATTTTTAGTGCACTGTGCAACTTTTTCAATTGTGCCCTTTATTCCTCATTGATGCTGTTTATTTTTAAAATGTAAATGTTTGTTTGTTTTTATGTTCCCTGTTGATTTGATGTCCATTCCTTCATTCATCCAATCATTTCTTCATTCATTTTTTTCCTTTCATTCTTTTTTATTTATTTATTTCATCCAAATGATGTCAATTTTTTAAACTGAGTTCTTTATGCCTATACTGTTTATAGTAAATTATTTATTTTCATCTTCTCCTAATTAATTTTTCTGGACCCATGACAAAAGGGGCCCAAAGTCTACCTGACATTTTGACACTCTCTCCAAATCTTCTTTAATTTATACTGAATGCTGCTATATTATTACCATATGTAATAAAATGTTTCCTTTCTTTTCTTTTTAATGCGTGATGTTCCTAAAGAAACACCACTTCACACTCATTAAGCCCTATCAAGATATATCACCATCCGTGACGTTAGTCAACCTAGAACTTTTTTATGAGAACCATTACTGTCCTTCATGATCATTTGTATTATTCACTCCTTGATTATTTGCCATGTTGCCTTACACTATGGTTATTTCTAATTTTATGCAGGTCCTCTGTCCCCCCGCTTGCTAGTAAATATCTGTGGTCTGAGACTAAGTTCATCAAATGCTCTCAACACTTTTCCACTAGGTCACACAGCTATCTGTAATACTGTGCTTTTTCTACAACAATAAAAACCTATGTTTTCTACCAGAAACATCTCACAGGGCTCTTACCCTGTTCATGCCACTACGAACTCACCCATATTCAAATGGTGCATTCTCAGAACAAAACACACTTTCCCTTAATCACCTAACCAAACTCATCATGTTTAGGCTTATATCCTCTAATCCCTTTCTTCAAACACTGGCCGGTGCTTATTGCAAATATAACAAACATTTGTCATAACACACTCTCCTCCAAAGGCTACTAAATCATCACTAAACAAGAATACTACATTTATAGTCTTCAATAAACACCCTCAATCTTCTAATATCCATTCACCACCTTTCAGATTTAGACATTGGGACTGTGTGTCCATGCAGCAATCACTAGAACAAAAATTGTTCTCCCTTTGTCATATTAATTATTGGCACTCCTTGAGGCCTAGTGCCACTAACAATTCTGAACACATCAAATCACCCTATGAGGCTGCCCTACTGTGGATGTATGCATTCCTCTGTTTTTGTGAAAGCATTTCTTCTATTTATAATAACACCTTTACTCCTGTGTGTCACTATTTATTCCATGTTTGCAAATTGCTGTGTCTGCATGTGGGCTCATTGTACTGGCCCTCTGCAGTGAATTTGTTTTGCATCTTTCCTATGCTGCTGTACCTGCTGCACTCCTAGTGCTCATGGCTAATACAATGTCTGATCCTGGGCAAAAACCTTCCTTTATTTGTGAGCTATATACTAGGTAGTGTGCTGTCCCCCCTCTTGACAATTGCCAGTTTATGCATGAATCCTTGGTTTCTACACATGCGTGCACAGTGCCCTGACATACCGCATGTCCAACAAACAGGAGGTCTCCTAATTTGTCCCACCTGCAGGTTTTTGACTATCATTCTGCAAGCTTTGAAACCCACTTGGGTTACTCTAGAAATGTCCCTGATTATTCTGGAAGCCTCTACCTCGGAAGTCTCCCCTACCCAGTGGTACGAAGCCAATATTACCCTCATTAAACTGCCTTTGGTTATTCACCTGCGGCACGCTTGCTGTTTGCTGTGAATCCGATCCTTCCCCACTAGTCAACATGGCCTCTTCTTGGCGTATTTTGACTATTTTTCTCCTGCACTCATTTTACCTCTGCACCTTTCCTAGCATCGTCTTTCTGCCGATTCTTTTCTTGCAAAAATCTGCAATAATGTGTGAAGGTCAGCTGTATATCTGACCATGGTGTGGCTTCCATACCCACTAATTTCTTGAGCTACTTCTGTACTAACTCTGGCAACCCTTGGCATCATTATAGCTCCCACATCTGACGTGTCTGGATACAGTACTCTCAGCACTTTCCAGTGCCGCCCCATAATTGTTAAACAGCACTCCATCATGAGAGATGCTCAACGAGGTAATCCGCAAATATCCTGCCTTTAACCAAATGTCATCAGCCCTGTTCCCAAGAATAGCGGCTAGAAGATCTTTACTGTCTTCTGTAGCTAATGTGCCTCTTTCTGTCATTTTTACTAACTCATGTATCCATTTCCCAGCCTCAAAAAATTGGACTCAGGATTTTACACCTTAAATGATCCTTATCCGTCTGTGGTTAAGGTATATCCTGTGACCTCGTCCCTCCCTTCTCTAACAGAGGAAACTGTGAAATCCGAAACTCACATTCACCTCATCTCTCATCTGCTGTCTGTTCATAGCAGGGACAATGGTTCCACACCACCTTCTACCTGGCAGTGACCTTAGCCTGCTCACATATGGTGGCGAGTCCCCCCCCTTAACCATTGGATCGCTCTTTAGGTCGCTTTTAACTGCGTCAATGATTCTGATGCCCGAGATATAGGGAGGTCTAAATCCGATCGTCTTATTTTCCCTATCCATTGAAAAAACACCTTAAGGGCCACATCTGTCACCTTCCTCCTCTCCACAGAAGGTTGCTCTGTCCTGGTCTAACATATCCTGTCCCCAACTCGTGCAACTCTCACCATTTGAATCTCTATTTTAAATCAACTTATGTCCATAGATAAGGGTCTTATGCTTGAGGCAGAACAAGCCTCTCTTATTTTTAAATTTGTCAATCCTGGCACTCTGTCATATCTGCATGGGTGCACACTGTTAATTACAAAGCCTTCTTAATACTTAATTATTTGCCAGTGATGCACTTGTTTGCGATTTGTAACTTTCCCTATTACTCCTGAATATTTTCTCTCTCTGATCAGCTTTGACCTTCGCAAGCTTTTCCTTGTGCCAGCACAGAATGTGCGATATCTGCCGCATTCTTTTCTGGCAACTCATTGCTACTCCCACGTGTTCCCAAACTGCTCTAATATCCTCTTCAAACAGTATTTGCTTATGATTGAGGTAAAATATAATTATTGTTCCGGTTCTTGTATTTTAATTTTGTCTCCTGTGTGTGTGTGTGTGTGTGTGTTTTGTATGTGTGCATGAGTGTATGCGTATGTGTTGGCATTCTCTCCCATGTCAGTGCATCTACATGGATGCCTGCCCATGTCAGTACAGCTTGCTAGCACTTTCTTCAATGCTTTACCATTTTTTCTGTCATTTTCCATGACCATTTACTGTGCCTAGTTCAAGCACAATCTACTTGTACGTTGGTCTGTTTTTGCTGCATTTTGCACACAAAAACACATTTTGAATCTCAGCAACACATGTGTGCTCTTGGACACAGTATTTCCGATTTTGTCTCTAAATGTCCTAAAATTTTGCCGACATAATATAAAGCACTGGAAACATTGCTCCCTCGCTTGACACCTGTCTACTGTAATCCAAATATATTCAATACACTATTTTAACCTTGCATGTCTTTGTACTTCATGCTACCATTGCAGTGCAATATTTCTCTACTCTTATCTCCCAGCCATGGCACAAATAAAAACCTATTTTGTTCACAAAAATGAATGCCTCATCCTCTTCTTTTTTTCACAGCTTATTTGCTACACATAAAACCAAATATCCTATGGGCATTTCTCAAAATGCACCCATCAGAAAACATTAATTGCCAGCTACCTTAACATGGCCAAAGCACTTGTCATGATGCCCACCCCCGGGGAACCAGACCAGGTCCAGCAACCCCGGAAGCAGGCATCAAGTTATTTTTAGCAAGCCCGAAAACCCCTGCTAGGGGCTGTTTGGGTACAGTCCTGGCGCCTATGGTGCCAGACTCATATGGAGAGTCAGTCCTGGCGCCATAGGCATCAGGCTCATAGAGTAGAACTTACCTGATGCAGACCATGCTGCAAGCTTACCTGATGCAGACGATGCTGCAGAGCTCCAAGCCAAATGAGGCTTGGAAGGGACTATTTTACCTAGGGACTATTTTTTACTCGGATGGAGCTGGGGAGGAATACTTACCTGGGACTACTTTGGGGGCTATTTAAACCACGCCCGGAGAGCAGCACACGCTTCGCATTATTCTGCATCCAGCAGCATAACGCTCACTGTTTCTGCAAGCCTGCATCCAGTCTTCTGCCACGCCCACCTCGAGTCTGCAGCTCCTAGAAAAAGGGGGGAACAGAAGGAGAAGAGGTTAGAATAAGAGTAAAACCTTCGATCCTTACCTGAATTCCGGATCCACCACGCCTTCGAGCTGGAAGAAAGAAGCATTTTTACGTGCGCCGCCTCGCCTGCTACAGCGCCGCGCTGAACTCACCAACCTTCGCAGCATCCTCACGATCCACCGCATCCTTCTGCACGTTCCCGCTGCATTCTGGCACCTAAGAGGAACACAAGAACAGCAAAGGTGAGCTAAGGGAATAAACAGAGGAAATAGTAACTACCCCCATAGACTTACCTGATTACCGCCGGGGGTACTATTCCTCTTCACGGGTCGGCGCAGTCTCCATTGCATCCTCGCCGTACCCCGGCCCCTAAGGGGAACAAAAGGACAACACGGTGAGACGAAGGGACTAACAAGGGGAACTCTTCTCACCACAATAGACTTACCTAATTTTACCGCCGGAGGCATTATTCCCCGAACTTCATATTTTCTCTCCACACCTGAATAAGGGAGCAAGCCACAGGTTACATTCTGGCCTTATTTTATTGAACTGTGTAGGATAAGTCAAATCCTTACCTGAATTCGTCAGCTACCACGAGGAACTCTTTGCTGGGGTCAAGCTGCAAACTGCAAAGAATCGGACAAGAGTGAAAGTCAGACATGTGAACTCTTACGAACTACATACTTTTCGGAGTCAATATTGTTCTGGAACTCACCAATTCCTTCGAGCCAGTGAAGCAACTGGTTATCAACGCGCCCCTGCGCTCAATGCAGGATGAAGAGCTCATCTTTTCAAACCATCAGATGAGACTATAAGAGGGGACATCAAAGGTGATCTGTGGGGAGAACAGCGGGGGTGGGGGGATTTACGCTCAACCCCACGGGTGGTTAATTCTCTTTCTCCATTTACAGAAGAATATTCCTATGGGCTAAGCAAACGAAGCTAGGTGGGCCAGTCCAGTCCGTCATCTCTGCCCTACGCGTTACACTGGTGGAGACCGCAGCTGTCCAGTTCAGATCGGCACCTCTGTGGGAGCCAGGTGAGCGTAACAGCACTGCCCTCACAATGAGACACAGTTCATGGAAAAAAAAGTGTTCCAATAACATGAGACTTCCATCATTATTTTACCACATAATCAATCAATCTCTAATGATTTAAAAACAGCTTCTGTAATTCTTAAACACTATGTAAGCATGGCTTTCCCCCACTCCACACATGGCTTTTAACTTCAACTATTCACTTCCCCTCAGTCTAAAAACATCACCTCTTTCAACATGTTAATCACTGAAGAGTCAATTTGCTCCGTGCATAAAAAAGGACTTCCGTAGCATCTGTTTTTCCATCATTACTCATTGCCAGGTTATTCCGCCCATACTGCCTGAAAAAATGCATTTGACTCAGGAAGACTGCCGCTGTGAACATAAATTATCTGTGTTGGCTGTAACCAAACACTGTCCTTTAGTAGTGTGCACGGTCTTATCTTGGAAAGCCGTCAAGATACGCACTTCATTTTTTCCCCTTTTTAAATTAATATATTTTAGTCTCCACATTTCTCATGTGCTGCAGATTTCTTATCTGTATTTCTTTAAACTAGGAAGGCCTGTGTTAACAGAAATACAGCTCTCTGCTTCCATAGGCTACACCGTCAGGTGCAAAGAAAGACACAATTTTTTCACATTCTATCAAGTTTTTATCCAGCCCTTCGTTTTTATCAAGACTGGTGCAGTTTTTTGCTGTGTAAGGTTAATTAGGTAGATTGAATTGTCTAATTTTACCAAATACAAGAATGAACCCCGTATTTACTGGATTTTGGTTTTTACAAGGGTTCAAAAAATCACCTCTTTTTCAAACCTTTTCTACAGTTTTTCAATTCATATTGTATTTTTCATACTTTTAAATAACGCGCCTCTGTGCACTTTTAGCATAGCTCATATTTATATGCTACTTTATCCATAATTGATCACTTTAATTTCTGGCTTAATGCCAATTTTCTCCAACTCAATAAAAATACATTTCCTTAATTCCATAATATAAACAAATGTACAGTGCACACATATAACACATAATACAACACATAAATACAATTTTTGACAAACATAACTGTCACAACTTGTTTGAAGGCTGACCTGTTTAGGCTTTGTAAGCTTCTTTTTTGTTGGATCTGACTGCCCGCATTTCTTGAAGGTGCAGGACTCGTGGAGGTAAGGACTGGCTCCTTCTGAAGCCACTCTGTCGGTAGCAGCTGACCTGGAGTTCAGTGTTCAACAGATGAATAGTCAGGGCCAGTAAGGCGGTCCGAAGACAACCGCGGAAGTCCTGGAGGGAGTGCTGCAGAAGGCGGAGAGTCGCAGACGCAGTCGAGGTCTGGGAAAGCTCCGGAAATCCTGGGTAAGAGGTAAGGCGGTCCGAGAGCAACTGCAAGGAGCAGTCCTGAATGGTGTGCCGCAAAAGGCGGTGAGTTGCAGCCGCAGTTGCGGTCTGGGAATGCTCCGGAAATCCTGGGTATGAGGTAAGGCGGTCCGAGGGCAACCGCAAGGATCAGTCCTGGGTGAGAGCACCGTGGCAGGTGGAGAGGCACGGCCGTGGAGAACTGGGAAGGCACAAGGAAGCAAGGGAATTCCTAGGAGTGAGCGTGAGGAACAACACTCGAGCAAGGAATTGTGAGCGGATTGACACGCGCCGAACCGCCAGGGCGGGGCGCTTATCTAGGCGAGCTAGAAACTATACCGCTGATCTGAGAGCGGCACCCGCCATGTTAGGAGGGCGTGGGAGCATTCTGGCACGTTGTTGAATGGACCAGGAGGTCCAAAGGGGGCGGTAGTGAGATTTCATGACAGTATACCCCCTCCAAAGCCTCATGCCCCCTGGTTTGCCAGGATGTAACCAATGGAATCGATGTACCAGTCTGGGGGCATTAAGGTTGGAGACTAGTTCCCAGGTACGATCACTGGGTGGATAACCTTTCCATTCCACCAAGTATTGTAATCATCCTCTTCTGTATCTGGAATCGCAAATACGAGAGACTTCATACTCAATTTGACCCTGGACGAGTAGAGGAGGAGGGCGGGAGGTGTTCTTGGTAGAGTGGTGATACAGTTTAAACAGGGAAGTATGGAAGACAGGATGAATTCTGTTCCAAGTTGGAGGCAAACGAAGTTGATAGGCCACTGGATTGATTTTCTTAGATACCGTGAAGGGGCCGTAATAACGGGGTGCCAGCTTGTTCAGTCTCAAGTGTCTGGGCAAATATCGGGAGGACAAGCAGACCTTATCCCCAACATCATAGACTGGAGCAGGGTGTCTTTTGGTATCTGCAAATCTTTTAATGTTTTCCTTAGCCTGAGATAGATGGTTCAGAGCTTCTTGATGAACTGATACCAACTGAGCAGTCCATGAATCAACAGAAGGAACAGGGCTGAGAGAAGGCAGCACCGAAGGAAGTACTGAGGGGTGAAAACCCACGTTGCAAAAGAAGGGACTGGTCTTTATTGAGGAATGTTCAGAATTGTTATAAGCGAATTCCGCGACTGGTATAAGAACAGATCAGTCATCCTGAACCTTGGTGGAAAAACAGCGCAGATATTGTTCAAGGGTCTGGTTTACCCTTTCTGCAATACCATTGGTCTGGGGATGTTATCCAGATGAAAGGGCTCATTGGATTCCTAACACCTTACAGAGGTGTTTCCAAAACTTGGAGATGTACTGAGATCCACGATCAGAGATGATTTTAGATGGCAGCCCATGTAGTCGGAACATGTGTTTTACAAAGAGTCCGGCCATTTCAGGGGCAGAAGGCAGTTTTGATAATGGCGTAAAGTGAGCCATGTGAGAAAAGAGATTGATGGTTACCATTATGACTGTATGCCCCCAAGAAGGGGATAGATCAACAATGAAATCCGTTTCTATGGCTTCCCAGGGTCGGGAAGGAGGAGCAGGTTGGAGGAGCAGCCCTGCAGGTTTTTTGCTATCTGTCTTATTCTGGTTGTAGACAGCACATGCCCGGACATACATCTGAACATCTTTCAGCATCTTGGGCCACCAGAAGTTTCTCTGAATGGAAAGAAGGGTACCACTGACCCCACGATGTCCAGAGTAATAGGTGTCATGGCATAGTTGTAATATCCGTTCCTGTAACGACTGGATAGGTATGACCAGTTGGGATCCCTGTAAAAGAAACCCATCCTTGTACTTAAGACCCCAGGGATTGTGTCCTTGGAAATCCTTCCAAAGGTCCGAGGTTGTAGTCATCCGTTCTTAATGGATTCCAAGACATCAGACGCTTGAGCGATGAACACAGTGCTAGGAAACATTTTAGGCACATTGGGCCTTTCCTGAGTAGGGTAGTCAGGACGTCTGGATAAGGAATCTGCAATGACATTTGAGGTTCTTGGAATATGAGATATCTGGAATTGGTATTGAGCAAAGAAGAAAGCCCACTGTGCTATTCGACTGTTCCTGCATTCCATGGATTGAAGGATTTGTAGATTCCTGTGATCTGTTCGCACTTGTACGGGATGAGCAGCACCCAGGAGGAGATGGCGCCAGTCTAAAGGCTTGGCGGATGGCAAGCAGTTCTTTTTCTAGAACTGAATAGTGTGTCTCACATGGGAGCAAGGTCCGGGATAGGTAAGCCACAGGATGTTTGAGCCCATCTTGGGATTGTTGTTTCAAAACCGCGCCTATTGCATATTCAGAGGCATCTGTCTCCACCAGAAAGGGACTTGTAACGTCAGGCTGCATCAAAATAGCTTCTTGAGTGAACATTTCCTTAAGTTTTGTAAAGGCGGCTTCTTGAGAAGAGGTCCATAGAAAGGGCGTGTTCTTCTTGAGTAAACTCACGATTGGTTGAACGATGGCTGAAAAGGAAGCAATGAACTTCCTATGAAAATGTGCAAGGCCCAGGAAGGATTGTACTTGTTTTACAGAGCAGGGGACTGGCCAGGATGTGATAGCTTCGATCTTGGCAGGGTCCATAGCCACCCCTTGGGCGTTCAAAACAAATCCTAAGTAACGTACTGTAGAAACATGGAATGTGCATTTCTCAGGTTTGGCTATTAAGGGATGCTCTCTGAGTTGTTGTAACACGGCAGTGACATGACCTTGATGCTGTGTTGGTTTCCTGGAGTACACCAGAATGTCATCCAAATACACTATAACAGAGAGGAACAACATGTCCAAAAAAACCCGATCCATAAATTGATGGAACACATCCGCGGCGTTGGCAAGTCCAAAGGGCATGACCAGATACTCGAAGTGTCCAAATCCAAATGGTGTTCGAAAGGCGGTCTTCCATTCATCGCCCTCCTTTATTCAGACCAGATGGTAGGCTCCTCACAAGTCCAACTTGGTGAAAATCACAGCACTTCTGAGTGCTTCCAAAATGTCTGATATCAGTGGTAAGGGATATCTGTCCTTCCGGGTACATTGGTTTAGACCCCTGTAATCCAGACAGGGTCGTAGCTCCTTAGTGTCTTTCTTGGGTACAAAAAATAAGGATGCCCCTGCGGGTGTTAGGAATCCCACGGCCTTGACCACGTAGTGTAACCATAGAATTCCTCAAAACAATACTCCCTTTGGGTCAGTACCAAGGTAAAGAAAACACCAATAGGAGTATTGCTCAGAAGAAAGGATATCAGTCGTAGACTCGAACTTGGTATTATCGTCACCGGAAGATTTGCAACTCTCTACGGGGTACAGTCACCAGATGATGTATAACTCTCAAGGGATAGTCACCTAAGACAAAGGTACAATTCAGATATCAGAACAGGCCCCTTAAGACCCTGAAATATACCAGAAAAGACTGCACTGTACAAGGATAGAAAGTCACAGTAGCGAAGCTTGGAAATTCATAGGAGAACAATCAAACATGAAGGAAAAGCAGGCTTACCAAAGTGGAAGTAGAGCACTGGAGCAATTCTGGTCTTGGAAATACCAATAAACAACACCCAACGAAACGAGGACACAGAACTAAGGTGGCGAGTCTCTAGTCCACTGGAACCACCAGACCCGACGGCACGCGGACGCCTTTCCTGAGGTGGTAAGTCTCAAGTCCACAACAGAACCACCAGACCCGACGGCACGAGGACGCCTTAGGTAAGTTGAAACCTAGACCAGAAATTGCCTAGAGAATGTTGTTATTCCGCGTTCTTCCGTTGGGCTGCACAGTTTCCCAGCAAATACTCCCAAGTTGTTCCGTGGATGTCAGAACGTGCTGATTCCTTTAGTAGTTGAACCCGAAGACACAACTGCAGGTCCCGTGATGGAATGCTGGGACGTTGGCACCTCCCGCCGTGATGAAAAAGCCTGTAAACAGCTGAGCAGAGTCCCAAATGCTAGAACAGGAAACAGGCGAAAGTGCAGGCAAGGACAGCAATAAACGGACAAAGCCAGGCAAGGGAACAGAGAAAAAACAATCCAAGGACGTAGCCAAAAGGTCGAGGTACCAGAACCAGGAAACCAAAACAAAGGGCAAGGCAAGAGCAATTGTTAGGCAGGCAAGGGTCAAGAAAAAGGATAACGCGCAAGACAAGGTTGGCGAGTAACGAAGCATAAACTTCAATCAGAAGCACCAAGCTGATTCAGCGAGTGGCTTAAGAACCCAAAGTCACGTGACCTGCTGATACGATGCACGTGACCAGTACGTCTTCCAAAATGACCCAGTCTCCAGGGCAACCGCCAACGCTCTGCAAGACGGGTCCTAGCCATCAGAAAAACTCGATGTGCAAAAGGCATTGGGTGTCTTTGTAACGTAACGCCCCTCCTCACCCTGGGATAACGGTTCTCCATAGGATGCACAATGCGAATACCAGGTAGATTAGGGGCTGGCTGATCGCGTATCCTAACAGTTCCCTTCCCCAAAGAGCGCCCCATACTCCGAGAGGCCCAAAACTGCGAAACCAGCCTAGGTGCATGGACATTGCCAACAGGCTCCCATGTGCGATCCTCCGGGCCGTTCCCCTTCCAGTCAATAAGATATTGACGAATGCTCCGTGATACACGGGTATCCAGGATCCGATGGACCTCATACTCATCCAAACCCTGGACTGAAACCGGGAATGGACGAGGCTGTAACCGTGTCGAAGCAGGGCAAAGTTTAACCAAGGAGACATGGAAAACCGGATGGATCTTCCAATGATCAGGCAAACATAAACGAACCACCACCGGATTCATTATCTCCGTCACCTTGTAGGGGACCACAAAACGAGGGTGGAGGACTTTCCTGCATCCACATTTTCTCCGTCACTCCCACCCCACAACATTTTCCCTTGCCCCCATTATGTTACCCATGTCGATTTTCAGTCCTTAACGTTCATTTTTTTCTTTTCATTAGTACATCTTCCACCCGGCTCATCTCGGTTTGGCATCCATGGACTGTCTTGTCCGGTTGAATTTGTCCTTTTTTGGGCTGCCTTGCAGCAAGTCCTTGGGTCCTTTAATTCAAAGGTCAGTCCTTTAACATTTTAGTCTCTCTTTTTTCCACAGAGCACTCAGATTCTTAGTTCATTTTTTATTTCGAAAGTCAACTCCAGGGGCATTTAGCTAGGGAACACAAGGATGTGGGAGTCTTTTACAGAAACATGTTTTGAACCAGGGTGAGTATAACTAGGCATTTGGTTGGGTTACTCAGTGACTTCTCTCTGCTCATAGGCTCGTGTACTGCCAATTTTTAGATGCATATAGATCTCTCCACCTGTAATATAAAACTGAATGATTTTCTTTTGAAAAATAAGTATGTCTCTATCATCACACTTTTTTTTCACCCAACCCTTAAAAATCTATTCTTAGTGTTTGTCACACACTCCTGCCTTCTAAACAAACGCTCTCTTTTCACCTTTTGAACATCCCTGCCTCCTAGAAAAACTTCATTATATCTTGATTCTTTATATATCGAAGCTACTAATCCTCTCCCTTTTTCATACACATTTACTTTTGTCTTACTGTATGCTTGTCTAATTGCTGTGACCTGGTTTGTTTACAATAAACATATTAATTTGCTTTTAGTTTTTTAGGCAATAAATACATTCGCCTGTCTGAATTTCTGCCCTTATTTTCATGGGCTTATTCTTTCATTACACAATTGTATATCCCTTCAGGGGACATACTTATTTTTCCTCCACATCGACATTCTCAGATGTATCAGATGTAGAGATACTTAAAAATATTTAGATAACACATTTTTAAAAACAATAATTTAAAGGGCATGTCATTGTCTTCTCCATCTCCTAGGTGCATCCGTAGCAGAAGAGGACATCTTTAATCAGGATCCCTGTTCTCTGTTGAAAATCAAAAATAGAGACAAAAGTAATTCGGGTACTGGCAAGGGGGTCAAGTTTCTTTCTGACCAAAACCATTTTTTTTCTCCTTTCTGCTAACAAACAAATATCTACTAGAATCGTTTCAGGGTTTTTTCAGCCCATTTAACTTCAAGGCTTTTGCTTAACTAGTTCATGCACATACAAATGTCAATAATTTTCTTTAGGACTGTACACTATTTGAATCTGTTCTTGGTTTCTTCTCAGCTCAGCTGAATGGTCTTCGTCTGCTCTGCTGTAAATACTACATTCTGCTCTGCTGCAAGTGCTTCCTGCTTTGTTGCAAATGCTTCCTGCTTTTTTTCGCCATCTCCCTTCCAATCACGTTGGACCATGGTCATTTTCCTTCTGTGCTGTACTTTCATCCTTTTTGAGACAAAATAAAATGTGTTGCTGCACATTATCTCCTCCTTAGCCCACTACATTAATCTAGTCTACCCTTATTTTCAAGACTATGGCACCAATTCTTACTACGTGCCTTCAAATCTTAACATAAGACACTCATTGTTTGCCTTTTCTAAACATTTTCTATATGTGTATAAAATCTACCCTTGTTGGTGTCCTGCCGACTATTACATTTTCCAAAAGATTACCCACCTTTTATTTGACGTCTTCTGTGTCCTGTGTTGTCTGAGGTGGCCATGATTACATCTATATGCTACTCTACCCCCACCTATTTGCACCTATCTTGGGAAAAAATGGCTACATAATTGAAGACACTGTGTCTCTATCTGCCTCTTTTTCTGTTACTTACCTGGGTCCTCTTACTCCTAATAAAGATCACCAGTGTGTCATCACCCTGTGGTGTGAACCAGTACTCACCTCTTTTTTCTTTTCTTCCTATTTAAGGCCATGCAGACATTCCTCCTATATTCACGCAAGGTCCATGATTTTCATCTGTAACATAAACCAACATCGTTACATACACTCACAAAATGATATTTTACTTACCATTTGTATGTTCTCTTGAATTGGCTCTGTACAACATTTTCCTTGTCCGGTTAACCCAATTTTGGTCAGCCATACCCATTTCTGGTTCTCCATTAATCCAATAATTCATTTTTAGTGCACTGTGCAACTTTTTCAATTGTGCCCTTTATTCCTCATTGATGCTGTTTATTTTTAAAATGTAAATGTTTGTTTGTTTTTATGTTCCCTGTTGATTTGATGTCCATTCCTTCATTCATCCAATCATTTCTTCATTCATTTTTTTCCTTTCATTCTTTTTTATTTATTTATTTCATCCAAATGATGTCAATTTTTTAAACTGAGTTCTTTATGCCTATACTGTTTATAGTAAATTATTTATTTTCATCTTCTCCTAATTAATTTTTCTGGACCCATGACAAAAGGGGCCCAAAGTCTACCTGACATTTTGACACTCTCTCCAAATCTTCTTTAATTTATACTGAATGCTGCTATATTATTACCATATGTAATAAAATGTTTCCTTTCTTTTCTTTTTAATGCGTGATGTTCCTAAAGAAACACCACTTCACACTTCATTAAGCCCTATCAAGATATATCACCATCCGTGACGTTAGTCAACCTAGAACTTTTTTATGAGAACCATTACTGTCCTTCATGATCATTTGTATTATTCACTCCTTGATTATTTGCCATGTTGCCTTACACTATGGTTATTTCTAATTTTATGCAGGTCCTCTGTCCCCCCGCTTGCTAGTAAATATCTGTGGTCTGAGACTAAGTTCATCAAATGCTCTCAACACTTTTCCACTAGGTCACACAGCTATCTGTAATACTGTGCTTTTTCTACAACAATAAAAACCTATGTTTTCTACCAGAAACATCTCACAGGGCTCTTACCCTGTTCATGCCACTACGAACTCACCCATATTCAAATGGTGCATTCTCAGAACAAAACACACTTTCCCTTAATCACCTAACCAAACTCATCATGTTTAGGCTTATATCCTCTAATCCCTTTCTTCAAACACTGGCCGGTGCTTATTGCAAATATAACAAACATTTGTCATAACACACTCTCCTCCAAAGGCTACTAAATCATCACTAAACAAGAATACTACATTTATAGTCTTCAATAAACACCCTCAATCTTCTAATATCCATTCACCACCTTTCAGATTTAGACATTGGGACTGTGTGTCCATGCAGCAATCACTAGAACAAAAATTGTTCTCCCTTTGTCATATTAATTATTGGCACTCCTTGAGGCCTAGTGCCACTAACAATTCTGAACACATCAAATCACCCTATGAGGCTGCCCTACTGTGGATGTATGCATTCCTCTGTTTTTGTGAAAGCATTTCTTCTATTTATAATAACACCTTTACTCCTGTGTGTCACTATTTATTCCATGTTTGCAAATTGCTGTGTCTGCATGTGGGCTCATTGTACTGGCCCTCTGCAGTGAATTTGTTTTGCATCTTTCCTATGCTGCTGTACCTGCTGCACTCCTAGTGCTCATGGCTAATACAATGTCTGATCCTGGGCAAAAACCTTCCTTTATTTGTGAGCTATATACTAGGTAGTGTGCTGTCCCCCCTCTTGACAATTGCCCGTTTATGCATGAATCCTTGGTTTCTACACATGCGTGCACAGTGCCCTGACATACCGCATGTCCAACAAACAGGAGGTCTCCTAATTTGTCCCACCTGCAGGTTTTTGACTATCATTCTGCAAGCTTTGAAACCCACTTGGGTTACTCTAGAAATGTCCCTGATTATTCTGGAAGCTCTACCTCGGAAGTCTCCCTACCCAGTGGTACGAAGCCAATATTACCCTCATTAAACTGCCTTTGGTTATTCACCTGCGGCACGCTTGCTGTTTGCTGTGAATCCGATCCTTCCCCACTAGTCAACATGGCCTCTTCTTGGCGTATTTTGACTATTTTTCTCCTGCACTCATTTTACCTCTGCACCTTTCCTAGCATCGTCTTTCTGCCGATTCTTTTCTTGCAAAAATCTGCAATAATGTGTGAAGGTCAGCTGTATATCTGACCATGGTGTGGCTTCCATACCCACTAATTTCTTGAGCTACTTCTGTACTAACTCTGGCAACCCTTGGCATCAATTATAGCTCCCACATCTGACGTGTCTGGATACAGTACTCTCAGCACTTTCCAGACTGCCGCCCTATAATTGTTAAACAGCACTCCATCATGAGAGATGCTCAACGAGGTAATCCGCAAATATCCTGCCTTTACCAAATGTCATCAGCCCTGTTCCCAAGAATAGCGGCTAGAAGATCTTTACTGTCTTCTGTAGATAATGTGCCTCTTTCTGTCATTTTTACTAACTCATGTATCCATTTCCCAGCCTCAAAAATTGGACTCAGGATTTTACACCTTAAATGATCCTTATCCGTCTGTGGTTAAGGTATATCCTGTGACCTCGTCCCTCCTTCTCTAACAGAGGAAACTGTGAAATCCGAAACTCACATTCACAGATCTCTCATCTGCTGTCTGTTCATAGCAGGGACAATGGTTCCACACCACCTTCTACCTGGCAGTGACCTTAGCCTGCTCACATATGGTGGCGAGTCCCCCCCCTTAACCATTGGATCGCTCTTTTAGGTCGATTTTAACTGCGTCAATGATTCTGATGCCCGAGATATAGGGAGTCTAAATCCGATCGTCTTATTTTCCCTATCCATTGAAAAAACACCTTAAAGGCCACATCTGTCACCTTCCTCCTCTCCACAGAAGGTTGCTCTGTCCTGGTCTAACATATCCTGTCCCCAACTCGTGCAACTCTCACCATTTGAATCTCTATTTTAAATCAACTTATGTCCATAGACAAGGCTCTTATGCTTGAGGCAGAACAAGCCTCTCTTATTTTTAAATTTGTCAATCCTGGCACTCTGTCATATCTGCATGGGTGCACACTGTTAATTACAAAGCCTTCTTAATACTTAATTATTTGCCAGTGATGCACTTGTTAGCGATTTGTAACTTTCCCTATTACTCCTGAATATTTTCTCTCTCTGATCAGCTTTGACCTTCGCAAGCTTTTCCTTGTGCCAGCACAGGAATGTGCGATATCTGCGCATTCTTTTCTGGCAACTCATTGCTACTCCCACGTGTTCCCAAACTGCTCTAATATCCTCTTCAAACAGTATTTGCTTATGATTGAGGTAAAATATAATTATTGTTCCGGTTCTTGTATTTTAATTTTGTCTCCTGTGTGTGTGTGTGTGTGTTGTGTGTTTTGTATGTGTGCATGAGTGGT